>NW_023494795.1:19020731-19711564 GCF_904425465.1 Colossoma macropomum | reverse complement strand
ATAATATAATGCCGAGAGACCCTTCTACTACCTTAAAAGCAGAAATGTAACTGTGAAGAGACTAGTGTTTACAGTTTTATTTAAATCTTGAGTTATTTATGCTATTTACATGTAAAAATGATTAATATTAATTTAATAAGGCCATCTGTAGTCATTTATCGTAATGATTTACACAGATGAGCTGTAGTATAATTCATTTATAAGACATAATTCTTGTCAAGATTTATTTAATTAGATCTTAATCTGTCTTTTCACAATACAAATCTGATTTATTTGTGTTCATGCAATTAATTTATGTCATTAGCGGGTTTAATAATGTAGGCCCATTTTATTTTATTTTATTTTATGTTATTAAAGGCTGATGTTGGTGACATTAGTATTAATAATTATAATTATTCTAATACATTTTATAATAATTTGATTATATTATAGTAGTTATTATAGAAATCATTTTAAATTACCTATTTAAAGTAAGTTAATATTTATTTTGTTGACATTTCAGCATAATTAAATGGTTAAGATGTAAACAAAGTAATTCAGAGTGGTTTGATATAAAATGCTCTCTAACAGCTCGAGCCCAGGAAGTTATTACCTGAAGTGATTATGAAAACATTGCTTAATGCCTGAGACATTGTTTTACAATAGTCTGAAATCAGTCTTTAGTCTTAAACATATTTAAAAAAAATTAGAGAGGTAGGTGCAGCCGTTATAAGGCAAAATAGCCCCACTCCCAAAAAAAAAAAACATCTTTTCGAGATGAACCGCTATTTCACCATTATCAGCATTATATAAAAAAGCTCAGGTAGGTTCACTTGTGGTAAATAAAATGGCTATATTTGTGTAGTAGATGTTATGACCCACCACTATAAAGAAATCAGACAAATCAGAGAAACCTCTCAGAATCACCTTGTTTACATCTCAACAAATTAATTATGCAGAAGTTTAGAAAAATCAGTAGAATTCCCTTCTAGCCATGGCTGCATATTGATTATTAATCCACTGCGATCCAGTGAATATCTGATACCTTGAAATTAACAGTAAAATGATGTTAAATATGAAAGTTTGAAGCCAAGTTAAAACATGCTCTTGTGGAGACAGAGAATGATTGTGTTTCTACACGGTTTCCAGCCCGGCTCTTTCGCTGATTGGTTAAAACTGCTACAATTGTGTGTGAGTACCATGGGACCAATGACTGGACTGTAAAACTTTAATTAAAACATTCACTCATCAAACAATTAACTTATCAATACTAATGGCCATTTCTGGCAGCAGAAAACAATTAGCGGTGCAAGTAATTAACCTTTGAATTATTGCAATTAAAAATAAATAAATAAATAACACACAAATACACATTTGATGTATTAATGCTGTCCATTATAGTATTAAACTTACAGTATCTCTAATTTTTTTACGTTTGTGAATTTTTGATATATAACTCAATTCAAAACACATCATGTATACATAATACGTGGCTGACAGGAGGACTTGATAAGAGTAATGATGAACTACACCGGTTTTGAAATCAGGCGGTGGCACATGAGGCGGTGAGCCCTCGTCAGTTTATCTCTCTCTCTCCTCCCTCTCTTTCTCCTGTAAGCGTTAATTTAAGCAGAGGAGGTGGTGTGCCAGCAGCGCTTCATGTGCATCCTCCTGCCACCTCCACGACATGCGTGTGAGGGAAAGCGCACACGCCACAGGCTGTTTCATGCACTGTGCTAATGATGGCCTGTTCTACACTGGGCCTTGACCCTCCACTCATACAGCATAATTTGCTTTTTGTAACAGTCTTTCTGCTGCGTTCGACAGCAACTTGGTGGGAGAAGCATTGTTGGCCCACTATAGTTCCTCATTCATCTCTGGCTGTGTCTCTCTTATTGAGGCTGCTGGTGAATTGGGTGTGTTGTGCGACACGAGATTGGAGGTGAAAGCCATGTCGGTCACAGACACACAATGCCTGCTCCAATTACAATGGCTGGCAGTCATACACACAAACCGGCACAATCTGGTAATCAGTGGATGAACGAATTTGAATGGAAGACTGTTTTCATCAAGTTTAGATGTCAAGGTGGCAGAGGACTGAGCTAGCTTAGAGGTGACTAGCTCTGAGCCGTTGCACCCACTATGGCCTTGAGCTGGCAGTTGGATTGGCTGCCGTAACAGCCCTGATAATCGTGACACATGCAAAAAAAGTATTTTTTAATGCTGAATGGTGTTAAGAGTAATTGTGTAGTTGCCGCCAAACATTGCAATGTTTGGAAGTCTCTCAAACAACAGAAGGTTCAGCAGTGCAAAACACTTAAAACTGAAGTGTCTTTGTTTGTGATTGCATTCATAAATGGCCTTCAATGCACTATAATTTTTCTCTGTTAGTGAAGTGGCTTCTTTGACTCAAATTGTTATCATCATTCACTGTTGTCTGTAAATGCAGTGCTGAAGCAGTTACTAATGTATATGATTTTTACAGTAAAATCCCATTAAATTGGCATTCTTGGTCAAATTCAGCTAGCAGAATTAGTGCCTGTGATAAATGCTAGGTGCACACAGCCCTTCAAGGTTGCTCTTTCTGCTTATTGTTGACTGATTTAGAAAATAATGTTCAGTAGAGTATTTTATTGTTTGAAATGCAAACAGGCTGTGCAGTAATTCATCCCTTAAAATAAATGCGTTGGATACACGTTAGACCAATTTTATATATATTTTTTTATTTTTGCGCAATTCTCTAATTATATTTTGTCACTGTTGGAATAAAACCTTCAAAATGGTAACTTTACAGGAGAAGGGAAAACATTTTTAATCTTTAATAGAAATTGATGTAACAAGAGGTTTTTTATTATTATTCTGGACCATTTCAGGTCCATTCATCATTAAACTGTAACACAATATAAAGAGCAACTGGACTTTTTAAATGATATAGAAAGTAAAAAATGACCATAATGGAGTTACAAGGCATTATCACAACAGCGACGATTTGATTCCACTGCCCTTACAGATAAAACGTACATTTCAGATGTAAAAAAAATTTGCACACTTAACCTTTTATTTTTTACCTTCATGTCAATTCAATATGTGCCGCTAAATGTTATTTTTGAATATTTCACATGTGACTTTTCTGGAAGGGTGATTACATTTGATGCCTTTTATTTATAAAAACTGTAATTAGACTGTATAAAAATATCTTTTCTTACATTAACAGTTTCTGCTGAACAGTGTTGATTTCCAAAGAATAGCAGACTGTTAAAACTTGCTGTATTTGGGAAGTCGACTCTAAAAATATGGTATTCACAAATAGTACATGCAAAGCCTCCTTACGCTAAAACCTTTTAAAGATATTGAAGCCTCTTCATGAGAAACATTTAATTTGTTATCAAATAGCATCCAGTTTTGCGATGATGAAGTTTCTCCTTATCTCATGGAAAATGTAAAGCGTTTGCGTACCTAAATGAAAGATACCGGCAGTTGTCTGTTGAAATTATAATATTAGAATATGATGTAGCATAATAAAACTGTCATAATAAGCTATGCAAAACATACACAATCAAAATTCTATTCGGTAGAAAATTTATCAGCTGCATGATTTTGTAAATATCAAGAACTAGATTAAAATTCTGTATCGAAGACTTCATATGAATGTTAGAAAAGATCTCAGTAGAATAAAGTTGTCTACTAGACTCATAGACAGATTCATAGACAAGGCTTATAAACTAGAGTCTTCAATAGCTGGCATAACAGTTTCCCTCTGTTTTGATGATCTGTACACAATAGAGACACCCCGAAAAAGTCCTCTCTTCATCTTTAATACAACATAGTGTGCGCTGGTTGTGCTAAGCTTGTTGGTAACTTACGGCCTCAGTAAGTATATATGAAGATAATAACACTTGATTCTTTTAGTCTTTTTATGTTTGTACAGTAAACCAGTTCTCTGTAGTTCTCAGACCAGAACAAACAAGAAAGATATCCAAGATGGCGACTGTCGTATGGCAAACGTGCCTGTCTGTCAGTAGCAGTTGACCTTGGAGCGTCTCCTTATTAAAGTTGGATGGTGTGGCTCTCTTGTGGAGCCTCATTTAACGCAGGAGCCACGTCCTCTCCGGCTCGTCACTGGAGTCCACTTCATCTTTCATTTTATTTAGTTGATTTATTTATCTATATTGCCCATTTTCACTGGAATGTTTTTCTGCGCATTATGATTATGGTTTTCTTCCCTCACGGAAAGAGTGAACAGCTGGCAAAAGAAGCATCAAAATATTCTTGGAATGTTGTTAAAACATTAATATCGCTCAGAGTTTTATAAGCAAGGACATTTTGAAAGAATTTTCCTTCAGCAGATTCTTTTGCGCTGTATAGATATATTTTATATTTGTGCAAGCTCAGTCATTATCCTGAACTGCAGCCTGAATTTGTTCAACGGGAATTAAAGAGGAATACAACCATTTTTGTTTTCAAAATGTTTCCATAAGGCAATTGTTAAGATGCAAACACAGTCATTCAGAGTGGTTTGATGTGAATTGTTCACAGTTCTTGATGATAGGAACCAGACATCTAAAGCGTTTAATGTCTCTGAAAGCTTCCTTACTGAAAGATATTATACAAAATGCGTACAAATACCCTGCCTGATGCCTGAGATGTTGTTTAATGATAGTTGTGAGATAAGCTTTTGGGCTACAAGGCATCATTTTTAAACCCATTAATGTTTAAGAGATTCAGGGTGTTATGAGGCAAAACAGTCCCCAAAGAAAACTTTTTTCAGATTTACCACTATTTTACTGTTATCAACATTATATATAAAAACTCAGAAGACACATGCAGGTTCACTGGTTGCTTTCTATGCAAAATAAAGTGGTGACTCCTGGTTCCTATCACCACCACTATAAAGAAATCTGAGTCTGTAGGTTTCTCTGCAATGAATTATTTTACATAAAACCACTTTGAATGACTTGTTTACATCTCAGAAATTGAACTATGCATATATTTTGAAAAATCTGTGGAATTCCCTGTTAAGAAATTACTCAGAATGTGCTTTTAGACAAACCAATTTAATTTTGAAACCTTGTGATATGACTTTTAATTCTAGCAGTTGATATAGCCTGGCATTTTATTATCGTACTAATCATATATCACATATATAATTGTAAATTTACACATATTTTTACCAAATATGTTCTCATTCTGTATTTCAACTTGAATATAAAGCTGTAACAAATATGTTGTTCGCTCATTAGCTAAAATCACTGGGATCTCAAAGTGTTCTGCATGATATTTATTTGTATTTTATTTATTGTATGTGGGCTGAACATTTGTAGAAACGTAATTTTTTTAATATTTCAGCTCTGTATCACACATTGGGAAATTTGTGATAATAAGTAATAACATTGGGGTGATCTATGTTTATGCATCTTCAATATAGATGATTATTTTGTTAAGTTCTGTATACCACTTAGGAATACTGTTTGATCAGATACATGTCGTGCACCTAATTCCTGTCTGAAATGCATTTTAAGTGTTTGCCTGGAGCTCCAAATATTCAGTCCTAAGCCTATGTAGGTCAACCAGTTGTGGGTCTCCTGCCAAGTCTGAATGTCAACTGTATGCACTGTGAACATTCAAGGGTATTCCTAACCTTTATAAAGCTGTTTTCCCCGCTAGCTCACACAGTGTGTTTCTTTGTTTGTTTGCTCTTACTCACATTGTTGTTGCATGGCATGTGTTGTCTTCACACTGTGTTATGCAGTTATTGTCTAATGTGTTATACAATTTTCCTCCCTTTTTCTCTTGTAGAGATTTTGATCTGTTTTGATATATGCTGATGTGTAGGTTTGTTGGCAATGTCAACATTTTTTTTTCTTTTGTTCTTTTGTCTTAACTCATTTTTGTTTCTACATTTCTTCTATCGATTTCAAAAGCGAACTGTATTCTAAAACAGTGCTTGGCGTTGTCTGTTTTTCTTTCTTTGTTCTACAGAGATGTTGAAGGAGCTGAACCAGCAGCGCAAGGAGAAAGAATTTACAGACCTGAAAATTATAGTTGAAGGCAAAGAGTTTGAAGTCCACCAAAATGTTCTAGCTTCCTGCAGCTTGTATTTCAAGGACCTGGTGAAAAGGTTTGCCTTCCTTCCCCTTCCCCACCAGCCGTTGATCCGATCCGTTCTTTTCATAGGGCGCATTTGTGTCGCTTTTTTTTCCCTCCCCCTCTCTCTCTTGCAGGTTGCGTGGCGACTTTTGGTTCCTATCGCAGGGCCAGCAGCCATTTCTTCTCCCACTCGAATGAATGTATCTCAAAATTGGGAAAAAACAAAGATCCACCCTTTCACCTTCTCTTCCCTCATTTTAGAGCATTTACCGAGCAGAAAGTGTTCCATGACTGAGGGATCTTATGAAAAAAACATTAAAATAGCTGGAACTCACAATAGGGACTTAACATAAGAACAACCACATTGTGCATTTTGGATAGGGTCCTCCAAAAGCAGTGTGACGTCTGTCATATGGTTATGGGACGAGCTTTGTCAGACGTCCTATCAGTAAGTGTATCCTGCATATAGGGCGTAAAGAAGAAGCATCCCATTCATATGGTAACTATTCAGGCCGAGTGCATTGACTAGTAGAAAGAACACTCTGAGTTCCAAACAAAGAAGAGAGCGGAGCTCCTTTCCTGTGCTTTGCTGAATCATTACCTTCACAGGTCAGAGCCATCTACTGTATTTACTGCTGAAGAGCCGAATTTTATTTATTACTTCTTCCATATTGCACTCTTCTACTCCCATTGCCAACTCACTCTGTTTTTTATCAGTGTTCAGTCATTTTATTTTCCTGGCGATGTGTTTGCTAACACTGAGGAGGATGACAGGGCTAAGGAGGGGGCCATTTATTTGTGCATTTGGATGAATTTGAGCCCCAGTATCTATGCCTTATTGCCTGCATGCATGCATTCATTCATTTACGGTATGTTCTCCCACTTGTCTCTACATGTATTTGTATCCCTTTTATTCATTCAGCAGATCACACTGTTTGTTTGTCCCTGCTTGAGGCAGATGTTTTTTCTTTTTGCAGTGTCTATATGCACCTGGACTTAGACACCTTCCCCTAGGATAAATCCATTGTTCTGTATGTAAAGGTAGAAGCTTTAGTCTTTCCCCCAGTGAAATGCTCCACTGTTCAGTAAAGGAATTTGTGGTTATAAGCAAGACTCCCCAGAGTAAAGGCTCAGCAGAAATAAAGCTTTATCAGAGATGAACCCCAGTTTGCTCGGACACAGATAGATAAATTCATCCCAGTGAGCAATCTTAAACCAGGCATCTGAGCCTTTGTCCCCTCACCAAATGCTTAATGGCAGTGACCTTGATGCTTTGACGGAGGTCCTTGCACGATTGTTAGGAGATGGCACAGCCTTTTACTGTAATCCACTTCCTCACCATTTCTCCAAATCTGAATGGAGTGGATTATGCTTTAGAATTCTGGGAAGGCATGGTCATCTTGGGCATAATGGCCTTATTAAATCATGCGCTGGTTGCTCGGACGTCTGTACATAGAGCAAAGACAGTGTATTGAATCTCTGGCCTACCCTCCCTACATTAAAACTTAATTAGCATCTTTGTTACCGAAGCTGTAGCTCTATTGTTAGTTTTCTGCAGTCTGAATATCTTCTTTGTGATTCTTTTGTAGTACTTCATAACAACTTATTCATTGCTTTTAATTGATCAGTGTTTTTTTCTGCAAATTCTTAGTTCAATTTAATAAGATTACAGAGCTCTTTTAAGTTGACCTTTATCATATATGTTAAAGGGCCCAGTGTAGGCTGGCCTCAGTAGATTTCAGCGCAGTTGGTTCACTTCTGAGCCAGCTACCGGTCTGCTTCAGTAATGCTAAAGCCACAAAATTAGTGGGTACCTCAGCTGTATTTCATTCAAATAACTATTTTTCTCTCTCTGTAAAGCACACAGCCTGTGTACACGCGGTCGGTTTTTATAGTAGTTTTTCACTGAACGTCAAGGCATATGTGTAGAGGTGCATGTGCAGGAACACATTTGCAGAGCCATAACTATGAGGTGGGGGGGGGAGACAGAGATCTTCGCCTGAGACTGCACTTTAGATAATAGAGTCCTGATAGCACTCCTGCTGCCATGTTCCGCATGCTATCCATGAACTATCACCCTCCATGAATTCCAGCTCAGTCTGTCTGTTGGCTGTAATATCTGACTGTGACACTATCCTTTCTTGATAAATGTAAGTCTGTGCATTGTGTGCCATGAATAATTTTCATTATTCGTGACCCCATTTTATGACACTATAGTTAATTTACAACACTATATATGCTGTTTATATATAGTGTTATACAGTACTGAGCAAAAGTCTCAGCCAGATAATGTTTTAAACTATATAAAACTATATAACAACTATATAAAAATTTGTACAAATAAACATAAATACAGGAAAAATAGCACTTTTTTAAAGGTCATTAATATCATAGTTAGAAGAACATACTGATACACGTGATATCACAGTGGATCATCACTGTTGGGGCAAAACCTCACATCTCCAGACATTTTTCCAAAGATATTCTAAAGGTACATGGCATGGTATATCAGATGAGACTTTTGCACAGTAATAGACATGTATTTGTAATAAGACTATCAATATATATTGTCACTGTCAGAACAAAACCTTATATCCCCAAAAAAAGTAACTTTAAAGTAGGAGAAAAAAGCATTCTTAGCTTTCAGTGTAGGTTAATGGAACAGAAGTGTATTTAAGTCATTGTGGATCATCTCCATTGACTGTTTTTCATGAAAATTTAACACAGTATAAAGGGCAGCTGACATTTTAAAATGCCATAAAAAATGGAGATACAATTTTTTTTTTTTTGTTGTTTTTCATTTTTTTGGGAGGGTGGCATAGGAGCTATAAATAAATGATGGAATAGAATCCAGAACGACCACTTTTGGTTTTGTTTGCTTTTTTTTTTTTTGAACAAAACATTGTATCATTTATTTATGGCACCCACACACACATATATATTTCGCTGTTGTCAGAAGAAACCTCGTATCTCCACTTTTGTCGTTTTTCAGTTTTTGACATAATTTGAAAATGCCTGTTGCCTATTATATAGCGTGTAAATTTCATGATGAATGGACAAAAAGAAACGGCCCATTATTACTTGGAAAAATGTCTGGTTCTATTGAATTACATTAAAAGAAAGGTATGTTTTTTCCTTTTCCAGTAAAGTTATCATTTTGAAGATATGAGGTTTTCTT
Organism: Colossoma macropomum; assembly: GCF_904425465.1. NCBI lineage: Eukaryota > Metazoa > Chordata > Actinopteri > Characiformes > Serrasalmidae > Colossoma > Colossoma macropomum. Next base: position 19,702,320 of record NW_023494795.1, on the reverse strand, counting down.
CCTTCAGACAACAGCGATATATATATATATATATATATATATATATATATATATATATACACACACAACACACATTCAACGTTAACGTTATACTATCACATTGTATCCTATCACATTGTCATGCAGAATGTGAGTTTGAGGTTGGTTCTTTGCATGCCAATTATGATTATTTAAACCACAGTGCACGTAAGGGCATTGTCCTCTGTTCCCCTCTGCTAAAGCTCACGGCTGGGAGTGCTGTGCTATTTTTACAGCCTCCACTCTCACATTAAGTTAGTCAGAGAGAGCGTTGCAAAGCATGCTACCTGAAGGATGTAATGCAGCTCCCAAATGTGCACGCATGCTCCTGTCTGCCAGCTATTACCCTCCCCTTTAGCATCTGTTGCACGGAGACGGATTGCCCTCAGTAATTCCATTTCCCCCTCCGGATTTTCAATAAGTATGCTTGGTGCCACTTTAATTTATGGGCAGTGCCTCGGCGCCTAGCCATCAGTGTGTAATGCGAAACTCAGAAAGCTGTGAGCAGCTCTGACACCCCGACTCTTATTTATTTATATAAGAGCGTCGTGTTAGCTTTACAGTAGCTGTGGCATCACTGAGGAGAAAACGAGGCCGTGCATGAGTGGGGATTCAGTAGGGGAGAGTTATCATTAACACTTCCGTGTGTTAGCCAGAGCTCGGCTGTTTGTAGTAATGATTCTTCTTGTTTTTCACAGCCTTTTTGTCAAGTTGGCTCAAATGGTCATATTTACTTATGACCAAACTGCTATCAGACCATGTTTTGTGGCATGTTTATCAGATTTTATGGCACATTCTGTCTAATTCTGTATATTCATCTGGTTAATTTGGACAAAGCTAAAACCTGACCCTACTGTTAATGAAGGGTGATCAGCATTGCTTTTGTTGTTTTATCATTTGTGCGCGCCCCCCTCCTGCCATAAGGGGCAGTCATTTTCATCCCATTCAGGCATACAAAATAGAGTCTAATTCACCCTAGATTAGTAGTCTAAAAGTGTTGAATATTTCCAGTTCTGGGTGCCAGGTTCTAACCCAGTTTGTAGCTATTAAACTGCCAAAGCCAGACAAAACCCCATAATTATAGTCCATCATTGCCTGCTATTTCCATTCTCACGTTTAATCATCTTTTGCCACTGAAAGACAGAATTAATGTTTTCCTTTTGTGTTTTTTTCCCTGTTTTGCACCGTATGTGTGTTTTGGATAAGCTTCTGAGTCAACAGAAGCCAAGGCGTTCTGGACGTCCACAGCTAAATTATAGTCTGCAGCCTCATACAGGACACAATTACAATAAAACTATTATTTAGACTCATCAAGGAAGCACATGCATCCCCCCTCCAGTCTTATAGTGGCTGCTAATGCTAAAAACAAAAAAGAGATGTTTTCTGTGGAAAAAAATAGATGCTTATTTTGGTAAACAATTTTCTTTCCTGCTCTTTTGTGCTCTGTCTCTTTCTCTCCCTCTCTCTCTCCCTCTCTCATTCACGTTCTGTCCACATACACGCATACAGTATTCACACACACAAACACATGAGGTCTCTTCTTCTTTTTCTTTCTTTCTTCTCTCACTCTCACTGTCTCACTCTCTCACAAACAAGCCTGCAATCAGAAGCCACATAAATATGCACCTCTCTCCAAAGCTAGAAAGCGATTTCCATAACAAAAGTGCCCAGACAAAGCAAATTGCTATCCAGGCTGATTCAGATTGCACTAATTGACCTGGTTGATGACCATGCTCTTGTTTTATTTCTAGCTCTCTTTTTTGTTGTTATTTTTTCCTCTCCCCCCTTTTCTCTCTCTCTTCTTCAACACCTCCATAACTTAACCCAGGATTACACCCCCTTCTATTATCTTAAAAACCATCGCCATGGCAATTAGGGAGGACGGAAATAACAAACCCTGACGTTTCTTTGCCTTTCAGGAGGGAGTAACATTCTCAGTCTTTTCAGCTGTAGCTCCAGAGCCGTAATTTGCACGTTGTTTCTCTCGAGTCGCCCTTCTACTCCCTCAAGTCCGCTCTGTATGAAGACTAATAACGTCCTCCAAACTACATGTTCATGACAGGGGACATGGTGAAAGTGGCAGCTGGGAGGGTTGTTTTTGGTGGTGGGGGGAACGATGGGGGGGTCTCTTATTTTAAAAGATCCAGGCACAGTCATGGAACACGCCCCACTCCCAGAAGAATGGCTGCTGGCTCCCTGTGACAAAACTAACCTGCCCTTCCCTCTCTCCTTCTCCCTCTCTCCACCGCACTCATCCTCCATCACTCCTGTCACTCTGTCTATCTGTCTGTCTGTCTGTCTGTTCTGCCTGGTGATCTATGCATGATTATTTTTTAAAGTGCAGATTTTTTTCCATTTTTATAAAAGGAAACTTACTAATTAAAATGTACTTGTCACCTGTATGTTCATGCAAGTAAGAGAATTACCAATTTTGATGTAAAAATAACCAAATATAACCAAATTATGACACTGAACTTTATATTTATGTTTAATATTGAAAGGTTTAACCAAAGACATTTTTAGAAAATCATTTCCTTAAATTTATAAGGTTTTTGTACAAATCAGAGACCACTCTTTATGTTTTTAATTTCCCATCAATTAAGCTATTAAGTACAAGTTTTTCTTTTTTTAGGAAATTATTCTGAAGAGATTAGATATAAAATAAGCCACTTGCATAAGGTAGATGAAAGGCAAAGGAAAATAAGTAAAGAAAACAAGGGTTTCCAAAGCTACAGTTAAATGATTATTAAAAATATAGAAAAAAAGAGTCTAAAAGGATGTGTAGCTGTCAATAAGCCATTACTGAGAAAAATAAATAGACAAAAAAGGAAACAGACAAAAAAGAAGAACATTTGCTAATCAAATAAAGAAGCTGCTGGTGTAGAATTTTGGACTGACCATCGTCAGGACCCCAGACCACAATACCACTGAATGAGTTTGGGATTACTTGGGATTGTAAAAGCAGGAAATGCAACCAACTTCTAAGACTGAACTTTGGGAATGTGAAAAAATATCCCTGCAGATTTCTTTGGAAAAACTGAAAACAAGTCTACTGAAATGAATGGGAGCTGTAATAAAGGTAAAGTGTGGGCTCACTAAATGCTGAAAAAATTATATTTAGTTGTTGAGGCTTTACTTCTTTGTTAAATATATGTTTTCTATTTTTTTTTCCTGATGCTGATGAACGACCTTGTACTTAATGGCCGTTTTGACTGGAAACTAAATAAAGGGTGGTCTCTGACTTTTGCACAGTACTGTATATTTGTAAATCAAGCTAGAATTAGTGGAAGGGTTAAAATTTTTGATGAATTTTACAAACCTATTAAATACATTCACAAGTGGGCTTTTCTTTTTTATATACGTTATCATAAAGGCAGTGTTTATGCCATTCCATGACACTGCTGTTAATATAATGAACTGTTTGAAGTCTTTGTGCATTTACATTATAAAATACTTATTAAGCAGTTTGAAGATGAAGTGATATTTCATCTTTAAATATTTTCAGCCCATTTTTGCCCTCGTCACTTTTGCATGCATTCAGTATTGTGCACAGTGGTTTTTGTGATGTCGCTGATACTGAGACAGAATAAACTGCTGTGTGGCCATTAATTCCACTCCTCTTAGCCTTGACCTTGAGTGGATTATTCTTTCACATGGGGCATAAAACCCCTGATGCTGACCATTATTCACAGATCCCTGCCATCCACCCAGGGGGCTTATTACATTTAAACTGATCAGTGCAATTTGATCTGAATGACATCAGACAGACAGCGGGAGATATAAGTCACACTGTAAACTTAGTGTGGCATATGAATGAGCTTTAGCTTAGATCCTATTAATGTAATGGACGCTCTATACAGCCTTTTCCCATAAGGAGGTGCCATTTACGAAGCAGTGTTGCCTTTGTCCCATATCTCTCACCTGCTGTTATGTTCTCCATGCATCCCTGTGTCTGTATGTGCATATGTGCAAGCATACTGTATATTTAGTGGAAAATAGCAATAATGTGTCTTTTAGCATTTGACATAGATTTTGTTTTATTTCAGTTGCAGGGAAAATGTGTTATGAAGTTGATTGAATAAGAAAGTTAAGAGTATGAAAAATCTCTGCTTTCTTGATGCCTGTGGGAAATTACATTATGCATTTCTTTCCTTCAGTGCTCTTTTTTTTGCAATTTCTTTGTTATTTCCCTCTTTTTTGTGTGTGTAAATATTGTCCTCTCCCTCTGTTCAGGCCGAGGTTTTATGTATGAGTGTGTATTTGAGTATATTATATGATTTATATAATTATATCTATCTAGAGATGTGTGTGTGTGTGTGTAATATATATATATATATATATATATATACATATATTGTATACATATTGAGAATATGTGGGAACAAGGCTCTCTAACTGCTGTCTTGATGCCTCCAGGTCACTTGGGGAGACTGGCAGTGGAGAAAAGCTGGAGCTAAAGATGACCAACATTAGTGCTGATGTGCTGGACATGCTCCTGGAGTTTGTCTACACAGGCTCGCTGGTCATCGACTCAGCAAACGCCAAAACTCTGCTGGAGGCTGCCAACAAGTTCCAGTTCAACACCTTCTGCAAAGTCTGCGTGTCTTTCTTAGGTAGGAACTGTCAACTAGAGTTGCATGACATATCTGTGGCCAGTTTATTATTCAGAGACAAATGGGAGAATGTAGTTATTATTGGTCCCCTTGGCATAGTGGAGAACAGCACAGCCCTACACATAGGAAGCTACTCTGTAAAAAAATACCTGTAAAAAATAGTAAAAAGGCCATCAGAAGCTAAATAACGTGAAGCATTTATGTATATTTTGATTACAGTACTTATCATGTTCAAGTTCATATGAAGGATTTTTTCCAAGATGCATTATAGACCACTTTTAAGACTTTTCTTTCATTTTTCATGATATATGTTGTTTGGAGTGGGATTTACTTGTACCAGAAATATCAATGCTATATTATTATTATTAAAACTTTATTTGAGAAAGAAAATGTTTTTCATTATACATCAACTCTTATTCTTTTCAAAAAACTTATTACGAGCAAAAATGGTTATACATAATTTTAGAATGAAATGTAGATTGATTTTATAGATTTTAGTGCAAATTTGTTTTAAAATTTAACAGAAAAAAGTGAACATATCAGTCCCCATTGCCCACAATTAGGTGTAAATTATCAGTTATTGGAACCACTGAGACATTTTGCATCAATGCATCTCTACTCTCAATGGTCTATATAACCTTTTCCCATAAAGAGGCACTATTTTTGCAGCAGTGTTGCCTTTGTTCTGCTGTTACGTTCTCTATGAGTTTCCATGCACCCTTGTGTCTGTGTACATGCCTTCGCTCCGCCCTGTCTGCTGCCAAGCCAGCTACAACTTCTGAATGTCTCTCCTCCATTCCAAGGAACTGTTGTTTGATTTGTAAAAAGGTCAGAGAACAATTGTATTGAAATGTCAAACTGAGTGTCACAGGCTGTGATATGATCCGGCTCTGTTTAGGCAGATCGATACAGGCTGGGTGCGGGGCTGGAGGTGGCCTGCAGGCTGACCAGTGGACTGGACAGCTGACTCTTGAGCAGACAGGAGAAACCACAACCTGGAAGGGTGCGGGTGCGAGACGCCCAAACGCAAAGTGCATAATTTAGTAACAAGGTTGAGATGAGTTCTTCAAAAGTCAAAGCTGTGTAGTTTATGCCAACTTTGACATTTGTCTCAAGAATATGGACAAAGTGAAGGCAAATCTTTGGTTTGAAAGGTCAGCTGAGCCAGACGGTGAGAGACAGTGAGAGAATACCACTGCCTATTGATTTGTTTGTTTTGTTCATTTTCACGTCTGAAAATGCGCTTTGGCAACATGCAGAGACGCCTGGAGAACCATCTGAAAGCTCAAATCAAATGAGAGCAAATCCAATGCGTGATAAAGAAAAGTTAGAACTTGTGGCCTTGACGGTTTTTTGAGCAAAGAAATGAGAGCATGTCAGGTTCTGTGAAGTGTAGAACATCTGATCCAGAGAGAAAACACAGCAACATGTTGAAAATATAAGAAAAGTGAAAAATGCGCTGCATTAAAGAAAGCTTTGTGTTTGCTGTCAGAGTTTTGCTTCTCATGGCCAGCTTTAGATGAGAGTCTGTAAAAGTTACATGTGTTGATAGAAATCATGCAGGGAAGCAAGTTGCTGTACAGCTGTACAGTTGTAGTGCTGCTGCTTAGAGTTGTTCATAACACGCAGGTTTGTGTATGTGTGTGCAGTACTTTGCAAAAGTCATAGACTGCTTTTCATTTATGTAATTTCCAGTCTAAATGGCTTTTAAGTACAAGATGAAGAGATATTTCTGAGGAGATTAGATTGCATAAGGAAGGAAAATAAGTGGAAAGTTTAAAAAAATTCTTAGAGGTTACAGAGAAAATGGGACTCTTAACAGCCATGCGAGATAAACAGCACTTAAAGCTTTCGTCATTGAGAGAGAAGAGAAAATCAAGCTGCCTTCTTGCTTTGGATTTGAAAATTCTAGAGGCTGTTACTGATAAAAGGAAAGACACCAAAAAAAAGAAACTTTGCAAATCAAGCAAAGAAGCTGCTGGTGTTCTCAGAACATTCGACTGACCACCCCAGAGTCCAGTATTGCTTAAAGTGTTTGGGCTAACTTGGATCTTGACATAGAAAATGCAAACTTCTTCTAAGACTGAACTTTGGAGTTGTGAAAAAACAGCCCTGTGGATTTCTTTGAAAAACTCAAAGCAAGTCTCCTGAAAAGAAGCTTTAATAAGGGCAAAGTGTGAACACCCAAAATACTGAAAAATATTATATTTAGTTGTTGAGGCTTTGGTGTCATTTTCTGTTAAACATGTTTTCTGCATTTTTTCTGATGCTGAAAAACATATAACTTGCACTTGATGGCGGTTTTGACTGGAAATTAAATAAATTAAGGGTGGTCTCTGACTTTTGCATGGTAGTGTATGTATGGAGGATGTGTGAAAGTGTGTGTATGATCATATCTGTGTGTGTGTGTGTGTGTGTGCGTGTGTGTGTGTGTGTGTGTGTGTGTGTGTGTGTGTGTGTGTTTTTTCATGCCAGCGCTGGGCATGTACCTCACTTTGCGGTTGTCTGCAGCATGCCATTTATGGCCCCTGGCAGAAAACTCCTGAAAAAAAATCCTCTGTTCCTTTTGTATGAGGAGAAGGCGTCTGACCCGGTTTATGGGAGATGGCACGTTACATCCCTGTGTCCTTCCAGACATAATAAAAACACATCTGCCCAGGCCAGATGTCCACTAAGCCAGAAGTATATTAAAGAGATATGATTTGTTTCATTCTGGTTTAAATTTGGGACAAACAAATTTTACTTCATGTGGTGTGCATGTTTCATATTTATTGTAACAGGTTTTATCTGGTAGGTTCATCATAATAAAAAGCCATATGATCTGCTTTTTGTGTTGTGACATGACATCCTTTGTATTTTTAGCCACAATGAATTTAACAGGATTTAGCAAGGAATACATTACATCTGCAGTGTTTATATATGTGTAGGCATGATTAGAATAATATTTGACACACACACACACACACACACACACACATATATATATATATATATATGTATATATATATATATATATACACACACAAAAGACTGAAAAACTGACATTTTTGTACAAAGGCCCTAACATGGTTGATTTCACAATTTTGCTACAATTTGAGTAGTACCCCAGAAATAATGCATTTCTTCTCATTTTAATTGTTGGAACTTGTCTATGTTTTAATTTTTTAAGATTCTAAAACTTTCTAATTTTTATTTCCACATATAAATAAAAAATACCAGACTTTCAGTGTGGTCTCAGATTTTAGGACTCCTTTGTGTAAATATATGTAAATAAAAAAATATGGGACTCGTAAGGCTACAGGCCACCACACATCCATTGGATGCCACTCAGCATCCTTCTGTTACTGTAATATTTTAAACCCAGACCACAAATCCATAGTAGGTGACATGGGCTTGAAAGTAAAACAGTCAGTCCTTCAAGGCAGTCAATTTAAAGTCAGGATAAATTGTTAAAGTGTTATTGAAAGTTCAATAGAAAAATGTTGCTTTGAATGTGCTTGATTCAGCTGTGTACGTTGGTTCCACATGAATTAAATATATTACATGACTACAGTTGGAAGTTGTTGAATTTACTTGCTTTTTGCAAGAACTTTGTAGTGTAATGTATTTTAGTCTTATGGAAAATTACACATTTCAAAGCAACACTTTCACTGTATTATTCTATTAAGTCAATATGAGTGAAATATAAAATGTAGATGACTTCTTGTTTGTCAGAACTTTTCTGGAGCACTTCCTTGTACTATCTTATCAGAGACCATCTGCTGGCATGACATGACGCTTCTCCTCCAGTGTGCAGTAGCCTTTAGCCAGCTGCAGTAGTTAGTTCTTCCTTCTTTAGACTAAACAGATAACAGCATAGAGTTATAAGATTTTAGGACTACTTTACTATTCGATTTTTTAAACTTTTATGATGACATGAATAATTGAAAATCATCTCTTATACATAAGAATTTACTTACTTATAGTTCAATAGTAGTTACTGAATAATTCATAGTAGTTATTGAATTGAACATCTTAAGATATATAACTGAATAATAAGCCTGCAGCTTGTTGGAACCTGAATATAACAGCTAGTTGCATTAGGCAGAACTTCTTCATTCTTCATTCGTTCTGCAGTCCTATTTATCTGCACTCTCCCTAAACAAAGGTATTGTTATAAGACTTCTCACATACAGGTTGGCTCATGCGACCCCTCATGCGTCTCTGCGTGGGCTTAAGGCACCAATAAGAGCTTTACCTGCTGGCGCTAATCCCCAGGATGGCATCCCGGGCAGCTGCCCTGCGCTCAATCGATTGGCCCTGATGTTTATCCCTGGGGTGCTTTGAGCCAGAACGCTCTTCTGAGCTTCACAGATACATAGCCCAGATAGCTTTTGCTGCCTTTCTCCCCTCAGCCTTGTGATCTTTTATGGATGTAAGCGACAGACGTGCTCTCTCTCCTTTGTGCTCTTCAGAGAAGCAGCTGACGGCCGGGAACTGCCTGGGGGTGCTGGCCATGGCCGAGGCCATGTGCTGCACAGAGCTCCACAACATGGCCAAAGCCTTCGCCCTGCAGAACTTCCCCGAAGTGGCCGGACAGGATGAAATCCTCAGCATCTCCAAGGAGGACCTGGTCAGTTACCTTTCTAATGACAGCCTCAACACCAAGGCAGAGGAGCTGGTCTACGAGACTGTCATCAAATGGATCAAGAGGGACCCGACAAACAGAGTGCAGGTGAGTCTCTCTTTGACTTACACTTTGCCTGTGTTAACGTTACGGCACCGTTTTTGGTGGTTTCCCTGTTCAACTGACCTAATTCGATTTAATTAATGCCTTAAAATCCTAGCTTTGTCACATTTCAAGGCTTGTTATTCAGCGACTACAAAAACTATAGAGGAAATTGCTATAATTGAAGATATAAATCTGTGTAATAGACGTTCGGACCTGCCGGTGAGTTCTGAACATTTAAAGGGTTAACCCTTTAAGGCTGACACAAAAATGTGAATATTTCTCTCACAACCATCCACTGCCAGCAGCATGTCAGCAGTGACTAGCATGCTGATAAAAGGTGCATGTGCACTTTCCAGTAGAGCTAGACCGATAAATCGGCATGCCGATATTATTGGCCATTATGAGCTAGTTGCAGATAAATCGGTATCGGTGTTTATAACAGCCAATAAATGATGATAAAAAAGAAACAGAGAGACGGAAGACAGATCCTTTAACCATGTTATGAATGTTGTCGTTGCGTAGTCTGTCTATGAGAGGCGCTCTGCAGCTTCACTGTTGGCAGCACACACCATGTTTGGAATAGCATAAATCACAATCAGCTGACCAAGCAAGAGTCGAGCAGAGTACTCCATGAAAGAGGTTATGTGCATTCATGGTAAGATGATATTTGGCAGGTGAAATGCATTACCTTAATAATAATAAAAAATGTCCCCAGCTCTTCTCTTCTTAGCCATAATAAGCCTGGCAGCATTAATGTCAGCCATGCCTGCTTTTGCTGCAGTAACGTGAAAGGCTGTACTGTCAGGCAAACATCAAAATTAGCTTTAAGTTTAAGTTTAACTTAAATGCCTAAATGACAAACTTCTTATTCACCTGCTTCATGTTCAGATTTTCCCATTCCACCTTAAATGGTACAGCAGTTACAGCAGTAGCCTCAGGCACAAGAATGTTAGTGCTGCACCAAAATTCAAACAAGAAGCTGGCAAATAGGAAGCCAGCTTTAGCCTAAAGGAAGCAATGGTTATTATATCTGTGACTTGCATGTCTGTAGCTATTGTAGTCATTGGAAATTGTTGAACCAGCAGGGACACATAAATATATGTCAGCTGAATAAGAACCTAGCATGGCTTCGTAGCCAAACAAAGTTATCCAGCTTCTCTTCAAACATGTAGTGTGTTTCTTGTAACTGCACTGCTTTGTTAGAGCACAGAGTGCATTGATATGCTGTGAGATGTTATTCGCATCTCAAAAAAGTTCTGGGATAGTTATTAGTAACATGCCACGTTCAGGTGCTCCCACATGTAATCTGGTTAATCTTGAAATTCTTTCAATGATAATACGACGGATGTTTATTTGTGTTCGTAACACTGCAGTGTGAAATCCCAAAGTTGTAAGCTTATTTTTAAACTGCATTATATCATGTTATCTTGGTAAGGACTCTTCAGTAACTACACATAGCAAATGTTAAAGAAAATCTTTGTTATGTTTTTCTGAAGAAGAGAAGAAAATAATACCGGCTGATATAACATGTTTTAAAATCCTCAAATATCGAAATCATATCTGTCTTAAAAATGCCGTATCAGTTGGGCTCTACTTTCCAGGGTTCACACTAAAGACAGATGTGAGTCACTTACACAACATGAATATGAACTGTCAAGACAGAAGCATTGGATCTGGGCAAAGAGTAGTAAGGCATGTGAAGTGAACATAACTTTTGAGTGTGCATTAGTGCTCAATGTCCTTGTTGCAGTTGCTTAAGCATATGTGTAGAGTTGTGGCAACATAAAACTAGCACACCACTAGAGAGGTTTGAGGTTTTCAGAAACCTGGACTTCCAGCCTGTGAGCATGCTCTGTGGGGATGCCAAAAGCGAAATGCTCAGAACAGATGTAAGAAGTGAACATAAAGGACTGAATTGGTGTTTCATATTTAAAAATGCCTGAGTATGAAACAGTGGAGGACTGAGGGCTGAACGTGGTCTGCAGGTATGGTATTGGAACTGAGTTTTGCCCTGTCTGAGTGAAAGCGTTAGACACAGCAGGAGCACTAAACCCCCTGAAGTGTCTCTGTTCCTTTAAGGATCAAAAGAGCTGTGCGCGAGACTCCAGACAGTTCAATAGGGCCTCTTCAAATCTCCCTCCGTATTGAAGAAGTTTGGGCTCTGAGAGGCCAGGAACAGGAGTGGTCAGCAACTTTTTCCAGGGCTTGCCCTCTTTTGTTCACTTCCCAGAAGATCGAGGCTGCTTATAGCTAACATAAATAAGCGCTGAGGCTCCACAGAGCTGCTGCTGGAATCAGATATTCAGGGGCTGTGTGGCATGACATTAGGCTCTTTGGAGTCATGATGGAGCGCGGTGCCTGTCTGAAATAGCTGAGGCATGTGTGACAGAGCCGTCGCATTGAGCTGCTGCTTAAGAAGCGGCTCACGCACTTTTGGCATGCATTTGTTCACCATAAAACAGTTCCACTACTGGCCAGTGCCAGAGTTTGTATGTGACGCCAGGACATTGGGTCATGAACACAATTTTACCATCCTCTCTTTCTCTCGCAGTCTCTTTCTGCCAGCCAGGCTAGACCGTGATGGAAGTGTTTTGATTGAAACTTGTGACATTTCCCAAGGATATATTGAGCCCAATTGTCACAGTCAGTGTACAGGGAAAAAAAACATAAAGCCAAATGCGGAGTGTTGTTCCTCATAGAAAGCCTTTGTTGGTGTCAACGGTACAAATATGCAATTTTCACTCTGTGAAACAGGACCTAAGAGGACATATGAGGGAAAAGTGGTGCATGAGAATACAGGAGTGAGATATAGTCGAGATGAGAAAACGTTTGTGACAGAGATAGTCAACAGGAGTGGAATAACAGCTCGTTTTGTCAGCATTAGAAGTAAACAAGTCATTTTCTCACTTTGAGCTAATTACCTCTGATTTAGCACCCACTCCTTTGTGAGCAGCCTGACTACTTAGCTTAATTTTAGCCACGATTCTGAAGTATTGCCCGCCGTGTGAGATGATGTATGGAGGCACGTTGGGCAATTCTTCATCTCACCATCTTAATTTGCATTAGTGTAACACAGTGAGTCAACACAGTTTTCCTGTAGTCATAACACTGGTCCCAACTGACTGGCAAGAAAGAATAATGCTGCTGCAAATAGCTCAGGGGGCTTAAAAATTTTACATGCCATCGGAATGATTGATCCTGCCCTTATGCTCCTAAATGAGCTCTTTTTCTGCCTCTGCATTATTAGATATGAGCCCAAACGGACTGAGCCAAACAGCATGACAATAAACGTTTACTCATATGATTGTTGTTTATGTTCCTCGATCTCTGCAATAATTATGATTGGAATAAACCATGACAAATGTCTAGCGTGAGGCGATTGCCTGAGGACCTGCCCATCAGTTACATTACGTCCATGTATACAGGAGTTGACCAATTAAGTGTAAACTCTTCCAGCCCTAATCCACGCGCTCTATTTGTTGAGTCTAAACAGTAGTTTAGCTGTCACTCAGGCTTGGAGCTGGAGGCTGCTGCAGTAAACTCCCACTAGTGTAAACAGCAGGAAGCCAGGAGTGCAGAGCAGTGAGTTTACTCCTGCCATGCTGTGGAAGCTCCAATATCATCCCTCTGCAGATCCGGAGACCCAGCAGCAGTTCTAGACATGTAGTCTAATGGCAAGACGTGATTTCAGCTTTGTGGTTACTTTGGCTACCTGGTTGTAGCTAATGTTATTAGTTAGCTAGTGAAACCAAGTCTTTGTTTCCTTTTATTAACTTGCCATGTAAAGTACAATGAGAAAATATAACCCCATTTCCAAATAAGTTGGGACGCTGTGCAAAATTTAAATAAAACAAAATGCAATTATGTGCAAATAATTTAAGCCTTGTATTTCATTGACAATAGCACAAAGACAACAAATCAAATGTTGAAACTGAGAAATGTTATTGTTTTTTGAAAAATATATGTCCATTTTGAATTTGATGCCAACAACACATTCCAAAAAAGTTGAGACGGGGTCAACAAAAGACTAGTACAGTTGTGTAATGCAAAAAAAAACACCTGGTTGTTAATTGGCAACAGGTCAGTGACATGATTGGCTATAAAAAGAGCATCTCAGAGAGGCTGAGTCTTTCAGAAGTAAAGATGAGGAGGAGTTCACCACTTTGTGAAAGACTGCACGAGGGAATAGTGCAACAATTCAAGAATAATGTTCCTCAACGTAAAATAGCAAAGAATTTTTGCTTTTCATCATCTACAGTACATAGTATCATTAAAAGATTCAGAGGATCTGGAGAAATTTCTGTATGTAAGGGACAAGGCCAAAAACGAGTATTCGCTGGCCATGTTCTTTGGGCCCTCAGGCGACACTGCATTAAAAACAGACATGATTCTGCAGTGGAAATCACTGCATGGGCTCAGAAACACTTCTGAAAACCACTGTCTGTGAACACAGTTTGTTGCTGAATCCACAAATGCAAGTTAGACTCTAAAATGCAAAGATGAAATCATATACAAACAGGATCCAGGAATGCTGCCACCTTCTGTGGGCCCGAGCTCATTTAAAATGGACTGAGGGGAAGTGGAAAAGTGTGCTGTGGTCTGACGAATCAACATTTGAAATTCTTTTTGGAAATCATGGACGCTGTGTTCTCTGGCTAAAGACCACTCAGCTTGTTATCAGTGAACAGTTCAAAAGCCAGTATTCATGATAGTATAGGGGTAGATTAGTGCACATGGCATGGGTGACTGGCACATCTGTGAAGGTGCCATATGCTGCCATTCAGATGACATCTTTTTCAGGGAAGGCTTGATTATTTCAGCAAGACAATGTCAAACCACATTCTACATGTATTACAACAGCATGGCTCCATATTAAAAGAGTCTGGGCATTAAACTGGCCTGTCTGCAGTCCAGGCCTGTCACTCACTGAAAACATTTGGTGCATTACAAAATGAAAAATACGACAAAGGAGACCCCAAACTGTAGAGCAGCTGAAATCAAACAAGAATGAGAAAACATTTCACTTTCAAAACTACAGCAATTGGTCTCCTCAGTTCCCAAACACTTACAGAGTGTTGTTAAAAAAGAGGTATTGAAACACAGTGGTAAACATGCTCCCATCCCAACTTTTTTGGAATATGTTGTTGGCATCAAATTCAAAATGGGCATATATTTTTCAAAAAACAATAAAATTTTCAGTTTCAACATTTGATTTGTTGTCTTTGTAGTATTTTCCTTTAAACATATGGTTTATCATTTATGTGTAATTTTCAGTCAAGGTGTTTTTCAAATAAATCTGCACACCTTTAAAGTTCAGTCTTGCTTCTCATGAACCAAGTAATCCCAAATACATCCAGTGATGTTGAGGTCTGGACTTCTGAAAACACCAGCAGCTTTTTTGTTTGATCAGTGTATTTTTTTTCTTTTCCTTTTCTCACTAAAGACTTCTTGACAGTTGCAAATAGTCCTTTCAGTGTTGAGTTCTATTCTCACAGTGGAAGGATGGACAGAAAAACCTATGGATTTTTTCAGATCTGAAGCAAGAGTGGAGTTTGATTTTCTCAAAGATAAAGGCTTTACTGTTTATCTGATGGTGACAGTTTTGGTGGTCTACGAGGTCTTGCACGATTGTTAAGAGTCCCATTTTCTCTATATATTCAATCATTTTTTTACCTTACATTTTTAAAACTTCTTATATCTAATCTACCTAGATAAATCTTCTGAAAAATGAATAACCTGTGCTTTGATGGTCATTTTGAATAAAATGAAATAAATAAAGCATGGACCTTTGCACAGTACTGTGCATAACTCACATAGCAGTTTCATAGTATTGGCTGAGTAAGCCATAATACAAGTCTTATTGGCTTAAATACAAAGGAATACACTCAAAAATTAACCTTAAGTAACTCTGAACATTATGGACACATATGGCTATAATGTTCAATAAAATAAATAAAACTGCTATCCATCAGATAAAACACTATAAATCAAATCCTGTATGTGTGGTCTGTGGTGCACGTCCAGCACATTAGATGTAACTCATGACTTGAATGCTGAAACTGCCCATTTAGAGCTGCTGGCACTGCAGCTCTGCATATTGATGCACCTCTAACATCTGTGGGGAGAGTAAGAGTGGAGTGCTGAAACACAGGCCTTTTTCTCACCCCCCTGCTCTGCATCCACAGCCCAGGCCACATGCTTTCAATTAGGGAAGGCCCCTTTTACTGCCAGCAGGCCCATTAACAACATGCCCTGACCAATTCCAGCCTCTACTTTATCTGTACCTGCTGAGGCTGCATGACAAAGGGATCTGATTAATAGTGTGTCTTTTGAAGGAAGAACTAATATGCGGTCCAAAAGAGTGCTCAATGACAGTTCTTACAGGGCAGGGGGAATCAGTATTCACACTATAATGGTCCATCTAATGCAGTGGTCAGAGAATAACAATAGAT
This sequence comes from Colossoma macropomum, assembly GCF_904425465.1. Classification (NCBI taxonomy): domain Eukaryota; kingdom Metazoa; phylum Chordata; class Actinopteri; order Characiformes; family Serrasalmidae; genus Colossoma; species Colossoma macropomum. Next base: position 19,686,526 of record NW_023494795.1, on the reverse strand, counting down.
GCGCCACCATTGATGTTCTATTCATGTTCCTGGCAGATAGGACTTATTAACTGTGAGAGTCGTGCTGGACATTAGAACATGGAGAGTTGACCTGACCCTAGATTTTCCGCTCCAAAGACATATAAAGGATTATGGAGTGTTTAAGGGGTATCTTTTGGTTGTATTGGTGGAGGAATTTAATAAGTAGTTAATTATGAAGTCTTTTTTTTTTCTTTTTGCATTAATCTTACTCCTTAAACTACATGCTTATTATCCAGTTATTGCTGGATGTCATTACTATGTCGTTGCTGTTAAATCAACCTTGTAACATATTTTTTTGTTTGTTTTTTGTGTTTATGCGAAATATTAAAAAATACTGTCAGCTCTCAGCTACAGGTCTAAAAATTTAAATGAGAATAAAATTTTTGTACATTAAAGAGCGTTGTTCATTGTAAAATTACTGAGGTTTTGTTATGACAGCAATGCTATACAATATATATACGTTGTAGTACTGCAGTAATAACTACTATGCAATTACTATATAATAACTGTATAATAGCTATAAAATACTATAGTATAGTACTGAGTACTGTAATTGGTACAAATAATTAGTGGATACTATGGAACTAGCATGTACATTGTGTATTTAGGAGAATAAAGAAGAGTGGGCCCTTTCAGTTTTACTTCATGGCACAAAATATTTGAGTTAATTCAATTAAATAAGTAAAGCCAAATGTGCTAAGTGAGCCATCACTAAATTCCCGCATAATGCTGTGGGGTTAGGGCAGCAGCTGCTGTATGGAGCAGGATTGGAGGCTGTAGACCATGGCTTCAGCGCTGTGTCTGTTTTGCGTTCATTATGGTTCAGAAGCAGAGTTCCAGGCGCCAGGCCAGCTGAAGCTCGCCTCACTGCGCCCACTGCTCCCCCCCCACCCTCATATCTTTTATATTACTGTCTCTCGTTCTCTCTGTCTCTCTCTTACTCTCTCTCTCACTCTCTTTCTCTGTCTCTCCCCGAAGGGGAATACCCCCCGGATGAACTTTGTGTGTGTGTGTGTGAGGGAATGTTTCGTCGGCTCATTTCTCCTTGCCTGGCTGAGGTTATATTTAAAGGAGAATAAATAATGTCTCTCAGTGCAGGTATCGTTTGTATAAAAACAACATGGGGCCGTGTGATGACACTCGTACACACAGATACATACACACACACACACACACACACACACACACACACACACACACACACACTGTGGTGCCCGCTGACAGCATGAAATGGAAAATTCTCAATGGGCATTTTTCATTTGTGTGAGGCCTCCCAGCATGCTCACACCTTGACTCTGTCATATCTGCCCAGCGTGCTGTCAGACTGATTATTCTCCACCTCAGCGTAAATACGTCCTCTATGTGTGTGTGTTAGAGCTTTAAGGAGGCCTGCAGTTTAGTCTGAAACCCAAACTACAGCCTGAGAATTTGCAGAATTCCTATAATTTTTAGGAAATAATTTTTCAGGAATTTCTATTACATAAACTACTGTGAAAAAGTCTTAAGCACTTAAGCAAATTGTTTAAACCCATTTATCTTGGGGATAAGTGTGTTTTTGCTTGTTAAAAAACACCATATATGATTAGAATAGCTACAAATTAACACAAATAAAAAGTATTTATGTTTATTTGTATTTATTTTAGTGATGTCTGGTAACTAAAATTTATTTTTTTCCAAAAAAAGTTTGAAGAACTGGATCCAGATGTCTCCTTGGTGCCCGCAGCCATCACGTTGATTTGTTACATTCCATCACCAGAACACTTGATTTAACATAATGAAGAATTGCTTAGCCCAGTGGTTCTCAAATTGGTCCACCAGGCCCCCCGGAGGGTCCACATTTTTTCTTTATCCCTATGTGTTACAAGTTGGATTGGAGCAAAAACATGGACCTTCTGGGGGGCCCTGAGGAACAGTCTGGGAATCACTTGCTTAGCCAGTCCTGATTTTGGAGGAGAGGTTTGTAAATGGGTAAATGAAAACATTAAAATCACCACTTATTGTGCTTGTATTGTAATTTGTACTTATTCTATTGCTCGTTCGTTATTTTCTTAGCAAAAAAACACCCAGATAAAAATTTTTCAGGTACTAAACTTTTGCACAGCACTGCACATGGACTGTTTCTCCTAGAAGGTCATTTTACAGTAACTTGCATCTGCCAACATCCTTAACATTAAACCATACAACCCCTTATCAGTTGGTCAGTCGATCACATTTCTGTTTATAAAATTACTAAAATACTTTATGATGTTGTGTACATATTGGTGGGCATTTATATGGTCTTGTTCAATTGGGTGCTCATCTCATCTATATAGCACTCACCTGTCCAAATGAGACACTGCGGCAGCCAAATTTCAGTAGACATCAGCAGCTAGAATGTTTGATATGCAGTGGCTTAATAGCCCCGTTTTACTCTTTTCCAGGATCTTACAAATATTTAATTTTAGCTATTTTCTCATTTTCCAGGTGTTTTCCATGATTGGAAAACTAGACTCTAAATTTCCTGGTTTCCTGGTGTGATTAACTTTAAATCCCACTTTAACAAATGTATTCACCAAGCAAGACTTTTGCTCTGGATAGTCTCTCTATGCTGCATGTTCTCATGCTGTAATTAACCTTCACCTGTTTAATCCTAATACTCTATTTATTTACATAGAGCTTGTTAGATACATTTTGAACAACATAAAAATACTTAACAAACAAATAAAATGTCTTTTTGGCTGCACTTATTTGTTTTCTCCTGAGTTGATTTGCTGTTTTCTACACATCTATATTCTTACATGCAGGGACCTTGAAAACCACAGTGCTAAATTCTATCAACAACCTGAGTAGTTGACTCCAGCATGCCAGTTCAAAAAACCTTTTAAGGTAATGAAAGTAGGGAAAATTGTTAAAGTAAGAAGTAAAAATGCAGGTTAAGATCTATTAAGGCTACATTAACATTACATGCCTCTTCATTCAATTCTGAATTGATCTTTCTAACTTGATAGTTCACATTTGTGTAGACGACTCACATCTGTCATTAATGTAAACGATCCTGCATCCTGAAACGACGCATGCGCACAACCTAATCAGTAAATGCGTAGCAAAAAAGCAAACACATGAATTCTGATCTGAGCGTTCTCATTAAGGTTGCATGGCCATGAATCGGACATGTATCTGATCTAGGACCACACATGAAAGTGGCTCAAGTTAAATTTGAAAAGATCAGATTTGTGTCCACACAGCTCTGAAAACATCAGATCTGTGTCACATTAGGGCAAAAATTGGATTTGTGCCACTTCAGTCTGGTAATGTGAATGTAGCCTTTCATATTTGGTAATTGATCTGCTACATTCCTGATTCGTGGTCATGCAACCTCAATGAAAATGCTCCAATCGGAATTCATGTACTGCACATGCGGCATCATTCAGTGTTAATGAGGCAGCAGCACTAAAGCCAGTAAATGTGAAAAAGAAACATATCTGACGCTTGTTGCCTTCATCTCTCTCTAATAATGGGCAACTGAGAGCTGTTCAGAGCTAATTATCTCCACTATGAAGGTTTGTCCTGCTGGTTAATTTGTTTGCTGTTCATGACGCATGTGATTCATTCACGTGACATTACTGATTAGAATGTATGCATATGGGTTGTTTCAGGATGCTGGTTCATTCACATTAGTGACAGGTTTGAGTCTCTTACCTACATGTGTGTGAATCATCTTGTTAAAGGCTACATTCACATTCCCAGGTTGAAGTGGTACAAACCCAATTTTTTGCCCTAATGTGACTCAGATCTGGTGTTTTAAGAGCGGTGTGGACACACAAATCTGGTCTTTCCAAATCCGATCTGAGCTACTTTCATATGTGGTCTTAGATCGGATATGTATATGATTTAAGGCCATGCGACCCTAATGAGAACGCTCAAATCAAAATTCATGTGTTTTTTTCAGCAGTTCGTTTACATCAATGACAGATTTGAGTCACTTACCTAAACGAGGGTAAACCATCATGCTAGAAACATCAGATCTGAGCAAAACATCGGATTTGAGCAATGAGGCTTGTAATGTGAACGTAGCCAAAGAGATTTGGTCTGAGCAAGAAATGGGATTTGAGCACTGAGGCCTGTAATATGAACAAGCCAAGTGACTCAATCATTATGTCACATCAGGGCAAAACATCAAATTTGTGCCACTTCAGCCTGGTAATGTGAACATAGCCTAAATGCAGGCTGTGAGAGCCCAAATGTGAAATTTTAACCCGAGTCCTTTTGGGACCGGACAGATATTTCAAGCTGAACGTGTGCGAGTGTGACTTCAGATGGGTTTGAAATGAAGCATTTGAATCCTCCATTTGTGTCATATGTTTTGGGATGTATTCGTACGTTCAGCTTGTGAATAGGCACTCATGTGTGTAAGTAGCATACGTGTGCAGAATACACCCATGTGTGTGCGTGTGTGTGTGAGAGAGACAGCGAGACAGACAGAGAAAGGCCGTGCTCTGTCTCAGTGGTAAGCCAATACATCTTGCATATTGGATGAGCTGAGTCTACACACACGCCTCCTTTGGGTGAATCTATCCTGTGCGTGTGTGTGTATATATATTTGATATATGTGTGTGTGTGTGTCTTTTCGTTTCTATGATGTTTTTAGTCTTGTCTGTCTGTTCTGGATGAGACCTTTTTTGCAAGTGTGTCTGTTTAAAGCAAAGAAAGAGAGCAAATGAGAAAGCAAAGTACTATGAGGGAAAAATGTGCTGCTCTGAAGGTGACAATTCAGCTGCATCTGTTTTGGAGTGTTGAAGTCAATTAAAATCAATTATAGTAACATTCAATAAAGTATGTGCTTATTTTTTGGCCAAAATCCCAGACTATTGCCAAACTAAATAAAAACAAAATCTTGGTTTATTGTATTAATTGTCTGTATTCCACTACTGGGTAAATACACTCAAAAATAAAGACAGGTGCTAGTTACACTCAGTGCAGACAGAATGATGTTGCTGTGTACACTTAGTGTTCATAGTAACATCATATATTTACATTTACATAATTACTTGCCAATTTATACTATTTCTTGATACTGATTCAGCAGTATTACCATATATTTCAACAATAAAATTATTCTGCTTTTCTTCTGATTCATTCACACCAACCACTTTCTTTCTCTCTCTCAGGGTTACTGTCCCTGTTTGATTTGTTATCACTATTGCACAATGTACATTTTGTGCAATGTTCCTCTGATCTGAAGAAGTAATTAAATGGTTTTTTTTTATTTATTACTTGACAATAATAATAATGAGAACATAATAAGTTACAAACATGACAAATACTCTCCTGACTTAAACTCTTGTAAATTAAAATTTGACACACACTGAACTGCCGAACTGTCATGCCAAAGCAGTGACCGTTTAAATAGTGTGCAAATTCCCTCTTTGTCCAGATGGAACAAGTCTTAAATATGAAGGCCAGTGGTGTTCTGTGGTGTTTTCTACTGCACTGTATCACCTGGTAGATGCAAAATTGCTCTCACTATTGTTCTGGTTAGTACTTTATAACTTTACTCATCAGTTCTTCCTTGAACACAACATTCTCCCAATGCTGCCTCATTTTTGTTCATGGAAAATATGAAAATTGCAGCCAACATAAGCATTTTGGTGTTCTACAGGCTACACAGCTAGGCTGCAGAATTAATGCTATTTTCACCTAGTGTAAATAGATACTGCCAAATTTGCTAAGTGAACTTAATTTAATTTCCATTCAGTCACAGTAGAGTCAGATTATGCAGACTTTCCACTTTGTTACAAGATGAAATGCAGTTGTTGATGAAACAAAATTGAAACATTTCACTGATTTCACATTCAATGAATAGAATTTTCTTTGGATCAAAATAAATCCATTTCATTCATTGTTTGTTAATCGACCACCCTGGTTGGTTGATTGTTTTAGTGTAATTCTGCCATCACATTTCAGTGGTCAATGTATTTTTAACCCTTAGTCCCCACTGTTGTTGTTGATAAAAAATGTTACAAATTGGTATTAATTATTTTGCACTTGTTACAAAGAGAAATTTGATAAGAATTTGATGAGAGGTTTTTGTTGTGTGTACAGTGTTGTAAACATTCCTTTGCATTTGTTTGTGGTTGACATAAAAACAGAAGAAAAACTGTCACCAACATTGTAAGTTGTTAATTCAAGGTCAAAATGAATGATAGTAATTACTCTCGACTTCAAAGAGCTAGGGACACATTTTAACATTGAATTTTTATATATTACATAATTTTAAATTTTATCTGAAACACTTCAGGGGAGCAGGCCAAAGATGGTGCTAACCTGATCACACCTAATGTCTTGCGGGGGACATTTGCCCCCTTTAACTCATTAAACTCTGCCACCAGAGTAGTTATGACATATGCAGGATCACGCTGGGCAGTAAAATGCATCAGCATGTGGATTTGGAGCTTTCTGTTTTCTATGACTACATAAATGAAGCACAATTCTGCCTTTAATGTTGGATGCACTGTGATAGTTTCCGAGCTTTGCAATCTTTAATCCCTTACATATCCTCATGCAAAAATGTGGAAATTTAATCTTCAATTGTCATTTAATCGCCTCCTCTCTATTAAAAAAGTGATTACTCAGTGCTGTTGCAGCATTTATTTGATATATAAAGAGTGTGATCTAACAAAGCAGAATGTGTGTATAGATAGATAGATAGATAGATAGATAGGTAGGTAGGTAGGTAGGTAGGTTTTATTTGTAGTTAGTTTTTGCTTTGATTTTAAAGGGTTTAAAGGAAGCTATCAGTGTTGTGTTCATATCTACATTATTTTTGTCCTAGTTTTGGAATTTAATGTAAATGTAATTTTTACATAATTAAGTAATTAATTATGTAATTGTGTAATTGCATTTAAATATTATAGCAAAATGACAGAAATAACTCTACTTCCTCTGTTCAAATTCCTGAATGCTATCAAAATAATTCATGCGAGAATTTGAATCATAATCAAATTGAATTCACGCCTCTGCAAATCAGTATTTCTCCCTACTGAAACTCTTCATTCTTATCTCTTTTCACCTCCATAATGCTGAAGCACATTATGCGATTGCTGTACCCAGTCTAGTCCTCCTGCATAAACACTCTGAATGCAGTTTCCTTTTCCTCCAGACAGTCACCCCCCTCCCCCCCTCACCATTGCAGTAATCAACACCTTCCAGGCACATTACAGGCATAGAGTGAGTGCAGGTCCCTGAACGTCACCCAGCAGGTGCTAAAAGCATACCCAGGCACCAAGCCTCCAGGGCTGCTAATGGCTGTGAGAGTGAGGCCAGCACAGTTGCAGCCAGGGCCAATGCGAGGTGCCGGGATTAGCGCTGATTCACAGCTATGGAAGTGGCACACTGTTCTGAACGAAACCCATGAAGTGGAACAGCGGCGGAGCTGATTGAATGCAGGCTGTCAGGGCCCTTTAACATTGATTGAATGTGTGTGGCAGATGTAATGTTGGTGTCAGGCTCATTGGCAAATTGAGCCTTGTGCATGGTGGGAATTCAGATGCAGAAATTAGATACATGTAAACGAGTGGGTGTGTGCAAAGGGGTGTTGAGAGAGCTAGTGTTTGTGTGTAGGTCTACTGGAAGTCAATAGTAAAGATGCTGAGGGTGTATTGTAGCTGTTTGACTTGAGGGAGCTTGTTTAGTCTCCAGTTTCAGTTATTTATTGCAAAAGTTTGAACACCCACAGTCAAATTATATGTTTACTTGAATTTCTGAGTGCAAATAAGTACACATCCTCTACAGCGGACATACTTCAATATGACATTTATGAGTTTTACGTATTGGAAAAAAAGAAAAATATATTAAAAAGGATAAAATATGCCATAATTCTTGCACAGGCCACAAATGAGGCACAAATTAAAAGCATGTTTTTCTTTCCGCGAAACAAAACTACACAACACTAACTTTTCTGCCTCTTCCTCTTCTACTTATGAACACAAATATTTAGATTCTGCACAGAATTCCTTCGCTTGTTTCAAAGAGCTCTGAGAAGTGCTGGTCTGAATGGCATTTTACAGTCTTTGAACATTCCTTGGTATTTCTGAACAAGTACTCGAATACTTCTCAAATTCACCCTTAAAAACAGTAATATCTGAAGTTTGTTTGTTCTGACAGAACAGACAGAGCTGTCATTTTATTCAGTGTTTCACTTCTCACCAGCTGCACTAGACGCCCGTCTTTAGTCCATTAAAGCACAAGCCTATTTTTTTCACTTGCGTGTGAGTGAAGCTTAAACTCCATAGAGGTCTGGTCAAATCACACTCCCACTTTCTATAGCTTTCTAAACTATATGTTAAATAAAGCTATAGTTTAGAAAGCTATAGTTGGTAGTTGCATATCAGCTCCTGTGCTGTACTAAACAGTAAAACTTTTGATTGTGCTGTTAAGTCATAAACCTGCTGAGTTGGAGACAGAATGGATTGGATGTTTTTGTTTATACTTACGAATACAAACTTTTTAGTTCATATGTAGAAGTACAAAGTCAAGAGACACCATGTGTGTAAATATGAAGTGGCTCTATGCATTGGAAGTATATGAAATACCATATTTGAGCTAATCTAACTTGTGCCTTCATCGTGTACCAGCCTCTTATTGCAAAGTTTGCTGTGAGCATTTTTCTTATTGTGTTCCCACATATGTGATTTCGTTCTCAGGCGTCTCTGCTCTTTTAGCTTCAGTGACCATGTGGAAAGCAGCTTGTTGCTGGCAAGAACCAGTGCCCCTGATCAAATGACATGTTTTGTTGATTTTCTAAATAAAAATAAGTTATAACATCCTATACAGAGAGCACTTTTACTTTACAATTACTGCTTATTTGCTGTTTTTGGGGAAAAAAGTTAAAACATACAGTGTGGCCTGTGCAAACGTTATAGCACATACTAGATTTTATGTTTTATTTTTTCCCAACATGTTCAAATCAGCCATTGAACAGAATAAAATTGAAAATTGTGTGCTAAAATTATCAGAAAAAATGCTATTAGTTGTAAAAGATGTGTTAACTTGTTTTTATTTAGAAAATTAAATATATCTTGTCAGTATTTTGCTTTTTGCATGTGACTGTATAGTGTACTCATTAAAAAAAATTCAGATATTAACAAAACTGATGGCCTTTGCTCATGAAATTTATTTTATGTTGTAAAGCTTTTGAATGCTAAATGCAGAAATGTACATCAGCGTGACAAACGAATACCCGAGTATGCAGATTATTTGGGCCGGCCCTAGCTATGTGAGAGGAATAATATAAAATTTCACAGTGCTTTTGCCAGGGAGAACTCCAGCTTTTAGGGGCTAAAGGAGAAAAAAACCCAAACATTATGGGTATTCCAACAGGGCAGGGCAACATTCTGGACCACTCGCCAAGTGAGAGGAAAGGATCAAGGAAATTCAGGTGATGACATGGTAGCACAATCATCAAATTTAAATTCCAGTGAGAGGTAGAGGTACTACATTGGGAAATGTGTGGAAGAAAAAAATTAAACTACTCTGGTCTACAGACACCAGTGAAGAATGCTTGGAAAGCATTTCCTTTAGATCATTTAAAAAAGTCAAGCATTAAGGCAAGGGGTGGAGCTACAAAGCAACACTGCTGGTTGTATATTCTCTAGGACTGCATTAATATTTGTTGCATATCAGGGACTGTAATGTCTGATCAATTCCGCTGGTATAGTATATTGTAGTACACTGAAAACTTGACTAATTCTGTCTGCCTTGCGCAATGACCCAGCTTAGAGCGCCTTGGCATGGCAAGGCTATTTTAGAGGTTGGTCAGGGTGAACCAGTATTAATCCCTGACCAGCAGAGCCTGCCCCAAACACTGCTGAGTGCTCCACATGCCTTTAAAAGCCGTTTCTGCTGAAGCAGCTAGGATGGCTGACGATAGCAACACCTGGGCCTTTCCACTGTATGCTCGCCCGAAACTCTGGACTTTAATACCTAAACACGACAGCTCACTTTTCTCACTCTGTTGATTTTAGCAGTAAGACTGGTCACCACATGGGTCATAACTGCAAAGGCGGTTCTGTATGAGGTCCAGCTGAACCCATCCATAATTCATCAGGTCGAGAAATCGCCTCCCTGCGGCATGTTTTTTCCTGTCTTTCAGGTTGAAGCGTGTCACTTTGGAGAAGCTTTTGCTTTTTTGCTCTGTTCGCACTCCTTTCCTAGAGGATTGCATATTTTAGCGCAATCATTTAATCGCCTATTGCAGGACGGCTAGCTCGCAAGTATCAGCGTTTTTGTAGCGAGTCAGATTTATGAACAGGAGCAGAAATCCCCCTGCTGCCTGTTAAAGCTCTCGCCTGGTCCCCGGCGGCGACCCGGCCCGGGAGCTGATGATTATTTTCTGTAACCGCTCCAAAGCTGTTTGGCTGAGCTGCACCACTGGCAGGGACTGTGGAGGTTGGGGGACTAAGGGAGGAGACGGGCCAGCAGGACATATATTTGGAATCAACAATCACAAGTTAGAAATCAGTCTTCATTAATTTATGATATTATATATATATATATATATATATATATATATATATATATATATATAATATATATACATATATATGTAGCCTCCCTTTGCTCTTAAAACAATCAATTCTTCATGGCATGGATTCCACAAGATGTTGAAAAGCCTAGACTGTTGACACAAGGCAGGTTGGGTCGATAGATTCATGCTTGTTGGCACCAAATTCTGACCCAACCATCTATGTGTCTCAGCAGAAATCTAGATTCATCAGACCAGGCCACGTTTTGCCAGTCTTCAACTGTCTAGTTTTGGTGAGTCTGTGCCCACTGCAGCCTCAGCTTTTTGTTCCTTGCTGACAGAAATGGAGTCTGACGTGGTCTTCTGCTGTTGTAGCCCATCTGCCTCAAGGTTCGACATGTTGTGCATTCTGAGATGCTTTTCTGATCACTACAGCGTGGTTGTCTGAGTTACCATAGCCTTTCTGCAAAAAAGTCAACGTCTAGCCATTTTCCATTGATCTCTCTCATCAACAAGGCCTTGCACATCTGCAGAAACACTTCTCACTGGATGTTTTTTCTTTATTGCACCATTCTGAGTAAAGTGTAAAGAATGTGGTGTGAAAATCCCAGGAGATCAGCAATTATAGAAATACCCAACTCATCTGGCACCAGTAAGCATGTCATGGTCAAAATCACTGAGATCACATTTTTTTGATGGTTGATGTGAACATTATCTGAAGCCGTTGTGCTGTTTCTGCATGTTTTTATGCACTGCACTGCTGGCACTCTATTGGCTGATTAGATAATTGCATAAATTAGATGTACATATATAAGGCATATAGGGAAAAAAGGCAAACATTGTGCACATAAACCATTAAAAAGAAGAGCAAAGTCTAGATGGAAAGTTTGTACATGTCAGTGGTAAGAGAAAAAAGAAGTGTCTTTAGTCTGGTCTTAAAGATGTCAGAATTTGGGGCATATCTGAAATTTTCTGGTATCTGGCCCCAGCTTTGGCATATAAGCGAAAAGTTGTCTTTCCATGCTTGGTTCTAATTGTAGGCACTGCTGCCCGACCAGTCCTGAGTAAGTCTGAGAGGCCTGTTTGGTTTGTATTGTTTGGGTAGATAAGAGATGTGTTTTGGTCCTGGCAGCCAGCGTAGGGATTTAAATACTAGAATAATATACATATTGCCTTGGTGAGTGTTCTAACCTCAGCATTTTAAGTAAGCTGTAGCTGTCTAATGGTGAAATTAAGATCCTTTAATACATCTAGGTTTCTGACTTTAGTCTTTCTGTTTTTTGTCTTTAAAGTATTTGAAATATTGACTAAAACATCTAACCATTTTCATGTCTAGACTGTAATATTTCAATCTTTATACAGTATTATGAAAGATGTTAGTGTATATATGTGTGTTTATTAGTGGTGCCAAATACTAAGAAGTTAATAATTGCTATAACCAATGCTGTGATAATTGCCCACTTGTGCACACAGTTTTACATACTGGGGATATATATATATATATATATATATATATATATATATATATATATATATATATATATATATATATATATATCATGTGATTATATTATAATATATAATCATATTTTACATATATAACAAGTGATTCCGAAGTTTGAAACGGTAATATATGCTGTTCCATTATTTCACATCGCTGTGTTCGGACCATGTGTCCAGACCACCGCCGTCTTTAATCCTTCATCCCTCAGTCAGGAAGCGGCACTGTTGATGGCCTGCTGGGGACATTTCCTGTGCCCCGAAACCAACAGACAGTTTTTACATTAATACATTTACTCTGAAAGCAGGCACGCATGACATTTCATTTCAGCTGGCTGGGCCGCAGCTGAGCCAACTTGGACAGAATCACTCCAGGAAGTTTAGTTACAGGGCACATTTGGGAAGTGTTTTAGTAGGAGTATATGTAGGACAAAGGATTGAAGTGCAGCCAAGACTTGGCAAACGTGTGAAATAGCTCCAAGGCCATTCCTTGGACTTGGCCTCTAGCCTTATATTGTTTGTGCAACAAATTTTGGCTAAATAGGGTATTTTGAAGAGGGGGGAGAAATTGAAAGGGGGAGAAATTGATAGAAGCAATTGGTGTATAGTGAGGCTGGTAAGAAAATGTCAACTCAAGTATTAATTGTACAAATCTCAAATGAGTCTAAAGTGAATGTGGCCATTGTCCCAAGGTCAGAGCAGGTAAAGCCTGGTGGTTCGCTGACTCCTCCTGCAGCTCTGGCTCTGAAAGAGAACACAGGCACAGGTGCTGGAACAGGCCACATGTGTGAACAGGCCTTTATGTAAGAGATGGTGTGATGGCCCGGGGTGAACAGGTCAGTCCGGCCGCCGTCCCTGTCAGCCCGTGTTTACAGGCCCAACGCTAACGCGAGCAAACACCCCGCAGAGCCCCTGCTCTCAACAATCAAGCCATCAGCCTGCAGAGCCCCTCACCATAGCAACTCCTATCAGACCTGCTCATCCCCAGAGACAGCTGCCCAACACACACACACACACTCACGGGAGTATCTGTCATCTCTGATGCCACTGATAGGACAAAAGGATTGATTGACGGATTTGATAGAGTGAAATTGATCTGAAATAAAGAGGTGTTAGAAAAGTTAATCTTACATGAAGTGAACCCCTGCAATGACTGTGTTTAAAGGGGTCTTTTATAGAAATCTGGATTTTCCTTTCCTTTTTTTTTTCAAAAAAAGAAGTTTAATTTACTGTCTAAACATTATTCAAAATACAAATTTCAATAACATGTTTACAACTGACTGCAGTTTTATTTTTATTAAACTGTCTTACGAGGTGTCAGAATCTACTGTGCTCAGTTCTTTTAAATGGGGTGTCATCATAAGTATTAAAAAATACCTCAAAATACCCCAGTATTCTAAAGATATGTTGACCAAAGTCAGATTTGGAAAACAAATCCTTGCTCCATGATTTAAATGGAGGGAAAAGAGAGAACAATTCCAATTTTCTGCCCGATCAGTACCGTGTCATGTTTTAGAGACAGTGGAGTAGCCATGGCACCGTAAACAACCACATGGCAGCAAGTAGTAAGCTTTCCTTCACTTTTTTAAGATTTTATTTTCTGGCAGAAATTTTGGTTTTTGTGAAATTTTGTTTTGTTTTTTTTGTTTGTTGTAAAGCTAATTTCCTTATATACAGTATGTCTATTCAGATTACAAGCGTAGTGCAAATCAATAGCGAATGAAATCAATGATTGGTCCTCATCTGTATCATAAGGAATTCTGGTTAAGAGGTCACTTCTGAATTCGTGCCTATGCTGTCATCATCTAAGGCTGCAATAAGGGCTGCATAGAGGGCATCCTTTTGAACACTTTTGAACGGCAAAATGAGAAATGGCCTTTTGGCTTTGCAGGTACTCACACGCACGCAAATGTGGACTACAGGACCACAAGTGCACTATTTCACAGAGGGCTCAAATACATAATTTCCTTCTAAAAAACCCAGATGTGATATGATGTGATCTGTGAAAGCCATGGTGTGTTCATTTCTAACCCTACTTTTTTTTATCTCTGTGTCTCTCACAGCATATATCGGAGTTGCTGGCAGTAGTGAGGCTGCCGTTTATTCACCCCAGCTATCTGCTGAACGTAGTGGACAACGAGGAGCTGATCAAGTCGTCTGAGGCCTGTCGAGACCTGGTGAATGAGGCCAAGCGCTACCATATGCTGCCCCACGCACGTCAGGAGATGCAAACACCCCGCACTCGACCACGGCTTTCTGCAGGTTCATCTCAAATGTTTGAGTTGCTAAAAGCTCTTTTCTGCTTCTGCTTTCAGCAGCTCTGCTCATTTCGCTTTCACTTTATATCAGTGGAGCTGCCATTAAAGCCATCCACCTTTCCTTTGAACCACTTTATTGCTTGTATTAGAAATTCCCTATTCCCAAATGGGAGGCCTGATTCTAGTATACTTATAGTTATGCTTAGTTTGTAGGGGACATAAACAAGAACAAGTGAGAAAAGATGCTTTGCACTGAAGTTAACTGCTAGCTAATTTCCATCTGCTGAATTATTCTGTTTATCCAAGTGATATTGTCACTTGGGTATTCAAGATGGTGTGAGTGATAATAATGTGTCAAAGTCCCATTAGTGTTTCTGAAGATATAATTTTTTTTGGTCTCAGGAGCATTTTCATTTTTAAGTAAGCTGATTTTAATATGGCTGTTATTCTGCCTTTGCTTGGCTAATTTCTGCCTCTGCTCATTCCTCATGTCTGTACTAGGGGAGCTGGTATTAAATCAATCCTTTTTTTAAGTCATTTTCTTTGAGCCAGTCTATAATGCTGTAGTTGGCTGTGCTGATTTGACCATCTCTATTTGACATCATCTAAGAAGATCTTTCAATGAAATCACTAAAAACTTGTTCTTTCAGTTATCAGTTCTAATCTTCTAAACATCATCACATGCATTTTGATAGCCCATGTTGATAGTTGGTGCATTTCTCTGCAATATGTTGCTGTGTCTAAGTCAGAGAGTAACATTTGTTTATTTAATTTCAAGTCAGAACTGACAATAATTGCAAGATATTTATTTTTCAGCATCAGTAAAAAAGCAAAAAACATGTATTTACTAAAAAATGCAAACAGAAGTTCCAACAACTAAATATAATAGGAGTATTTAGTGCATCAATACTTCGCCTTTATTACAGCTTCGGTCCGTTACAGAAGATTTGCTTTCAGTTTTTCTGCAGGGATATTTTTTCACATCTTCAAAATTCAGTCTTAGAAGTTGGTGGTATTTTCTGCTTCTCACAATGCAAGTAATCCCAAACACATTTAGTGATGTTGAGGTCCAGACTCTTGGTGGTCTGTCTGTTGTTCTGCGAACATCAGCATATTTGTTTGATTTGCAAATATTTTTCATGTCTTGAGTTGTCTTCTCACAGTGGAAGGATGGACAGAAATACCTGTGGTCTTTTTGATTTTCTCTTCTTTCTCAAAGATGAAAGCTTTAAGCACTGTTTATCTGATGGTGACAGTTTTAGTGGTTTGGGTGTTAGGAGTCCCATTTTCTCTATATCTTTGAATAATTTTTTGATTTCCAGATTTGGAAACTCCTGTTTTATCTTTATTTGACTTCCCCGTCCTGATGTGCATAAGCGCATAATATGGTCATTTTAGCCAAAAAATTAAATAAATGCAGGGTCTCTGACTTTTGCACAGTACTGCAATTCATAACAGTGTGCTTTTGAGATTTTTTACCTTGGAAATCCAGGAGGAAATGTGCTGGATAAACCTTGAGTCAGTCTGAAGGACAGGTTGGGGAATGTGATATTACTACAATTGATTCTGAACTACATGCATTAAATGTATTTGAGGAACAAGTGGACTTTTGCTCAAAGAAACATGTCGTGGGCTAGAAGTGGGCCAAAAGAAAGAACACTCAAGTGAAATATAGACCCTTGAAACAACCACTTTAAAGTAACAAAGTAGGTATACTGCACCTTGTTACTGTCTGCCTCTGCAGTTTAGATATTTTGATTGCAATAGTTTTTGATAGAGTCACAGTGAAACTAGTGTTATTACACAGTCTGAGCCATCATAAACTATAATCAAAGTCCGTTTCTGGTTCAGTAAGGGTCTGCACATGGAGCTCTATGAGTCATTCTCACAATCCCATGGTGTCCAGTCTCTGTGGCCTCCACAGCTTGGTCAGAGCAGGCACTGTGAGTGGTGTATAGATTTATTTAGTCCTTATGTACTGTGGCGCTTTCTCCCCCTGACTGTTATCGATCGGAGTCCACTGCAATACGCGAGCGATGAAGCGCTGTCTGAATACACTGAGAAAGTTCTCTCTGAGGAATGATATTGTACACACGCCTCTCACGTTTTACTGTGTGCTGTTTCTTGGTCCTCAAAGTCATTTCAAGTTTTGTGTAAAGGCTTGATTGAGAACACGGGCTAGGGAAGAGTTTTTATTGTAGCGGCCGAGCGGAACGGCCAAGCTGGCCAACCAAAACACAGCACTGCTCCCTCTCTGGTGGCAAACATGCAAGCCCAGCTAGCAAAGCGTTTCTTAATAAATGTCTCTAAAGCCCTCGTAAATACCAGCCATAGTCTGAGGCCTTTCTCATACAATGTTGGTTTACACCATTAAATCAGATATTTATGGAAATAAGCAGCCACAGTCGAGGAGCAAATTGCTTTTGGGCTCTGAGATTTTTCCTACTCATCTGCCAGAACTTGAGGCTTTCCTCAATAAAGCAGTGTTTAATTATCCTCTGAAAGCCATTACAGGCTTAGCTTAAGCGCAGTGTCACTGCACAGAATGTATTTTCTGCTCTGTGGAATTGAGGTAATTGCTTAACAAATGTCATGTTGTGGAAGGGGGCAGTTTACAAGTGAGTTTTGTTTCCTCCCAAGGTACGATTGCCAGTAAACAGACAGTGACAGGCTCCATCTCTAATTGCTTGTTGGATAGAACTTAACTGAATGATTTAATTCCACACGAAAAATAAGCATTTATTTTCAAAGAACCTCATTTATACTTTCTGAAACGTTCATTTTTCTATCCTTGTTGTGTTGAGTTGCTTCCAAAGAGCATCTTTGCTGTATTTGTGCGTTTGGATGTTTACAAAATGAGTAACGTTTTGGAGCATCTGGCAGGCTAGTGGAGTGCGACTGTGGTGCACAGTGGGGCGGCCTGTCACCTGTAGGCTCCATTTATGATCCACCACAGAGAGGAGAGAGCATTCAACAGCAGGCAGAAGCACCACGATTTCAACACATTTCAGAGAGAGAGAGAGGGAGAGAGAGAGAGAGAGAGGGAGAGAGAGCGAGACTGTAACGAGGCTGCAGCAAAGAAGGCGAGAAGCAAGGATGCATATGCAAGCTGTTTTCGAGTCCAGATTAAAGACAGGAGACACTGAGCAAGCTGAAATGCCAAGTATCTATGGAGAAATAGCAAAAGGCAGACTAAACTAGACTAGGCTAAAAGGTGCAAACAATAGAAAAGAACAACAGAGATAAAAAACATGAAACACAGAAACCACACATCACAGCAATGGCCAGCATAGAACAAAAAGGGGACCAGAG
Source organism: Colossoma macropomum (assembly GCF_904425465.1). NCBI lineage: Eukaryota > Metazoa > Chordata > Actinopteri > Characiformes > Serrasalmidae > Colossoma > Colossoma macropomum. Next base: position 19,668,934 of record NW_023494795.1, on the reverse strand, counting down.
CTATATATCCACCAATATAACATGAGGAACAGCTGAGGTGATAATTACAAGGAGGGGTTATAAACAATATACAAGTAAACACAGTTATATGGAGGCAGAGCTTGCCGAGGAAAATTGTGACAGAGACAGAAGCTGCATTCCAAAAGCTAGGCTGCATTTCTAGATGGCTACCAATCAAAGGAATGCTTCGAAAACAGCCGAGGAACGCAGCCTACATTCTGAATTTTCAAGGAGGCTAAAAGAGTATCCTTCACACTCTTCTGACTCCTATAGTCCTTCGTGCATGTGTCTGGCCCAAAGAAAGCTGTGGCTGATGAAACTACCACATCTGCTACCTTATCTGCATAATTCTTGTTCTTATAAACTTTAAAAGCGTGTTAGTTGAAATGAGTTTTGTCTTGCATCATCTTTTTTTAAGAATTAGTGCACTGTATATTTTATTATACATTTTATTATACCCTTTTACCATTCATATCGGCTGTTTAATGGGCTTCATATTGCTAGCCTTTCTTATAAGCACAGAATCATTTGATATTCTGTGATTATACATTGTAATGAGGATGTGAATTGAATGTACCTGCTTTCTCTGAGTTGAGCAACTTTTAGGTTTGCAGTTGCAAACAAATTAATGTTTTTTGCTTGCTAGCTTCTGTTGCTGTAATTTGCATCAAGAGTATTTTCTCCATCAAATTTTTTGCTGACTCCTTATTTATGATGTAGCAAAGCGGACTTGCTGGACGGTTCCATTTTACATTACACAAACAAGGTGACTACGTAGGACAGTGGTACAGAGGACCCAGCTTTCTCTGCTGCAGCTTAACTTTCAGAACACACAGAGAGACAGATAGAGAGAGAGAGAGAGAGAGAGAGAGAGTTGGTGGAAAGGAGAAAAGGGGCAAATTCTGGTTATTTTCTGAGACAGATGGATACTATTCTGCACTGTGTGTGTGTGTGTGTGTGTGTGTGGAGTGTTTATGAGTGAATGGTTTCCCACACACATGCTCACAGTGAAACACCTCTCTACTTGTACACCACCTGAGCCAGTAAGATAAGTCTAATGTATGAAAAGACAGAGAGCAAAGCACTGTGATGTCATCCATGAAACATTTCTCGCTTCTGCTGGCTATGGATTGAGGGGGTTGTGTGTGTGTGTTTGTGTGTGTGTGTGTGTGTGTGTGTGTGTGTGTGTGTGTGTGTGTGCGTGTGTGTGTGTCCGCAGTGAAGCGCGAGGCACGCTCTCACAAACCTACAGCAACTGCCAGCCGTCCCCTGAGTGACAGCAGGGGGAGAGTTCAACAGGGCACCAGCACTTTCTTCTCTCTCTCACCCTCACCACCTCTCCTCTTTCACAGAAACTCTGGGAGTAAGACATAGGCACACAGCCCCAGAGCATACATTTAGTTCAGTTCACTCCAACTTTATTGTCAGTATACCACCACAGCATAACAAAAAACTTTCATTGGTGCCACATGTGGTGGTGAGCACTATACCGGTTTTGTTTGTTTAAGGGAAATTCCACAGGTTTCTCAAAAATTCTGCAAAATTAATTCAGAGTGGTCTGATGTGAAATGCTCCCTTCTAGAGAAACATCCTGATTCAGGATTGTTCACAGTGGTGGTGATAGAAACCACACTGAAGAGATTAATATATCTTTAAGCTGCCTCACAGAAAGCTATTACATCAAATAGATGCAAATACACTGCCTGATCGTTGAGAAGTTGTTTTGTGAGAAGGTTTTGGCCTAAAATGTGTTTTTTTTAATGCACAAGCAAAATAGTCCCCAAAGACTCAAATTCATCCTTATTTCACTGTTATCAACATTACATATAAACTCAGAAGGCATGTGTAGGTTCACTGGCTGCTTTGTATAAAATAGATGTTTGTATAAAATCTGAGTTGGTAAATTTCTCTCCAGTACATTATTTTACTCTTTTATTAAACCACCTTGAATGACTTTGTTTAAACTTCAGTGACTGAATTCTGCAGGAACTTTTAATAATTAGTGAAATTCCCCTTTACAGTATAAAGTATGAGTTTTGTTTATACTGGTTTGAAACAAATAAGCACAAATAACGTAACATGCAAAGAGTCCCAAACATGGCAAGATTGTCCTGTTTAGCTGAATGACTAAGTCGGGGCTATTTAGTTCACATTTAAACTGAAAATAATAATCTAGCAGCCAGTCAGTCAGTTCCTGCTGTGTAGTCAATTACAGTATGAGATAATCCAATTTGTTTTTTAAGGTGGATGACATTAGAGAGATACGTGTAATGAACAGCCAGTCTGTTGGGGTTATGCTTTAGCCTTGCCTGGACACCAGACTGCTTGCCGTGCTTGTTTCACTCAGTCAGCTGCATCAGACAATACCACGGTCTTGAAGCTTGTTCCTCACAACAAGCAGACACTCTGGTACTGATAGCATGGGTAACGTGTAATATTTACCACACAACAGCAGTGTCAGACAGTTGTAGATGTAAGCGTGAGAGTCTGGGGATGCATGCTTGAGACTTGAGAACTTTGGATGTGAAACAGCATTTATCATTACTTTGCTGGGTACAGAGAAGCTGCTGCATGTTTAGGGTTAGATGTTTAGGGTTAGAAAGCAATATTGACAAAGATTTATTGTTCAGTTCTGTTTTTTTAGTTTACACAATAAAAGTATTTTAGATATGCTTCAGTTGTTAAATATTGTTTTTATTAAAATGAAGGATCATTCCAGAATAATAGACTACTGTTATGTAATATATATATATTCAAAGAAAAACTTTTCAGACACTTCAATAAACCACCTCATATATATATATATATATATATATATATAAAATAACCAGCCATCTCATTAAGTACAACTCCTTGTTCCTTGTATCTATCTACACTCCTTGTCCATTTTATTAGTTACTTACAATACAAGTACACTTCTGTAGTCCATCTGTTTCTTTTTAAGCTCCCTTTCACCCTGCTCTTTAATGGTCAGAACCCCCACAGGACCACTGCAGTGACACTGATGGGGTGGTGGCGTGTTAGTGTGTGTGGCACTGGTGCTGCTGGAGAGTTACAAAGTGCACCTATATGGGAAGTAGAGCTGATAAAATGGAAAAAGAGTGTAGATACAAGGAGGTGGACTTAGTAGAGTGGCCAGTTGGTCCGTACCAGCCACATGCATGATATACACATAATACAAGAAATAGGACTGTTGGACAAACATTTAAAGCAATAGAGTGTCTTGTGCAATACTAGACAGTATAGAGTGCCACACACAGCACAATCTCATACTAATTATGAATAGTCCTCCAACATTAGCACTGCATGTCATATTTTCTATACCTAAACCATATTGTAGTTGTGACAATTCCTAGTTGCCACAAGCTCTGCAGTGCTGCCTGGGTTAGTGTTTTCACCACAGTATTGAGGGGATTCTGTCCGATTGGAAGAAGGCCGCAAATTCCAGCTTATCTCATCGTGATGTGATTCTCTGGAAGAGAACTAATAACAACTGGTTTGTATAGATTGCTCCATACAGACCTAATTCTACGTACATGATTCAGTTTATTCAAGCGATAGTGCCACTTTGAAATTGAGGTTGAGTGTAATAACAGATTAATAACATATAACAGAAGTGTAATGTAATTTCTTTTTGAACTATACATTTTAAGGTAGATGTAATGTTTACTTTTTAGGAGTAGTGCTGTTTTTAGTGAGCTGGTTTGAGAATGGCTATTAGTTACCCATGAGTTGATTTGGAATTTTTTCCATGGTAGACTGGCTTCACCGTGAAGTTATTAAACTGTATTCTGAAAGGGTACGGCAGTAAACCAAAAACTCCTCTTGTGATAGCTCTGAAACTGCTCACAGTGTTCTTACTATGCCTTTATTAGTGGCCGATCAGCAGTTTGGTGGGCAGTGCAGGGCAGGCTAATTAAGAATCATAAGGGATAAATCTGAATTTCCAGAAACTCCAAGCCCTTGACTCTCCCTTCACCTCCTGGCCATGAGTGGATTATGATGTGTTATGTGTACTTGAATGACTAATGAAATGACTCCTGTGTCTGTAGGGCTGGTTTGTCACTTACGGACTAAGCATTGTCTGCAGCTAAACTGAGGACACAGCTGTCCACACTCCAATTAAGCCTTTTTCAATAGGCTTAATTATTCTGTTAATGGTTATTGTCTGCTGAAAATGTTCCACAATACATGGCTCGACCTAATATATGTCCAGAAATCCAGCAAGGTGCTTTTACTGCTTTTCATTCATACAAAAGTAGCCTCTGTCTTTCTTCACCCTCAGGATTACCACAGTGTCCACTTTGGTAAGCCACTGTTGCTGTATCTTAGCTTGCCCACTTTAAGAGCAGCAATTCAATGGCCCACAAACCAATGTCATCATGTGGGGGGGCACACTGCTAAAGTGGGCATACAGCATTGTTTGGGTTGAATTACTAAACATGACCCTTTATTACCCGAAGCACAACCCATTTCCTTAGCTACCGTTATCTCTGCAGTGTTCATGGTAAGGACTGGAGGGTGGTATTTTTGCAATATGTCACTGTGTCTAATTGATTTAGATGTGTAATAACTCGTGGGGTTCAGGGGGACATCACTGGTTCCTGATTCTCACCCGCAGCACCAAGTCCACCCTGTTTAATTAGTCTCTCTCTGTGATAAAGGATTGAATCCCAGTAGTCGCCCTTAGCCACTGTGGCTATAGTGTGCATAAGGAATAGGCCAGTGCCTTAGCCATCAGCCAGCCCATGACTCACGTGTACACGAGAGGTAATGAGGTGCATTTCACACATAACTGTCAGTTTCTCTTCTAACTGTAGTCCAATCCATATGCAATTTTATTCCTTCTTCTTTGGTTGTTATATTACTACTGGCAGTTCATGCATTCTGCTTTATAATTGAATTTTCTTTTCATATGTTTTTTGTTAGATTAGTTCACTTTGGAGGAACCTGACAGATCTAATCGTGATGATTTTCTCAGCGTAACCTGCCTGCTGATTGCTTTCCATCAACGTGCAGGTCATATGAATAGTGTATTACATAGATACGTGTTAAGAAGTTAGTGTTATGTTCCATCTTTCAAATAATACAGTAGCATATCCTTGTGGTTTGTTATTCCTTTCAGCTATATCTGGTTTAAATGCCAGCATAGTGAACTTACAGTGCCCTGCAGAAGTATAAGCACCCTAACCTGCTGAAAAACGTATTTACGAAGGGTGGTTTCTGACTTTGGAACAGTGCTGCATACTGTATATGCACAGGCATTAAGTGTGTATTTGTTATTGGGAAAAACGTTTCATTTATAAACAAAGGCTCCCTCTTTTTTCTCTCTTACTACCTTGGTTTTCCGTCTTCTCTCTTGGTGACATTTCATTTTCCCGTGATAGGGGTAAAACGACATTTGATTGCTGTCTGGCTCCCCATCTGCTGGGTTTTGTTGGGCTCCCTGTGGCCTGTGCTTGACCTGCAGGTGTGTGTGAGTGGACGCTCCCCTGGCACTGACCGCAGCGTGCTGGCCCTGCAGCAGCCTTGCGCCCAGCAGGAGCTCCGCGCTCTTCTTCATGCCACATTAGCCCACTGCAGGCTCACAGGGACAGGGCAGGGAGGGAGGCAGATGGGGTAAAGCATGAAGTCACACAGAGATGTAGGAGAACACTCTGTTATCTTTTCTGTCAAAGCCCAGTGTTGAGATGACTTGTATTATGAGTCATGCAATGAAAAACTTTGATAACATAAATGCACAGAGGTGGGCAGTAACCAGCTCCGTTTACTCAGCGCAATACTGGTTGTGTATCTTGTCCATCGATAACTTCCCTCTGTAAAATTTCAATGTAAAATTTCAACCTTTCTGAGTTTCAAATTATAATACTTTTACTTATATTCAAGTATATTTATAAAGAAAGTAATCTACATTTTACACAGTTACATATTAGCCATCTACATTTAGTTACTAATTATATTTCAGAGGTTAATTTCAGCTCCTGTGCTGCCGCCCACACCTCTAATTTGAGAGCATTAGCATTTTATTGTAGACCAAATGTATCCCAAAAAAGGAGGAAAAGCACCTTGTAAACATAATACCCTGTTTGCAGCATTCAGTAGGAAGTTCTACTACAGGTTAGGAGTATTTTGAGCTGAAATTTTGTCATTTTGCTAGGCTGGTTTATTTCTATTTGGGTCATTATTTCATTGAAGTAACAATCAGGGCACAATTTGAATGCAAGGGCAAAAACTGACGTAGCCCCTGTCCATCAGGTTCTATATGTCATTATGTGGCATATAGACCTAAAAACCCCAAATGATAGCCGAGCTACTATTTCAAATACGTATTTTACATAACTGGTAAAATCTGACAAGACTTGCATAAATAATGTGTGTTGTTTGGCTCAAATAACAGACAAAAACTATTTTTCATGTTGTTCTGGATACTACACATACACATATCTCTACTCCTTCCTGCTTATCATCGCTTAGCTTATCTTGCTGATCTGTTGAACCTTTATAGCTAGATCACTTCACTCAGCTGAGGCAGGCTTAATGCAAACCCCTAGGACTACTTAGAGCTCAGTTAGTGAAAGACTGTTTTCTAATATAGCTCTTATTTCTAGAACATATACAGTACTCCTTTGAAACAAATGACACTTGCACAGATTGTTTCAGCCAGTATAACACTAGTTGGAGTAAGTCACTACCAGCTTTGCCCAATATTTGGACGAGATTTTCACTCATTCTTCCTGGCAGTGCCAGAGATTCTCAGTTAGATTTAGATGGGAACTTGTACATTGTAGAACATTTATCTTTTTGTTGTTTAAGCGCTCGTGTGTTGCATTGGCTTTGAGGTAAGGGATCGTCTGGCTGAAATGTGAAGTTCCTCTCAAGCTTTTTTAGCAGACTGAAGCAGGTTGTCTTGCAGTATCTTCCTGTAATTTACACTGTCCATCCAGCTTACAGTTTTAACAAGATGCCCAGTTCCCGTTGAGGAAAAACATCCCCACAACATCATGCTGCGACCCCCGTACTTCACTGTTGGGATGACATTTGTTGAGGAATGGACAGTGTTAGGTTTGTGCCATGTGTAATGTTTTAAATTTTGGCCAGAAAGCTCCATTTTGTCCACAAAAAACCACAAAACCTTATCCCACGTCACTCTGATGCTGTCTGACAAACTCTAGATGCTTACATACAGGTCAGTAGTATGCAGAGCTGTTGATATTGCCTGCTGCACCTTCACTCCAGTCTTAACTACTGAACTCTGTAGCTACTTCAGAGTGATTTTCTGGCCTCTCTGTGGCTTCTCTCATGAGATCTCTTCTTGCTCCAATGCCTAGTCTTGAGGGACGGTCTTGTCTAGGCAGTGCCTGGTGATATGATACAGCTTCTGTTTTCTCACAGTTGATCCAACAGTGCTCACTGGGACATCCAAACTCTATCCAAACTAAAATATTTTTATAGCCTTTTTCTGTTTTGTGAACATCTATAACTTTATCTCTTTATTTATCACTTTATTTTCTAGAAAGGTATTTTGAATTTCATAGCTTTCCTTCAGACTCACAGTCTGATTAGTGGTACTTGAATTAAGGGGGTCTTTTATCAAGAAGAGGTGTACTGTTTTGGAGATTCACAGGCAGAGGCCAATTGGAATCCACTTGTGACCTTTTTAGGACAACATCTTTCATCTTTGCAAACTTAAAGTTTCTACAGCACAGGGGTGGAATATTTATGCAAACAGCATTTTACAGTTAGTAATTAATTAGTTTATTCATTTTGAGGGTCAGTCTTTTGAAATAAAATACTGCACAGCACCACATATCAAAGTATCCCTTGTAATATAGACTTTAAAGTAGCCTGAATACTTCTGTAAGCCACTGTCTGTGTAGACACTGTTAGAATAAAACCTTGTATCTCCAACATGGTAACTTTACAGAAAGAAAAAATCTTTCTTAACTTGTAATGAAAGTTAATGTTAATTTTTGTTTTTATTGGTCCATACTTTGTAAAATTTCAACACACTGCAAAAGGTATAGGAATTGAGGCTGTTTTAGAGCAAAGGGAGGTGCATTCCAGTCTTAGTATAGTTAAAAGTGCTCGGTGAGTGTTTATTGTGTGTGTTTTTTTTTTTCTTGGGAGGGCGAGACTTTGTGTAATGTTGAATGTTATGAAGTGTCCCATTCCTGTTTCAAAGAGTGACTCTACCACCTTCTGCAAATGAAGAGCTAGTGCAAATCATACCCATTTTCCATTGTTGACGTTATGGATGAAAACTATTCATTTCCTATTAGTCAGCCAGTTGCTCTTGCATGTAAAGCTACACCACGCAAGTGGTTTATTCTGATGAGCAGATGCAAAACTAATTTATCTATACTAATTTTTCTCCAGCTGGGACAGTTCTAGACCCGTTTACTCCAGCAGGCTATGGGTACTGACTGGTGTTCCCTAATGAGCAGGCCAAGGGCAGTTTGTAGGGACTATGAGTGCCTCAAACAACAGGAAGGCAAGGTCAGACTGAGTGCTTAGAGGACCACGTCAGAGCAAAGTGAAGGCTGTTTTGGGGGGAACAGTGGTCCCTCTTCAGAACAGGGTCATGAGAGGAGGCAGAGGAAGTGAAGCTGGCTGCGAAGAGATGGGGAGTGAGGGAGAAAGAGTGATTTACCGCTCTTCTGTGCTCCAGATGCTATCATTACTGCTCTTTAACTCAGAGGGGGGTGAGCGCTACCTGGCTTTGTCCTGTCTTCTTGTTGGGAAGGCTTTATTTACCGGTGGCAGGTGCTGATCCAGTGCCACGGATAGGCTCATTAAGAGGAAGTGGGGTGGAAGAGGATGCTGTTATTGTAGGATGGCGCAGGGACGAGGGAGAATGCAGCAAGTGAGGAGATGCTCACCTGTCAAAAGTGCTCTTTGCTGCAGCTGTGCAACTCTATAGGAGCTTACCGTGGAGCAACCCAGAGAGAGAGAAGAGAGAACGTGCAGCGTTTAGTTTAGCATTTTGCCTCCTCCTCAGCTTTGCCCTGTGATTGACAGGTGCTCCTACATGGCTTCCTTGGAGGAGACCCTGGCAGATCTCCCATCGGCTTCTCTCTCCGTCTACTCCCTGCTCTTATTTCCTGTCTGCGCGGCCTGCAGGGGTTCAGGCTCAGCGGTGTAGGAACACTGGGGTGCACTGTTGCAGGCTTGATCCAGACAGCATGTCTCATGGGGGGAAATTTTGAGAAAAGGCCATTTGTAATTCCACATTGCCACACGTCACTACTCCAACGCTACACCTAGAGAATAATTGAATAATCAAATATTGGTGTTGGAACTGTTGGCCCATGGCTGTAACGTCCTTGTGTTACTTCCTTCAAAAGCCTAGATGGCACTAAAAATTGCATGCCATAAAACTCTTACAACTGCTGTGCTAAAACTCTGATGTTTTGTGTTTTGCTTTTTAGTACCCAGTGTGCATTACTGATGTGTGTGAACAGTACAGTCTGTGAACAATGCATAAACATATATGGAGACTCATCAGCTAGTTTAATTATAATTCACTTGTTCAATAAACAAGTAATAATATTAATGAATAAATGAATGAAGGAATGAATGAACGAATCATCGACAGCCTTAAGACATTCCCAGAAGCCCACGCAAGGATTTATGTGTCAGCAGTGAGGGGAGAAATTAGGAGAATATCTGGCAATTCAAGAGGGAAACTTTCCGCAGCTCCAAACGACTGCTTAATTAGAATAATTAATACTTCTCACCACGGAGTTGTCTCATAACCTTGTCAGCATGGAACACCAGCATTAGCACATTATTTTGGCCCAAAAAAAGGTTATTAGAGGCAATCGCTGTTTGAACATTTCTTCAAAATCCCCTAAAGGTACAGGAAATTACTGTATTTGCACTTAGCAGAAATGAAAGCATCAGCTGACAATAGCTGGCCGAGCGTGCTGCTGTTGTTTTTGAGTCAGCTCCCTTGTACATTCTCTCCCCAGTGAGTTCTCTGTGTTCTTTACTCAGTAAATCTGTGCTGTGTTTAAGTAGTTATTTAAAGCACTGAAAAAGTTATGGTAATGAGAGGCTCTGTTTTACAATCACTAAGAGTCACACCTTTCGTTCAGCTCACTTCTCATCCATGTATTACATAACATGCTTACAATTGTAACTTTTTGCTAAATATAGACTATATGACACACTCATGTTTCAGATCTGTAGGTTAGATGTTTTTGTAAATGTACATGTCTTGAAAACAAATCATTTGATTTGTTGAATTCATTGATTGAATGGGGACAGTTTCAAACTCTTAAATCTCTTTTTTTGTTTGTACGCATTCACTGAAAACTCTCTTTGGGCTTCAGATGTGAAAACTTTTAGCAAGGCTGAACATCTTTGTGAGTTTACTAAAGGATTTTCAGTGGCTCCCTGTTGACAGTGGCCTTTACTTTTAGACCAGTTTCCACCTGCATCAGTAAAACAGGCCACTTACCCAAAGCCCTCCTGTAGGAACTATAATTCAAAATACAGTCATGGTTATCTCATTAAATGTATACGTCAAAAGGAAGATAATGCAGCACAAATGTTATTGCCATGTCAGTAGCTTAGAGAAAATGAACTACTCATAAAGATATAGTGTCTAGCCCACGTTCTTAAACAAAGAAAGATCTATTCTGTTGACAGGCAGCACCGATTTTGCCATATTTCTCCACTTTCTGCACCAGAGCAGTCAACTCCTCCCATTTCCCATCCAATCTCACATCCAGGTAATGACAAAAACTCCCTGTGGTGTTCTCTCTCTTTTTCTTTTTTCAAAACCTCTTCTATTTTTTCACTCTAGTTGTGTTTTTTACCTGCTCTGGAGAGATTTAGTGAAAGAGAAGGAGAGAAAAAGATGACAGTGTTTATAAGAGCGATGCTGGAAGAGAGAGAAGCTCATGGATCAGCCGAGCTGCTGTTGTCAGGGGAGCGCAGGGGAAGTATTGATTCTAAAAGATGAGCCAGCGGTTACAGGCAGTGCAGGAATGTCTGCACCTCGCTCTTTCTCTTTTTCTCTCTGTCTCTCTTTCTCTGTCTCCCTCTCTCTCTCTTTCTTTCCACTTGCTCTGTCGGGGGCCTTGATATTAGACCTGTACAGTTGCTCACATAAGGCAGGAAATCATCTTCACTGTTGCCATTCTTCAAGGATTAGCCCTTTCGCTCGAGTCACGTAACTTGGTAAATGAGGTCTTCGTACTGTCCATAAGAACATTTAGTGTGTATTGCTTAGGCACATATAATAGGTATCAGTAATGAACTTCATCAGGGATTTAGCCTTTTTTTATTTGCCTTCTGGATCTAATTTTCAGGGGAAGTTTTGACCTTTTTGTGGCAAATTTGTCTAACCTTGTATTGTTCAGTAAGTATTCTGCACATATCTTGCAACAGATTTAGAAAGAAGTTTGGTCTTCCCACCAAAAAAGTTCCATGTTTCACGTACATCATTCACCTCAGTGTTGCTGAACAATCCAATAACTTTTATAAAATATCGCATGGACTAACCTGTCAGCCAGAGGCAACTACAGTGTCTTAAGTTGTCACAACTAGTTTCTTTGCTGAAGTCAATGTCAGAGTTGGATTTTTTGTAATGTGTTATATTTTTTTCATTTAGTTCAGTTTGTTTTATATTGCACTGGATAAAGTGCATTAGTTATACATGAGGGTGTTTGTTGATTGGTCTGGAATTTGGTGAGAATACAGGTTCTCAAATACTCTCACTAATGTCTGGACGCACCTTCCAAAACTAAACTACAAAGTGTCTGGACAGCCCTTCTTAGTAGTGAATTTAGCTGCTTTAAGGTGATCTCATTGTTGATACAGGGGTTCAGCTGTGCAACAGCAGTACATAAGCCTAAAGTCATGCGTCACATAGAGGGGTATAAAGTCCTTCAGCATTGGGCTGTGCAACTGCATTCTCTGGAGCAATGAAGCACCATCCAGTACCTTTGGGATGAGTTGCAGTGGCATTTGTGATCCAAACTACCTATTAATACCCTTGACTTTAGAAGAAATGTTTGTTGAGCAGGTGTCTACAAACATTTCGACATACAGTAGTGTGCAAAAATCAGAGACCACCGTTCATTTATTTAATTTCTAGTTAAAACAGACATTAAGTTCAATTTATTTTCAGCATCAGAAAAACACATATTATATAACATTTATAAACACCTGCAGCTTTTTTGTTTGATTTGCAAAATTTCTGCAGATTTTTTGTCTTTTACATTTTCAATAATTGCTTCTTGACAGGCAAATTATGAGAATAATATAGCATTGATGTGCCTTTAGAAGAAGAGGAAGGCATGGTCTGATAATGCGCTCTCTCATTTTGTTGTGGACCACTGTAATAATGTGCCAGCACTGTAATAATGTCACCAGCAGTGAACTAAAACAAAGCTCACTTGGAAATGCACCAAGACCCTGAATCAGTATGGTTCAGTTGTGTAGTGATCACCCGTGCATGGGTTTCGTGCTCACACGTGTCAAAATGAACTGAACTAAAGAATTTTATTAGTGTTTTATTGGTCCACACCATACAAGGTAGGTTTTAAAGTGCCCTAAAACCACATCTCATGTGTCATCTTTGTATAGCTTTGAGAGAACGTACATTTCTTTTTAAAAATAGGACTCCTACAGGGGCTTTTTTGCCACCGCATTTTAAATTTCAGGGACATTTTTTAAACATACAGAGGCATTTTGGCCCTGAGACTTCATTAATTTTTCTGATGCTGCTTGCTGTGTTTTAATTCATAACCATTAATTTGTTCCAAGTGCCATTTAACATGTACTAAAAATATAGTTAGCCTGACCTTTCCAGGACAGTAGAAGGCAGAGTCATGGATGAGCTCACATGTTGAAGTAATGCATTTTATGTGAGCGGGTTCAGTCCAACCTGTCCATGGTTCTGAATCACTGGAGGGCATGCAGCTGAACAGATGGTTATGAGTTTAGTTAAGCTCTGATAATTCAGTTACACTCTTCGCTACACACGCTGGCCTGCTCATATAGGTTACCCCTGAAAAACAGTTTTTTATGTAATGCAGTCATATTTGCCCTGTTTACTGCGACTGGAAGTTAACTTGGTCTTGAGTTTGTGACTCCTGTACTGAGTGTGTATGCGCAAGGTAATTTAATGTCACCTGCTGTATTGATATTCTTACCGGATTGTGGCTCCATCCAAAGCAGTTTGGTTAATCAGTGAAGCTAATGAAGCAGTGCATTCCATCAGTACACCATTATCTACTAATGCTGCATATACTTCTCAGCCATGTTTAATCTCTTCAGCATTGCACCCTAAGGAAGTGCTGAAGCACTCAAATGTGTTTATATCTGCTCTAACCTGCAGGAGTTGCAGAGGTGATAGTGCTGGTTGGAGGACGGCAGACCATCGGCATGAACCAGCGCTCCCTCACTGCGGTGACCTGCTTTAACCCCCAGAACAGCAAGTGGTATCCCCTCGCTAGCCTACCCTTCTATGATCGAGAGTTTTTCAGCGTCATCTCAGCCGGGGATAATATTTATCTTTCAGGTGCTTACTTTTACTTGTGCATCATTTAGCATGCTCTTATCCAGAGACATATACAGAAGTGCTGCAGTGGTTAACTCAACCAAGCATCAGTTTGTCAGCTGACACACACATGACAGAGGCAGTTTGTTGTTTTTTTTTATTCTAAAGACAACAGCATTTGCATCTTTTTCAATTTGAAATAGATATAACAAATATTCAAACATATGCTGCTTGTTAAAACAGTCCAAATCTATGCGAATAAACACTAATTAGAGCACTGCAGATCTACAGCAAAGTTATGAGGTGTGATTGTAAGTGTGCCCTCTCCTCAGGTGGTACAGAGTCAGGGGTGACGGTGGCAGATGTGTGGTGCTACATGTCTCTGCTGGACAACTGGAACCTTGTGTCCCGCATGACCGTCCCCCGCTGCAGACACAACAGCCTTGTGTATGATGGGAAGCTCTACACTATCGGAGGACAGGGTGTGGCCGGAAACCTGGATCACGTTGAAAGGTAATTTCTTCTATTGCTAGTTTGGAAAAAAGTGCTAGCCTTGATTTAGCTCGTCTTTTAGTGATTTAACCCTCAGAGTTAGTTTTGTCAATTTTTGTTTTAACATTCAATGTACATTATACAATTATTTTTTTGTAATTTTTAGTTGTGTGCAAAAGTAACGTATTAATAACACATGCATAACATGTTAATAATGTGTTAATGCCATAAATTAGTAACTCCACAACTTTTTAACACTCTTTTCCTAGTTTGACCCTTTGAACATGAACTGTAGTTTCAGCCTGAAGCCCATCTGCTGAAGCTTGAAGCTCATGTGCTGTTGCTATGACTCTGTGACTGTAGGGCTTTCATTGAAATTCAGCTTTTAATGGCAAGAATCCCACTGATGGTTTTCTTGATAAAACCAAAAGTTTTTTCTAGCTACTGTAAAGCCATGAATTTGTTAATCACTGAAGGATGTTGAATCTTAAGTAAACAAAGCACTGCTAATAATGGCAATATCAATACTGTCCAAAAAGTACACAAATAATGCAATTAATCACAATTAATTATTTGAATTGTTTGACAGTCCTAGTAATTATACACTTGCAAAATTACAGTGTTACATAATGAATTTGATTAACATTTTACTTACATTCTGTCTTGCAAGCCAGTTTGCACGCCATTTATTATTTATTTTGATGTCATAAAATGACAACAACCTGGTAATTGTTTTTTCCACAAAACAAGATCATACAAATTTTCATCAAATTCAAATATAATAAAACATCTCCTCTTCTACTTACAAACACAAATGCTGTATCAACTGAAGATTTAGAATACATACTTTTGACTGAATTTCTCTGCTTGTTTCAATGAGCGTCAGAAATAATTAAACCTAACGTAAGAAGAGGTGCATGTGCCACAGCCGGCCCAGGAGGGTTAATATTTTAAAAGTGACAGGTAGTTTAGATCGACTATATCAAACATTTGAAGCGAAGACTATAAATATCCTGCTGATAATTCAAGAATATTTACCAGCAGGGACTGTATTTTGAAGGCCTGAGATGGAATGGGTTCTATCTCCATATAGCCATACAAACAGCAGCCCTGCTTTGAATATTTTTCATGCTCCTCTTGCTCACAGCACCTCTCGCTGGTGCCTGGAAGTTACTGACGTGACAGTGTGTGAAAAAGGCCAAGCGCTCCGGTTGCAGCCAGCCCACGAGGGCGAGATTAAACGGGGCAATCAAAAAAACATTACGGCTCTTATTAAAGGAGGCTGCTGCGCCTCATTATGGGAGTGAATGGAGCTCAGGAGTCCCTCTCAGCACATAAGTCCCTCAAAATGAAAACCCATAATTCGATATTTTTCCTTAATGCTTCCACGCTGTGGCATTATGATGGAACACTTTCCTCCTCCCAACAACCGTATAATAGTAACACCTAACTCGTGACTTAGAGACTCACCAACACTTCGCATTTCCACTCAAAAAGAAACATGAACGTGTTGGGAAGTGTCATGTGGAATATATCACAGTGGCTTATGAGAGGGAGCTTGTGGAGGAGGGTGTGGGCGTGGGCTTGCAGGAGGCTGCGAGAGAGGTTGCCGACCAAATGTCCCTGGATTCAATCGAGGCTGGGCCGGACCTGTCTGTGATGTGCTGGTAAATGGATCTAATAACTTCACCGCTCACCATAACATTCACATTATTTACGCTTCTCTGGGTTCAGCCAACAGTCGGTGTGCTGCGCCTCCGTCTAGATGAGCGGCACAGGGATCAGCATGCATTATTCGTGTTGCCATACAATATGCTATTTTAGCTGTAGGCAGCCTAGTTCCAGCCCATGCGAATATGGCATCTGAGTTTACACTGTGTAGATGATACACATTGTACACAGGAAAAGGTCTCTATTTTCACAGTAAGACTTTCTCTCACAACAAGTCAGTGCAGCTCCCGGCTCAGCAACAATGACTCCTGCGTGCTACTGCTTTATTTCTCTCATTATTATGCTATTTACTGCAAGCCACGTCCAGCACAATGTGAAGCCTCACACGCGGACTTGCCAGGCTAATGTCCATGGTCTATAAAGCTTTAGTGCCTAAGCAGATAAAAATGCTTATTTCTGCTGTTTAATTTAGTCTTCTCCCTTAATGACATGAAATCACATAAATAGAGTATAAGCAAATAACAGATTTTTCTCTGTAACACTTATGAGATTAACTAGAACACTGCTGGCTTAATGTGTGTGAAATGTTATGTCTCTGTGTTGAGCTGCTAATGAGCAAGAGGGGTCAAAAAAGAGGAGTGAGATCCCCCTGCTGTGAAAACAGTCCCCCCCCTTCAGAAAGATGGCTGAGCCAACATTAAATGGACAGCACAACTCCAGCTTTTTGTATAAAAAAATCATGTACAATTGCCAAATTAAACACAATAACAACACTTTTTTAAAGGTTGACTTGTTTGCTCACATACAAAAATGGAAATCTAGTTCACTTGATTTTGATTTTGTAAATCATTCACACTTCTGTCGGAATATATGCCATCAACGTTATTAAAGAGCAAAAATGTATAGTTTAACCACAAAAAAACACATGGTAGTTAATTTTATGACTACAGTCAAAAAAGGTTAAAGAAGCACATTTGTACATAGAAATATACAACATCTGTTGCCATTTATTGTGTCTCTAATGTAACAAATCAATAACCAGCCGTTAGTGATCTGAATTTCACTTTGAATGTATATCAGTAGCTTGAATTATGTTTCTATCGTTGTGTAAAAGATGGACGAGGCTTCCTTTCTTGTTGGATGCACTTTGTCTTTTTTAGAGTGCATGCAGTTCAGATCAGTAAGCATTTATTATTCATTTTTTAATTGTTCTTGTTGTAAAATGTAGGTAATGACAAACAAAAAAAAAATCTTGCAGTGTTCAGCTTATTTAGATCATATCAAAATAAGCACAACAGCAGCACTGAAATCACATCATCAATGGAGAAGAACAGATTAAAAGGCAGAAATAGCTGCTTTCTTGTGTCGACCTCAAGGGGTTAATGAGTTAAGGAGGACATCGCAGAAATCTCTGAACGTATTGCGATTTTGGTTTAATAGGTTTAACTAATCATAATGTACCTTCCAGTACTCCTCTGTGTGAAAGAGGTGGTGGGTCAAATGAAACCTCTGTGGAATGCAGTTTGCACTGCTGTTGCGCCAGACGCCGGAGCTCTCCCATTGGCTGTTTGGTATGCCGATGGAGTTGGATGGAGTGCTGGGCCATGGCATGTCGAGCACTCCGCTCTCCTGTGGCTGGCTGATTTGCCTGTAGTCTGAGGGTGATTGACACTGCTGCTGAGGGAGAATTTGTTTACGAGCCCGTGCTTACGGCCCTCGAGTCCAGCTCTCCTCGTCTCCCTCAGCCCCTGACTCGCCTAATTTGTGGCCCGCCATCCATCGTTCTCTGGCTTTTTTCATGCTCCTAACCATGAAATCTCCCACATTCGGAATTATGTCTTCAATCAGGCCTCTCCCAAGGCTGCTGCATGCTGCCTTTCTGTCTGCCCAGCGGGAGGCTCAAAGCAGTGCTCAAATGGAGAAGCCTGGAGCGCCAGGCCAGCCTGCAGCCTCTGGATTATTGGGAGAAGGGCTTGGAGAATTTGTTCAGGGCATGGTTTCTGCTGTGCGCCAGGGAGCGTACAAATTTAGATTTGGCTCATTTGCTTATGAACGCGATAAATAAGTAAATAAGTGGCTGATTGGTTTGCCATAATGGAAATTTCATTTCGTGTAAATGAAACACAGACTGTATGGTACGTACAGTCATCTGATTAATTATGAATTACTGATCATAACAGTGTTACTACCTGAATTGGTTTGCCTTGATTTTATCACAAAGAAAGGATTATGCTCTTAAAATGACACAAAGAACAAGTTTTGGTTTCCAGCAGAACCATGCTTGAGACTTGTAATTTTAAGGGTTCATCCTAGAACGTTTACATTGTGTGGAGGCTCTTTAAAAGGTTCTTTATACTCGCACATCTCATTTACTTGAAGAAACCATTCATGAATGAATTGAATGTTTTTTTGGGGAATGAAATCGGTTTCTTCTATTCTTCTATTATAGGGTTCTTTAAATCCAGACCTTGAATCCAGTTTCAGTCCTGGATTTTGCAGTCTCTGGTAAACTACCAGTGATTACAAAATCCAGGACGGAAACAGGATTCAAGGTCCTTACTTGAAGAACTCTGTTCTTTGGCATCACGCAAAGAATTCTTGTTGGCACCTTTATTTAAAAAAAAATGTAGTAGAAAGAAAACTGTGTTAGAAGTGTCAGCAAAATGTCAGTCAGCAATGGTCAAGCAGTGCTTTCAACTGTCATTTCAATGCTTTTTGACTATTTTGGCAAATTCTTGTCCTTCCCATTCTAAAAACAAAGAGAGTGGTGTAGGCTAGTCTTGTGTTCACAGTACCCTGCTGTGCTCTGTGTTCCTCTGGTTCTTTCTTTCTTTTTTTTTGCATACAGCTGGATTTGGCCCCAGAGAACAGCTTTTTATTAATTTTCTGGATTATGTCTGTGGCTCACTGACCTGCTTTTTCATGTGTTGTTATTTTTTTGTTTGGTTTGGTTTTTTTGTTCCTCTAAATTCTCATGTGGTTGCTTTTAGTTGCGTATGAAAAACAGTACAACATTTTGTCTTATTTAAAATACGCTGACTTTATCAGAAACATCCATCCCCTTCAAACTCGCCTGCAGCGGTCGGGCTCAAGGCCCTGAAAGCAAAGAGGAAGAAAAACGAGAAGCACCTGCAATACCTAAGTGAGAATCTTTAAAGAATATACAGTGGGGGGACGAGGCGGGGGGTGGGGGGAGACAACCCAGCAGGTTGGAAATATAATTGTCTATCACAGTGTCCTTTCCTCGATGACATACTGAGCATGGCTCTATTGAATTTGCATGTAAAATATACGGCGAAGCAAAAGTCCCTTAGACACAAGCGTAGTGTGACTAATTAGCAGAAGGCCCAGGAACACAGGGCTTCAAAGCTGGTGCTGGCTCTGTTCTGGGTTCAAACTCTGTGTGCGGAGAGAGAAACCCCACCAAGGTCCATTCAGTGAGATAGAATCTGTCCTGCCATAAGTTCAGCTTCCCTCCAAATAAATGTTTTGACACTAATCCTAACCCCATTGTCCTGTAACCTGAAGAAGCTGTCAGGCCTGTCAGTGCCCCCAACTGACACAGACACACATACTTGCTTGCTTGCCAAAGGTTTGGTGGCACCTTCTTTGGCTCAGATACTATAAAGACACAATAAACTTTTGACATCACTCTTTAGCATCACTTTGGATGGGTTGCTAAAGAAATTCCTTTTCCTGCAGATGTTCAGAATATGTGTGTGTTGTAGGGTGTAGGGGGGTGGTGGGTTAGTATTGTGGCACCCCTGCGGGCACCACAACAGTCATGTAGCAGTTCCCGTGCACCCTGCCATGTTAATCCAGCACTCAGTGGGATTAGTGAATCTTCAGAACTTTGTCGCCTGCTGTGGCCCTCTGCTCTCTCTCCCCCGGCTCCCCCGGTCCTGCTGCTTAAGCCCCCGTCTTCTGCCCCGTCACCCCATTCTCTCCATGTCTTCTCCAGCGGGGAGAATTGGTATGACGAAGATCCGAACCCTCTTCGAAAGCCCTCGCTAATTACCAGCCTTTCCTCCCGCTCCCTCCCAGCCCGGCTGCATGTGCCGTGGGCGGTGTTCTCAGCACCCAGCGGGTGGCTGGCTGCATCCCACTCAGTCGACCAAGCTCGGAGAGGAGGCCAGGCAAAGACTCTGCTCAGCCCACCCTCTCCAAAAGGGGTATATTTAGCCCCGGTGGGTAGCTAACAAGAGCTATCTGCAGTATGTCTTTTTGAGCATTCACAGCTTTCCAGCACAGTGTTTCGCAATCCTAGTCCTGGAGCAGCATCATGACTGTTGACTTTGTCATCCTATTGTTTTGTGAAAAAGTACATAAATACACAAATAAATAACTTTATATCTTGTGTTTCAACAAAGTGGAAAGTGCAACAGGAAAGCAAGGATATCTATCTACTCCTCAAAAAAGAGATTTTAAGAGACTGGTAGAGTGACTAGGATAAGACTCTACCCCTCACCATTCCCCTTGCTCTGTCTATGTCTCAAACATAACTCTATTATTTATTCTACACATTGCACACAACCCTCTGCAACAGTGAGGTGAGGAGTGTTAAGGTACAATGAAGGTAAGAAGGTGCAAAGTGAACTGTTTTATGGGTCTTACATCAGTGACTTATGAAATGCATGACAAATGCAGTGTTGCTAACAGAAAGTGCCATTATTCATCACTCTAACAGTGACACAGTCCCACAGCAAACTCTGCTGCCTTCCTCTATTCACAGTGTCACTGATACTTCCACTGTTCCATAGCATAACCTGTGGTCATTCACAGCATAGCTGATGAAATGAATGTTCCTTGTACCATAACTGTAATTCTTTCCACAACTGTTGTTTATGCAAGTTTCCCCACTTTAATAATGCACACAAAAGCTACTTGGGCACTAAATAGCTCTCCCTTGTAGAGGACCTTCAGTCTGCCAACCTTAGGTGAGTCTATATAACAAGCCATATGAGGTGCATATGACAAAAAAACAACTAAAAGGCACAAATTATCAGCATCAAGTTTATCAACCTAGAGATAAACAGCTGAAGCCAACTGAACCCCATCACAGCCAGCCTGTTCAAAAACACAATCCGTGTAACCTTTAACAAAAAGGTCCACATATGAGATGTCAAAAAATAAGATAATGCCGAGCAAAAAAACATGCCAGTACCCCCTCTGGGCTTTTATACTGGTCTTTGTTCTATTTAAACATGAAGTGTGTTCGCTTAACATTTCATTTTTCAGCACAACTTCCCTCAAATGGATTTAAAACTAGCACCTTAATTGCTTTAGCAGGCTATGTTGGCCTGAAGCTTTTGATTGGAGGAAATGTGACCAATTGTTGAAAGCACTGCATTCATTTTATGTAGCAATGGCCACTTGATCGCTCAAAGGCATTTTCTCCAGTCAGACTTTAGTATTTTTCTTTGCTGCTGCTCCGGCTTGGAGTCCACAGGGACACAGCAACAGAGACCATGGCGACTGCCTCTCGCTGTTGTGAATATGATTTATAAACTAGTGTTACCGACCAATTTTACAGACATATTTAAAACAAAACCTTATATGTATGGGAAAAAAAGTATATATTTCAATATGGTCATGTCTTCTGTTTTGCATGTGGTAGTAGAGAGGCGCCCAGTGCGCATAATGGACAGATGTTTATCGAGGAGTTGCCTTAAAAGTGCAGTTTTATGGTAGCTAGCTAACTAGCTAGCTAGCTAGGCTAGTTTCCTATGTTATTACTCAAGGTAAGCTAGGATGCTAGTCAGTTTTTTACTCTAAAAATGATGCTGGACTTTTTTGAAAACTTTGTTTGCAGGATACCCCTGTCCCAAAGTATCACCGCCTTACCAAATGCCCACTTCATTCATTAATTTACTGCAAAATCAAAATGGGTGTCTGAGCAGTGAAAACGTACAGGGCAGGGTTACATCTTAACCAAGACTGAGAAACACTGCTGCAGCAGTTCTAGCTAGATAGCCATGATGAGGCCAGACTGGAGGAAGTGCTAGTTCTGCTGACAGTGTTGCTCATTTTGTTGGCCCTTCCAGCAAGCAGGCACTTTGACTGTTGACAGGGATAGATCTTAGCTGTGCCCAAGGAAGGTATTATAGGTTGGAAGAAGTAATGGATGTAGCAGGGAGGCTGTGCACCATCAGCCAGATAAATGACTAGCTGGTGCATCGGGAGAATTCTGAGTTTCACCAACAGGCAGCTCATTTCTTTCGTTCTCTCTCTTTCGTCCACTGTTTCTGCCCCCCCACCTCCCAGTCCTTCCATGAGGTTTCTGCTGCCAAAGATAGTGCTTATAATGAAGAAAGAGAAGCAGAGGGACAGGGAGCGAGAAGATAGTGTGGGGGAAAAGGACACGAAAAGATATATTAGGAATATCTAAGGATCCGTAATCACCTCCTCCCTGTGATAGATGGCTAGACAGAAGGAGCGTGGCCTTTGAGAAACGAGTGCAGAGAGAAAAAGGGACTCGGCAGGAGGAGGGAGTCACGAGAAGCTGCAAGATCACTGACCTACATGTCTTAAAAGCCCACCATGGGTGGCAGTGAAAGATAACTGTGACACTCCTGCATGTTAATAATACTTCCACAGCTTTTCTATCCTAAACTCCGGCAGTCCACGGCAGCATTGGAAACGGCGCTTCATTCGGCTCCTAATGAAACGGGAAGCGCCCGGCGGGTAATGATGTCTCAGCTCCACTTCCTCTGGGCTGTGGCTGCTTTTGGACTGAGGTGCAGTAATTGGCGTATGACCTACTCGACCGTCCAGTTGTAATGTCACTGTTTGTGTGTGTGACGCACAAATCCAATTAAGGCTGAGTACCGAGCTGCGTGTAGTTCTCCTGACGGAGGCTGAAGGTGCCCTCTGCATTGATGGGAGTAGGAGATGGGAGTGTGGAATGTGCATGTTTGTACGAGTCTGGAGTGGCAGACTATATTACAAATGAGTTTATCCACAGGGATTATCAGGCGAATCTGGGGTGGCTGAAAGGTGATAGCTGTAATTGTTTGGCTGCTGTTCTGCCAGACTTGGTGTCTTTATTTATTTATTTATTTATTTATTCATTCATTGTCATGAGTCACCCTCAAAAACAGTGGTCTTTCTTTTGTTTTGTTTTTTATGCTTATTACGTGGCCCTGACCACTGGAACATGTTGAAACACGCATGCACACATGCACAGACCTACACGGACAATGATTGTCTGTGTGTGTTTATGTGTGTGTGTGTGTGTGTATGTGTGTGTGTATGTCTGTTCAAACCAATTGTTTCCAGTGGCAAACAGACTATTAGAGCTAAGGGATTCTAGTAGTAAGGCAACTCACATGAACGATTTCTGGCCGTTCTTTATTAAACATATGAACATATTTTACCTTGTAGCAATTTTATAATCACTGTCTCAGTAATGAGCCCTGACATAGAGCTGCTGCTGTTTTCCTTTTCTAACAGCTAACTGAAACTCGGTTAGGCTATGGCTCATATTCACAGTCAGTGATGTATCTGGGACTTGCAGAAAGCATTTTTTTTTCTCACAAAATTGATCCCACCCTTTAAAAAATCTAAATGTGATTGGTTGATTCCAGTGTCAATTCCAAACTATGTTGATAGTTAATCTGATGTTTTAGGCCTTCAGTCCAGCTCCTGAAGGCCTTACTAGTGGGAGAGCTAACTTGGTTGTAGCTGTGTAGATACCATGACAAAAAAACATTCCTGATTACATAATTTTCTGTTGGACGAGAATTTAACCCTACTTGCAGAGATTAAGTGCGACAAGCATGGTGATTCTACTAAAAAAAAAAAATTAAAATAACTGACGTCACATGAAGTCATAAGGTGTAGAAAGTCCCACTAAGTGGCAGGTTGTGTGGGGTTCTCGATGGTGCTATACACCCATGCTGGGCTTTAACTTGCTGCCCACTTACAATTGTGGACTGTGAATGATGCACGTTTGTTAGGCTGAAGAGTCTTTTGACTGGTTCGTATCAGAAAAGCTGAACACATCTCTTTCACTGCATTGTAATGCCAGGGTCGTTCTGGCTTCAACATTTTGGCACTGGATTCTACGGAGTCATGTCATCATAAACCAAAAGTAATGAGAACATTAACCTATGTGGGTTGGATATTGCCTCTGAGATTTCCACAGCAGTCTTTTCATATAATTAGCACTCATTATTCTCATAGAAATTCTTATGAATCTACTGAACGTATGTTATTAACGAGCAAACGTCTGATTCCTTGGATACCAAGGTGAGGCTCTGAAGAATTGCTTTATTAGACAGTGATGAAGCTATTAGCGTGGCAGAAAGAAGCACGTCATAATTAAGATCTGTCAGTGTCATCCCGACGCTGTGGGTTTAAGCCTCCTAACTGCGCCTTCATTCAAACTCACTGGAGGTGATCAAACAGCACACTTAATCATAGTTTAAGGCGGGTAGAGCCTACCATAGATGTATTCCAGGAGAGCAGATTTTTAATTGCAAAATAATGGCCAACTTTGTCACCAAGAAACATTGCCACGCATTGTGTGGATGCAGTAGGACTCATTAGCTGTGTAGAACATATTTTGCTTATCCAAAAACTTGTTGTAGACTAATTCCAATTCTGTCATCTCATTGAGCCATCTCTAATAGCTTTAGGGTTCATGTGTAGAACTTTGGACAATATACTTTGAACAGAGCAGCATTTTGTATTTCTCCAGATGTACAGGGTATATATGGTCCTGCAGTGCAAGTGCTCATTATCTTATTAATGCAGTTTTTAGGACAATTATTTCTGTTAACCTGTTTAGAGATATCAGGACAGATTGTGTCTCTTTTAATGGAAATAATATTAGGACAGATTGTGTCTCTTATGGAAATAATTATTTCTCTTTCATCTCTACTGAGAGCACTAAGGTAGGTTACAGAGAAGTGTTGCTTTTTTTAGGACTAATCTGATGGTGTTGCCTGCCTGCCTTCGTGCTTCGCATCCTGGGAGGCTGCAGTTTTGCTGTACCTGTTGACGGGTTCACAGGTTAATTGTGCAGGGAACTGCAGGGTGACAGCTCGGGTCTGGCCATCATCTCTCTAAAGCACACAAATAGCCTGAGTGCCGTCCAGCTGGACAGAGCCATCAAGGCAGTACTGTACTGTTGTCCTCTGCAGTCCTGCTTGTCATTTTCGGGGAGCAGTTATCTTGTGCTTGAAACACACTGAATGATTATATCTAAACTCAGTATATATCCCGCTGTGCCAGCATGTGCCAGGCTAACCTAATCTTACACTAGAGAGTCTTTGACCAGCTCGCAGTGTTGACGGAGTGGACTTGGCAGCCACAGCCAGAGATTTATGCAGTGGAAACCCTGCCAGATGCTGGCTGCCCTCGTCACACACACACACCATCAACATATTGATTCCAGGCATGGCTGTGCATGAAAACAGCACACGTTAGCTTGTCGAGCTGTTGGCATGGTGAGTGGAGCGTCCGCAGTGACCTTCTCCACTCTCAATAGGCTGTTGTGTGGCTGTACCTGAGAGCTAGGTGAGATAAGCCAGCGTGCAAGCGGCCGGGGAAGTAGCGATAATGTCAGAGAGGAACTCTAATGTTACATGCAGTCCCCCGGATTTAAATGACTCGCTGCTGCATTTTCCTGCAGAGCAAGCACGATCAAATTTTCCATTTCTGCTTAATCACTGTACCTGGCCTATCACTGAAGCAGCTGCTATGTGCTGTAGTGTGTAAGCAGAATGTCAGTACTGCAGGAGCCTCTCCCAGGGGACCAGAACTGGTGAAAGCATGTCAGACCCAGCAGGCAAACATGAATTTTCTGGGATTTTGCTTTGCATAAACATACACATAACTTTCCAAGTTTCACACAAGCCTCTGGTCAGTTGATCCAAGGTGCAACTTAATTGATCATTTGCTGTAAGATATACCAAAAGTGTTCCTTGGAGCAAGACCGTAGAAGGACCACCTTTGTTCCTTGAATATTTCTTTATATTTCTTTAAAAAAATGTACCATGATTTTAAATCTCCATCTGCCATATCTGTAGCATACAGTAGCTTAACACAGACAGTAACAAGTCTCTTTTCCTGTACTTACAATAGAACAGAAAACCCATTCACTCAGAACACACTGCTCTTTGGCTTGTATTATAAGTGTCTTTTGAATCAACTAGTTGTTTATTCTTCTGTAAGTACAGGAAAAAGTGTCTAAAATAGTGTCCATGTTAACTGACCACATACTACAGATGCAGCATATGGCGATTTGATACAGAAAAGAAGTAATCTTAGATATTTTAATATAATCAAATACAATGTTTTGCTACATAACTGTTTATCAGATGAACTAGGACACTGTTGTGAAATGTGAAATGTGTTGAGTTGCTAGTGAGCAATAAAGGGGGGAAGAGGTGGGGTGAGAACCCCCTACTGTGAAATCCATTCACATTTCTCAACAAAGACAGCTGTGCTCAGTTAAAACGAACAGTACAACTGCAGCGTTCGTTATATCAAAAAATGTGTACAAAACAGTAAAAACTAGCATTTAAACACAATAAAACTGCTTTATAAAGGTTGACTTGGTTGCTCACTTATGAAGATGTAATTCAGTTTTCTTCGGGTTTTGTAAATCATACACATTTCCACCAAAATGTGTTCCGTCAACATTGCTGAAGAAAAATATTGCATAGTTCAACTCAGGGATATCTAAGACAGTCAGAAATTACACTCAGTTGCTACCGTAAAATCCAATAAAATTTTTTTAGGGAACTAAAAGTGGTTCTTCTGTGACTGCCATAGAACCATTATCATAGAACCCCATCATGAAATCTCAAATGTTAACAATTTTTTTTTTTTTTTAATGATTCACATTTTTTTAAAAAATGTGACCAGAAGAACACAGTAATATAATATTAATAATAAAAAATAACACCAATTTGTTATTTATATTTAAAAATAACTACATTTTAGTCCAAAATTGTGACCATATAGTACCGTGCAAAAGGTCATAAGGAAGAGGAAACCTGAGAAAATTTTATATATACATATATCTATGTGTGTGTGTGTGTGTGTGTGTGTGTGTGTCAGTATGTTTGTTTAACCATTTCCAAACCTCTCTTTGCTTATTACTTCTAGTTATCATCCAGTATCTGGTTTGGCTAAACAAGACTTCTTTACATTAAATCCAGTGTGTTCAGGTGAATTTAATAAATCAATGCAATGTCTGGGGTCATTAGCAGAAATCCAGAATCTTTTTTGCTGTGTTTATGTTTATTTCTAACAATTCTAACATTCCAAAAACTGATGCTGACGTCAGATGGATGCATCTCGACGCACTGATACATTGTCACATCTTTAGGTATTTGTACTAGTCCACTCTTTCCCCTCCTCCAGTTGAGCTTATCTTTTCTCAGTGCTCCGTAGGTTATCAAAGCGGCCAATCACGCACTTCCCTCCAGCTCCCCGAGCATGATTAAACTGTGCCTGGATGGGGAGGGAGGATAGTGGAGGGGACAAGAGGGGATAGGGGTGAATCTGGGTCACAGTACAGTAGCTCTCATAATTACAGCACACCACTGATGATACCATCACACAACATACAGTGCACCCATCATGCACTGCAACTCTCATCCTGCAGGATAACATCAGCTCACAGACGCTGCATTGATATCATCATGTGATTCATCCTTCACACCCTTTTCCTCTTCTCCCTGCTCTCCTGCTTGCTGTCTGTCGCCCACTCTTTTTCATTTGCGCACACAGTAAGTTAACCTGGGCCCGTTCGCAGTGCATCATTTGGCTGACTGCGTTTGGCTGAGTACCACAGTGTATATTATTAAGTGCTGTGGACGGTACACAGCAGCCAAGAAATTAGTGAAAGCTTTTAAGGCCATGCACTCCACTGTCAAAACGGTGATGGCAAACTGGATTATTGCACTTGAATAAATCCAAGACAAATAGTGGTTAAATCAGCCCCTATTCAGCATCACTCTTCATTATTCTTTAATATTACCAAATGGCTACATTTTGTCGTGATTTGCTCATAAACACAGAAATGTTTTTTTCTCTAATGCTTCTGTACCTCCTGACATCTCTTTCTCGGTTTCTGCTTCATATTCGTCTCCTATTTGCTCGCACCTGCACATTTCCATTAATGACAACATGCCAAACTGGCAAAACCCACTCGAGAATTTTTGTATGAATAAGTTTGTGCTGTTTAATTGATTACATTTGCCTCATTATTGTGTTCCATGCTCTCTTCCAGTTTCTTCATTAGTTTTTATGTAATCCATTGCCTGCTCAGCTAAAGCTTGTTGGTGTTCTCCATTAAGACACAGCAGGATTTAAGCCTTTTTCTTAAACTTGAAGTTTATTTTGACATTCCTTTCAGCAGCTGTTAGGGGGAACATTATTCTGGTTTGCTGGTTGAGCCATTCACACTTCCCTTCTCAGGAGAACGAGCTTAGTCTTACACTGCTGCTCAGGAACGCTCCAGCCATTAGCTGGCTGTCAGCTGGTACAAGTGATGACAGGGAGACTGTAGCTGAGAACGAATCAATGAATCAATTAATTATTTAATTTGTTGGATGGAGGTTGTCTTCAGCAGCTGTTAGTAAGTTAGTGTAAACAGACATGCAAAATCATTTAAAAGTTTGGATTCATGGTTTAGTATAAATATTTTGAGTAATATTAAACCAGTTGAAGATGTATACAATTATGTTTACAGTTATTTTAATATGCTAGTCCTGTGCACTTTCACAGGAAGCTACAAAGCTGTTGAAAACAAGCAATTGCTGATGTGCCATGAAGGATGAATGGAGCTGGAGGTGTTTCTAAAATACCTGATAAAGCTGATTAAGAATACCTTTTACTGTGTAGTTCAGTGGTCGGCAACATGCGGCTCCGGAGCCACATGCGGCTCTTTTACTGCCCTGTTATGGGTCCACAGCAGAATGTGACTTTTAGGTAACAATAAAAAAATCCTCCTTTGCAGTAAAATAAAGCTTTGCTGATCGTTTTAACAATAAATAGTCTTAAATGCTGGAGTTAATGTAGCCTATATCTGCTAAGTCACTCTTTAACCCTGAAGGTTGGTGCGCAGACTGCTGGTCACAGCAACACAGACAGCTATCTCAACTAGCTAGTAACTAACGAAAAGACAAAGATTAAAAACAAACATTGATAATTTGGAGACGAATGGAATTATCTGCATGTACAAGCACTCAGCTGGTTTCCTGATACGTTTAATCTATGGCGAGAAACTGTCAAACACTGTCAAGCACTAAAAAGTTGCAAAGCTGAAGTCAGCTTCTCGTTTGACTAAAGGGTGCCTGAGGTGCAAGCATGTAACTGCAGCACCATTTAAGGTGGAACGAGAAAATTCAAACAAGAAGCTGGCAAATGAGTAGCTGAGTCTCGTAAAAAAGCCGATCATAGAGAGATATTTTACAATAAATTATTCCAAGATGATGAAATTACAACCAAGATGATGAAATGGACATAAATGTTGTGGCTCCCAAAGTGGTTTGATTTTTGTTAAAAGGACAAAACAGGCTCTTCCTAACATTTGTGTTGCCGACCTCTGGTCCTAGTTTATAATTTTCAAACTGGATATGCTATTATTGTACAGGGGGAGTGTAATAATAGAAGCACCACATTAAATATTCATACTCATTGGTCATTTGATCAGAAACACCTACCAAAAAGGTGTACTTTGTAGGTTTACGGATACTGACTGCTTATCTGTTGATGCACAATTTATCAGCCCAAATCTGTCCCATTTATCAATAGAAAGGGACTTTCATTGAGATTTTTACATGCCTTACTGTCACTGCTGGGTTAAAAATTGTCCGCTAACCAAAAACATCCAAACAGCAGTTGTCAGAAACTGAGCACTGATGAAGGAATAGAGGATGACTAACAGTGTGTCTAACAAAGTGATCAATAAGTGTACATAATGTGTAAAAGCTCCAGCAACATTGCTAGTGCAAAGTACTATGCTATGAACATGTCACTAAAGCTGAGATATCACTGCTGTGCTAAGAATGATCCATCACCCAAATAATATGTGGTCCTGTGGTGGACCATTGATGGACCTGGTAAGGGCAACATGGCTATGGTCTGTAATTGTACACATATAAAATGCACCATATGGTAGCTAAACTGATAAAATGGCAAATAGGTATGTTTTATATGGTGTTTCTGTTACTTTAGACATCTCTTGTCTATAAAATAACCCAGAATATTACTATGAAAGTGATTCCAAACTTTTGAATGGTAGCATACATAAAAAGGACATTCTGGACACAGAACTGCAGTGGACAGTCCATAATGGCTGCACAAGTGTTGTTAATATCCTGTGTTCAGCAGACTAATAAGTTTAGGTATGAGTGATCTTCTAGTCTTTGAGAGTCATTAGGAGCACTTCTAAACTGATTCAAAGGAGCCCTGATTGCAGCTCCTGAAAACAGTCTTCATGTGGATGAGCTCTCCAGCTGGATGGCTCTTGGTGGTGTCCTCTGATGAGCTGCCCAAGAGATCCGCCGTTAGCCCACATCACCCAGCAAAGGCAAGCAGGAAACTTTCCATTAGGAACAATCAGGGCTTGGCGGCTGAGCGCGCTACAGCAGCCGGGAGAATTCTCTTTCATTGTGGTCCTAATAAGCGAGACCATTGACACCATGTTGGATTCATTTTTCCAATAATGAGGATCAGTATAAAACAATGGCTGCTCCTTGATCCATTTCTCTTGCGAAGGAGGAGAGTAAAAATAGCTTGTATCTGGCATTAGAACTAAGCAGCTCATTTTCCCTTCTTTTCCTCTGCAGGTATGATACCATCACTAACCAGTGGGAGACAGTCTCTCCGCTGCCCAAGCCTGTCCACTCAGCAGCAGCCACAGTGTGTGGGGGAAAGGTGTACGTGTTTGGAGGGGTGAATGAGGCTGGAAGATCTGCTGGTGTCCTACAGTCCTATGTCCCTCAAACCAACACATGGAGCTTCATAGAGTCCCCTATGATTGGTAAGTGCAGAGCATGGCATAGAAAGACTTCTTTTGCATCAAGTAGTGTGTGTTTTGTTTGCCTGTATGTATAATCACATTTACACAGTTGCCCTCACCTCAAAAAGAGTCACAGTAGCCAAGACATGTTTTGTGTCCTAATTTGCCTCCTTAGTTTTGCACTGGAGCTGTGAGGCTAATGTAGCTAACAAGTAATGCATGCTTATTGCTACCAGTTAAGAATTGTGTCAACTGCAGGCCTAAATCATCACCTATATGCCTGAAGCCATGCCTAACTGTTTAATCTCAAGACTTGATTATATGGTTTCCAACACTGTATGACACACATAGACAAAAAACAGACTTTAATATAAGCGAATCTACTTAAGACCTAAATAGACTTAAATGGACACTCCAGCTAAAATGAAAAATGTAACCGTTGCTACATCAGTAAACATGCTTACTAGGGTCTTCCAGTGGTACTGCAGAGACTGATTTCCTGCTTTAAAGCCTAGGAAACCCCTTTCTGATGATGTAACTTAAACATGGGAGAAACTTTAAAAAACTACAACTGTGTTGGGATGGATTTTTGGTGGTGGGCTGTTTTTTTATTTCCTTTTATTTTGTTAGATAGTCAGTGCAGGTAGCTAACATTACTACTGAGAAGCAGAATATCTTATTACAGCTGTATAACTGCAAATCCTCATTAGAGTGGAGAGAATGGATTTCTCAAACGACAAAATTATTTGTCAGATGAGGCGGACAACATGTTAGTTGTTAGTTAGCAAGTTAGGTGGCTATCTAGATACCTTACCCCAGCTTGGCTTTTTTCTATGGCATCCTTTATGTGTTGAATAAAGATACAATCACTGTTTTCTTTATGATTTTTTTGATGACCCTAGTAAGAGTGAGTAACTATAAGTGCAGTGAGAGAACAGTGGTGAACAAAAAAATCTGAAAATAACAAGTGGAGATATAATGCTGTGGCATGCAATACTGTATAATACAACAAATAACATATTGTCGTTGTCCAAAGAAAAACATGCATCTCCAAAATAGTAAATTGACAGGATATCCTTAACTTTTAATGTAAGTTCAGGTGAAAAGATTTGATTTTAAGTAATTTTGTAATTTTGGTCCATTCATCATGAAATTGTCACACAATGTAAAGGACAACTACTGTGTTCAAATATTGTCGAAAAATAAAAAAAAACTACAAAAATGGAATCTTTTTTTTTTTTTGGAAAGCAACAATATTAATCATGCCGGAATGTCCCTTCAGTAACCCAACACGATCTGAGGCAAGTGTGCTAACTGGAGCTGCATTAGCTCCAGTGCAAAACTAAACAAGTCAGCATGTCTTGGTGATCGACTACATTTGAAGTAAAGGGAAAATATTTGAATGTTGCCTGAACTAGAATTTGAATAAGCAAGATTTAAATAAGTAAGTTTGATATTGACGTTTTTCGGAAGTTTCTAACAGAAGCAGATGTTGGTAGGGGAAGCTGTGAAAGAGGAGGTTGTTGGAGTCATGTTGGGCTCACACCAGTGCAAGCTTCCTATGTGTGTGCGAGTGTTTCTCCTGTTCTGTCTCAGTGTGGAGGACAGGAGTTCATTATCAGAGCTAAGAGGCAGAGCGGATGTTGCCTGTGGCTCAGGTGCGAGTGGAGGAAATGTTAGTGATCTCAGCACTGGAGGGTGGGCGAGTTGTTCAGGCACCATACAGTGCCCCATCTTTCTCTCTCTCGCTCCGTCTTCTTTGTCTCAGAGTGAGTCGTCTGTCACATGGCTATGGGCAGGCCTGATAGGGCGGAGTGAGTGATTTGTCAGGTGAAAATGAGTCAATGGCTGTGTAGAGCCAAACAGAGGAGTGTAATGAAGGGATTTTAGCAGCTTCAGCCGTTACTCCATCTCGCTAAGCTTCGGCTGCAGTCCTACAGCCTCTTTCTCCTCAAAACTGGCTTGGGACAGAGATTTTATGGGAGGTTTGTGTCCTCTGAGTCATCATGAAGAGCATGGTCTTCCTGTGAGGCTCAACACTTAGAGATTATCAATATATGCGTATTCCAGCTTCACCAGAAACGGGTCTGAATAGCAGTCCTCAGCGAATGCATGCACATACACATGCAAATGCACACACACACACACACACACACATTTCTACCAGGCACAAGATAGACACATATTGTCACTGTTCAAAGAAAAGCATGTATCTCCATCATCTGCTCAGCTGTCCTCCACATTGTGTGAAAATTTTATGATGATTGGACCATTACAAATGCTCCAGAATGGCTTAGAATAAAACCTCTTTACATTACATTGAAAGTAAAGAACTCTCTCCTATAAAGTTACTGTGTTGGAGATACTTGGTTTTCTTTGGAGAGCAATGATATATTACTGTTAGAACGGAATCACTTCTCATATTAATAATTGGTGACATTTTATTGAATAATAACTTATTTAGTGTAGATTAAAATATTATAACTAGAAGGTGCCATAACACCAAAAAGTATTTTTAGATGTTTTATTCAGTATTTGAAGTTTTGAAGATTTAATTTATTATTACAGTTACAGTTCTGTGTAAAAAACAAGTGTCAGGAAACAAAACAAACAAAACAAAAAAAAAAACAGAAAACATAACTTGAACAGAAAATTTTACAAAGACCTCAACATCTAAATATTATAGCAAAACTTTCAGTATAAATCCAATTTTTTATGTATCTTTTAATAAGGTTTCGAACTTCATTTTTTGAAACTCCTGTTGTTTACTTATTTTCCTTTGACTTTCCCCTTCTTTATCCTTTATTATCTTGTATTTAATCCCCTTACAAATATTTGCTGAAAAATTGAATACCTTTTTTTTTTAAATTTAAAAAATGTAGGGTGGTCTCTGACCTTTGCACAGTACAGTAATTATTGTTAAGTTACCTGCCTCAAGATTTGAGCAGCACTTCTTGATAAGGTATTCTAAACAGAGCTGCACAGTGTTATCGGATTCATATCAGTATCCTCATATAAGTGCTTAAAAAAGTATCAGCAACGGACAAATGATTGTATTCGACTGATGTTAGTTAACATGTTTATGGTACCACAGAAAAGCAAAACATTTAGGAGACGCTGGGCTAATGAGCTAAAATGTCTGCATTTTATTCATTTTACTGCATTTATAACTCAATAGGAATACAGGGTATTATTCTGCTCATCCAGGTAAATGCAGTATACTTTATTAGTGCACCAATGACAATAGATTTTACACTACTAGCCCCTCATTAGAATCACTTTATACATGTATCAGCAACAAAATAGTTTTTGTACTGAAAATAGTGATGTCACATTTTTGAGCAGTAACACAAGTCTGAGATGGTCTGAGAGGTTTTTTTTCCCCATCACAAATTCACAGATCCAATAACACAACAAACACGATGTCACAAACTCCGCAAAACCAACATGCACACTCAAGACCCTGCTGCGAACGGATTCTTCGTACACTAATTTAGCCGGCGTGCTCCCCGCTGACAGACAAGCTGTCATGGAAGGCCAGGTGGAGCAGTGCGGGGGAGAAGTCGCACTGGAAGTGGAGCGCGGGAGCGCTGATCGAAAACAATTACTTGTACAAATCGCACCGAATTGCTGTGGTTCTTCAGAGGGGAGAGGCACATTAAAAAGTGATTCAGGGGCCCTGTGGACAGGCTGATGAGTTATCGGCCATCGTGTTCTCGACCACTCAGGTAGCCGCTTGCGTCAGGGGCTTATAAACTTCACTCTACCTGTGATTCATCACCAGTGGTGCCACCTTGCCTCCAGCAGCCCTGTCTGAAAACATTCTTGAGGCCCCCAAATTACCAGCAAGAAGAGTTGTGTTTGTCAGTTTTTCTTTTTTTCCTTTTTTTTTTTAATAGAAGTCCTTGAAAGTAGAGTGGCAGGCAGCACTCTGAGCCTTCGGCAGTGAGGCCGAGATGGGATGCGCTGAAGGAGTCCCACTTCAGAAGCCTCGAGGTGTTTATTAAAAATCGAAAAAAGCCCTCGATTCTCTCCTGTCCCGCTTTCTGCTTGTATCCTTTCATGACCCCGGCTATTCCAACTGCTTGTTTTTTTAATAGCCTCCTCTGCTTCTATTTTTTTGTCCGTTTCCCATCACTGAGGCACAGGGGTAGAGGAAAATGGAAGCAGACATCTCTGCAAATTGGTGGCTTGAACTGTATACTTGAGCCTTTATCTCCTGTGGAAAGATGTGTTCCATGTTAGTGTTGCTGTTGACAGTCCTTTCATTTGATAGAGACCTCGGAGTTGTCTTGCCGAGGGCAGAATCGCGCCATCAAAGAAGCAGCCTTAATCCTTTTGTGTTGTGTTTGAGCCCTTTGTGTGGCATTTTTTTGGACTCAGTGTACAGTAACACGGCCCTAGCTCCGGTAGCTAGCACAGCCGATACAATCACAGTTGGTTTTGAACGGAGAGAACACAGATAAGTGTGGGAGTTGTTTATGAGGGGCTGAGATAAGGAGCAAGCATTTTTATTTTTGTGTCTCCTACATGCTCAGGATGCCACTGCAGATGCTTGTGGAGGAGATGAATGAGGAGCAGGTGAATTTGTGCAATGCAAGGTGGGTGCGTGACGCAAATGCAGCACTGGCTTGGGTCTGGATTTGATGCCTCAACACTGAAGCGCCATGGCTCTTAGCAGCAGAAGCCTCAGTGCATTTAGGAAATCTCTGCTTGTTCGCTCCATATGCAAACGATGCAGAAGTGACTGTGAATGACACACCTGTTAGAGAAGAAGACGCCTCCCCCTGGCTTACATGGCCTTTAGCTCTGTAGTGCTGTCTGTGGCCACCACTGTTTGGAGTACCGGAGAGAGAGAGGGTGTTATCTGCGCCGTCACTCATGCAGGAGTGGCAGGGCTTTTAATGAGATGCACCTGGCAGGCAGCACTCAGGGAGCCTGGTGGAACTGCACAGCGCCCAGCCGACGCGTTTATGTTTCCACCATTAAATCTAACGGCTGTTTTACAGATTCCTTCCGTGCGCGGCTTCTCAAGCGTCCAACGCAGGCGGAAAAAACAAAAACCTCAAACGTGGCTGTGTGAATTATTCATAGGCATGATAAATTGGCCCAGCTGTAATCGTTTGGGAGACAATTTCCCTGTCAGAGAGGAAAGGCTCATTGATAGCACCTTCTTCATATGCTGCTGGATGGCCTTTCGTTTAGTCTGCGTGGCCAGGTGTTTGGCTGTCAGTCATTTGCCCACTCACGCTAGATGTTTTGTTTTTTATTTTGGATTTTAAGGATAGTGTTTGTAAAATCCTTTGCTTCAACATGAAGAACCTGAATGCAGCGCTTAAAGGCCCTGAACAAAAAGTGCAATAAATAGTTGGACCGCACACAAGAAACAGCGACCATTATTCATTCTTCTGGTTAATAACAACATAAAGCATAAATGAACTGGGTATGAGGGAAAAAATGGCAAGAACAGGCAAGATAACCAGCGAGAACAGAAAGGAGAAAACATCTGTTGGGGCATGCTAAATCACACTACTTCCAGAGATTATATCTTTCTGAATAAATCAGCTCTATTCCAGCATACAAAATCACAGGAACATGAACAAAGTACCACAGTAGATATAAACAACCGAGTCCCGCAGTCTGTAATCCACATCATTAATTATCTGACATTT
This sequence comes from Colossoma macropomum, assembly GCF_904425465.1. Lineage (NCBI taxonomy): Eukaryota > Metazoa > Chordata > Actinopteri > Characiformes > Serrasalmidae > Colossoma > Colossoma macropomum. The sequence continues at coordinate 19,632,603 of NW_023494795.1, read as the reverse complement.
CATTGGAATCTAGTGCGAGCACACTGTGGAAAGCACAATAAGTTTGTGCTGATATGAATTCAATTATCCCAGCAGGCAGTCAGTCATAGCAACACATTTATTTGCAAAAAGGCTGCACAGCTTTTCTGCTAACTCAAAGGCCTGAAAGCACTTGCAGATCTGAGAATGGGCAAAATTTGTATGCAGGCCTTTGACATCAAGAGACATGGAAGGTAAACCAATTCCTGTGTGTGGAGAAATGCACTGAAGAGGTAAAGTCTTTGTCTGTTCTCTCCCCTCCTGCTCTCTCTTGGGGTTCTTTAGATAACAAGTATGCCCCTGCTGTAAGCCTCAACGGATTCATCTTCATCCTGGGCGGCGCTTACGCCAGAGCCACCACCATCTACGACCCGGACAAGGGCAACATCAAAGCAGGGCCAAACATGAACCACTCCAGGCAGTTCTGCAGGTAAGCCTAATGAACACTGGATTTTGTTAGCATTTTGTCAGCAGTCATTTCTTAACCTTTACTTTTTTTCATTCACGACAGCGGACCTTTACAATGTGTGAACAGTTCAGAATGACTTGGAAGTGAAATCTGGCTACATTTACTTTTCAACTACTGTTCAAAAGTTGTCATATTAATAATTGCTCAAAAAGATTCAATAAGAAGAGTGAAATTCTAAAAGCTATTTTAAAATTTTATTCAATGTTCTAAAAAGTTTAATTATTCAATAAGTTTTATTCAGTATTTCAAGTTGGGAATATCAAGAAGTTATTACATGATAAGTAATAAATCAATTTTTGTCAAGTTATCTGCTAAGATTTGATCACCACTTATCTAATACGAGGCATTCTGGATCTTAATTTTATTGTATCTTCGTTCTTCGTCTTATACAGCTTTCTCACTTATAAAATCATCAATGGCTTTGCTCTGGGCCCTGTAAAACTTTTTGTTTTACTGCTTCATGTTAATTAGTTAAAATATGTTGCGCAGTAATAACATTAAAATAATTTTACACATGTACCTCTAACAACGTTCATTTTATTTTATAGGAAACAGTGAGTCTGAACTTTTGAACACTAGTGTACATTCATTTTTCCACCCTTCTTCTTTAAAGTTACTGTTTTTGAGATTGTAAATAAAATGTGTTCCAGGAGACAAAAACAAAGCACTCTAAAGATTAAAAAAAAATCCTTCTCCTCTTCTCTCTATTTCTAAGCGCGGTCATCCTGGATGGGAAGATCTATGCTACAGGAGGCATTGTGAGCAGTGAGGGGCCAGCATTGGGCAACATGGAAACCTTTGATCCCTGCACCAACACGTGGACACTCCTCCAGAACTTACCCTGCCCGCTCTTCAGACACGGCTGTGTGGTGATCAAGAAATACATTCAGAGCGGCTGACCATGGCCCAGGCACACAGCCTTTCTCCTCAGTGCACTGCAGGGATCAAAGACAAAACCCGCTGGATGTGTGTGTCTAACATTAAAGAGACTGGTGTCTCCTCGGCTCGCTCCCCACAGACTCCTACTGGCCATCCTGGGCAGACTGCAGTGGAATCCCAATGCTCGACAGGGATGTGTAGAGTAGTTACCCCTCACACAGGTGTTGTGCCATTTGAATACTATGCTATTTGAATACTCAGCCTACCACAGAGACTGGTTTTGTTTGACAAACATTCATATTGTGCTTTTCTTATGCTTTGCTTTGATGTTTTTTCTTTTCAATTACATCTGTACCCTTTAGTCATAACAACTGCACATAATTTTTTCCATGAGTGCATCTCACCTCTGAAAAGATGCTGAAATCAAAGAGTCTGTTTCCTCCTGTGGTTTATCGCATTTTCCACGGCCTGTTGTGTCATGCCATGACTTTACAGGACAAAAGAGTATCTCCATCCATTCGGAAGGACGGAACTTGAAATGTAAGCATTCTGAGTCATATCAGGAAGGGTATGTATTACTTGGATTTGAGGCAGCTTCATGGTTGTGGTGCCCTAGCCAAATAGAATGGTCTGTTTGTCTATGAGGCAGCGCCAGGGATGTAATGCCGCACCTGCAATCCAACAAGTGACATCATATCAAGAGAAATGATTAAATGAAGACAGTTCGGAAGCTGTTTTTTTTTTTTTTGGTTTGTTTGTTTTCTCTGCCTGAACGCAGCCAAAGCACAATCTGCTCATCATTCTGAGGGGAACTCTGCAGGTTCTGATCCTCCACTGCATCCGAGTCCACTCACTACCAGCTAAGTCAGGATGTGGATGAAGGAGATGTAGGGTCAGGGGCTGGGGGTCCTGTATCATAGGAAAGGAAATATGTATATTTTAAAACTGAAGGTAATTCTGTATAAATGTTTTTAGAAAATTCGATAGGTTGGACAAAAATGTCTGTAAATCTGTACCCAAAAGGGACCATTTACATATGTTATTAATGATGAAACATAATACATATCCAAAATTCTAAAGAAAAGAGAAACCCTTGTTTTGTGTCTTCTTTTCCTTTGAATCAAGTTAGCATGCATCTCAACATTTTCAACTGTTTCTTTTTCCCCCTGGTCAGCTCAAGTTCAAAGTGTTATTAGTTATGAATCTGTTGTATATTTTTACATGGACTAAATGAAGGAAAATGGCAATGAGGGCATCGACAGGTGCAACAAATAGCACCTTATTAAGCAGTCTTCCGAATATAAATTTTGGCATATTGAACGCTGCACACTTAATATGTAGGAAAACGGTAAAAATGCTTCGAACGCAACTACTGTATTAACAATATAACCTAGTATATATTGTTCAAAACCAATGAATAAACTTTACTTGCAAAAATAATCACCTACAAAAAAAAAACCCAGAAATCAAAGCATTCAACAAAGAATACAATTTGAACCTTTTATTCAAGTATACTCACAGCAGTTTATTTGAGAAATTACAGTAAATGTATCATTTCAAACAGGACTTTCACTAAAATAACGCTTGAGAAAGGGGCAGGATATTAACCATGTTCCAACTTAGCGTCGCAAGATAAAACTGGGTAAAGACCCTGGCAATAACAGAGATAAAAAAAAAAAACCCAAAAACATATGTGATCAATAAATAAAGACTAGACTACAGATTAGTTGCAATTAATTCATCAGTGAAAAAGAAAAAAAAAAGAAAGAAAAAAAAATGATCTGCATACTGGACTAACCTCCTGAGCCTGTCGACTGGATGTTTAACCACTCTGACTTTTAATCTGTGAAGACAGATGTAATGGGGAAATCTTAAGAAGCATGAAGCGAAATGCTCTGTGCGTAACATGCCTTGCCTTGCGTGTTCATGGAGAATGGATGTTATATTTCTTCTGTTTGGGTTTAGTTCAGTAATACTAATTTAAAGCCCCACTCAGGCAGGAGTATAGTGGACAGGCCAGTTTTTGGTCCAGCAAGAATGTAGACTTTTGAACAACAACCCTACTGGACACCCATAAAAATGTCCAGAAGGCTGTATGTTCAGGTACCTCTGGTACCAAACCGGTGCTAGTGTGAGGGTGCCATTCAGCGCTAGTTCCAGGATGGAGTGTTTTGACAGTTGCTGACTGGAGCTTTAAACTCAATTCATACAATGTCACAGGTTTTCTGTAATTATCATTCATAAAACCAAACAGAGATATTGAACACACTCCAAATCAGGTAAAAGGAAGTGAGGGGTTACATATGACATTTGACTCTGCCACGACCAGATCATCAAATTAATGCAGGAATCGTGTTGGGACACTTTTTAAAAAAATAAATCTTCCCAACAATTTCCCCAAACAATTTTTCTCTGCTAATGTATTTTTGTTGATATTATCATTTTGTTTATATTTTCATTTTAGAAGTAGCAATTTCCTTTTAATTTGATACACAATGGCCAAAGTTTAGAATCAGGCATTTAACCATGCTGTACCACAGCAGGTGTTTCAAAAGATGCACAAAAGATTGACAAACGTGAGTCACAAAATCCTTGGACATAGAATTTATGAGATAAATTTACAAACAGGTCAGAATTTCAGAACCAGTGGTCAACATCACAGTAGTAACTACAGCATCACACCAAACAGGCCTGTCATGTTCTCTGGCTGCAAAGGGGGGCATGGGATGACCGAACACTCATCACATTAGATTTCAGACTCCTCCCGTATGGCATTTCTTCTACCACAAAACCCCAAAAGCACCACCACCATCATAATGGAATAAATAGGTCATTAATGTAGCAGAGACCTGAGACCAGTAAACCTCCACTTGCTCCACTCTACAAACCTGCTACAAAAATGTGCTACATCATGACTCAGCTCCAACTTCACAAGCTGTGTAACAAATTTCCAATTTGTCTCCTTTTAACCAGCTGTATACAAAAGAATAGCTGAAAACACAGTTGAATAATTATGTTAATAAATAAATGTGTCGAGCTGGGAAAAGGGAGAATTCTGTGATTATGCAGGAGTGAAAAGAAGGAAACTGTAGTGAGATGGACAAACATTATGGCTGCTATCGCCAAGGCCCGCCCAACAGTCCAACAAAATCAAAACCCAAAATCAAGGGATGCTGATGTTTGCAACAGAAAAGAAAGAAAAAGAAAGGAGGTAAGCAAAACAGAAATGTACGATACAAAATGTCACTAAAATTAACATGCTGTATCTGTATCGGCTCAACTGCAAAACAAAAACGAACCAAAATCAAACAAAGGCATGGATTACTGCATCAGCCACAGGCCACACTCAGCACCTGGGCTTGAATGAAGAAGGGTGCAGAGATGTTACAGATGTTGACAAATACTGTTATGTATTCAGTAAACGTGTTGTATTATCAGCATCAAAATAACTTAACTGAGGTAGCCATGGCTCTCTATTTCACTGCAGTAGTCCAGAGCTAATTCCTCTTTTTTTTTTGCATGTTTTAAAGTTACTACTGTACTCAGCTTTACATAAAGACGAGATGAGTCTTGAGTTACATAAGATAAGTCTTTCTACAAACTGGAGAAAGAAGCAGATCAAAGAAGCATTTAAGAAAAGGGACTTTTAAGGTATTAAGCTACCACACTAGGCTGAAACTGAACTAAAACCTAGTCACTGAAAGAATAAGTAGCTACCAAAGATTTGAACACAATTTCAGTCAGCAGAACAAAACTATAGGCAGAAAAGAGAGTTAAAATCAAAATGCCAAAAGATGATGTACCCAAAAAAAATATATATATTTATATATAAACACAAAAATAATAATGCTCCATATAATGAACAACCTGGCACTGGCTGGAACTGCCTTGTTCATCATACGTTTCATAAGTAATGCAAATGATCTTAGCAATCTTTTATTTCAAAAACTGAGAGGTAAGTAAAAATGTTAAATGACGTATAAAAAAAATATTGCAACATAGAACAGAATTATGGCAAAACCACCTGGCTACAGAAAACTTTTCCCCAGGGATTAAAAAGATATGGATATGGATGTGGGCGTGAGTGGAAAAGCAATTGAGAGAACACAAATTAGCACTGTGATGATGTCGTATAATCCGAGTGAAAGGGACTGGCACAGTGTCCGATTACAACACAAGCTAGTCATCCTTTCCCATAAGAGAAGAAACATCACCGTAGCCATGATGTAAATGCTCATCAGGCTGGAAGAGGTTGTCTTGTACAAGAACATGTCCTCTTCTGTTCTAAGCTGTTCACAAGATGCAAGCTCCATAATCTCAGCCTTCTATCAACCAATGAGAATCCTTTTAAGGGGTGAAAACACATAGCAAGCAGCGGCAGCCTCCAGATACTGTAGCTAGTTCTTTATCCAGTTATTCCATAAGGAAGCAAACCAACAAACAGTCTAAATTAAGGTTAAACAACGAAAAGAAATAACATTATTACGTCTTGGTACTATAATAATTTCATTTGAATAAGATATCTATTGGGTTATATAATTAAAAGTCATCTGTTTTTTTCCAGAATGGGATGACACTTCTTTTTTAGTATGGGACTGAAAGGGTTTACAGTACAGAGATACTGAAATCTCAAAAAGTGGAATCAGGTAGAAAATTTTTACAATCCCGTGGGATCACAAAAATCGTTAGAAACGCTGTTCTTTTCGGCAGGATCATCACTGTGGCTCCGCAGTGCTTCTACTTAAATGCCTACTGGTTGAAATATCACAGGGGACACAAGAATGCATCGAGATAGTGGGCATAGAAGGTGAGTGATGCAGTTTGTTTCCACAGTAAATAACAAACTGGCTCTCTTGGCATCACACCTCATTCACATGTTTTGCCACTGCTGGTGAGAATCTGTGCCTGTGAGCTGCTGTGTGTGGTCTCTTCCTGACAAAGAAGGCTGAGGTTTCTTTAAGTGACATCACACAAAATCTTTTTTTCCTTTTTAATATTTTGTCTTTTTTCTGTTTCTTTTCTCAATTTTTTAAGGAAAGGAGCAGCAAATGGATAAACAATAGCACCCAATAGCACCAAAACGCCCATTAGAAATTGGCATATATGTTTGTAAAAACTGAAAACTACATGAGTCTTGAGTTGTGTTTGGTTCTGTAGACTGGTTCTGTCCAGATACCTGAGACAATAGCACCAAGGTTGCCACTGTAAGTCTTTGTAAAAGTCTCCTTTACCTCCTCCTTTCCCCGTTCTCGTAAAAACACCCAACCTGCTTGGCTCCACTGTAAGGGCTTTGTTCAATAGGTTGGTCTCCCTCATGTATCACAGGAGTCTCCGATTACGATGACTGCTGAAAGCCCTCGATTCATCACAGGAATGTTTTGAAATGCTGGACTTGCCTCTCCATCTCCTGAAAGTGGAAAAAGAAAGTGGAGAAAAACAGGCTTAGAGTAAGACAGTTCCAAACAGTTACAAAATCACAAACATGACCAATGACATATCAGAACGTGAGACAATAATAGTGAAGCAGCAAAACAAAAAAATCTTCACTCAATGACAAAAGGAGTACATAGTGCTGAAAACTAAGTAATATCTCAATTTAGATCACTAGCCTTGATAAGAGATGACACTGCAGGCTTGTGCATTTTAATCAAAGATTTTTCACCATGTTTTATTACACTGCACATATCAAGGATTTAAATATGTAGCGCTTTATCTGACACCGCTTTCCTTTGACCTAGCCTATCAAATAATTACATCATAACCTTGAAGAATATTTAATCGCCTTTTTTTTTCCTCAATGAAGAGCTATGCTGTTCCTTCCAAAAGGTGACAATATTAAAATTCACTCTGGCAATATCTAATCTTGATTTTGTCTATCAGGTTACTGCATCAGTGATATACATAGCAGTTTGTGCTGTTTATGTTGTGACATGCTGTTGCTGTATGTGCATTATAGTCCAACAGCCACAGCTAATCACTCTCAGGGGGAAGTAAACATTAAAGTGCACATATCCTACAACTTTTACTTGCATTTTATTTAAAGTCTGTGAGGTTTTATGTACTAAACCATTCATTTTCACATGACATTAATCTCTTTATCATTTAGAGTTAAGCAGGCTGTCTTAATGTACCTGTAAGACAGAATATGTAAATGAGCTCACTTCTGATTGGCTGACCTACATTGGGATTTGTCCTAAAAGCAGTCTTGGCAGAAACACTCCTTATAACATCAGCATAAAATAGGCGGGGCTAAACTGATGTAGGTGGAATAGGCAGATATATATTCAAAGGATTTGTTTTTTTAATGATATCAAAAACCAGTGAATTCAAAACAGGCTGTTTTTGCAATTTAGCTATTTATGCACTGTATGGACAAGAAAGTACATTTTGAAACTTTAAAAACAATGTAACAATACACTGTATCTAACTATTTAAAAAAAGCAAGACATTTTTGGTTTTCCAAGATAGAGGCTCTTTAACACAAATGAGCAGCAGATAAACTGAATGTCTCAAATATCTGAAAAGAGCCTTGGAGATCCAACTGGAAAGAGACGTGAAAACCACAAAGAAGTGAGACTGTGTAGTCCTCATCTTATTCTCAGAGTCTGGACATAAAAGATCTCTAGAATGATTTTTTTGTTTAAATAGGAACTCATGAATAGAACTCTTTGTAGACTCTGTAAAAAGGGTACCTGAGCAGAGCACATAAATGAGCTCAGGGCTCCGCTGCCCTCCAGGCCCCAGTGAGCCTCCACTCTCTTTCTGCTGGCCAGCAACCATTACTATTGTATTTGAGAACAGCAAACATAATTTCCCTGGAGGATTGGGCACACAGCTCACTGCAATCAACGTGGTGCTCTAATTTCAACACTCAGCAGCTGTTCAGTGCGTCAGCATCCAGTCTCTGTGCATCCATCTTCAGCTTACAGCTACGCGACCACAATGAACTCATTTTCATTTCTTTCATTCTGTGACAATTTCTTAGCTTTGAAATAGGACTGCAAGAACTTTTTGCTGCAGTGTTTACTTGCTACAAACAGTAGCAGCTCCATAATAACTGGCACCCTTGATAAAGATAGGTTTAAAAAAGGTCATAAAAATGTATTTGTGATCTGTGTATCTCAGTCTCGCATTAAACATTTGAGAATAATCTCACCTTTAATTGAAGTAAATTGAAAACTCTTAACAAGAAGTATTTGTTTAACAAAATTGTCAATTACATATCAATTACACTTAAAAATCAATTTAATGAATAAAATGTGACTGAACTGTGTTCCTTACATGTCTAAAAATGTTTAGAGGCAAAACTTTCTCAAAATGAAGGCTATTTATTAAACTTAAAATCTGTTGCATATGGTTTATTGCAAGTGTCTATTAGCTAGCTACTTTAATTTACACAGATGCCAAACCAAAGCCAAAAAAATCTACCTGTAAAATACAGATCTGTTGCCGTTTCAGAGGTAAAAGGCTGGGATACAGAATTTAGCCTGCAGTTTCCGTATAAGCTCTTAACAATAATTTTGTCATTCTCAGATGTGTGTTTTTTTTTTACTTTCACTCTTTCAGAGTAATCAGACTGTGGGTGAGAGTAAACAAATGGACTAAACAAATATTCCTAAAACATCAGACTGTCACTCGCTATAATTGAAAAACTGTTGTGCTTTACTATTCAGAGTATTTTTTGGTTGTACTTTCTCTATTTCAAGATCTCTTTATGTTTGTATGTCTTTAACTGTGTGAGAAGCCGTTTAGCTGCTTAAAAAGTCAAACCTGGATAAATTGTTTTTGTTGCTAATGCTTTTAATAGTAGAAATGAACTATACCTGCATCAGTGAATTTATACTGTTTAAAGGTTTTGAATATAATGTTTATTGTCTGTAGAGGTTGACACCTATTAATGGGCTCATGGGCAGAATGACTGTCATGAAACATTACTTGTTATTTTTCCTTTAATCAAGTAATCTTTGTTTTTTTATACCTCCAAACCCAGAAAATACACTTAATTAAACAGTACCAAACTATTTGCAGCCTTTCAAGGATTCTAAGCTACTTTGTTGGAAACCAATAAACTAGAAGCCTTATATAACATCTAACCATAAAATACATTTAGTTCAATGCAAACCGTGTCTTACACAGTACATAGTAAGGTCTGTACATGTTCACTAGCAGAGCGAAATGTGATCAGACTTTGGCTTAAACATGTTGGCTTAAATTTGGTTTGTACAGATTATTTCTAATGATATCGCCAAGTCAACTCAGACATATTTTCAGATTGTGATTACGGACATAATAAACTTGATAATTTATTTTTCAATAAACCACTTACTCAATCTCAAGTAATTTCCGTTAATAATACTTTCCCTTGTACTCAGGTAAATTACTTATACAATAACAGTACTCTTGCTTAAGTAGGGATTTTCAGGACTCTTTCCAACCTTGTCAATTAGACGGCACCTCTATGCCAGCAATCTATTTTGAAGGCATGCCAGAAGAAAGCCTTTACTTTCATCTAACCAAAGCGCCTGGAGCTCGCTAGAGGCTACTGGAACTTTGACTGGAACAGGGTTCTATGGTCAGATGAGACAAAAGCTTTTTATCAACAAACAATCAAGGTGGATTTAACATAAAGAGGGATGGTTATATAGAAGAGAACCTCATCTTCACTGTTAAGTGTGGTGGAGAGTCAGTGATGGTTTGAGGCAATTTTTCTTTAGATGGCTTTGGAACTTTGTTAGGATACAAGGCATCATGGACTTTATAGAGTGCCAGGAGATTTTAAATAAAAATCTGGTTGGCACTGCCAAAAGGCTGAAACTGGGTCTCAGAAAATGTTCTTTTCATCAGTCATTTCAATTGGAGAAATAGATCTGTCACTATTGATTGGAATAGTGATCCAGTAATCTACCGATTATGTTGTCACTTAACTAAGTAATCAATTTTCTTCTTATTTAACAAAAGGCTAAACAACAAAACATGACTCAAATGAACAATAACAAATCATAGACAGCCTTTGCGAAATACCTTGTTTGAAAACAGAAACGCTCTAAAGATACTTTTAAAAAATAAAAAGAACACACAAAAACACACAAAAAGGTTTAAAACCTTATAATCATGCAAACTGATCACTGCTGAGCTATCATATATTAACCCATGTCTCATTGCTGAAGAGAGGCACTATTTTACTGAACTCCTCAAAACCTAAAGTAAGTGAAAAAGAATGGTTCCAAGAACACAGTACCCTTATAAATGGCTCAATTCAGTCCTGTGGAAAGAACCATTCGAAACAGCAGTCAGAGAACAAGCTGCATGAGGACTATGAAGTTAAGTAAGGGTAAAGGGCTGGGAATGAAAGCGGAAATATGACTGGAGTCAATGTGGCCTAGCTGCTTCAAGATAGAAGAATTTATCATCAGGCTAAGCAGGCTAAACTGCCTTGTATGAGCTCCTTAGAGGTAAGCCTGTAATACAGACCGTACTCACTCCATTCACCTGAGATGATTGGTGCATTTACCTCAAATTTAGAATGTGTGTCCCAATTCACAATGCACTATAAAACACAGACGCAATGTACTCCCCTTTGAACAATCTGAAGCTTTTATTTCCCACTGAAACTGAGAGCTTCGCCAATTTCTTGCAGTTAGCACTTGTATATTTTAATAAATCACAGGGTCTCCAAAATCCTCTATGCAGCCAAGCACAGGTTTGAAACTATGAGGACCAATCATAGGCTGAAAGGTATGAAGGTCAACCGTATCAGGCCTGTATGCTGAAACAGCACTAGGGAAAAGCAGTTTCACCGTTTCCAAGCAGCACAGAAAACAGTTTTTAAATGCTGGTCAGACATAACCTTTTGGTGATATATCGGGGACTTCAACTCTTCAAACCACACGTTTCAGAGAAGAACAAGTCATAGAACACAATGTTCTAGACTTTATTTCACTAGTTTACCACATGCCATATTTTTAACACAAGAATGTTACACTGTATGTCCAAAAGTGTTCAGACTCCCAGAAGATGCAACCATTGCTGACACATGCAATCAGTTTTTTTGTACTCCATAGAAAGCACTGCCAGTAAAATGGGATGCTGAACCTAAATTCACTGTGCTCAATGCTAAGCATCAGCTAGAGGGGTATAAAGCTCCCAAGCAGTGGAACTGTGCTGAAACGTTTGGACATCTAGCGGATATCACATTGCATTTGAAGTCACGGGAGCCATTCACCTCAATCAAGTGGGTCTTGTCGTAATCCCTGCGGTGCTGATAGATGCACTGGCTGAGCAAAGAGTAGAGCCTTTCCAACTGATCCACACTGTAGCCCTCACTCTTTACAACTATCTGATCCAGTAGGGCCTAGAAAACAGAGAACAGACGGCATATGTCAAATAGTAAACAAAAACAACAAAGAACACAGGATAAACGTGTCTTTTGTAGTAAAATGTGTTACACACATCAGGTTGTACTAACAAATTGTAATGCATACTAGTGTACGCTCTACAGTGATATCTCTAACATACATGGATGCAGTCAAAGTGCTGACAAAGTTTGAGGTTACCACAATGTTAAAAGTTAAGCAGTGGGTGAACTGTCAGGCTAGCTACCAGGCTAGCATGTTGAAACAGCTCTAGGGAAAAGCAGATTTCACCATCTCCAAGCAGCAAACAGATTTTTAATGCTGGTCAGACATACTCTTTTTGTGATACATCAGGAGCTCCTCAAACCACTTCAGGGAAGAATAAGTCAGTGAACATAATGTTATAGGCATTTTTTTGACTAGTTTACTTGTCTATATTTCTTAAAACAAAAATGTTTCATCATACTGAGGAGCCAGCCACCTCCAGCAAGTGGGCCTAATGAAAGGTGTTAACTTTTTTTGAGGGTAAACCAAGGTGTGACTTTAAAAAAACATTTCCAATTAAGCTAATCAGTACATTTTAGTTTCAACTTAAAACTCCACTATGTACGTTCTAGGGATTTAGAGACCTCTCCGGTGTAAATATGTAATTGCCCGAAACATGCAGAAGAACATTTTTTAATGTTGGTTGGGCTTCGGACCCCATCTCGGAGAGGACAAATCTGGTGATTGCGAGTATTTGGAAAGAGGATTAAAAGAAAACAGTCAACACTTGGTGAAGTATGCGTCTTCCAAAGACGTAAGTAATTTATCTACTGTTATCTTATCTTCCTCAGTATAATGTTTTTTTTTTGTATTTGAGACCTAAACATCGAGCTGGATCTTCTTTTTGAGCCTGTGCACATGACGTTAATACGTAAAGAAGTATGACATGGTCCAAAAAACTCAATTTAGTAATCAAAGGCAAGACCAAAAAAAAAATCTAACATAGTGCAGTTTTGCATTTCTGCCTTTGCAGTGAAACGAAACCCTTCTATAATTTAAATGTTGAACGGACAAATGCAATGATCTGGCAAGAACCATATAAGAAAAACTTGATACAATGCAAATAAGTCAATTATAAAAATATAAAAACAAATAATAATTAAATGGACAGTCAATGAAATCACTTCTATGAAACCTAAGCAATCCAAGCCTCAGGGAAACCAAATGTTTTTCAGGCTAAATACTATCTTATTCGCTAGTTGTAGCCCTAAACTATATCACAGTTAAACTGCACTTGTATGCAACACATGCAGAATAATGTCTTTGAAAAGAAGCGTGTTGATTAACAATGCTGCTGTAAACATTTTTTTTTTCTTTCAGTGAAATGTTATCAGCTAATTTCTGCTATCAATTGAACACTCAAGCATACTATTCAATTTACAAGTAACTTTAGTGACAGCAACAAAGCTACTAAGGTGGCTGATGGCATTTTAACAAGAGACAAACGTCTTTCAAGTCACTTCATAGGAGCCAACTCAAGCTTCTTATAGTTTGACATGGATGCCAAAAAGTTTGACAGAACCTTAAACCCAAAAGCAGGAATGGAATTATAAAAGTCAGTGTGAAAAACAAAGACAGCGTAATCTCCAGAAGGTAGGGAACGGCCACACACAAAGCCTGTGCCAACGGAACCCCAACATACGCAGTCAGGACAGGGGGTCAGCCATCTTCAAAAGCAATTAAGATCACAGCGACAGCTAATTAAGGCAAATCATAATTACCTTCCATTTCGTACACTGCTGCAGCATGCCGGTGTTTACATTTCACATTCTCTTTAATTAAAATGCCTCAGACCCAGCAATGCCCTTTCAATTGACATGTTCATCACAGTGATCCTGTGGCCAATCAGCAGCTCATCAAAACGCATACAGATGAGTTATTAGGCTACACTGACTGGCTCTGGTTGCATCAGTCTAAGTCAACAAAAACTGTGCTTGCTTCTGATAAGGGTTTAGGCACAAAGAACAAAGCACACTCACTCGCAAAAAAACAGACTGTTCCAGGATAGCTGGCTACAGATGGGAATAATTGCAAGAACTGGTTTGCTTTTGGGGTGATGTTTAATGAAAAACACCTCATGTGGATGTGTTCAAACCAGCATCCTTGACTCACAGTACAATATTACTTTCCTGAAACATCACAAATGAAAGCTCAGGGTTTTTTTTTTGTTTTTTCTTAAAAAGAAACAAAAGGGGGGCGGGTGCAACATTTGGATCACAAAACCACTTTCACAAATACGGCATTTGCAATGTCAAAAGTCATTACTAAAAGACTGTAGTATGCAAATAAGCAAAAAATAGTCAACCGAAAGGCAGACCAACCATCCTGAATGACAGGGGAAAAATACAAATTAATTAACCATACACAACTCAGCAGTCTGTCAATTATAGGGATTAGGTTTGGACCTCTTGCTGCATTTCTATGTCATTGTCAGCAAAAGTGGTCATGCACAGCAGCCACCCCTGAACAGAACAGTAATCCCAACTATAAAAGAGCTGTTGATATGGTCCATTTAACTCAAACCTTTTGATGTTTATCATCCTCTACTGCAGAATAATAGTCTCACCAGGCCACCTGAAATGCCTGTACACCATTTATTGAGTTTATCAACTTCCCCAACACACCATACCACCACCACTGCCCTCATAATATTAAAACTGAACATATATTATTGACATCGTCTTAATGGGTGACACATTAAAGCATAGAAAACTAAATATGTATACTTTCATTACCATGAAAAAAAAAATGTATGAGCCAATGCTCTGAAATACTGTCATCGACAATCAATGTTTACATGTTTACAGGCAGTGTTTATAGTTGACTGTTTACCCTACCATTGAGTTATCAACCACAAAGTATCGTATTAAGACTTTAAAGCACAAAGGTTGAATTCCATGCTATTAGTGAGTAGAGAAAACTCCATTAACGATAACATTACTACAAAGAGAAATCTGAAGACTGTTGAGGTCGAACATTTTATGGAATTACCATGGTACAGTGGTTATTCCAATGGGTTATATATATCACAAGGAAAGTTAATAAGATTTAAAAACAGAGAGAGACAGAGACAGAGACAGTCACAGTGACAGTGTCTCAAAAAGAAAGAAAGAGAGAGAGAGAGAGAGAGATTCAACAGTTGGTACAGCTGAAGGTCCAATTTCAAAATATGAGCAAAAACCTTCAGGCAAGAGTCAGGCAAGAGCAATGGACCTGTTAAAAATAATAACAGTTTTAGGAAACTTAGTAAACTGAATATTTTATAATTTTTTAAGATCTAATTTCCTTATAGTAATGATGATTATAAATCACTAAGTTTGCACAGAGACTAATAATTAATTTAATTTTGGAACAACCCTGCTTCCATAAGGGTAACTTACTATGTTTGCACTTTGGGGTGAAGCATTTCTTTAAAAGTGATTACAAACACAAAAATAGCTCTCAAATATCCTAAATAACAAACCAGTGCATTAACATTTCAATGAGAAGTGCCTGTTTGACTGCAATCTTGAGTCATCTGCCAAATATACCAGTAAAGATACATTCTGAAATTAACAGGGGCCACTAAAGCTGAACTAGCGCTATGATATATTATTTGTTAAGATGTCAAGGACAAAAACAAACTCAGTTATTCAAAAGATTTAAAAATATCAATGTTCAAAATATGAATATTCATTCAATATAATACTATAACCATATGAACAATGAATCAATCTTAGATTTAGTCAGTTTAGAAAAAACGCTAGAAGAAAAAGACCCTAAACACTGATTTCTTTTGTATACAACACGACTATGTAGTTTAGACTATATAGTTCAAATTACTGAGTCTTGAAAACCAGACTATACTCTCTGCCATGCTAACATACTAGCAGATAGTGTGCTGGTAATGTAACCTATATTGCTGCAGTTTTTCATATTTTGTTTTTGCAACAGGGAAAAACAACAACAAAAAAGTATTCTACTAACAAACTATGGAATGTAGCACTGTTGAAATCTGAAGTGAAGAAGCAAGATACGACTCCTGACTATCACAAATCAATGCTTGTGCAAACAAAAATCAAGAATTTCAGATAATTTCTTACTTTATTTCTTACAGGTTTCTTTTTCACTTCAGCATTTCATATTTATTCATATTCAACACATTCATGCAGTAATTTTACCACTTTTCACTCATCCACCTCCCCTTACTTTTATTACTGTTTGTTTTGACTCATTATTTTTAACAATTTTATCTCAATTTCTAATTCTTTCTGTCTGATACAGTCTTCTAACTTCACTCATTTAATATGCTTTCTAACTAGATGCTTTTTTTTCAGTTTCCTTCAAATGTTTTGGATTACATTTCTACCAGAAACATTCTGCAAGTTATTCATTTGGGTCAAGACATGGGAAATACAGCATGACTCAATCATGAAAAACAGTGACGGAGAAGGAGTGAAAGGGGTCAGCAGTGTGTAGAGGCAGTGGTGAAGTCTTCAGTAACAAAAGTCTGCGTTATCTGAGGACAGAATTACTCTCTTTCATTAATTCTCATGTCTTTCATTAAAATAAAAACAAGCAATCTCACTGTTTTCTCCTGACACTTAAGTGCAGCTTCACAGTCTGGAAGCATATAAGCACCTTCTGCCAATCAAAATCAGAGGCAGTGCTCTTCCTGTCATCTCAAAAGATTCAGTTAATGAATGCGAAACCACATACGACTGCACTGCACTGAGCAGTAAATTTTAAATTTAAAGACAAAATATACATATAGCCTCACTCCTTTTGGTACATGCCGATAATGCATCCTCTGACATGGAGAAAACAGTATGTCTATGGGAGACTTTTCAAAAGTTCACACAAGCACTGAGCTGTTAGTGAATGCAAATATATGTGCTGTCAAGGGCATCAGCAGGGACAAAGAAATTGGTGAAAGCACTCAAACTGTAACAGGAAAAAAAAGTTATTTTTATTGACACTCAAACAGCAGTCCACGGTGTTTTCTAGTCATTTCACCTAAACAGACATTCTGAATGACTCAGCTGTTGGAACTGCCATCAACAGGATTCCAAATAACAAAAATGTCGTCTTCAGAATAGGACAACGTTTCTACACATGGTTAAAGCAGAGGTGATATCGTGATACACTACAATAATGACGTTTTAATGAATATTTTCAACATGAGAATGAACCTGTTGAATGTGTTCCGGTCTGACACAAACCCTGACAACCTTGTCTTCCAAATGAGAGGTAATACCAAAGCTCTACGATAAATTCAGGCCATCAGGATACTCACAAAAAAGTGTCAACAACCTCTTTGAGTTTCCCTGTAGACTGACACCAGATGTTTTCTCATCTCTTCAGTATGGGCATCATCGTTACACAGTCATCACGAGAACTGATGTATGATTTGATGCTAAACTCTGACACTGCTCGAACGGTAGGTATGGAAACAAAGCTCCCTGTCTTCTCTGACACTGTTTAATTCCAGAGGTATTTCAGGGCCCCTGCTGTGCTACAAAAATGTCAATAGTAATGAGCGTGTCTCCAGTTGATGAATATGAATGAAAGGCGAGGAAATAGCCCACTTTCCATTCCTAATATGTGTCAGGCAGTTTGCCAGCCCAACCAGGAGGAGATATCTGCTTAAACGGCAACTCTCACCCCACTTCACCGGAAATTCAATTTGTTCCATAAGCCAGGGATGAAAAAGCAATTATTCACAGCCCCCGTCACTTCACGATCTGTTTCTTAAAGATATCTGCTTTTTCTCCCTAAATGAACAAATAAGCCTCAGATTAGTGCCACAAGCGCTCGCAGGCTCCGCGCCCCTCAGCTCTCATGGCTCACGAGCCAGCAAGGCGCCTGACGCGGTGCCGAGCACCATCAATCCATCCGAGCGGCAGGGTCCGTGATTGAAGCCCTCAGGGGCGTTCTGCAGGGAGATAAGGGCACGATAACCAATACGGAGGCGGGATGTGGTGCACGCTCCCTCACAACTCCGTTTTTGCCTTTTGCTCCGTGACTTCTGTCTCTTTTTTGACAGTGTGGCCACCAGTTTGAGTAGCGCTTCAAGCAGTGACTCCAATTGGCACTTGGGTATTAGCGAGGTGAATCCACAGCACGGCTGCCACTTGCTGTATTCAAAGCATCAGGAAAACGGTTATAGACATATTTCTCTCACTGCCAACTAGACATTTTACACATTCATGTTTAGATTTTAGCTCTGTCCTTTAACAGAGCACAATCTGTTTGCCTTAGTATCTTCATCTGGTCTCAGTGAGTGGAAAGCAATAATGCAAACAATTTGCAGAGCTTGGAGAGAATGCTTAAAATGGCACACCGAAATGCCGAAGATGGTTCAGCATGTGTATAGCACAGAGCATAAAAGTGATCTGAGGAAGGAATGATGATGCCATCACTGCGCTGGTGAGTGTTTCTTCTAGCATCAGCTGTATGACTGGAGCAATGAGGTCTATTTTTCACCCTCTCAGGAATCAGCACACTTCAGATAGTTGTGTTTTACCAAGCATGCACTATATTGACAAGTCCTAAAAGATGGAGCTAGAGAGGTGCAAACTTTTAAATATATCTCTCTTTAGCTCAATATTCTTAATAAGAACATTAAATTAAGGCAACCTAATGTGACACTGCTGAGTGAGTAATAACAGAAGCGCTGCACCTACAGTTACTATTAAAGATTTAACATTCTCTTACTCTATAAATGGGATCTCAATAATTCTACACTATCACAATAGCGCTCGGGTGATAAAACGATCTCTTTTAGTTTGGTAAAGGCAAACCCGAGAGTAAAAGTGCAGTTGAAGTTGTTAGAATGTTGAAGGTGTTAAAATGTAGTGAAAAAAAATCATTTCAAGGCATTTTTTTTGCAACCCTCTGAGCAGATAGCTAGCTAAAAGCTGATGCATCACAATTTGTCTCTATCGCTTGTCAGTGTAGCAAACACAGTATTACAACATACTGAGAACACTGCATCAATTGAGAGAGAATGCGTTACTGGTCATTCAACCATTTATCTGGTAGGTAAGCCACGTCAGACCTGAACAGCTGATTTGTATAACCACAAATACCCATTTGTATGTGACTTTGTTACAGGAACAAAACAGTCACAATAACAATTATGTGAGTGGAGGATAAAGGAGTGTCATTCTAACAATTCTAATTCTAGTCTCTTACCTTGAGCCGCTGATGGTCAACGACTAAAGCAGGTGGAGGAGGGGGCTGCGGAGGTTCTTCTGGCCTTTCTCCAACCACCCCCTTCTGCTGCTTTCTGCACTTCTTCCCTTTGGAGGTGCCTGTAAGAAAGGAAACGGGTGTTACATTACATTATCGTTTATGTCAAATACCTGTGGCTTTATAACTGGCCAGGTAATAAGAATATGGGTACGCTATACTAAAGTTGTAATGAATTATGGATACTAGAGGCTTTGTTGTCCCAGACAAAACTGCAACAGATGGTGTGTTATGAGCCAATAGTTAACCGTGTATAGAGTTACAGACAGTGGCATAACCAGGATCTTATGGGCCCCTGCGCAAAAATACAATTAATGCCCCCGCCCCCATCATAAAAAACTACTTTCAATTAATAAAAAATGGCAATGTAGTTGTAAATTTAATTTGCTTATTTATTCGGTATTGTGTCACAAACAAGTTGGTGTTCTCTGAAAGCACTGCCATTTCACTCATTAGCATCTGATGTATTTGGTTTGCTATCATTAGAATAAATACAAATAAATACAAATACAGTGAAAATAATGTGTAGTTTGGCAGTGAAGTCATTTATTATGTAAGTAAGACGAAAACAGTCTGAAGAGCACAGGTTTGTTTCCTGCACTCCAGCCGCTGCATGGATTCGTTCAATTTCATCAGTAGCATCTGATTAATTTAATGAAGGCTTGATTAATTAAAGTAGGTATTGGATAGTGACTGCAAATACTAAGCTTAAAGTTTTAGAAAATGCTTTAGCTAACACACATCAAACCACAGTATTTTTCTGTAACATAAGCTCAGTAACTTAAACATTTCAGTGGAAATAATGATCTATTCCTTATGATTTTTTAAATACTTGGACATGTGAAGTTAAAGCTCAGTGATACCTTTAATACTGTAAATATAACAGCATTTTTGTATGTATGATGCAAATCTCTATTCTCTTAAGTACTCTGTAATGTCTCTAAAAATATTACTTTATCTACCTGAGCAGGAACTACAAATGTAAGAAAAAGGTTCCACATAATTGAAGACTGTTTTGTTAGTTTCTATTTGTAAAAACTCAGTTGCAAGATGGCTACGTTAGGATGCAGAACCAGACTATTTTTCTAAGCAAATGCTGTCTGTGCCAACATTAATGAAAACAGTTAGTTAGAGTCTGAAAATCAATAACGGATATCATCTGGGTCAGTGGTGGACTAATTTAATATCTCCTGTCAGAGGTAAACAGCCTACATCAGCAGCTACAGTGATCAGGTGAGTAGAAGAGGCTACAGACTGACCTGTTGCTCTCTTGCTGAATGAGTTATTCTGAGGACACTCTCTCTTTTCCTCTCAGCTCCACCTTCATTTCCTCCTCTTATCCATTTTGCAAATGTGTGAACATGAACTGTGATGCTGTAGGCCAGTTAACTATCCAAGCTAGTTAGCCGGCTAATTGTACAACCCATCACTGATCTAATACCGTTTATAACATGCATATTGTGTATGTGCTTTAAAAAGACCATTCATGTGAGAGATTTTTTCCCCTACGTAATAATGGACATAGCTGTGCTGTGATTAGTAGAATTCATCTTCTGCACAACTGACAAGTCAGTCTACCAGCTGGAAAATCTTCCCGAAGGGCAGTCTGAGCCTGTAGGGGGAACCAATAAAAAAAAGAAAAAAAAAAACCCTGCCCCCCTCTACTAATGTTACTAGTTACAAAGTTCCACATAGTGTTTTGCCCGACAGTTGAAAAGAGTAAACCTCTGGCAAAATGTTTGACATTACTGACAAACCACTGACTGCATGTTCAAGCATATTTGAAGTTTAGCATAATAAATTATCTCTATGGCTCCTATTATGATCACACAAGTTAACCATGATTTGTGCAGCCTCTGCAAAACCAATTGCAAAAACATACGAATGAGCCAAGCCAAAAAAATCCATTTAAATAACAAACACTTTCACTAACATTGTGAATCCATGCTTTTCCAAACGGAAGCAAACAAGTTCAAGCTTGTCACCAGTAGCATGCAGCTGTCTAGCTCTTCAGAGCTATAGGAACCTTATTCAGACTGCTCTGGAAAATTTGAAACAGCTGTTTAATGCATGCTCTGTTATAAAGTAATTCTGAGTGGCTTAAAAGTCTTGACCATAAAATCTGAAAAACGGGTACTTCTCCACTTACTAACAAAAAAATTAATATTCAATGTTGCTGATTGCACAGGATGTCTGGATTAGCATTTTATGCAAGTTGCTATGAAAATGACAGTTTATTAGTAAGGAATAGAGTAAAACAAAGAGAATTTATGCAACAGCATACATAAGCAAATTAACCAGAATGATTAATAATATTAATAAATATATTTGCAATTGTAACAATAATAATTATTATTCATAACAGTATTCTTAAGAAGAAGAAACCAGTTGTTTAACCACTCAGTCAAGTGGAACGTCTCAAGGTTTTTTTCTTGAATATTTAAAAATGACAGATAATATGTATTAGACGTATAGTATTTCAATAAACAAATATATGTAGCGATGCATATGTAACATATAAATGTACCTTCTCTGTCATGATCTCCATCACTAGCTGCTCCTTCTGCTGCTGACATGCACTCATTTGTCTTGTATTCTTGGACTGCATCACCAATTCCATCTTGTGCATTACCTTTAGAAGGAGTAATCACCTCCTTTCCATCTTTCTCCAATTCCTTCTCATGGGCCTCGCTGTCTATGCTGTCCAGTGACTCGTCTCCATTCACACAGTCCTGAGGGGCAGAGACCACAGATGCCTCTTTCTCCTCTCCAGGAGGAGCTTCATTAGAGGTAGCTGTCTTAACCTTATCTGAGACCCCTGGATCTTGAGTTACAGTAGGTTCGTTGGAGCTCTCCTCTTCAGTGGACAGGGCATATCCATTGGGCTGGAGAAGCTGTTTATCAGGCTGGGGTTCCATGGTGTCACTGGAGGACTCATCCTGAACCAGACTAGCCTCACCCTGGCCAGCACCAGCAGAGTCTTCAGCTCCTTCCTCTTCTTCAGGTTCCTCTTCTTCTTCTGCCTCCTCCTTCTTGCTGCTCTTCTTTTTCCTAATGATACCACGCTCCCAAATCGGTCGGCGCCTGGTCTTGCGCTTCACGCTATCTGTAGACAGATAGAAGTGTTTATCACACCATCAAGCATGGAATCAGTTATATGCCTTTAAAATCTCTGCATGTAGCCTTAATTTTATGTGAATTAAGAGTGTGGCTCAGAACTGCTGGCCAAAACACTTGAAAGGATAGTAGATATAACAGGGGTCTTTAAATCTGTACTTTGAATCCAGTTTCCGGTCCTGGTTTTTGTAATCACTGGTAGCTACCCCACCTTTTGATGTAAATAACTGGCCATCTAATGTCACACCTTCCAGTAACTGCAAAATACAGGACCAGAAACTGGATTCAGAGTTCGGATTTGAAGACGTCTGGATTACAGGTTTCAAGCTGCGGCTTTTGCTACATATAGGTCTTATTTTCCAACCTCTCTAAACATACAAACTCAGAATTTGAGATCATGTTTTTGTCCACAAGCACTTTCTATAGCTCTTATTAATCATATGCAAAATTCTTCTTAATTCAAATGCACTGAAGCCAGACTAAACTGTATATTAGACATGACTGACTGCATGACTGACTACCCACCCTGTTCTAGTATTACTCTCAAAATCATGATTTTGGGGGAAGAAAAAGGAGTCAATCAACACTAGGGAGCTTGTACTCTATGTTCCAAAGCACAAGGGAGAAAAATGGGCAGAGGGAGAAGGGCCAATCTGTTAGAAGCACACGGCACCTGTCCACTGTGTAATTGGTCGGAGAAGAGGAAGCTGGTGGGAATGCATTGCTTAGCACACAGGAGGCCGTGTTTTAACTTCTAATTGAAAACAATGGAAAGCAGCCCAGATGTACTCCATAAATCAGAGCCCAAAAGGACTTAGCTAATTTTCCTCTTCTGGCTGTTAGCATTTCCTATTTGGCTTTCGTTGACTGTGCAGTCACGTTGCACTCCATATAATGAACAACCACTCCCCTCTTTTTATTCTAAATATCATATGGTCACCTTCATGATTGTTTTGTACTTCCTTTTTCATCTAAGAGGTTGATTGTGCAGCACTTGCTACTCTTTTCAGATGTAATCAAAGTGAGGTACAGGAAAGAAAAAGGGAATTGGAGTCAAACAAGATACAGAGAGACACGAGGACAGAGCATGGTTGAGGTAGATTGGTCAGGAAATGTAACTGACAACAGATTGCAGAAAAAGGAAGCAGATAAAAAGAAACAGAGAAAATAAACTTCCATTTGCAAAATGTAATAAAAGTGTCAGGGCAAACGTGCAAAGGGTTTGACTGTGGAGGGTAGTTCTACATGTCCCATTATAAAACAGTAGCACAGAGACTCTCTGGAGGAGTCAGAGCACTCAACAGAGTGGACACCCTGCAATCGCTCTAGATCTACTTCTCCAGGAACAAATCAATGAAGTGTTGCAAAATTGCTATTTGCTTCAAATTTACCGATTTCAAGTTTTCAAAGAGCTCTAAAAAACTACCATAATCGAGTTAAGCAGTAGCCTACCTCTCTAATGCAACAGTCTGATAAATTATTATGAATCCAGATGGATTTCAAATGAAGCAGAATTGATAAGACCCAATTATTTAAGACAAGGGACTGTCTAAAAGCAGCCCACATAGAGAAAGCAATTAAAAAGAAGGCTATTAGTTTCTTTGTTACACTTGTTTAGTGACCATGCATACAATCTGATGTGACATTTCAGCCACACAGCAACAATGAAGGCAGCTGGTTTCAAAGAAAGCACTGCAGCATATCATTCCTTTAAGAACTGTAATTAATACTACCAAAGCAGATTCTGTGTGCAATTTGTGTGTATTCATCCACAAGACCGCGTCTATTTGAGAGCAAAATCATAACAGAAAAATGCCAGACTGAGGGGGAAAAAAAAGTACAAAAAATAAATCTTCTCACCAGAGAAGTAATCTATGCCCCCAGATCACAGCAAAACTAAAAACAACATTTATACGAAGGACAACACAGTGTATACGCCTGGACCGATGGTCAATAAGAAGCTGCATGAATAGGGTTTAAATGAGGCCACTGGAACTGTACGCAATAAACTCATGAATTTAATGAAATTCCCAGTTGATAAGAAAGCTTAAACTCATTTCTCAAATCCAAAGTTACTCTCACATAGAAAATGAACTGGCAGGTTCAGCTGAAATAAGCAAAATAAGATGAATGAATGAATAAATGAACGAATGATAATAACTGAAAAAAAAATCATGCCATATTACATTTTCCTATAGCTTGAATTTTCAGTCAAGGAACAGTCAAATATAGTCACTGTAAAACTGCTGCTTTCTTCCAGTTGCAACTCTTTTAGACCCTTGTAAAAAGAAAGCTCTGTGAGTTTCTCACTGCTAGATCACAATTAAAGCATAAACATGTATTTATACAATACAACCTAAATTCTGAAATAAAGTCATAAAAACTACACCATCTCACATCAAGAAGTCATTTATGTTTACAAGGTAAATACAAATTTAACTTTCTAACTGCAACAAACAAGAAGTCTCTGATGTACACTCTCAGAAAAAAAGGGGCTAAACGGTCACTGGGGCGGTACCCTTCTTGACTCCGGGGTGGCATTCTCAAGAACATGTCGTCAGTACCTTTAGCTAGGGAACATTATTGTACTGTATTGTACTGTATTTAATTTAATTATATTTCTTAAATGGTATTGATTCACACACTCAATCTTGTTTCCAGCATTTTTATTTTATTGTTTCATTTTAGGGCGGCATGGTGGCGCAGTGGGTAGCGATGTTGCCTCACAGCAAGAAGGGCCTGGGTTCGATTCCCGGGTGGGCAACCAGGGTCCTTTCTGTGTGGAGTTTGCATGTTCTCCCCATGTCTGCGTGGGTTTCCTCCCACAGTCCAAAGAGACATGCAGCCAGGCCAAATGGACACACTTAATTGCCCCTAGGTGTGACTGTATGTGTCTGTCTGCCCTGCGATAGACTGGTGACCTGTCGAGGATGTATCCTGCCTTCCGCCTAATAACAGCTGGGACAGGCTCCAGCACCCCCCCGCCCCCGAGAAGGATAAGCGGTTTAGAAAACAGGTGTGTGTGTTTTATTTTAAAACATGAAGTTACATAAAAAAAAAAAGAATATATACCATTTCCCTGGGAAAAACTTATTTAAGGTAGACTGTTGGACCTTAAAACCATTGCTGCACTTGAGGTTGCATTTACATTGTAATGACTGAAAAATACCTTTATGCTGACAGAGTACTTGAAAAAAAGGCTGAGAAAGGACTGCCCATCAGGGAGCAGGCATTTTTAATAAAATGCTGTGCAAAGTTCAATAAAATAGCCTAGTGCTAGAATGGATTTTAGATAAAGTGGGGGTCAAGTTTCATGTCCAGCCAAAGACAGCTTGGAGGTAAGAAGTGAGGTCTCGATAAGTGCAGGCTAAGGAAAAAGCGCTGTATGTCCTGTGGAGTGGAGTGTTTTGCTTCTCTGAGGAGAGGTGTGAGGCTGTTGGCGGCCTGAGGAGGCTCAGCTCGAGGTGTGACTGGAACGGATCTGAGGTGAAGTTGCTGGCCTTCACACGTGAATGGACACTGACTACAGCCTTTCTGCTGAGCACTATGAGCCAGAGTGACGAGGAGGAGCCTGCAAGGCAAGCTTCACTGCAAGCTGTGATTTTCACAGCCTAGCACTGCTTCTACAGTATGAATGGAAAAGTATTCCTTTGAACACTACCAACAAAAAAAGCTATTGAAAATTGAAACTTTTCTGATATTAAAAAGGGTAGAGATTGTTTTTAAGAGAGGCAGGGAGAGCAATAAGGACAAGAGGAAAAGGGAATGAGAGTGTGAGGAGAAAGGGAAGAAATGACATAAAAGCACAGTGTTTATGGGTCAGTGTGTCTGCATACGTGTTACCTACCCTAATAAAACCCCTTCAGGTTTTCAGACACAGCCGTTTTTAATCAACAATGTGCATTTGCTCCTTAGAATTGAAGCTTCATTTATAAATGTCACCTTCCTAAACACAGCAATTAGTCATGGCTGGCCTGGACTGCCTGTATACAGGCAACTTTTCTGCTCTTTATTTTCAAAATGTATGTTTTGTGTTTCCATAAACTTGAGCTGTGTAAGACGTGAGGAGATTTCATAGCAAGGCCAGAATAAACAAGCCCAGCTACTAGTACAGCTTATGTGAAACTGGTTTCAGTGTGCATGTACAGTAGCGAAGAAGGAACAAAAATATCAATATCAATGGAAACACTCAAATTTTTGCTAATAGACCAAGCACACACACACACACACACGCACACACACACACACACACTATTGGCCATTAAAGTGGAGGCTGACCAGCAGGAAAGGGTCAGCTGCAAGCCCTGGTTGTTACAGTGGCCGTTACCTGAGAGTGCGATCAGGCCCAGTGCTGTGCAGGAAAATGAGTTGTCTCCCACTCTTAAATAATGCATGGTAATTGTTGAAGCATAAGCACAGTCCCAGACAGCTGATGTAAAGAGTTTGTGTGTGACTCGGTGTGTGTGTTGGAATCCTCTGCCTGGAATAGCACAGCACTTTGTAATAATTAAAAGCGTCACTGCATGCATATTTCATGCGGCGCCAGAAATATTTAGCCTTGTCCCCCCTGCCAGTACCTGCCAAAATAGTTCCCCACTTAAATTTATTTAACAGTAGGATAACATTTTAAGGGGAAAAAAACATTAATAACAAACTGTGCCAGTACTGTGATGCTCCCGAAAGATAATGCAGGGCAATGGCTTTGAGGCTGTGCAGCGATGTCCCTCACACTGCAGGCTGGATATTAAGTCTCTACACCCAGCCACTCCCATTTCTGCTGAAAACCTTGCATTATTAACAAATATAATGAGGCTACATATAATATAAGGTCACATATCTGAGTATTAAAATGTGGTCATTACTTCATATGCCTGTGTGGACATACATATCTCAAGGATACCAGCAAGTACACCCAGTCGAAGACGGTAAAATGGTGAAAGACCACTGACATGTAATGCAAGTATTGCCTGTCTTAACCAGATGGTTTTGTGTTCTCACATTTTTAGTGATACAATACAGTAGTGCTGCACAATGAATTGTGTTTTTATTGTACTGAAATACGGGTTTCCATGATGAACACATTGTTAAGGGCTGCATTGAAATAAATCAAATTACCTTGCAGGTACAGTGCCACAGTGACATCATTAGACCTTCAGGAGCATAGCGTTATAAGTCTTCTCACAGAGACCCTCACGGAGAGTAACTTTTTCTTTCCGCTACAGCCAATGACAAAACACACTTCCACAGCTTTTTGCAGCATAACACAAATGTAGAACAGCCAAAAATGTGAAGGCTACTTTGCCTCATACTTCTAGTATACTGTTTAAAAAAACTCTTCTATTCCACTGATACAGAGTGACATGATGTGTTTTTGTGCCACTGCAGTGGCACTAATGCCAGGCGTTATTTAAAAGTTCACATAGCATGCTAGCACGTAGCATGTACCACACTGTGAATGTTATTAAGCGTTTGGGTGAGAAGGAGGCAGCAGGGTGAGGCACATTTGAGTTAAATGAGCTTTGCGGAGGCAAGGAGGCCTGGCACAGAGAAGAGCGCTACATTCCACATCAGCTCAGTCTTCTGTTCTAAGACACCCGCTGGAGACACAAAGAGACCAAGCCTATGGATTATAGTCAATCTTCCTATTCTTGCATTCACAGAGGTCGCCTTTCAACCGCCAGTTGTGCTAGATTTTGATTTATTTATTTTTAAATATCAGGGACATAGTGTGCTACTGGAAAATGAACACAAATGTTATTTGGGCACTCTAAATGTGCCACTCTATTTCCACAAATTGCATATAAACAGGAACCTACTCAATATGCAGGCAGTAAATAGCATATCAACATTACCCATTATGCTGCATCGCCTGGTTGCTCTATTAATGAAAAACTGACCAGACCTAACAGACGAGGCCACATCACAACACTGTTAATTACTTTTTTTATGTGAAAATATCTATTAATGATATTACCATCTAGTCATATGCAAATGTTTGGGCACCCCTGGTCAAATGACATTTGCTGAATTTAACATAGCGGAAAAAATAAAATATACAATGCAGCTTGTGCAAAAGATATGGCTCATTAAATATGTTGTGTTTTGTTTTTTCCTAATATGCTCAACTCAGCAAACAGACACAATTTGTGCTCTAAAATTTGCAGAAAAATCCATATTTAAGTTTGTCTCCTGTAGAGAATATATATTAACTTATTTTCACATAATTTCACTTCAGGGTGCAAACTTTTGCATACGACTGTATAGTATCATATACTGATATTAATACTTTGTATTAAATTTTAGATACCAATATTTGGTCATCTAGCAATTTAAAAGCCTTACCACCTGTTTAAGCACATAATACTCACATCAATCAATATACTGCCTCTAATAATTTATTATACTGTATGAATGCTCCTTTAAAATGTGAAATTCAGATATGAATATGGCTGTTATAAACGATTATCCGCCGAACGGCAAATACAAAATGGTACTGGAGCATGCATACTTAAGCTATGACTAAAGGCCAAAAGAATAAGTCATTTATAGTGTAAAGGGAGCTGTTAGATACCACTGGTTAGAAGAGGTCACATTTAGGAGCCCCACACATGTAAATGTGCAAGCACAGTACATTAGTAATGCTTCATTAATCTCTGTGGCTTTTAACACCTACTCTAAGCCTGTGTGTATGCATCTGTACGTTTGCGAGAGTTGTCACAGATTAAATGAATCATACACACACACAAAAAAAATACAACTAAAAATAGAAATGTTTTATAACAATGCCTGTAGGCTGCATGTAACACCTTTTCTAAACACCAGATAAATAATGGAAAAAGATAAAAAGTAAATCTGCCAACAGGCATCTGAGAGAGAGTTGGCAAGAGGACAAGGCTGTAAGAGCAGAAGTGAGTGTGAGAGCGAAGAGCAAAAGAGCAAAAGAGTGCAAAAAAAAGAATGGGAGAAAAAGGTCATCCCCAAGAGAGGACACTGTTTGTCACTCTGCCCTGCATCTCACAGCGGTGGCACTTAATGAGGCATCTCGATCGATAGATGATTCAGTCTATGCCTCTGGAAATGAAGCAGATCAGTCAAAGGCTCCACTCGCCTACTGCAGTGAGGCGCACATTAACATGCCCAGAGGTAAAATGCATCTCCCCAGCATCCGCGCTACAGCTGCTCTACCAGCTCACAAGAAGAAAAAAATCAGAAGGGCATTCAAACTGAGGGCGTGTGTATGTGTGGGTGTATGAACTGAAAAGGAATAGAAAAAAAAAGATTTTGGAAACAAGTGGCCTAATTCTAAATATTCAGAGAACATGGAGCGATGGATGAATCATGAGCCTTCTCCGTATATCGCTAGTAAGTGAGCTGTCCGATAGCCCCACTGAAGAAAAGTCCAAGACTTTACTTGCTTAACTTCTCTTAGACCAAGGAGCTTTGTTGTGGGAGTGAACAGTTAATACCTTCTACCCAGTGATGTGGTTCGAAGTCTGCAGTGCCCAGAGAAACAGCTAAGGATGGGAATTCAAGAAGAAACTCCCCAGCCTAAAACAATCCTTCTGTTGCAAACAAACTTTTTGCGACTCTATAACTGTCCATTAGACCACATCTAAGTGATCTATACAGTGTCTAAAGAGGTTTGATGACTTTGATGACTGAACAGCAGGACTCTTTTGGTGCTATATACTGTTTCCAAACAGTTTCTGTACTTAAAGAACTCTGCCCAACTGCAAGACTCATTACAAAAACAGAATTATTAGTACTGCTTAATTAGATCTGGTACAGTGCAGAGTGCAAATCATTAAATAAAAATGAATATATTCATAGTTTTGATTTTTTTAAAGGCACTACTGGTTCTTTTCTGTCTCTTCCAACTTTAACCTCTGAAAAACAAATATTGTAATACATATCATGTAGTAAGGAAATGTTGTACTGCGATATTATATTTTTTCCATATTGCCCCATGTTTAGCGGACAACTGACTTCAGATAATGTGAAGGCAATCATTCTAATCACTTGTCAGGTGCTGTTATAAACTTTCTATGGCATGTCTGCTCTTAACATGATCCAGCAAAGACTCCAGTGATCTGTTACAGAACTATTAGGATCATCTACTTCATGCCTCTTTTGCTCTACTAAAATTGTGCATTTAGTTACACTACAGTGCAAAGGTCCGAGAACACCCTTTATTCATTTAATTTCCAGCCAGTTTCAGTGTCAGAAAAAAGCTGAACACCTATATTTTACACAGAAGTCTCAACAACTAAATTCAACATCACAATTTTCAGTTATTAGCGTGTCGACACCATGCCTTTATTACAGCTTCCATTCTTTTCAGGAGACCTGCTTTCAGTTTTTCAAAAGAATCTTTAGAGATATTTTTCCACACCTCCAAAGTTCAGCTGGTTGTTGGTTTTTTCGCATCTCATAATCCAAGTAATCTCAAACACATTCAATACTATTGAGGTCTGGACTCCGGGTTGACCAATGCATTTTTCTGAGAACACAAGCAGCTTCCTTGTTTGACCTTTTCTCGGTAACAGCATCTTTGACAGCTACAAATACTTCCATTTTCTTTGAGTTGTCTTCTCATAGTGGAAGGATGAAGAGAAACACCTGTGGATTTTTTCAGATCTCAAGCAAGAGTGGAGCTTGATGGAGAGATGGAGCTCTTCTCTCTCAAAGATGAAATCTTTAAGTACGGTTCATCTGATGGTGACAGTTTAGGTGGTCTACAAAGTCTTGCACGACTGCTTCCATGACCCCCAGGAGTCCTATTTCCTCTGTATCTTCTAAGAATTAAGAACTTCAGTGTTGAAAATGTTTTATACACTGTGCAACATTTTGCTTGTGGATTTTATTGTTTTATCTGAAACTTTTCTGCACAAAATTAACTCCATATAACCTTCTCACAAATATCTCCTAAATAACTTGTACTTAATGGCTGTTTTGACTGGAAATTAAAAGAAAGATGCACAGCACTGTATATTAGATAGAATTTCTGAAAATGAATAAAAACCATAAAAAAATCATTTAAAACTTTGTCAAATAAATGTGAGTGCATTCAAACAAAGAAAAATCATTTTAAAGCCTTTGTAATGAACAATATACATCACATTTTTTCACTTTCCTGGGCTTTACCAGTCATGACAAATGTTCAGTGGTGATAAGGAGGGGTGCCACTTTCACCAAGATGTGATCTACAGTTAAGAGCTGACAAGGTTTGGAATAAAGTCCCCTTGGCAATCGTCCTGGAGCACTGCTCTGACTTCAGATATATTGTAATCACTTGGCTAGCTCAGAGGTTTTCACTGATTTCAGTGCCAACTGCTGTGCCGGATGCTTCCATTCCACACTAACATTTGTGCAGAACAACATGACAGACGAGGTACACTGGCTACAGAGCCTGCTTTTAATGGACACCATTAGGAGGCCATGAAATTCGGATTAACACCAAGCTGGGATTGTGATTACCTGAGGCCCAGGAAATGAGAGAGACGGGAGGAAAAGAAGAGAGGAAGGGGAGAGAGAGAACCAAGAAAAAATATCTATGAGCCGTTTACTGTCTATTTTTTGGCAACAATAATAAAAAAAAGTACAGAAATAATTTAAGACAGAAAACCAAAAAAAGGAGACGAGAGAGAGAGAGAGAGAGAGAGAGAGAGAGAGAGAGAGAGAGAGAGAGAGAGAGACGGAAACCAAAAATGTTTAAGCTTAGCCTCTAGTTTGACTTTGACAGTTCAAAGAGGGAGTTTACTCAAACACTTAACTCTGGTCAGATGTGATTATATCCAGCTGGAAGCTTCCAACTAACAAAAAGTCCTGAAACTACCAGAGGCTCCATACACTCACGTGTCAAATATCATGCACCCTAGATCTACTGATAAAGATTTCAATTTTGACAAGAAATTGGAAATAGAGGAATTCATAATTTAATGACCAATAATTCTTCAAACTGGAAAAGACCCTGTTGTTTGAATATGTTATACCTGTTTGTTTCAACTGCCTTGTGGACAAGGACAAACAACCCATTCAGTAATGAACACTGCAATGCACTACCAAAGGTCTAGAAGACATTATCTCATGATGCAATAAACAACCATGCCAGACAAGTAAGTCCTTCATTTTAGATGAAACTTCACAAGTTCAAAAGAGGAGGCTGTTAGGCAGAAGGAGCAGATGATGGGGGAAAAAGAAATGTGAAAGGAGAAACAAAATATTGTATTATGCATATGTGTTAAATGTTTTTCTTTGGTTTTATCTTTGATTATACTGTTTTTCTTTATTGCCACACTTTTTGCCAAATAAAAGAATATGATACTGCAGTTCAGGAAAGCTTAGATAGTTGTGGTTGCCGGATACTGCCATCTGCAATTTGGCCACAACATCTAGTGTGAAAGAATGGAACTGTGAACATCACATTAACATTACAGTCAAAGGCTGCTAACCTGATGCCTTTTGTCCAAGAAAGTTTCACATGAAGCCAAACTATAAGACAGACCTGAGTGATTTCCCTCCAGACCCAAAGTCGTTTTGTCCGATGCCTGAAATGTACAATATACTACAGGCAGCAATTTGTACAGGCATGATATCTGCCTATGAAAAAAGCACACAACGTGCCTTTCCCCCGAGCACATTCAAACAGTGTAGCTTAGGGGTGGGGGGGGGGTCTATTCTTGGATGCATTGCGATGTGGACGTGGACGATACTGAATTGATTCACAAATGTCAAAAATCGATTTTCTAAACTTTAATTGATAACATAATGTTGACAGAAAGCAAAAGGTGGAACTTTGCCAAGTGTGGAAGTGCAGCGACCGGATAGTCTGTGGCGGCACACTACATTAAAAGCTAGTGCATGGGTCGGCAACCCAAATGTTAATTTGAGTTATTTTGTCCTTTCAACAAAAATCAAACCACCTTGGGAGCCACAACATTTTCAGTCCATTTTACCATCTTGGCTGTACACGTGTCTCAGCACGTGCTAATGTCCTTGTATAGGCTAAAAATATAAGGTATAAATATAATAAGGTGGAATGGGAGAATTCGAATGAGAAGCTGGAGAATGTGAAACTGAGAAACAGTTTCACGTGTGTTTTTAGTGTTTGACAATTTCTCGTTGCAGACTAATTGTATCAGGAAACCAGCTGGAGTGATTATAAATGCAATTAAGTCTATTAATCTCCAAATTATGGATATTCGTCTTAAATCATTCTCTTTGCCTCTGTTAACTACTAGCTAGGTGAACTAGCAGTTATAGGCAACAGTAATTCCAGCGTTTAAGATCATTTATTGTTGAAACTGTGTTTGAACGATCAGCAGAGCTTTATTTTACTGCAAATGAGGATTATTTTATTTTTACCTAGAAATCCAACTCTGATGCGGAGCCACACCAGGCCAGTAAAAGAGCCGCAGGTTGCCGACCCCTGAGCTAGTGTATGGAAGCACTTTGGCTTCTGTGGAGCATATTACATGTTTCCACCCATTTTCTGCCTGGTTGTAGTTGCTGCCAACCAGAGGACCATTGATCAAGCGATGTTAGAGCTTCCACCCAAATCGAAAAGGACGAAGCAACTACAAACTCTATCGCAACTTTTAGTGCCAGGGATTTGCATCCATACTCAGTCTTTGAGAACCAGGGCTTTTGCGCTATGTTGCACACTTTGGAGCCGAGATACAGCGTCCCATCTAGAAGATATTTTACTGACACAGCAACCCCCCCACCCCCACCCCCCACTCTCTACAACAAGACCAAAACCAAAGTTATGAAATCACTGAAGAAAACAGGTAGAATAGCTGTAACAGGATCTTGCAACAGGATCTTACCGTAACAGCACATTTTATCGCAGATGAGTGGCAGTCTCACATGCTCCAAACAAGAGCAGTGAATGAGAGCCTTCCAGTTCACTTGCCACATCGCTCCCATTTGATTTATTAATAAAAGATATCGGAAGTAAATTCATTATGGATCATTACAAATACTTTGCTTTAAAATTTGTCACACAGTTAGAAAAAAGAAATCCTGTATAGAAAAAAAAAGATGCATCAAGATGTATCGATAATCGTTTTACAATCGCATCGCAGCCCTCTGAATCGTAAGGTGCCTAGAGATTCCCACCTCTAGTGTAGCTCAACAGCCAAGTTTTTAGAAAAATTTCATCTATATCAACTCACACAATAAATGCGGTATGAATGTAGGATATCACATTACCTTACATGTTTAAAAGTTCACATATGTTCTTGGGTTGGAATACTAGTGTCTTCAAATGGTTTGCATTAGGGCTGCACAATAGATCAATATTTTGATCATTATTACAATATGAATTTCCATGATAAACACATCGTTAGAGCTATGCTGACAGATCAAATTGCCTCATGAACGCAGCACCAGAGAGACATCATTACACTGTCAGCACAAACCGTTAGGAGCCTAATAAGCACTTCACTAGGCTGGGATTGAACTCTACTGCCATGCGCGGGACGAGTAACTTAACTTTTCGGCTAAACAGCCAAGCACAAAACACAAGTGCAAAGCTCAAAAACTAGCCCATCCTGAACTACAAGCCTGTAAAAATGCATCAAACATTAAGATTGTTCTCACATTCAGTATTGTGTTTTAATTGTCTGTACGTGCCTCACATCCAGTCACAGGCACGCTATTTAATAATAATTAATTGCTTCTTATATTGTCATCGTGATACCAGACAGATTTATCGAACATTACATTTTATGTCATGTTTGCATGAAATTATTAAATAAATGAATTACTATTTAAATATTTTTTTATTTTAATTAATAAGACTAATTTACACATATTAAACAAAATGTCTGTGAACAAGTAGACAACAGAATAGTCAGACCAAGTTTTACATCTCAGTCTCATTGAGTATTGCGGCCTTTATTTGGTCTATTTTGTTCAAGTACAAACAAAAGTGGGGTGCAACATGTAAAGTCATAAGCCATAAGGTTAGTAACAACCTCAAGGCATGTAACAATCCAACATAAATAAATAAAAAATACATGCTACTCCAAATTAGGGCCATAGTCAAAATGCTTCAAACATCTGGAACGTCAATTTGCCAAGGTGCCAATATACGTTAGCCCAATGCACAGCAAGGAACACAGAAGAGGAGGCAACGATATCACCATAGACTGTACTTCAACTTCAACGCCACAAACAACTCACAAACCAACAGGTCATTTGGAAGGACTGCACAAAGAAAGAAAGAAATACTAAAACCGCTAATAAAAACACAGTAAGGACAGCAATGAAAAATTTACTTGAAATGAGACAACATTTTCAGTATAATGCTGATGCACAATGTCATAAAATACTAGTCAGTTTCTACATTTGGAGTAATGGAAATACATCAGGCAGGTCTTATTAAATCTTTAGATATTTCCTTTAGAGTGTTTCTCTCCTCATACAGAATAAGGCAGAGCCTGGTTTAAAAAAAAAAGGAGTCAGCACAGAAAAACTCGAACTGAGAAACTGATGACACAAAATACTGTGACGGCAGTAATTCCACATCACAACTGATCAACAGTAAGTGAATTTAAAGGAGCTTTAAAAAAAAATTCTACAGCAAAATGACACAGAAACATGGCTCCATATCTTATATATAAATGCAAATGTTTTATGACTGAAATTGTCTTTGTAGTGAGAATGACAACATAAGGACTCCATCTCATCCTATATTCACAACGTCCCACTACTGAGAGACAGAGACAAAGAGAAAAAAGTGAGGGAAATACAGAGAGAAACTACCCGTGTTCGAGGAAGGCGTGGGTGAGGAAGGCATTGAGCTTAATATCCTGGAACAAATGGGGATTTGACGAGAACTTTACAGCTCAGGTCTCACTGTGTGTGCAGTGCTTTATGCAACTTGGCTGTTCAGCTCATTTGGCCCAGGCAAGGTGCCACTGTTTAAAAAGTTTACTTTTAATTTTTAACTGCTAGAAGCCAGTACTGAATAGTATAAAACAATCACGTAAAGGAGGACTAAGGTCACAGTTTTACCAAACAGAAGGAATCACTGGAGGGGTCATCTGTCTTGACCACACAACATTTTACTTGCAGTCTTATCAGCAATATCAACACAGAGGGCACAGTCATAAAAGCTTAAGCCACCACACTGACTAAAGCTGCCGAAAGCAGTAAGTCGTACGATGATTAAGTATAGGCTCTAACACGGCCCTGCCAGAACTTTCCAAGGACAACGAAATAAACACGGATTAAAAACGTTTTTCAGTGCTCACGTTGATGAAAACATAGTTGTTTTCCTTGTCATTTAAATACAATTTCTTAAGACTTCATTTTTTCCACCAAGTAGGAGCAGGTGCAGAGGCACAGAGCACATCACAGAGCATTTTATGCCTGCCCTCAAAGGGCTCCACTCAAATATACAACTTCCCCTGAGGAAATAGAGCATCTTCATATGGGGCATTGGTTCTCTCAGAAACAGTGCTCTTCCTACTTGCAGGAAAGCCAGGATAGAGCAATGCTTCACCCTCTTCAGAAACACAGTAAGACAACATATCCACAGGAGTTAAAACGTCACCCTAGTTTTGTTCAGTCCGTCCAGGAATTTGGGATCACAAATTCAAGCAAATTCAACCTACAATACTGTAATATTTGCAAGGGCTTGCAATTTTGTCCAAACACCACGTTTAAACTTTACTGTAAGTGTGCATTTTTTATGCTGAGACGCCATGGACAATGCAGAGAGATGACCACATTTGCCAATGAACATTTCAGCTAAAGACTTCTTGAATGTGATGCAAGAAAACAGGGTGGAAACTGTTTTGTACACCAAGCAACATTGTTGTGGACTATAACGAGAGACAAAAACTGACTGCTGCCATGAAACAACGATTTTCTATGCATGTTTCTGGAGGAATTTGCTTTGTGTGTATTATTAAAGAACATTAGATGCTGGGTTTAGACTAGTTAAGTAGTTAACAGTAAACTCGTACGACAGGGCGACATAACTAGATATCAGTGATGACTGACAAGTAACTCACAGACAATGCATTAATAATTAGCAGGCAATGCAGACAATCATCTCCATATTGGGAAAGAGATTGATAGAGAACTAGAGAGTAACAAGTTAATTTTAAACAGCTCACTAAATAAAAGTAAAATAATATGCACACAATGTTTCATTCCCTTTTACTGTTAAAACAACAGATTATTACAGGGCACTGATAAGCCGTTTGGATATGGTAGAGCTAATTCTCTACTGTGCAAATATTGCCACAAATATTGAAAAAAATGGCTGTAAAAAGTATTTTAGCCCACAACAATGACAAACAAGGCTGTGAGATCCTGGTGGGACTGTTCTATGAAATAACTAGCCATTGTCAGATGGGCCAGATTAACACATGCAAAAATCAGCAAAAAATTATTCCTCAGTTCCTAGTCTCAAAAAGAGTTAATATAAAATAAGTACACATTTAACTTGTTACAAATGTAACTGGTTCCACGAATTCCAGATGACCACCAGAGGTGGTCACACACACAGACTTTGCCCTTACTGACCAAAGCCAACATAAAAAAAATCTCTGTATAAGACTTTAGGAAGAAAAACCGGATTGATAATATGGTGATGTCTAAGCCATTTGGAGTACAGTGGCTCACAGACTGTGTGCACAGCCCTCCATGCTTTCAGCTGAGGTTAGCAGCTGCAGAAAGGTAGCCTTTAGTGACATTCACTGCTCTATGTGAAAATAAGCATCTTTTAGGACTTTTCTTAAACACAACAGCATGAACAACATCAGTCACAAGTACGATGCAAAATGAGCAAACTTTCTAAAGAGTCAAGAAGAGTAGAACGCTTTAGACTATACAGAAGGACATACTTACTCAGTGGCACCTGTACTAAGGATGGAACAAACCTCCTAGGAAAGGGCAGTTGACAGAAATGAAAAATAACTCCCCTTTGCCTCATGGAAAAATTATTATTTTTGCCTTGAAGAGAACTGCAGCAGAAGTTGTAATTCTGCCTAATTAAAAAAGAACAATAAAAATTCAACTAGGCTTTTATCACCTAAAAAAGACTTACTGGAATGCATGTAGCTTAATGAAGGTTTAATATTATGATATGCTGGATTTTAAAGATGTTAAAAGGAATTCTGTTTCACAACAGGGAGGGCATTTCAGCTCTAGCACCTCTGGTACAGAAGAGCACAGTCTTGCATAAGCCAAACTTATGATTAGTTTTGACTGGGTCTGCATCTCCAGTGCAAAGAATTCCGGCAAAGGATTCCAAGCAGTGAACTGTGATGGCTAAACTGTGGTAGCTGTGAAAACATGCTGGTGGCAAGAATGGCAGCATGAGCCTATGCCTCTTTGGCCATAGCACTGGACAGCTAAGCCAGTACCAACCTACTCCTTAGGGTAGTCCTGCAGGCCTTGTAGAGTAGGGCCAGTATTTGTCTTGGCTATAAATTGGATATGCTGAGATGTCACCACAATCTTGGGCAATGTAGCCTATTACCTGAAGAGAGGCGTCCTGGTCAGCCAACTCTATAATGGCAGGTTGGAGTAGAGAGCACTCAGCATCCAGTGAATAAGAAAGGGAGTTCCACAATGACAGGAAACAAGAGAGGACACATGGGTATCAACCAGGACATGTT
Organism: Colossoma macropomum; assembly: GCF_904425465.1. Classification (NCBI taxonomy): domain Eukaryota; kingdom Metazoa; phylum Chordata; class Actinopteri; order Characiformes; family Serrasalmidae; genus Colossoma; species Colossoma macropomum. Next base: position 19,593,850 of record NW_023494795.1, on the reverse strand, counting down.
CTCCAGGCCATAATATCTAGTAGCAAACATCTGTCAGGGTCACCAGAATCTCAGTTCAGCATCTAAGCAAGGCCTCATCGCTGCGATGCGATTATAAAACGATTATCAATGCATCTTTTTTTGCTATACAGGATTTCTGTTTTCCTACTGTCTGAGGACTTGGTAGTTTTAAAGCAAAGTATTTGTAATGATCCATGTTGCATTTACTTCCAATATCTTCTAATAAATCAAATGGAAGTGATGTGGCAAGTGAACTTGAAGGCTCTCATTCATTGCTATTTGAAGCACATGAAACGCTGCTGCCACTCATCTGCGATAAAATGCGCTGTTAGGGTGACTTAAGATCCAGTGGTAATAGATGTCCATGCAGCACATGTTACAGCTATTCTACTCGTTTTCTTTAGTGATTTTATAACTTCGGTTTTGGTCTCATTGTAGAGAGTGGTGGGATCTCTGTGTCAGTAAAATATCTTCGAGACGGGACGTGTGCAACATAGCACAAAAGCCCTGGTTCTCAATGGCTGAGAACTGGCCTGCAGACTGCAGATCACTTAGCAACAAAGTCTCGCCTGGCTAGTAGGGAACGAAAAGGCACAGATTTAAGACGAACATCTGGAGATGAATGGACTTATTCACATTTATAAGCACTGCTGTTGGTTTCCTGGTACGTTAAATCTGCAACGAGAGACTGTCAAACACTAAAAGTCGCAAAGATGAAGTCGCTTCTCTTTCGAATTTTCCTGGTCCACCTTAAACGGTGTCGCATTTACATTCGGTGCCTCAGGCAGAATTTAAGGTGGAACGGGAAAATTCAAACAAGAAGCTGGAGAATGAGAAGCAACTTCAGCCTCATAAAACAGTCGAACGATGAGAGACATTTTACAAGAAACTGGTCTACGTTTAAGGAAACGTTTTCTGGTGAAAAGGGGAGGAAAGCGGCTATAACTAGTTAAAGCTTAAAGCAGAGCAAAGTAAGTCAGCATTTTCGTTTATATTGTTTAGCCTATACTAGGACATTAGGACATACTGAGACATACTGGACATTAAATGTTGTGGCTCCCGAGGTGGTTTGATTTTTGTTGAAAGGACAAAATGGCTCTTCTTATCATTTGGGTTGTAACTCCTGACCTGACCTGGCTTTAATGCAGAGGGAGCCGGTCGGATTTCTCACTCATCCACTTGTGTTTTTGTTATGTGCCGCCACAGACTGTCCAGGCGCTGCACTTTCCCACCTCCAAGTTCCGCCTTTTGCGTTCCGTCAACATTACGTTATAAATTAAATATTTAGAAAATCAATTTTTGACATTTGTGAATCGATTCAGAATCGTTCACGTCCGCATCGCGATGCATCTAAGAATCGATTTTTTTTCCCCACAACCCTAGTAGCCACCCAACAAACCTCCACAGAGGGTGAATGCATGTTTAGGGAGGCATCCTCCACTGAGCCATGGAGTGAAGTGGAGCTTCTGTGCAGCTACTTCAGAGAGGAGTCTAAAGATTAAATCCAAAGCAGCTGAGGACAGAGCATCAATATCTAAGGGAATGAGAATTCATCCTGCAGAGTTAGTAAGCTCAAGGATCCTGCATTAGGGGTGGTACGCAGGGGAGCACTGGAGCCCTCTTCAGCAATAGCCTCAAAAAAAAAAAAGGTTTTCAATACTCACTTTCCTATCCAAATAGCAGCTTTGTGGAGCAGTAAGCAAGGGGTCACTCCAGGAGAACCAGCAGTAGCAGTAGGGGCCCAGGTTGGTAAGTCTCTTTCATGGGGCTACTCACACAACAAGAAGTAGAGTACTCAAGCCTAGGCAGCAAGGGTGCTACTCAGGCAACCTGAGGACAATCTGAACTGGTATGTTGGTAAATACCACAAGCTGGTGTTGGTGCAAGCCGAAGGACAGCTAGTTACCCATTACTCATACAGGACAGGGCAGGATCCTGAATATAATAATGTCACCAAGCTAAAGGTGAGCAATCTGAGCTATTGACCTGTGTTACTGAAACAAGAGGAAGAGGACATCTCCCATGTGAGCATGGTATTTGTATTACTGTCGGCATCACTTTGCTGGTATCTTGACTTGTGCAGAGATGTGCAAGAAGTATCCACTGTTTCAACCTATAAAAGTCATGCAGAATTATATTAAATGCTATTTACTTTATTTACTACTGGAAACAGGACTTTTGTGCTTTGAAGAGAAATGCAAACTTTTGCAAAAATTCTACCTAATTAAAAAGCTACTTCTGCTATCTCGAAAAACTTACTGGAACACGTATTTCAATGAGGCTTTAGTATTACAACGTGGTTGATTTCAAAGAAGTTAACAGAACACAACAGTGAGGCCATTTCAGCTCTAATAACTGAAATGTACAGAACTTCATCATTTAAATACCTATGAAAATACATAATCTCTGTGTGTCAGATGGTAGCACAGCAATAAGAAAGTTGCAGAAATAAAAGCGATTCAATTAGGAACCAAGGGCAAAGTTTCAACTGTTAGCGTCTGTACTCTATTTTATTCCCTCACATTCATTTCAATCGAAAGTCAGGATTACTACGTTAAGATGCACCCATTGCATTTTAGTGTGCATAGCTTGAGTAATCTCCATAGAACTGTGCTAAAAAAAAAAAGAATGGGATGCTCTGGAACAGACACACATGAGCCTAGAGTCACCATGTCCAATGGTAAGTGTCAGCTAAAGGGGTACAAAACCCCCCAGCACTGGGCTGTGAAGCAGTGAAACTGTTCTCTACAGTGATTGAGCACCATCCAATACCTCTAGGATGAACTGAAGTGGCTATTGCTATCCAGAATTATTTAACACCTCATTATTGCTCTTTTGGATGAATGCAATTAAATCCTCAAAGCAAATCTTCCGACATCTATTGCAGGGGTATCCAATCTTATCCACAAAGGGCTGGTGTGGGTGCAGGTTTCTGTTCCAGACAAGAACAGCACACCTGATTTCACTTGTTTAATCAGTCATTCTCAGTCTTTAATCAACTGATCAGGTGAGCTCCTACTTTGTGAAAACCTGCAGCCACACTGGCCCATTGTGGATAAGATTGGACACCCCTGATCTAGTGTAAAGCCTTCCCAGAAAAGTAGAGTTTGTTACTGCAGCAAAAGTTGGACAACTCCTTATTAGTACCCTTGATTATAGTGGAAATGTTGGATGAGCAGGCATCTACAAACGTCCAGACATTCGGTGTATCTCATAACCATCAAAAATAACCATTATCTTGCAAACAGTGCAATATGTGCACACATCTGTGAAAATCAGTCAACTTGACAATAGTGATTTTTCGTGAAGCAAACTAATAACGATGTAAATGACTTAGCCATTCATACACCAGCCTGTATAACTGATTAATCACCTGTAAAATTAAAAGTTTATAAAAATAGCAAAACATCCAATGATAGCTTTTCATACTAGAGTGCTTTTGACAAACATATCACCATATTAAATCATGACTAAGACCTTTGCCCAGTTTGTACCAAAACAGACGAGCTAGAAACAGAGCAATGCTATCCATGCTTACAAATCAAGTATCTACACACCAAACCAGAAAAAGAGCCTCACAAGATTTCCTGTATTTCACAGTCACAATAATGTTGGTCAGAGGTTTAGACTTTATCCTTACAGTTAACTAAACACAAGTACCGAGAAGACTCTGTCAGTGTTTTACTTATCCCTGATCTTGGGAAAGCCCAGCTAGTTGCACAATAATAAGACTCAAAACTTGCAGTTAGGAATGCAGCAATATGGGAAGTATGGGCAGACGCCTATATTCCATATTATTCATGTACATATGTGCCGATGCTGACACAAAAGCCAACACATAAAAGGTTTGTAGGGATCTGAACTAGACCCAGCTGGATTAGCATTACAGAAAAAAATAATATTTGCTGTAAACGTAGAAAAACAAATAAAATGCAAACATTTCAGCACAGTAGCCCAGAGTCGCCTAAATGTTCTACACTTCCAGAGTACAATACGACGTCAAATATCAGTTTAAGTTAAACATCTGTCCGATGCTAATATTTTTTAAGCAAATATCTGCAGATACTGATGGGACTGTGATGTCATCATGCATCCTTTTAAGTTAAACTTTGTAGCTATTAACACATCTAGACCATGTTTTAAGACTGAAAGAAATCCAATATACTTCACAGTATAATATCACCTTCAACCTTGAAAGAACCCAATATGCAAATACAGAATGTAAGGGATATTCAATAAACATATTTTCTTCATAACACACAACAAACTTTGACAACGCTACCTTCCAGCAGAGGGCAGAATGAATCTACGGCCCAGTCTGCCACCTCACTGAGGTGTCATCAGATATTCACACAGATTTCAAACAAATCAGTTTTTTACAGTGTGGTCATTACATTATGACCTTTATTCCCGAAAGAAATATTACAGAGACTCAGACTGAAGTCCCTTCATCTCATTCCAGAGTATTTATTACAGCTAATAGGTTCCCTCTCATCTCTCATGGATGCAACTATTCTTTTTCCAGGGAAGCCATAGACTGCAACAGTTTACAGTCTCAGCATAGGGCTCACTAAATCAGAGTCTCCAGAGGGACATACGCCATCTTGTGGTGGTCAAAGGAACAGCAGAAAACAACGGTTCACTCTATTTTCACATGCTGCAGGAAAATCAACTGTACCTAGCACACACTTAAGTTCTCAACTTGAATGCAGGTTATGACAGAAATATTTACTCCCGAAGGTACCTGCTTCCATTCCACCCACTGTCTCCACAATAAAAGCTGAAGAAGAACATCATTTATAACACGAATTCAGGGTTAAACCTACACAATGGGACACAGTGTGTTACTCTGTCCAAGAGTCTAGGAAATTAATTAGGATTAATTAAGACTTCCTCTCGACAAAATACAACGAATAAAAACATTTTCATATATTTAAACAGTACATAACAAATGGGCCAACAACTCTTTCTGAGAATCCTTGCATTGTTAAGGTATTACTGACTGAAAATGTTTTTTCCTGTCTTGAAGAGGCCAAATCTAGCAGGGGCTCCCAAAGTGCAGGGGAGCACAGATGGCCAAACTTTTTGTTTTGGAGGGCCAAAATGCATTATTTGTCATGGGCTGAGGGCCAAAATGACAAAACGGCTAGCCAGCAACTTAAAAGCTTTTCATTTTCACATGTTGCCAGTAAACATGGAGAAATTCTATTTGTTAAATACGATACGCCAGCGGTTCCCTTATATATGAGGCAAAATGTCATCCCTTTACGTTTAGTCAGAAAAAAATACAAAAATCACACTGCTGTCTTTAAATGCATGGTGCATGGTGCTCTGCATGGTGACAGGGGTCATAAAATAAGATGTAAAAAATCTATAACAACTATAACATAACCTGAAATGTTTTGTTACTAAAAGTACTTCACAAGCAAAAGAAATGAAAGAAAATAAGAAAATAAGCAGACAGTCTTTGCCTCGAGACTGATAAGACAGAGAGCAAGACAGTGAGAAAGAGAGAGATATACCTTGTGAAAGACACAGTTAATGATACAACAGTGATATAAGACTCTGTGCCTGGCACATAAAAGTTTACTGCATGCAGCTGTCACTGTTTGCATTCAGTTCTAATATTTGCAAGACTGCAGGGAAAATATTCATTATGTACACCAATCAGTCAGCAAAATCCAAAGGCATGTACATAATGAACTACTAGAAATACATGGAGCAAATGACAGCAGTGACAGTTTCAGACCTGGGATCCTGAATGGGGTCACAAGAGGGTCCAGTGGGTTCTGAGCATACTTAAATCAAAATTAAACAAATGCACTGCTTTGCAGTGTAGAACAATGTTAGGTACCACGTTATTCAACAAGATAATGAGCCACTAGCAGTGCTTTCTGCTAATATGTCATAGTATGTTACATCCTCCTTTGCACATCTCCACATATTCTTCAGTACCGTGCACTGTCTGTGTTTTGTTTTGTATTTATTGTAAGGACTTTTTTTTCGTATTTATTGCACTATATTGTCTGCACTGTGTATACTGTATTGTATTGCACTTGTGTTCCTGTGTTGCACCATGGTCCTGGAAGAATTTTGTTTCATTTCTGTGTACTTGTATATAGCTGAAATGACAATAAAGCCTCTTGAACTTGAACTTTTCATGTGTTTTACAGTCAGATATTGGAGATGCTACACCTGTCAGTGTGAGAGCAGCACTGCACAAACTTTTCCTTATGACTTGATTTTTCTACCTCGAGTCTGGGCTTCAGTACTGATATTCACTGAAAAACAAACCAATTCACCAGGCTGAAGCAGTAGACATCTCTGCATTGCCAAATGCTGCCAATCACTCGCACGGCTTAACCCACTATATACGTTGGTGGGGCCCAAAATGGTTATCAAATGTCATACTACATGCACAGCAATAATGCTGCTAGGTCACTGATCACATTCGTCTACAGATTTCTGTTGTGTATTTCCAGAACATATCGTTTTAAGATCACATACATGCAAGATCTGCAGACATATTTTATATTGTCTGATATATATTGTGTGATATCATTGACATGGATCTCATTCTTTCGCCTCTTTCTTTTGAATGATGACTTTCTACTACAACATGCAACAGCAAACACGTCACAGTATTCATTACAGCTAACAGGCACCCTCCCATCTCTCAATGTCCTGAGCAACAATTAACAAATATGTATGGGTTTCTAACTGTCTACTCATACAGTGACAATATGGCAACATAAAGTTTTGAGATTTGAGGTAAACTGCATGGGTTATAAGACCTGTTCCAGACTTATTAACTCTGCGTGGCATTGAAAAAGTATTGAGAATTTTTTAGCAAAATAAACTATTCAAAACACTGAAAATGAAAACTAAAAACCTAAATAAAAGCCAATTCTATGATTCAAATTATTAAAATACAAGCTAAACATTTTGTGCTGCATATATGTTTTACAGAAGGTCTCCCAGGCTAGAAACAGTTGCCCAATCACAAGTCAGAAAGCTGCTGAGGTTAAACAAATATATCAAGGTCTTTTATGAATTATATTTTTATTGAGAAAAGTTAATTATTTGACTTATTTATCCATTTGGAAAAAGGATGTCTGTAGAACTTGACCATGGTACTGTTCCACAGTGCAAGCGCTGTATGAGTGAATGGCCAATGTGTGCAAGCTGCAGCAGTCACGTTGCGGCATTGCTCATGCCATGCAGAGGTAGTATGTGTGAAACAGGCCTAATAGCTAAAAGTGCAGATTTTACACATAATCTAGGTACAATGTTACTGCAGGGACATGTTTAAAATTTCATTATTACTGATTTATTTTCTAACAAAAGCACTATAAAAACATTAAAAGCATTCTAACTTAGCAATGTAAATGACAACAATTCACTACGGAGTTTGGATAAGTAATACACTGAAATGAATATCATACCTCAGGATATAGTTTTTCCATGTACAGAGAAGATATAACATAGTACATCATACAAAAATATAAAATAAGGCGTATGAAATAAACAGATGAGGGTTGCCCCAGTCTTATAGAAATTGTCAAAACTATAGAAAAGTCACTGAGATATAGCAACATTACACTTCAAGTTTTCCTGAGGCCTTAGAGTTTTCCTTAATTGAGCTCTCCTGAAGCACATCTAACCCTACACAATTGTCTCCATCTGAAATCTGCTTAATCTAATGAGCCCATATTGGCTGAGAACTGAGAGACTTTTGTACTGGCTTAGATAGCATAGACTGGCAATGCAAAGCAGCTTTGAACAGCCTTACAGCTCAATCAGCCCTGGCAGTGTGAGGAGTCTGCACAGAACCAACAAAAGTCTTTTGAGGAATAAAATCATTCCATGGATGAGCTAAAACCAAGTACTACACAGATGTATTCTACCCAGCAAAATTAATATCCTGGCTCTATGCTGATTTCCCAAACCAGATCAAGAGAAAACACTAATCTTCCTTCTTACCCCCTGATTGCTGTAGTGTCATTATCCCACTCTCCCTAAAACCTCCCTCCCACAGCTCTGTGGAGGGGGGGCTATGAGTAAGTGTAACGTGGAAGTCTTGGTGTGTAGCTCTGCACTGTTAGGGACATGGCTCTGCACTGTTGGGGGCTCCTTTTTTGCACCTGGGCTGGAAGCTGACCTCCTGAGTGAAACCATATTGATGAAGAGGGCTAGCTTACTGGAGAGGTAAAAAAAAATGACAAATTCTCAAGAGAGTGGTCTTGCAATGAAGGCAATCATTGCGCTGGCAGATAAGTGCATGCTGTATGATGTATGGTTGTAGCCAAAAAAAGCATGGAATCTTTATATTATGTGAAGTGTTCTTCAAACGTCTAATCAGTGTAACAATAAAATGATACTGATGTGAAGGATATTGTTATTCACACGTTTTCTTGTTCAAAAAGGTTTATGGCACAAACTAAACACAAATCCAAATCTCTTATATCATGTCGTTTACATAACAAATACATGCAACAAAAGTGTTTAGAAAACATTATTCATGAAGAATAGTAGATTAAATGTCAGAAATAATCATTTTGAGTTGACCTTAGAGGGCTAACGAGACAGCCATTGAAAGGTTCATCCATGGCATTGCTCCAAAGAAATTTTTAATACAATTCCAAAAATGTTGGGACAGTATTTGGAATGCTAATAAAAACAGAAAGCAGTGATAAGTAAATTCTGTTGGAACTCTACTAAATTAAAAAACAAAAACTGGAAGCAAAAACACAATGTTTTGCATCTTACTCTCATTCCAAGTTAGATGCCTGCAACATGGTCCAAAAAAAGTTGACAAAGAACATGTTTACCACTGTTACATCACTCATCTATTCAACGACGTTTAATAACTGTTTGAGGACTGAAGACACCAATTGATTCAGTTTTAAAAGTGGAATTTTTGCCATTCTTCCACATACAAGTCATCATCTGTGTGACCATATGGGGCTTTCGTTGTCCTATTTTGTGCTTCATAACGTGCTGCAAATTTTAATGGGAGACAGGTCTGGACTGCAGGCAGGTCAGTCCAGCACCTGTACTCTCAGGTTATGCAGAATGTGGCTTGGCACTGTTATGTCGAAATAAGCATTGACATTCGTGGAAAAGGATACTGCAGAAGGCAGCATATGATGCTCCTTTGAAGAAATACAAGTTATCCATGCCATGCACCCTGTGTACTTTATGCTGGCAACAATCTGGATGGTCCCTTTTTTCTTTGGCCTGGAGAACGCAATTCCTTTATTTAGTCACAAACTTCAACCCATCCTTGCTCATAATGGATTAGGCCTTTCATGGAGCTAATTTTATGACCAAATATGACTGCATCAGCTGTTTAAGATGTTTTTCGAACACTGTCAACCTTTAATTGGCCTTGTCCCAAATTTTCTGCAACGTGTTACAGGTTTCAATTTCTGAATGAGTAGATCTTTACAAAAATAAACAAATAAAAATAATTAAATATAAGTCAAAGTGGATTTACAAATCACTGCTGTCTGTTTTTATTTGCATTTCACAACATATAGTCTCAACTTTAGATACATGGGCTATTTTTGTCATTGGCCATTATCACTATCACTATCATTTCACTGCTTGCAAAAAAATGTCCTAAAGGCTCACTAATAAAACTTTTCCATTCTAGTAAGATACTAAAACTTCTGAAGGCAGATGATGTCAGGGAGAAGTTTTGTTCTTGCTAAAACTAAATCAACTACTCTTCAAAACATATAACTATTTCCAAGCATATAACTCTCAGATACATACACACAAGCATTCCTTGTAAAATTCAAGTGAAAACCTGAACACATGAGCAGTCACCTAGAGCTGCTGTGATATCTGAACTTTGTATTAGTTGGGGGTGTATGCTGTGTGTGCTTACTGCTGCAATGCTTCTCCACTCCATCGACCTGAGAGGTGCTCCCAGTGGCCTCTTCCCCTGCAGGCCTCTTGCCTGCCACAGCGGCTGGAGCAGGTGCCTGCTGAAGCGGGGTCTGAATTCCTGGGGGAGTTCATATAGAAGTAGCACTTACCACAGAGATACTGACAGGCTGAGGTCAGGAGGGATCTGACCACACAAAAGTTTATGTACTGTATCTATGAAAGTTAACTGAAAAGTGAGAAAGTACTGGAGTGAGGCAAGGAGAAGGATAGCAAGTAAGTGAGTCAGTCTTTCTACCAGTCCTTCCAGCCTCAATGATTATTCCTGATACAGAGGGAGAGATATTGGGTTCTGCTTAATTTAAAACAGTATGGAAGTAATAGACTGAAAAAAAAAATCAACCAAGGTTTCCTTATGCAGCCACATGCAGAACCTTCAACCTTCACTCTATAAAACTGAAACCTTTAACATCTCCACTGTGCCACATAAAATATTCACCAGCGATTCTCTTAGGCAGTTCACACCATGGCCTGTAAAATCCATTCAGCTCTGCACAGAGCAAATGAAAAGAACAAGTAGAGTAGACTAGATGAGATGTTTTTTGCTTTGCAACAGCTGACTGAGAATTAGTCAATAGAATCAATTGTTAGTGATTACATAATCACATGGAATGTCACAACAATCTATCATTGTATTTGGCCTTCAAGGAGTTCTCCTCTTTAAACATTTCTTTTCAAAATGATTTCTCACCTTGTGATGAACAAGCTACAGAGAACAGGCGGACAGCTACCTAAGGCCAATGCTCTGACCAGTTCAGCTTTATTCCCCGCTGGCCAATGTTTGCAGTAACGGTTATAATTACTGGCCTAGTTTTTGTCCTGGGAAAAAAATAACCAATGAAGTGTGGCCATTCCATTTTTGTCCTCTCACCTCTTTTCCTGCGGGACTCTTTGATCTCTTCACACATGCGGTCAAACTCGGGGTCCAGCTCAGAGGCAATCATTGCATGGGCCGTGTCCTTTAGACTGCAAGCTCTGTGCCGAATAATCTTATCTGTGAAGAAACAATTCAAAGTGTGAAAAGTCCATATATATATGTATATATATATGCGTGTATGTATATATATATATATATATATATATGTGTATATATATATATATATATATATAAATATATAGAGGAAGAGAGAGAGAGAGAGACACACACACACACACACACACACAAATATTAGGAACAAGGGAACAAGGCATTAACCTCATTCCTAATCCCTGTTCACAGATAATGGTTACAGGATTATTCCTCAATTTGTGTACTCTGGTCCTAAAATATTTTTTCTTTGGTCCTGAGGCACAACTGAGTCTACTGAATACAAGCAATCTAAAACCCCACCAAAAAAATATACCAGTTAGTTTTTTGTCAGGACATGCAAGAGAAGGACACTTTAAGCCTTTAAGTGTAATATTCATGGTTAAGTGGGAAAGTAATGCCAACAAATGGAATTATGATGGGGCCTGGGTTCCATATTCCCTTGGTCCAAATGCACCCAAAGCTGCTTTGGTTCCCTCATTAAAGTGGCTATTTGCATTTTGCACTGTCCCTTTCATTGCTCCTTTGTGGATACTGCATTTAAACAAATGACCCACACTGTCCCACTAAAAGGGGAAACATGATTTATTCATGATCTCAGTCTGCATTTAACCAACATCATTCAATATGCCGGCAATTACTTCTGGAGACTGAGACAATTAAGCAACAACAGAAATATTTAATGTTTAAAAGTGAACTGTTTATTTGACCATAATTCAAGACCTTAAAGCTACACTTTATTGTTCACATACAATGATGTTTTTTTAATCACTAACTGACATTCTTAAGAGGGCAGTCACTGGCTTCCAAGTTATGTAAATTATTGAGAGGTGGGGCATATGGACACTGTATGTATATTTTTCATAACACATTCATGGGTTGGGTTTTAATAATGGATCACTTGTTAACTGGTGTGATATGAACTGGTGCATGAAAAGCATCCTCTTGCAGTGGAATGCTAGCAGAAGGCAGTGAGGTGAAGCTGAGAAAACGACAATGAATAAACATTCTACATTTGCAATGATGGGAAACTTAGTAAGTGGCTTGACTCTGAAGACCTGAAAAAATTAATTAATTTTGTTGTATAGTGAGTTATATTCATAGAGCTTCAAAACTAAAAAACCTTCAAAATACAGCACCTGGATTTTTTAACACATTTAATCGACAAATTATTTAGCCAATCTCATAGGCCTTGATAGCTTCACCGATTTTCAATTTGAATATATGAATTTCTGAAATGTAAAACTGCCTTCTTCATAATGTGCATCACTATTACTGTGTGTGTGGATATGATCTATATGACCAACGAAAGAAGAAAAATGCAGATGCCTACAGTTTTGTCATTCTGAAAAGGGCTACTGGCCTCTTGCAGACATTTAGAAAGAAACTGAATTATATATTTCCAACAACAATCACAACAGGATCTCATGATGTTTTTGTGACTGTTCTGGGCAAAAATGCTTGATTTTGAAGCAATTTTTGATTTTGAATTGATTTTCTCAATATTTGCAGCAATATTTGGGAAATTTGCTCTGCCATGGCAAAAACAGCTTATAAATGTTCTGTAACAATCCATTGTTTTAAAAGTAAACAATAGTAAAATATTACATATTATTTAATACATATAATATACTATTTAAAATGGAATTAGTCCTCTCTTGTTCTCTATCAGTTCTTTTTCTCAACACAGCGATTATTACCTCTACATCACCGCCATTGGGTTACCTGTCAAACAGCACTGACATCCAATTAAATCACACAGGCCTATTCTGAGCTTGTCTCTAAATGCAGCATCTAATGTTGATTGCAACAATAAACACCAGGCAAAATCATCCAAAAAGTTCACCAAAAAATCAAGCTAATTTTTTACTATTTCAATAACTTGAATAATATGTAGAACATGACCAAAAAAGTGTTTTAGTTTAGACAGCATCAGCATAAGTATATTATGTGCCTGAGAAATCCTTTTTGGAAAATTGCAGGGTGGAGCAGAACACTTGTCCGTGTTTACACTGACCTCCTAACAGTCATTTAATAACACCCTCCCCAGCGTAACAATACTCCACCCTCACACCTCTGTCTGTTCAGCTAGAAAAACATGGCAGAATCTGGTTAAGAAATTGCAGTGCACCAGCTGGTTTAGGACTGTGGGAGAAAAAAAAAACATGCTGTGCTGCCAGAAAACAACAAGAAACAAACTAAAACAAAAAAATCAACACTGTTTAAAGATGGAATTTACATGAGAAGGGGACAGAGAATTAGCAATGTTCCTCCTGGAGAGGTATGTAAAAGCATTACATATAAAGAGTTAACAAACTGGCTGAGTTCATCAACTTGATCTCAGAGAGCCTGGTAAAATAATGCTATGAACCATCTTCTTAGAGTTTTATCTAATACTAGTCAACTGCATCAAACTGCCATGCAAGTAACAAAATTAACTAGACGAGGCTGAAATTGGCTTCTTGTTCAAACTTTCTGTTCCACTGCTATAGAGGCGATATTTGCCTCATTACTGCTCATTACAAGGAAAAACAGAACAACAAAGACACTCTTGACAATTCTTGAGCAGCAAATTGCCATGAACCAAATGGCAAGTTTTTATAGTCTTGTACAAAGGAGACACATTTGATGCTTGTTCTGGCCAGATAAGTATTTGGAGAGTACTTTGATAATGTGATAAGACAAAAAGTCTCTCTAAATAAGTGAAATGTAATGGTATGTCATCATAATTTACCTAGAAGAATGCATCAATACTTTGTTGGGGAAAGAGCAGCATTGCAGCCCTCTGTTGATGCTTTTATCTTTTAGCCAGATTCCTAAAAGCAAGCACAACCACCCTGAAGTAAATTAGCTGATGCTAAACACCAACAGTTCTTTCTGGTGATGGGTGGGAAAGTGTTGTAGTTATTTAACTGCTAGAGGTTAATGCATCTTCAACTCTGACACGTTCACATTTAAATACATAATTGATAGCAAGAACTTTGTGACAATTTAATGATTTTCTTTTTCATCAAAATTGCTAATAATCCAAGATCATTTTTTCCCCTTACCTCCTGGATCCTTGTCTGGATTGTACTCCAATGCATTACTGCAGATGAGGTCAACGTCCATTAAAAAATCCTTGGCAGTTGTGTACTGGTGAGTGTCAATCTTCGTCATGATAGTGGACAAGTCCATAGGCTCTCTGATGACCTCAAGATAATCTGATACCTGAAAAAGTCAAATGTTCAGAATGTTCAAAAAAAACAATGATTATAGGAAAAAAGCTGACATGCATATTTTGTATCAGCGTATTACTGTATCTTTATGAATGCTGTACAGATAAATTAATATTACAAACTAGTGCTTTTAGATGTTCTCAAATGTACTGCTTAAGGCAAGTAAGTTACCAGCCTGTAATAAAATAATGACAATCACACAACTTATTTGGCCTGTGGCTTGCACATATTTCATATGTCCAGAACGATGAGAGCCTCAGGCACTAATGGCTCAGCGGTGGTTTGTACAGAGAGAAGCCCAGCAGCAGCTCAACTAGCCCACCTCCTCAATGTCCACAGGCTTGCTGAAAATCTGGAAGCGCTTGTCTGTGGCCAGCCGCTTGGTGACATCCCTGAGAAAGAGGCGGAGTTCTCGCAGGGTGTTCTCTTCCTGCTCCTCAAGTCGCCTCTGTTCTTCTGGAGAGAGTTGACGAGGGCCAGGATCGTCCGCCAGAGGCAGCACCTCATAATCACACACTGGAAAAAAACATATACATGTATATATACAGCACGTTCTTCCACTTTCCTCATGTTATTAGTATTGCAAATATTTTCTGTTAGACACACATCTCACTCCATACAGTGCATGTCTCTCCGAAATTGCAAATCTGCCTTGATGGTACTTCTTGAATTTGCAGCAGTACCAAAATCCAAACTACCCTTTGGGAGTGGAGTAAGCTTATACATTTGATTTAAATCGCATTTGCTGATGCAACCAATTGCAAACCTTAAAAAGGTACAAATTTAAATTCCTCTATTAATCTATGCTGCCAGAGGATAGCCAACTATTTCTCAGCATGAGGAACAGTTTTGCTAACAACTGCTAGTCAAGTGGGGAAAAAGGACCACCTTAGGAGCAGTAAACAATGTAATGGTGGTTAGACCCAAGTGCTGTCAAGCATTTCATGAGTACTATACAAGCTTGAATCATGCTGTTCAACTCCAAAGTCAGATTTCCTTACACTCAGATATCAATGAGAATTTAAGACAACTGAACCAGAGGCCAATTTAAAGTGTACCAGGTCAAAGAGTAAAAACATCAACCCAAATAAATGAACTAATAAATGTGAAGGAAAGAATCTGCTGACGCCAAATTTCTAGGCACTTTCACACAGCCAGAGGGAGCAGCCAGCAGTACGGTCTAGGCAGAGTGTCTGTTCAGAAGCCTGCTCCTGTGCCTCAGCATCAGCAATTTGCTCTGCAGAGGCAAGAGCCAAAAAGCAGCTATACTAACAGTGAGTGTGATTATGACTAATGGCGAGTGTTTGAACAAGTTCGTCTCTCTAACCTCAGCTGTACTGCAGCTGATGGAAGTAGGGCAGCTGTTATATTTGGCGAGACCCCCAAGCAACTCCTAGGAAGACCCCCTGTCTTGCATCAATGGGTCTTCATGCCTGCATTACCATTTGAAAGCCCTTCTATGCCATCCTGCCCCCTACTGAGAGAGAACCCGCAAACATAGTAATGGATTGCATGGAAAGAATTTTTAAAATAGAGATGTAAAAAAATAAAGCAGGGCTGTGTGCTATGCGCCCTGCGATATACTGGCGACCTGTACGTGGTGTTTCCTGCCTTCTGCCCATTGACCGCTGCTTATCCCCCAAGAGGGATAAGCAGCTTAGAAAATGTGTAGAATAAATGTCATAATTGCTGAACAATAAACATATCGCCATATCGTTGGTAGACTGAGTTCAAATCCTGGTAACACCACAGTCAGTAAGGTGTATGAAAACCACAGAAAGGTTTTCACTAATGACAATATATCAGTCAGGCCGTAGTGTGAAGAACAGACTAATAACAATAAATATAAATAAAGAGACAGGTGCAAACCTGTTTCATCATTTTTGTGGCATTAACCAATTTGGCCAATTTTCTTGAAAGTTGTGCAACCACAAAAAAAGTTACTCTCTCTATAGTTGGAGTTTCAAACATTTAGATGCTATAAATCACACCAAGCACTTGAACAAAATGACCAAAAATGACTACTGCAGCCATACTGTTCCTCTACAAATAGAACAACTGGGCTGAGAACTGTACCCATCTTTCTTCTACCCGATCATACCCCAGCATATCCCCATCATCAACCGTCCGTCGCTCCCTCACACATACACAAACACACAAAACCTTCACGGTCATTACCAGCTCCATTCCCTCTCTCAGGGCCTGCTTAGCAGCTGGAGGGACAGTGTGTGGTGTGTGAAATCCTTTTAAACATTGGTCAGTCTGGCAGTAAATCGAATCCCACAGTCATCCCAACTGCACACAGACCCAACACTGACAGAGCAGGGAGAACAGGGAGCTCCCTTAGAATGCTGATGGGGCACGTGCTGGGATGTACTAAAAGACTACATACAGTACAGTGAAACTCAAACTGCATATACAATGGAGACCATTCACTCATTTGTAACCCAAGTTGTTCATATGATCTTCTCACAAAACCTACTAACTGTAGGAAATGCAGCCTCTTTGTGCATAAGTGTGAAAGGTTCTTTGTATGATCGCACTTACAGTTGCTCTAAGCAAAAATTTCTCAATTCATTGTTTTGAACTGCTCTAAAATCTAAGTAATGTAAAAAAAGACAGTGTTTTTATATCTTGTCAGATATGTGTTCATATATTTCTCCTCTTTGTTACCTACATGTAATAAGAATTTTCAAACCTAAACCTTAAAGCTAACAGTGAAGAAAACATAACAAACAGTAAATAAACATTGCTAATTAGACCCACCTTACTTCATCACAACACAACTGTGTTGGCTCAGGCACATTAACAAGGGCAGATATTCTAATCAACTAATTTGCTTTTAATGAGGCACATATTTTAGTAATTAGGACACATAATGGTGGTGGTTCAACATCTTCCATCTCTAGATTTCACTGAAGTTATGAATGAAAACTTGTTAGGGGTCATTTAAAAAGAAAAAGAACATTTATTTATTTTTGTTTTGAAAGGCATAAGCCTTTAGATCAAAATGTATATTATAAAAACACATTTAATCAGATATGTTTAAACTTTGACTGGAACTGTACTCTCTTGAAATGTTTAGGCCTTGAATAAAAAAAAAAGTTAATCAGATTATACAGACTCTGTGTTGCAGTCACAAATTGGTCATACTTATAGCATATGCATAACAAAATGCCTGAACCCATTATAACATAATCTTACGTTTGTTTAACAACTACCTAGGTAAACTGCCAACATGCTAACAAGCTAATCCAGTAATATTCAGAGTTAGGCTTTACATTTAAGAATTTATTTAAAGATTAATTATAAAACTAAAACATGAAGTGTTACATGTATGTCTGTTAAAAACAAAATGTTCACCTTTTGACTAGAACAGCTATATCTAGTATTAAAAAATCACAACAGCTTTAAAAAAAAGCACAACAGCATTAGCTTGGCACTTAACATTTAAAAGCAATAGTGTAGCAGTATTATTTGGATAAAATGACTTCTTATAAAGATGTTCATACATTAAACTCTGCTATAAAAATGGTAAGTTTATACTTATATGAATTAAAAGTGACTGAAATGTCCCATGTGTTACTTAATGTTTGGACATCAATTTAAGTGAGTCATCTTGAGTGTTCTAGGCGGGGGCTCTCTAATGATTAAATATTTCATCAGTACCCAACATTTCTGATGAAAAATAAACACTATATGAGCTGTGTGACACAAAGAACAAAAATATTAAAGAAAAAGTAGTTTTGTTTCTTTCTCTCTTTTTATTTTAGTTGACATGGTAAAACAAGTCTATAGACATAACTAGTGTGCAATGTGTAAGCAAATTAACACCAGTTATTAATGATAAATCTCGGTGAAAAAAAACTAATGTAGACTACAGAAGCACAATTTCATGATGCATCAAAAATTGTTTCATAATCTCATGTTGGCAGCCTGAATCAAAACTGAACTGAAATGTGAGGTGCTTAGAGATTCCTACTCATACTGTACAAACTTAGTTTGCAATGTCCTGTCGTACCTTTTTTCCTCTGACGGGGTGGCGGCCTGGCTGCCTGCACCAGTATGAGGTCACTGAAGAACTTTGTGCGGTCCTCTTCTCCTGGCGTTCTTAGACAAACCACCTCTCCATATGAGCGACTAAAGATGCATTTTACCTACAAACACACAAATTCATAAAAAATTAAGTTATTCAGACACACAGACACTTACAATACGTCTTTTTTAAGTGCCACAGTTAACCTCCTTTTAACTCACAGTAATGAAGTAACACTTTTCATTTATAAATAAACATACAAAAACATACTTGTGCCTAAACATATCAGCAATCAAGACAGCTTGACAATCAATAAATGCATTTCAATTGCCAACTAACACGTCGTCACCCTGACTTCAGAAACTCTACAAACCTTCACAACAAAAAGTGGAGTAAAGTGCTTGAGGAGTCCTGCTAGTTTGTTTTCCCGTTTATCACACTTTGCGGACGATGAGCGTATTTATTTATCTTTAATTTTCTTTTTCTGTACTATTCCGCAACCAAAGTTGTTTCTTAGAATAAAGAGCATAGTAGGTAACATGTTAAGTTCTTCCTATGCCTTCTCCTTTCTCCCAGTGGAAAGCAGTGTGACGTTCAGCTAACACTTCAAAAGGTACGTTTGTTTGTAAGCATGCAGTATTTATAGGCAGTGATCTAAACCGAGAGCAAAATCTAACAGATACATGTGCTTCTTCATATGTGTACAATTGCTTCAAATTGAGAGGAGAGGCTCCAGGCATCCTCTATCAAGTATTACTACAGAAGTTAATATTGGGCCATCTTAGGCTCCTGACGCTGGGACATCAGTCTGAAAAAGCTGCACATTTGAGCAAATAGGTTTTAATCACAATTGAGCAGGCATAGTGGAAAGCAGACATCATAAAGAGAAACAAAGTGTGAAGATCAGCAAAACACATAAAAGCAAAGGATATCAAACATAAAATGACAAAATCAGAAAACCCTAGAAGACTCAGGTTTGTGCTCTGTCACAGAGGAGACATCTTTTTTTTATGAACGCAGTTCCATTTTACAGTTATGGTCGGACATATTAAATTAATTCTGTCTATAAAGTCCAGCGTGCTCTACAGACACCTGCACTGCTTAACTGGATCAAAGCATGCTCCTAACTGTCCCCATCTGAAGTTTATACAGAGTGAATACAACACTACAGTGAAGGCTTATAAAAATGACTCCTGCATAATGAAATCCAAATATCACAGCATACTGTTATCTGGCTTAGACAGAGGCATTTTAAATACTCCACTGAGCTTAAGAAGAATGTGACACATAGAGACTGCAGTTCCCTTACTTAACCCACATCACCAAACCTGTAAGCTGACTCTAGCAAGCAAGAAACTTGTAAGCTACTTTCTTGATATGGTTTGGAAGTTCTTGGTATGATGTTTTTTCTTAACCTGTTTTGTAGGTTTTACTGTAAGTTTTACAGCTTCCTGCTAAAACAGTAAAACATGAAGTCAGCCTACAGGTTACAGTTACTGTTTCCCTATAGTGAAACTGCACTAACAGCAGGGATTTTAAGCTGCAGTGTTGCTACGGCAACCAGAAACACTGTTTTTCCGCGTGTTTCACTCACAGGTTTTTTCTCAGTCACACAGGGTTGCCAGATTCACAGTTCTCCTAACAAATCTGGCCGGTTTACAGTGCAAAGCAGGTTGAAATTACATAGTCACTAGGTGCATTTTTATTTGGACAACTTTCTCAAGGTACTGCAGCCTGGAAAAAAAAGGTTTAAAAATGAACACAAATCATCTTATGAATGTATATTTGAACAGTTGGCAACCGAAGGACAGAGGTACGCAGAACAAAAAGAAGGATCAGAGGAGTGTGGCTTGTTCAGTGGCATCTTTGATAATTCTAAACATGAAGGAGGGCATACACGCATGTAATTTCACAAAAACAGATCTCTGTAAAGAGACAATGACAACTCCTCATTAAAAGACAAACTTTACAAGAACAATCATGAGTTGATAGATGTTGTTACATGCAGTGATTAATTTAGTAAACACGTTTTTAAAACCTGTTAAAATCGTTTACGTTTGGAGACATGTTGAGTCAGTTTCAGCTTCTGGTGAGTTTTAGGTAAACTTTCAACTGTCCGTTCAGGTTCACTCTGCAGGGGGCGCGAGAGAAACAGCTGCTCGCAAGCGCTGCCCATTCACACACACAACGGTTGAGCTGCTGAGCGGAGCAGCAAGAAAGATCTACAGATATAGCTACTTCATCCAAACAGATAAACAGTTAAATCAGTCACTCTGGTCATCAAAATATAAGTCGTAAAAGAACAGGTGCATCTGTTTTCCCTCAACAGCATTCTGACTTGTAATTGGATTTTTAGCCAACTGGGAAATCTTTATAAAGTTTAACTAGCATTTTGTTCGATAATTTGTGTTTTTAAAAGTTTCAATCGGTTTTCTGTTTCATTTTTATTTATTCTAATGGTTTATTTCACCGTATTTTGTTGTGTGGTGTTCAGAAAAAAAATCGGCTCCTGGTCAAGGCCTATTCAGTTAATACCGCCCACCTCAGTGCTGCTCTGCACACACCGACAAGAACAACGAGATGTGGGGTTTACAAATTTTTTTATACAATAATGACACTATCCATTAACATTATGGACACATCACACACCATTTTATGGCGCGCAATCTACTTATAATATTACGAGAGGACAGCAGAGCAAAGCGATCACATTATCACAGAGTATGATAATAATTTATTTTGTTTTAGTTAAGTTATTAATAATTTACATACATTAAACCATGATTCCTGCTTTTATTCCAATGTCCCTCCTCCTAGATTGAATGCGCATCATCAGATAGGGACATTATTTTAACACTGCTCTCCACCAATGTTGAAGCTGGGACCCATGAATGTAGCTTTCCTTTACTATTATATTATTATTATTATTATTACTACTATTATATCTAATACTATCATTACTATTACACTGACGTAAACACAACAACAAAAAAATCGTTTAAGCCCTCGTTTATGTTTCATGAGGCAAGGTTTGGGCTAATACAGACATATGCAACAAATAATAATAAAAAAAAAAAACATGCTAAAAGAAATCAAGGATTACGAGACATATATGATTAGTGCATCTTATAGCCACGCACGACTTATGTGCTGACCTTTAATTCATCCAACTTGATTGACAGTCATGATAGGTGAAATCTATCAGCGATTCACGCTGCTATCGCCAATCAGCTTAAGCCCACCCACTGTATCATGTGAGGAGTGTCATGAACTTAATCAAATTCCAGTTCACTGCATTATCCAATGGTGCACGCTTTGTGATAGCACCATCAGGTAATAGCAATTTTATGCAGAACTGTCCGGACTAAGAAAATAACTTGTTTGTGAGGATTTTATTGGTCTCGTGTTCTTACATTTTTCAGAGGAATCGCAAAGTGCTGCATACCATACTCACTACTCGTCTAACACACTAAAGACTAACAGACTAAACAGGCTGAACTTGAACACACCTCGAGCACAAAACACAATCATGGCAAAAATAAAAAACACATTCGTGACTTCGTGACCGAAGCATCGCTCAAACATTTTCATGTCAACTGGACCCTAGTCCAGTGTATGATTAGTGAAGATGTGGGCAGCAGCAATAGCAACACTAGTTAAGTCATTTTAATTTTTGTATTCCATTTTATATTTTCTTATTTGTATATTATATTTTTAAGATGTCAGATATACCCTTAACTTGGAACTAGCGAGTCAGAAGTGATTTCCAAGTGAATACCATGAGGAAACGACTCTGTGCCGGAGGCCTGCAGAGCATCAGGTGTTAAACTCCCTGACATTGCCATTACGCCTCAAGCAAAACACTTAACATTGTTCCATTAGTGCAACCCCAACAACCCCCGGGCATGCTTGTGCATGAGAAAATGTTCTTTTAGCACTTTCCCTGCTAAAGTCAAGTCCCTTTCCCCCCATCCCCCAAAACTATTTATGGCTTTTGCTGATGTAAAATGTTCTACGCTGCATAATGACTCTGCAAAAGCAAGAAGACAAAAGTCACTGTTATATGGTAGAGCCATTGTCACATTGAATTCTCTACTAAACAATGACGAACGTTGCAAAGCACCATCCAAAGCTCCAAACAGTGCAGACTGGATGACTTTTTCCCCTCTTCTCAAAGGCTTGTTTCTGCTCGGCTAACTTTTAAAGCCCTGTAGACCAAACTCTTTAGGGAAGTTAGCGAGTATGTAACAGTCAAACACAGCCGGTAATGATTTTTAGCTCTCTCTTAGTTGATAAGTGCCTAAGATCCTGACTTAACATAGGGTGTCAATGGTACAGAACAGACCAAAAAAAATTCTCCTGACAGAAAACAATTATCATCTTCCAAACAGAGAAAATATTTCTTATAAAAACATCTTTTTCCTTGCCTCAACTGGTACTGTGACATCAGGGGACCAAGAAAACCTACAGATCAGACTGAACCATAGCAGCAAGCATGGAGTGAAACAGGGATTTCATATTAACTCCACAAACACTGCAGAGGTTCCCCATGTAGACAGAGGAATCAATATCAGTGGAAGTCAAAATAGCTTAGATGTTGCAGCACGTCTTTGATGCAGTTGCCATCGTTTGGGAATAGGGGAGTTCTTCCACT
This sequence comes from Colossoma macropomum, assembly GCF_904425465.1. Taxonomy (NCBI): domain Eukaryota; kingdom Metazoa; phylum Chordata; class Actinopteri; order Characiformes; family Serrasalmidae; genus Colossoma; species Colossoma macropomum. Next base: position 19,570,961 of record NW_023494795.1, on the reverse strand, counting down.
TCCAACTAACAAAATCAATGTGCAAGGAATTTTCCTTTTAAAAATGAAATCGCCTTTAAACAAGCACTCTTACATAAAAGAGTCTTGAAAGCTGGTGCTTAAATGTGCACAGAGAGCAGCAAATCGTGACAAAAAGAGGTCAACACTTACTGGGAACACCATCACAAGGTGTGACGCTACTGACAGTTCTTTAGAACCTAGGAGAAACCATGACACATGGCCCACTGCACTGCCTATTTTCACTACAGATGTTTACCCTGAGTGCCAGCATGTGTTTCATCCCTCCGACACGCGAAGCAGGAAAGGCTCAGGCTTTTCTTAAATATTCCATTGCCAGGCAGAATGAGGCCTTGCCCCTGATGTGCAGCACTGCAGAGAGGACAGCTGTCATGCTGAACGTGCCAGAAATCGAGTGACACGGCAAACTGTTAGCAACCCGCAATCTCCTTCACATATCTCCACATGCTGGTAACCTCTCCAATAATAGATCTATCAAAACCTAAAAACTCACAATCACCTTTGACAGCTCTACCACCTACCAAATCAACACCTCTCCTATTGATGCCACACATTCCAAAATGGAGTACATCATCGACTGAACAAGTTCTTTATATTGTACACACACATACACATGCATTTCCACCATACTATACACAAAGGTGAAGCTGGAATGATTTGCTCTACAGACACCAAGATTCAGCTCTCTTATTATGTGAGCTTTCTGTGTTATTGCAAAGCTCCCACACTGGTCTGTGCCTCAGCACTGGACCCCCACCCAGACTAAGAATGGGCTCTCAGACCAAGGCAAGGCAATCTAAGGAATGTACAACTCCACTGAAGGAGGTCTGAAGGTCTTTTGAGGCATAGACTGCCTTTTAGGATTCTAAGGGTCAATTCTCAGCATTTTCCCACTACAGAGCAACCTCAGGGCTTGTGTAAGAGTGAATTCAAGGCCATCTTAAAGCTTGGGTAAGAGGAAAAAAAAACTGTTAGGAAGTGCTCTGAATTTTTTGTCTATTCCAAAATGGGTGATTAGAACAAACCATTTTTATAGGAACCATTTTTATGTTATTAGACTAAAGGTCAAGTGGTGCTAACCTAGTCTGTAACATTAAAAGCACACTTCTCAAAGAGCTATAACCAGAAGCTAAAACACTCTGCTGTAAAAGGAACTGAAACGAACTAAGGGTCAGGTTACATCACATTTTGTGCAGTTGCAAACATCCTTTTGGCATTAGAAAGCTTTTAGTGCCCGTAATAAGACAAAAGGGGCAGTCACTGCTATTTTGCACTGCATATGCATTTATAGGAGCTCCTGTCTCAAAGTGCAGAACACTGGGAGTAGATGATTATAATGAACATCCTACTCTGATTTACTAAAACATATAGTACAGACTGACTGTGCATTATTTAATACCTGTGAAAAGCTTGTCTTATCTTTGACACCAATATGGATGCAGTTTGTGCTCAGAGACAAAGAAAACAAAGTGTTTTTTGAACACACTTTTTTATATTAAGGGCCAAAAATGTGGACACCTGCCACATCATATCATCTTTAATTTGACGAAGCAAATGAAAAAATCATCAGAAACAGTGTATAAACTGCTATTTCCTAACACTTTGGGTAATCTTACTACACTCATCAAAGTGTTTTAAGAGTAGGTTTTGCCTAAAAAAATCATTTGACAGTTCTTTTCCAAACAACTGTAAAAAGCATGTGTTAGAATTCTTTTGGCCATGCAATCCTTGCTTTACTAAACCAGTCATTACTTTGTGTGCTGTAGCTTCTGCTGCAGAAAAGCAAAGCCTTCGATGCACTGGACGTAGCTAAGAGGTTACACTTGTCATTAGCTCAAAATCATGCAGTTCCCAAATGACCAAGATGCATGCAGTGAAATTAAACAGGGACTTTTCAATCTTACAAGGTTTCCAAATGCACTCGGCAGGGAACTCAAGTTCAGCTCATCTGCCCTAATGGGTATGTTTTGAAACACAAAGTCTTAATAATTACTAGTAGTAATCATAGTTTTATTTTCTAATTACAAGTAGTAATAATAGTCTTATTTTCTCAAAATAATGACTCGTGTCGAAATAATCACATACTTTCGCTTTATCTAATAAATCTTTTTTTTTACTTAGTCATTGCTTTGTCAAAATCTTCAGAAAATAAATACATTTTTGGACCAAATGAGTCAAGATTTGAAACAGAATCAAGGAAGTGGAAGTAAATAAATATATAAATACATAATTAACTAAACAAAAGTTTGCTGATGAACTGTCCAATCTCACAGTGCAAAGTGTCAGTAGAATATCAGTAATTAGCACCAGTTTTAGTAAATCTGCCCTTAAAACTCTTCCTTTCCAGAACAGCATGCATCAGATTTAAACAGACAGAAAGGGACCGAATCCCATGCGACAACAGATACTATAAGCAAATAACAGAGATAACCTAATCTACAATCAATTATAAATCCTCCTTTCTGGGAGGAAGAAGTCAGCCTTTAATGAACATACCTTGGAGAGAAAGAGCAAGCAGCTTCTGTCATTAAAATTAGCGGCCTTACCCCTCCCTGCACCCCGGTGCCCACCTGGTGGGCAGCACTCTCTCTGTCAGGGCTACGATCAAGGGCTTCGCCACCAGCCAATCATGCCCCCAGCAGCGCACTCTAGGTAGCCTGGGTTCACAGCATGGGTTTCTGCAGGCTCTTGACGGCTCTTCGCAGGGTGAAATCACGGCCCTGCCAGAGCAGCACCCCACTGGCGTAATTAGGGAGGCTCTTTTTTGATGTGTGCTTTCACACTGCACTTCACTCTCTTTCTCACTCACTCTGTTTTCCTTCAAACCAGTGAAATGATTGTAAAGCACCCATTGACCTTGGTGGAAAAACAGAAATGATGGATATAAGAACAGAAAAGAAAAAAAGGAGACTAAAACAAAGGCTGAAAAAAAAGAAAAAAAAACAAACACAAAGAGAGAGAAGAGGGGAATAGTGTCATTACTATGTGTCAGTAGCAGATGAAGAAGAAGGATGAAACTTAATAAAGAAGGAGGACATCAGAGTAAAAGAATGGGCCTATTGATATTGGGGCTTCTTAGCCAAGTGGGCAAAGAGAGAGTCCACAGGCAGACAGAAATAAGAAGATGGAAGGGAAATAAAAGAGAAGTTTAAGGAACAGGATAGACAAGATCTAGCTGTTACTGACCTTGGCTAAACCTTGTATTTTGTATTCTTGTGCACTATTTGTCTTCCTGTACCAACCTGAACCAGCAGTGGTTGCCTTACCAGTATGGATTTTAACTGTTAACCACTGTTTGATTTAGCACCAATAAGGCCAAGGTCATTTAAAAGGGTTCATTTTAAAGTTGTAGCAGGCTTAAAGGCTGACATATACACATTAATAAATGTTCAACGAAATGAAAACATGAAAGCCTCATTTACTCCAGGATAGCACCAGAGCATCAGATCAAATCAAATAACATTACAGGCTGTGTTAAAAATAAAAATAAAAAAAAAGACATAATTAAAGGCAGTTTGCTTAGAGACCTGAGGTCAAAATATCAACTTCTTGAATATCAAAGCAGAATGCAGACCATTAGTCTAGTTCACCAGTTGAAAATATGCCTTGAGTTATAAAGGTCACCCACTAAAGTAGGCGTCAGGGACCAGGCAACATATGTGGGGAGAAGACATCTTTTTAATGCAGTTCATTCATGTTCTCATATATTCAGTATCCCACCTGAATAGTGACTCAGTAGTTTTCAAAACAAAATGGATCAACCCGAAGCAATCTACTGCCCCCTGCCACCCAATCAACAGAAAATCAGCAAATGAAAACGGCAACCAAAAATTGTAAGGATGAATTTTCATTTGCACCAGTGTGGCACAAAATGAATCTAAAATGCAATGTACAATGAAGTTGTTGGATCATGTGATGTATATTATAATTTACAACTGCATATCTGTATATCAAAAATACATTTATGTAAGAAATATGCAATGTGCAGTGGGTAAAGACTGAAAATGAGTTTGTTTTTGCTGTGTAATTAATTTAAAAATATGAAACTATTTTTCAAGTTTATTCAAAAGTATTTATCATTTGATGATTATTACCAAATGTATTCATTTATTATCTGTTTAATATCATTAGGTTTATTCAGCAGTAGACAACAGTCAAGCGAACATCCTGTTTACCCAATATGCTTTCACACTGTTTGTTGATTAAAAGCAGCATCAATTAATCTTTTCTTTAATTGTTTAACCTGCAGACTTATTATTCAGTTATTAATCGTCACATATTATATTATTCAGTAATTACTCTGACTCCACAATGTAAGTTATATAGTTAGGAGACTGAGGAATTGGAGGACACGTATGCGTCCTTGCAGGGTTAAGTAAACAGCAAAAAAGACAAAATTACAAAATCACTATTCACTATTCACAACACAAACATATTATATGCATTGTGAGGCTGTTACAAAAACAGCCTGGAAAAAAGTGATATCTTAAAAAGCACTTTGTGTTGTGGTGCAGATTTGTTCTGATTAACATGACAGTAATCATCTCTGTCTGACACATTTTATAGAATGCTTGTCTTCTGGTATTTTTATAGGCCAGGGGTTAACAATGGCATAGCTGTTTAAGTGAATAAATCAAAAAGTAAACGTTGCTCTCAAACTACGCAAATAAGTCTATGCTGTGAAATGTTGCACTCTAGCAGAGTGTGGGTAATATAATTTGAGCTGTTCCATTATCACTTTGTGATTTGTTAATCGTGAAAAGTCATATCGCGATGACGATTAAAATACAGTTCACTGAGCAGCTTTAATTGAAAATCAATTAATTTCAAAATGAAGGACTGACAAAGTTGGTTAATTATCACAACTATCGTGTCCAGCAGCATGGATGAAATCAAAAGTATGCCCAAACACATTTATCTCATTTCACAGTCGTCTTGAGTGTGAGATTCCAGCAGTGACGGGGATGCCAAGCTTGGCTGGAGCAGCATGTTTTTCTAAGACAGACTCTGAGTGAAGTAAATTTTAACTTAATTTGGCACTTTGTTTTTAAATCTTCTGTCAAAACAGATCTAGTTTCCAGAATAATGTAGCATGACGAAAGGAAAACTAAACTAACCTTACAGGAGCTTATAGCACAGAACAGATACAGCATTAAAAATGCAACGGTCCCTAAATAAATATAAGCGCAACACTGTGGAAATAAACTTATTTCAAGGAATCAAATAGGTTAATATACTCATGGGCTACAAGAATACAGAAGCTTGTATAAAATATGAAACACGTTAAAATACCAATTGCTATTACCAGTATGTACATCAATGCAGTCTGACATTGATGAACTATGTCAAAGTATGTTCATTTAATGCTGACACCTCTTTAATCGCAATCTGATCCCAAATAATCAGGAATGCAGCCAATCCAAGAATATTTCAGTAGATCAGGCATTGGCAATATTAAGTGCAATCCAGTTACTGGTGACGTGAAGTGCATTTGTAGAATTTTAACAAGAGAACTCAATGTCTGGAACTCTTTTACAGTGGAATATGAAGACCTGTAATATCTGTAGTGGCAGTGTTTCAACTGTGCTTGAGGTAACTACAATTTGTCCAAAACAAACAGATAAAATACAAGTGTGTGGCTATTACACTTCAAATCTGCCTTCTGCCACTTCAAACTGAAAGAAAATAACAGAAAAAATTCCAATTTTCCAGCAGCCTAGCATCTTAACTAAATTATGTAGCACATTTAAAAGATCTATCTATCTAAAGCACAATGAAAAAGACTGGAGCAGTAATACCCAATAATCAACTTTCATTAAAGTACAAAGGGCAAACCTTGATCGGAAAAGAAATAATTTATAAAATGTATAATTTGTAAAAATTATCTGAAATAAGACTAATAGTAATCCCATTTCTTAACTTCATTAATTCATGACACTAAAGACTAGACAAGTTAGATAGATGAGATTAACTTTCTCACCTCCTCAGGGAGCTGCTGGTAGATGCTCTCTGCCGTGGCGAGGATGAGGACTGGTGTGAAGGAGGGAACGTCCTGTAGAAGCGTGAGGAAGGTGCTCTTCACTGTGTCACTGATGGCTTCCCACCAGTCACTGATGTGGGGCATGTAGATTACACTGGGCACGCTCCGCCGTGCCTCCCGAAACACCTGGAGTCAGCACACGCACAAACATACACAATCCTCTCAGTTACTGTTAACACAAACATGAGTCTGTGCTATTCTTACACTGTTGCTATGGTGCCCTTGCTAATCAGATATCTAATATTTTGTCTACTAGTACCCTGTTAGACTACAATCTCAGTGATACATATTCAGTCAGGGATAGAAATTTCTCAGTATCAGTACCAACATTATCATCACAAAAACTTTTTAAACATTAACCCGTGAGTTTTAAAGCTTGGCATGTGTTGATATGAAAACGTATTATCACAATAACTACCTAACCTAATATAACAATATCATCACAATATTGTGCTAAGCAGGAAAGCACTAATGTATTAAGAAAATATGTATGATTTATGCAAATTATTACTCTAAAAGAAAATTTTGTTTTGTCTTATAAAGTTCACACTTGTTTATCTCACTATTTTTTTTAATAGATGTAATACACAACTGTGAAGTAGACATATCAACATTCAGATTAGGCATTATCCCTAAAAATTGAATAAAATTGACTAGCTTTGGCACATAATCCCACACAAACAATATAAATAAGTTTCAGATGAAGAAACTAATTACGAAAAGAAGAAAAACATAAAATATGCGCCATTAGTAACTGACTCATTAGCGCCATCTTGTAAATTGAGGTAAAATTACATTTTGATAATTTGTTAGTTTTATAGGCTTCACATTAAAAAATTAATTAATTAATGTCAACATTTAAGCCTCTGTGTGCTGATACCATTTTTACCAATTTTAAGCCCCATAAATATGTATAAACATGCAACAAAAATCAACTTGTTTGACTAAAATGCAGTGATGGTATTGTAAAGTGTCTGTAATAACAATATTGTGTGTTGAATACTGTGGTATATCTCATTAATAAATATCAGCAAATATCTTTTCGAAGAGATATGATTTTCAGGCAAAGATGTTATAATGCTTAATTCTCGTCAAGCTACAATGACTGTGCCATTCATGAAGAGATCTGTTTTAAGTTGGGATCATAAGTATTCACAGTTCATGAAAATGACAACTCCTGCAAAGCATTTTTGGTCTAAACAAATGATTTGCTGGCTTAACATGAACGTATGACAATCTTTTCAGCTAAAGGATAAAGAATAAAGGTTTGATACTTGAGATGGTAAAATGGGACTACAACTCTAATCAACACGTTTCTGTAGACAGACATTTTAAAAGCATGATTATTTACTTCCTAAAGCAACACATTTAATAGTCTATAAAATATTGAAACACTACATCGCCGTCATAAAAAAGAGCGATAAACAGCTTGCTAATAAAATGCACAGCTTAACCTGAAAAATTGAGAGCAAAACCTAGAAGGAAGCATGAGTGTTTACCTGAGCACAGGACTCCTCCGGGGTCTTGGCACTGACTGAGTAGAGGGTGGGCAGGTCGAGGCGGTGCACAGTGAACTTGTCAAGGTGATGCAGCAGGGCAGGAGCCAGGTGCGTGCTCTGGCCTGAACCCTGAGGCCCTGTTAGAAGCAGCCGCGGCCGGTACGAGGTGGGCTGCTGGTAGGCAGACCTGCTTAATAAAAAAATATATTAAAAAAATACATACATATACTAACTTGCAGTCTGCATTGTTGCTTCTCTCTCGCTCTCTCTCTCTCTCTCTCTCTCTACACACACACGCACGCACGCACGCACACACACACACATACACATTATATATATATATATATATATATATATATATATATACACACATACATAGCATCACAGAGAAAGGAGCAGCTGACTATACATAGGGCTGTATGGCAGATTGCAATAGTTCCAATCTCTGGCCATTTGTCCTGTAAGTTCATGATTACATGTCTGACAAGCAGTTTCATTTCCTTGGTCAGGCCTACTAACCGAAAAGTTATGGCTATTTAAATGGAGTCAATCAAGGTTAGAAATTTGCAGCTTACTGTTAAGGAGTGGACACACTCCAGTGCAGATGCTGACATAGTGCAGATAAAACCTGCTACAGACTTGGATACATTCTGCTGAGATGTTAGGTACAAAGTTGCCACATCATTAAAGAATAGAGGGAGTTTTTGACAATGCAAGTTTGAAATAACTGCTTAGAGAGTAAAATAATTCATGGGGAATAAACTCCATAATGTTAAATTCTTTACGGGAAATGCCAGAACTAAAAGAGAACTACGAGGAAGTCCAGGTCACAGGCTGGAGGCGGCTGCATCAGTCAAAGCATCCACTTGCACCTCCATAACATTCAATTGAAAAAGACGCTGACAGGAAGAATCAGAAAAAAATGGTGTACTGCTGTGAGGGTAATGGCCAAATTCCATGCTTCCATGATCCTTTTTTTGCTTTTTTTCTTTAGTGAACACAAGACATCTAAAATGAGTTCAATGAACTATACAAACACCAGCAAAACAAATTTGTCACAAACAGTACATCAATATCTAAAGGTCACAAACATCTTATTAGAAAAATTGCGCTCACCAGTTAATGCCTAACACATTACACAGAGTTTAGTCAACCTGTTAAAAAAAAGGTAGTCAGCAAAACGTGTCTATATCAACGAGAACTTCTCCTTCTCTCTTTGGCTTGTGCTAGGCTGACTATATTAAGCCGTTATTCTGAAAAAGGCCAATAGAGGGCAGCAAAATCACTTAAATTTGACATGGAAAAGATACACTGAAGACACTCAAGTTAGGCTTTTATGACCAGAAGTGGGCAGTAACAAGTTATGTTTACCAAGTTACACGTGCCCAAGTAAAATTTTGATGAACCTACATTTTGCTGAGTATTTTTTAAAACTAAAACATAGTTCAGTTCTGCTGAAGTATATTTGGGAGGAAAATAATCCATATTTGACGCAAGTACATATTAAGCACTCGTATTTTGCTCCTCATTCCTTTTTTTCAGTTTACTTTTTCCTGTTGTGTTGGTTAAGCTTCTTCATAGTCCACAATTCACTAGATGCATAAAATGAATCCAGACAGGTTGAAATGTCTACTGTATTGATTTCATCCCTTGGTAAACTTTTCATGGAAGCCTTTTAAGCCTTTTTTATAGCGTTACTAAAGCATTTTCTTCATTTTATGCATTCTAGTTGACTTGTGAACTGGGCAGGTGAACTACTGAAAGAATGCTTCCAGAACTAAGAAACGCATATTCCAGACATTTTGAGGCAACTGGCAGCATTTTAACCAAATATATCTGTGGAATATAACCAGACTAGTATCATTAAGCAGCATCAGCAGATACTTTAGTAAGGAAAACTGTATTAGCTCTGAAACAGTAGTACTGATGCATCTCTATTCAAAAACAGATACAGACAAATTGTTAGTTAACGATGAGTGGAGTGTATCTGTGCCTGTAACTCACGTGGTAAAATGTAGGAAGGGTTTGTGCGCTGTGGAGGAGTCTGTTTTCTTTGGGGATCCTGGCTTAGCATCGTAAATGGACTGAGCACCAGCCCCTTCCTCACCCTCGCTGTAAGAGTCCTCCTCAAGCAGCTGATTGTCAGTGTCTATGGAACATTGGCGAAACCAAAAAATTGTCATTATTAAAAAAATTTTACTGTTGGAACAGCTGTAACATGCCTAGACTTATTTCTCCATTAAATCTACAGCAATACAAATCTGAGCAGAGAAAATTGAAGACATTAGTCTAATCGGAAAGTACAGTATGTTACAGCATTTCTATTAAGACATATGCCACATTCATTAGTCTGACACAACCTATTTAAAACTTCTTCCTCTAAACTAGCATTTATGTACTGAAGTAATTGCTTCAGAGAAAAAAAACTCCCGGCTTATTAGAGCTATAAGTCAGTCTATGAGTTATTTGAGATGGAGAGAGCAGTCCAGCAAATTGAAGTCATTAAAAGGAGCGGGAGACGTATTCCCTGCAGAAATATGGAGCAAAAATTAAATCACTGTGTGTAATCTACTGAAACTAGCTGGTGTAACAAGGTTTGGGAAGTTCATGAAAATGGACTGAGAATGTACAATGATAGGCTAGGACAGCATACTATCTTTTCTGAATTAAAAGATATGTAATGTTTCATCGTTTCTATGTTTCAAGAACACCTTTTTGACAAACAATTAATACTTTGTTAACAAAACAGTCTCACCAAGCTGGACAAAGAATACATCTCCACAAACCAATAGAATACTGTGGTAAAAACTTCTTTGGTTAAACAAGATATCAATAAACGTGTTTGTTGTGGGCAAGTTGCCTTAATTAAAAAATATTCTTGAAATATGAAAAAAAAAAATCTATAACTCTGTTTCCTGAAATAAATCAGAATAGAGAGGAACGGGCAGCGGCCTGTTTAATGAGGGGCTGAAGTCACTGTCCCACTTTGCCGTCACCCATTGAACCTCTCGGAACGTTAATCCAAACGTAACTTTTATAATGACACCAGCATTGAAAAATGGCATACTTTTTTTTTTTATTAAATACATTTTTCACACTTTTCCTTTATCGATAAAGCAACTTTTTACTTCTGGCTTTTCCATTCAGGTTTTTTAACACACACTTTCAAAATGGAGGTGGATGGAAAACGCTGAATGGTTAACTTCCATTCTTTTGACCTGCAAATAAATACATTTTCCCTAGTAGTAAACAGAAGCCCAGCTACTGACAGCCCAAACTGTCGTACCGTATGTGGGTTCCCTGTGTGGGAGCTCTGCATGGGGGAAGACTCGAAGCAGACAGTCGAGTGCATGGGCCAGTGATCGCTCCAGCAGAGGCTGCAACGTGCAGGACAGCGCTCGTCCCGGTGGGGCCAGGGCTCTTTGAGCTGCAGGGACAATGGAGCGCAAGGCACGGCCAAAGTCCTGCGGCCCAAGCTCGATGGAGCCCACGTCCAGCTTGTAGCGCTGACTGCTGTGGTAGATTTGAGGATAGCGCCGCCGCAACGCTGCCAGCGCAGCCTCCGTACAAAGTGCTTTGATATCGGCCCCGCAGTAGCCTAGAAAAAGACTCAACATGAGTGAGAAGATCCATTACGTAACTTCTAACTTAAATAAATGTACTTAATTAAATAAGATTAGTTAAATAATATATTAAATAATTACTTGCATCTTTCATTAACTTACACATAAGCAACTATCAGCTAAAAATACTTCGAAGAAAACCATGAGATCTGATTCTAGAAATTACAATGAGTCTTACCGACACATTTTTCTGCCAACTCATCCACGAAGGGCTCGGTCAGCCTTGGGCTCCAATCCCTGGTGTGGATTTTTAAAATGTGCTTTCGGGCCTGTAAACGAGAATACATAACAAACATATTACGAAAAACAAGACAACTCAAAACAGCTTAACGCATTTAGAAGTCTTCAGAACAAATTTGAAAATTATGAGTTTTAATATGGAGATCTGCATACTGCACTCCAACAGAAAATTGCAATGATTTGTCCCACTCCCGCCTGCAACTGAAATGTTTTGGCCCATTCCCGCCCACACAGTTCTGTCAAGGCGAACTGCCATCCAGTCTCTGACATAGTTTATTCACGAATACATTACTCTCTGCTGAAATAACACAGCAGTCACGGTCATCAGGCTCACTGTGAAGTTACTTCACCAAACACCATTTATTCTAAGTAAACAAAAAGCAGGAATTAAATCACAGAATGGTTATTTTTGATGTTTTGCAGTCCGTCAGATTGAAGGCTCAGCCGTCTCTGTAACCTACAAGAATCTGTATGTTGTTCATGTGATCAGTTGCTTTACAACTCCTCATTCATTTTAATTGCTTTACTGTTGTCCTTTTATATTGTTTATATATATGATTTAAGGTTCGTTCTACCATTCTACTACCAGTGCGCTTGCTCCCGCACGCAACACTGAAAATTACTCCCGTGCCGCAAGATATCGTGGCAGTGCAGACCTCTAAATTAATAATCAAGTCTCCTGCTGTGAAGGCAAATTACAGAGGCATTCAGACAAACGTGCAGGGCAGTAGTGGCCACACTCACAAATCTCATTGATCCAAAGAGTGGAGAGTAACAACACTCACAGAACAAAATGCTCTTTTTTGGAGTAAAGTAAATTAGTAGTATAAACTTTAGAACTGGTCATTTGCAAAATAAAGTCTGACGCCACTCAGCCAATCGAAGCCACCTCTTAGCTTTCCTTCTTCTGTCAAGCGAAGGAAAAACTCCTCACAACAAATCTGAAGTGAGAACTGCAGAATTTATTCAGATAAATTAGGCTATGAGAACTGCAAAATGTTACTGAGGAGCTTGTAATTCACATATGCTGTTTTTATTTAATTTCTAAAGCTGGAATTAAACTGTATGGAGCACCACACGGGCCCATCCCCTACAATTTCTTTCCATTTCATTTTTTTCTCTGAGGTCCATTTATGACATTTATGTGGGTTTCTAGACCAAAAACAGACGTAATTCATTTTTACATGACCATTTTCCAAATTCCCTTCATCTGTTACAATTACACAAGATACTTTTGTTACTTTGTCTACAAGACTGTAAGACTATATATGTAAAATGCCTCTGTTCTGATTGGCTGTTCTGTATTGTGCCTCATTTAAAAAGCAGTATGGCGCTGAAATACTAAATATAAATTCATAACGGGGGAGATAAACTGCTGTAGGCATAAACTGACTGCTTGGACTAGGGAGTCAATTGTAGGTTTCTGAAACTTATCAGTGTTTACATAATACATCAAACTGTTGTATTTCAAAGAAGCTACAAAAATGTTCTCGCTTTTGTGATACTTAGTGATAAATAACGTCATATAACAATGTAAAGATCAGTAAACTAACCAGGTTAGCTTTTCACAACTTAGCTGCTGACTATAAACTTGATAAATCAGTCAGGTTAAACTGGACTGTACAGTGCTTGCATTAGTGATAAAACATATTCTGTGTCAAGTTAAATAATAACTCAACACTCTACAGCACGAGCCATTATTTGCATTGTTTCACAGGTTTGATAAAAGACATGATGCACAGGATGATGAGTTCTCTTCAGCACAGATCAGCTCCAGTGTTAGCTTTAGCATTAGCTCATCTGAAAGGGCCACTTTCCTAGCTTGAACTTTCCCTTATTAGACATGAAAATCTCACATGGCTTAAAGATTTCCCTGGTTTGATTGATGTAAATATGATTTTCAGAATCACTTTTTGCTTTAATTTGACCTACATTTACACTGTCCTGTCAGGCCAGTTTAATTTTGAATATTTTTTTAAATATATATTCCTCTGTGTGTGTCTTTTCCTTTGTGCTGTAAAAGTATTTAGTAAGTTAGTAAGTGGTACAGGTACTATTGGAAGGCCTGGACTAAATGTTTGAAAGACAGAGTGACAGTAACTAAGGGTGGGTCAGAATTTTGCAAATGATAAATTAGCTCTGAGAAATCAGCTGAAATCATCAACTCAAGATATGGGCAGTTTATAAAAAAAAAACTCTAGAATCACAGGGAGATTTGTCTGTCCCAAAGCAAAAGACACAGGTTACATCTATTAGCATTATTCAGAGTATTTAGGTACCTTTTTGTCTGGCAGGTTGAACAGAAATTCCCGGTCAAAGCGGCCAGGCCTCCTGAGTGCAGGGTCGATAGAGTCAAGTCTGTTTGTAGCACCAATGACCACTATCTCCCCTCGACTGTCCAAACCATCCATTAAAGCCAGCAACGTGGAAACTATGGAGCTTGAAAAAAATAAAGAAGTAAAAAGCGATAAAAATATGATCCAAAACAATGTTTTTAAAATGTTTTTGACAGTCAAATTTTCAGATTTCTAATAAAATATCAGGCAATGAATTCAAATTAAATTACCTGTGGATCTGATCCTGTCTGCTAGAACGAACAGGTGCAAGGCCATCAATTTCATCAAAAAAGATGATAGAAGGTCTCATGAGGTATGCCTACAAGTAGATGTGGAGAGTATTACCACACTGATCAGCCACAAGTGACATTACAAATGAGTCTGGGTAAGACAAAGGGCATTTTTAAAGCATTTAACCCTGTTTCACTTATTTAGTGTGCTTTCCCCTACATATTCTTCAAACAGTCACAAACACAACAAATCTGAGTCATGAGTTTGTTTATAACCAACACATCACAGGTTTAACTGGCTAACCTGGTCAAAGAGAAGGCGGAGCTGCCTTTCTGACTCCCCCACCCACTTGCTGAGGCAGTCAGCACCCTTGCGCATAAAGAAGGACACTTTCCTGTCCCCCTGACTGCACTCATTAGCCAGTGCCCGCGCCACCAAAGTCTTTCCTGTCCCTGGAGGCCCATAGAACAGGCAACCCCTGCAGAAGAAGGAAGTTTTTGTAAAATGCTTTGAACTCATCAGTAATGTCTCAGCCTGCTGTAATGCTAAATACAGCTATAAACACATGAAAATAAAGGTTCTCTGATGTCAACTTTAAAAACATATATGCATCACCTTGGAGGCTGGATCTTGAACTTCTCAAACACTTCAGGATAAAGAAGAGGAAAGACAACCATCTCCTTGAGAGACTTAATATGATCTGCAAGCCCCCCAACACTGTCAAATTTTACCTGGATTAAAGAGGTGAAAGACACTGTTAGAGAGTCTGCACAGCACAGATTCAGTGGCAAATCGGTCTTCTCTTTAACAACAGAATCCTTAGTAATACACTGAATGCATATGCATTTAGTTACATTTCTAAGCACACAAGAGTTCTAAGACTTACAGAGGTGTCCAGATTCATAGGGTCCACATCCGCTAAACTAGCACCAACTTTCACCCGATCACGAAGCACTCCACTGGCCAGGTCCTCCGCTCGCAAATTCATTGGTAGACACCTGTCATACAAACAGTCTTCTCATTACATAAGAATAGGCTGGTCTTGTATTTTCTTTCCCTCGATGACTCAATGATGAAGCCAACCTGAGAATTTTCTGTTTAACTGATGACTAATGAAAGAGGGTTAATCAGCATTAGGCCTGTGCCGGAAAACAGGACCCTTTTATTCGTGTAACAGCATGGACATCACATCACCTATCACGCTCAAACTTTAGCTATGTTCATGTGTGGGATAACTAGTGTCTTTAAATAGTTTGCATTAATAAATCATTAAATTAATAATTTTACACTGACAGTGAGTGAGATGCAGTCAATGGAGGCTGTTTTGGCGATAACGTGGTTAACCGTCAACTGGCACAGGCCTAATCAGCACCATAGGCAGTCACATGGATAGTTCATGTGCATAACTATAAAACTGATTATTTTAAAACATTTTGATACACATTTGCATTACTATGATTAAAAACCTTCAAGTCAACTAAACCCTCAAAGTGCAGGGTCTAAGTGAAAAGTTTAAGATTACCTGTTTCGAGCACGTGTCATGCTTTTACTTTTTCTCCGCTCAAAACGCTCCTCGTCCGATGAGGACGTTGTATCACTACTGTGGATGGCATGCTTCTTTATTCTGATTCAAAACATTACAGGAAACAAAAAATGAAAACTTGTATTTTATATATATATATATATATTATATATATATATATATATATATATATATATATATATATATAAAAGTGTTATATATAAAACCCATAGCAGAGATAAATGGGTCCAGATAAGATGCTATATGTTTATAATTCAAAATCTAAACTTTTTGCTACATTACAAATTATAAGATAATGTTAATTCCACAAAAAGTTGATAATTGAGGTTGTTACACACCTAATATGGCTTCTTCTTGCAGGGGACCTGTGTGTATCAAACAATGTGTTCTTGCTTTGTTTCCTGTTCACTGGCTCTGCAAGAGGACATAAATACATAGAAAGATACATTTGCAAAATAGTAATAAATATTAATACAGGCCCCTTAAATAACTTCAACAGCAACTGAGGATTAATACCTATGGGTGGTGCTTCATATCGCTGCACAGTTTTGCGCTGCCTGAGGTTGTAAGGTCTGTCATTCTCCTCTCCTGCTTCCTCTGCTTCATCTCCTTCATCATCTTCATCATCCTCCCCGTCATCATCCTCATCTCCCTCCTCATGTGATTCTGAAAACATGAGGGAGGATTTTTCAAAGAAAGGAAATGATTAGTGAATAATAATAATTAAGTCATATACCTTTGGAATTATTGAGGTATTTAAATATTTTCAGTTTACATCCCATTTACAAGAACTGAGCACTGTAGATTCTAATGCCTCTGCAATAGGGCTTAATGGCAAAATAAGCCAAATTCAATTATAAACATGTTATTATCTCCCAAATAACCCCTAAATTGCTGAGCACACAGAAACAACAGAAACAACCCAGCTGTCTGTCAAATTTCAGACAGTTCAGAGTTCTATTTGATAAATGAAAACAACTACTGTCATGCACAAGTTAATGATGCATTGTCAGCCATTTCCATGCAAAAACACTGAAAACAGAGTTTTCAAAAGTCTCCACCCTGGAAGGGTGTCTTCATGTGGGTGGGAGGCCAAAACACAGAGAAAAAAAAAATGTTTTCACAAACATCCGGATAAGTGTGGATAGACCTTTAGCTTCCAGTCGGCCATTTTAGGACTGCAAAAATAATAAAATTCATCTAAGACTATGTGCAACAGTGATTTTTGCTGATGGGAAATTAAATGTTAAGAACATACCCTCAGTCCCTTCCTCCTCTTCAGGTGCCTCGGATTTGCTGATGACTTTATGGTGAGTCTGCATTCCAAACGTATTCCTCCTCATTGCTTTCCGTCTCTTCACACGGGAATACATGTCCATGTTTTCCTGTTAAATCAAGGAAGATGAAAGAAAAGTCAAATACAGCTGGACTAAGAAAACAATACTATTGCCATACTGATTAAATTTAACATCCCAATACTTTTGAACATACCACTATATCATGTTATGAAGCGATATGTTTAGGTTTTGTGGTAATAAAGTCAATGGACAGATGCTATCCGAGTACTATTACTCTATGCCATAAGAAAATCCCTACATAATTCATAATTGTGTTGATTGGACTTTTTTTATTCTATTTTTTATGTACTTGAAACAAAAATAAATAAATAAATGAACAGTTGGCAACAGGAACATTTGTACTTTATGGACATTATTTCATAGACATAATGCTCACTTTCTATCAAATATCTAGCTAAAATATCACAAAAGCCCAGTTTTCTGGAACTGGATTAAGCTTAGTCTTGGACTAAAGGCTATACCAGTTCAGATAATATATTGTCCAGAACTATTATTTCCCCTAAAAAGTTCTGCATTAGATGCCAATAAAGCAGCATACTGCAACATGCAATAAAATACAAGAAATCTCTTCTTTTCTAGTGAAAAATCAGGGTGAAGTTGGGATGCTATTCTAAGCCAGCACTCACCAGTTCTGTGTCAGTCCACATCCGTAGCCGCTCCACTTCCCGATTCTGTCGTATGCTGCTGATGTTGTCCATCTCCTGAAGCACTGCTTCTGCCGTACTAACAACAGGGAAAACAATGGGGTCCCAAAAGTCAATCACACAAAACAACTCAACTCAAACAGAATGCTGAACAAACCTGTAGTTCAAATGTGGAAAAACATGATTTATTTTTGTATTTTTTATTGTTCTGTTGTTAGCACAGCATCTTATATAGATAGATACACAGATAGAGAGATAGATAAGATACATACACACTCATTAAATCAATACAAAATACAGATCATTGAGTACTAACGCATTAACATTGCCCACTGCAGCCCAAAAATCTCCTCTACCGTTTCCAACTCCAGCAGGTCTCCTCTCTCCAATACAGTCAAGCCATCTGTCTTATACCACCAGCTTGCTATCTCAACCATAAAGCCACGCTGGGAGACCTTAGTCAGTTTATCGCTATGCTTACATCATTGAGATTTTTTGTGTTCACTATCACTTGAGTTCTGTTAATCTGATCACACTGCAACCTTAACACCTTCAGTTCGGTAACATGTTAAAAACACTTAAGCATAGCGATTATAACTCTGCTCTTTGCCTTTACAGATAAGTGGAAGATTTATCTAGTTACACTTAACGTTATTCAAAGCAGCTCCTGAAATGAGCAGGCTAGCAGTTCATCTTGAACTAAGAGAACAGCAAACACCTGTAGAGAACCAAGTACCAGCACTGACCAACTGGCTTTGAATGAAGAGCAGCCTGCCTTTAAAAGCACCTGCTACATTAACAGCTACATAAAAAGCATTTTTAGAGAATACTCAAAAAATGGCTCATTAACTCAACATAATTTGCAGTCCATTTAGTAAATACACACACTACTGGCCAGAATTGCTTCAAATATCTGAAATGAATGTTTTTAAAAACATGAAAGCAATTTGACTGCCTATTAGTGTATAAAGTGATTCCTAAACGCTAGTCCTTCACAACTTTACAGGATTTATAGAACTGGTAGAACGATCGGAAGCTGTAAATAAAACTGTTTTTAGTGAGTCCAAACCAGAGCAGTAGACGATTCTAAAATGACTTTGAAAGCTGTATATCATCAGGAATCAGATCTAATGAAATAAAGACACAATTCACTGTTTTTTTTTTTTTTTAAATGGGGATCAAATCTTGAGGCAGATTACATAACTATTAATGCACATAGATCATGCATACATAATTTCTTCTTGTTCACAGAATTCTTGCAATACTGAATAAAACAACTAAAAGTGCATTTCGGAAAATAGCTTGTAATCATTAAATCCACAAGGTGAAAGTCATTAAAGAAATATGCCACGAGAGACCATGGGTTACTGTGATTTTATCACAGGGAAGGGCGTTTTTTGGCATGACGCGAAGCCCTGTGATAAAATCACAGTAATCCACTGCCTCGTGGGTTAACGCTTTTATAACACAGCAGCCAACATAAAATATATTAAAATACACAATGTTTTAAAATTATATATATATATATATATATATATATATATATATATATATATATATATATATATATATATATAGTAATATAGTTATTATTAATAAAAATCAACATGAACAAGTATTCCGCCAAGAAATGTAGTTTCTTAAGAGTAGAGTATCGTTGCTAAGCAACCACTGACCGCTGAATGAGGAGAAGAATGTTCGGTCGCCAATTGCTGTAAACTAAATGTAAATGTTTTCTGTATCTGCCATATCTGCATCTGCACTGTGCAGTGGTTATGAGGTCTTCTGGCTTATTCCTCAATATAAATCTAATGTAGTTCATGCATAATTTTGGGATGTCTTGCTTGAGCAGCCTGCTTCAAGTCATGCTACAGTATTTCAATGTGACAAGGTCAGGACATTTCAAAATATTCATAAAAATACTACTAATAGATGTCACTGTCAAGTTGTGTGACCCAACCTTGAGTTTTAAGTCACAAAAAGAAGCCCTAATATTCTGCTGTAGAATCTCCTGGTATAACCTGGAATTTGTTGGTCCTTCAATGGCTGTAACAATTCAGGTTATAAGGGAGCAAAGCAGCCCCACACCATTACACTCCCACCACCATGCTTCACACTGTTTTCTCCCAAAATAACATGCTGCGATAAATGTAAATGCAATAGTAATTTTCATGAACATCACTCTTGTTCAGTGATTTTTTTAAAGCAGACTGCTGATCTGGAACATCGGCAGGTAGAGGAGATGCTTAAAGATCTCTAGCTATTACTCTAAGGTTACTGACTGAGAATTCTACAGCACTGACCTTAGCAGTAGCTTAATTTCATTAATTTGTAAACTATATTCTTTACTGCACACTGAAGAAGGACCACTTCATTAGAAACCCTCTTTCAACCCTTTTCAGTCTTATGAGCCTCTACAGTTTTTTGTTTTTTTAGAGGGCCTCTGTAAGGGCTCTAACGTGAAGAACAGGTGACCATATTTGTGTGTATTCTTTTAATATGGCAGATAACCAAAAACATGCTTGAAACGCCTGAAACTCTTACGCTGTTTTACAAACATCATTGTCTTAGAGATTCACATACATTTTCTGTCAATAAGCTTGACAATTTAAATAATAATTTGTTTGTTAAATACAACTGTTCTAATATCTCATAATAAGTTGTACGAAGATCAGATCCTCTTTTTACAGCATTTTTATGCACCTTTTTAAGACCTTTTTCTATTATTCCTGCAAAACTCCATATAATTCCAACGCCTCCAAGAGCTTCAGAACTGTAGAATCTTGAATAAACGTATTACCTGTTGACTAGTTGGTCGAACAGAAGGCTCTGGTTGAGGTGCTCAAACCGGCTCTTCCTAGAGCGACAGCTCCTCTTTAGCTCAACATGGCCGTTTACGTGAGCGTCGTCCCCATCTGTACTGTCATCTCCCCGCAGAGTCATTCGCCCTACAAGTATATAATAAAATAAAATTATTACAAATATGACAAACAAAGAACACCACAGATAGTAAAAAAGCATTGTAAAATGCCACTATGTAAAATGCAATTCCATCCACTTTATCTCTGACAAATAAATGTAGTAAAGGGAAAATAGTGCCCAGTTAAAAGGTCCAGCGCTCTGAAGCAGTTTATTTTAACAACAACCCACATTTACATTTTAGGAGCATAAAACAGAACACCAGCTATCTACATAAACTAACAATAAAAAAGTAATATCTTACTGTGTCCATTTTGCAAGGCTCCAGTGGACAACCTGAAACACATAAAAAAACAACATAAAATAAGGCTGCATAACTATTAAATAAACTGTGTTCAAGTATTTTAACTCAGTGAAATAGTTTAACTTTTTGACATTCAACAACTGTTTTAGAGACAGTATGTTAGCAAATCCAAACTGGATTACAAATAAATTCCACCATCACTGAACTATTCCATCTATACCGTCAATCTTCATCCACCATGACTATTATGACTATTATTACTAAACCAGTGAACCACTCATCACAGTATCTTTTGCCAATCCGTGCAAATTCTTTTCAGGCCAATTTATTAAAAGTAAAATTCAGCCCTAACAGAAGTCCACTGAGTTCTCTAATGTTAAGATACAGTTATGGCTTCAGGCTATGTCAAAACCCCAAACAGCACCTTTTTGTTTACAGATGCGTTTCAGCATGTATGCTTTACAATGATTGTAACTGTTTAAACTATAAACATGGTTATAGCAATGTTAAGCGGACTGGTAGATGGACAATGGCAAACAAAACATTTCATATTTTTCCCAGAGGAGCCGCAATGGAAAATTCTAAAGTAGAAGCAAAGTACAACAAAACCTGAGTTTCAATATAATCACAACCATAGACATACTGAAAAACATCTGCCTGTTTTCAAAACACTTTATAGATGAAATCAATGAATAATACAGCTGTATGGAAATGTTTGGGCAAACTGGTGATTTTTAAAGTGAAAAAAAATAAACACAACCTCTGCAGCAAACTGTTTTTTTTTTTACAAAATCTACAAACGTTACTGTACAGTTACATTATATTTGATAACATTAAAATAAGAAAAAATAAAATAGTAATTCTGGTCTGTGCAAAAGTTTGGAGACTTTACTAAGTCATTACTTTGTAACACCAAACACCACCTCTGACAGATATCATAGCTTGTGAATGCTATTTGCAGCCAGCTCTTTCTATTCTTGTTTAAGAAATTTTCACCCACTCTTCCTTGAACAACGATTCTAGCTATGCGATATTCTTGGGCCATCCTGCATGCATGGCATGTTTCAGATCTACCCACAGTTAAGAGACTGTAAGGCCCTTTCCAAAAGCTTCAGCTTGCATCTCTTGAAGTAGTTCAGAGTGGATTGTGAGGTTTATTTTGTCCTGTTGTAAAAACAGCCTCTTTTCAGTTTTGGGACTGACTGAGCCAGATTTGCTTCCAGAATTTGCTAATATTTAGTCTTCTAAATCTTGCCTTGACTTCCACTTAGTTTGCCTGAACTGTCATTTATTCACAAGATTTGGACAGTGGAAATCTTTTTATAGCCTTTCCCATCTTTGTAGGCATCAATTAGCTTCATTTTGAGAACACCAACTATCTGCTTAGAGGAGCTCATGGCCGTTAAGCAGGGGCACAGGTTTTAAAGAGTCTGTGAACGTATTACACTCTGGAATTGTCAACATTTCCTATTGGCAATTCTCGACCTCCCTAACCAGTCTTCACAAGTCGATTCAGTGAGTTAATTATGTTCTGGGACTTTCACAACTGGAAAGGTATCCAAACTTTTAAACATGCACAAAAGCTATTTTATTTTTTTCTATCTATACTTTAATCAAGTATAAAGTAACCGTGCAACATTTGCAAAAAATGTTGACTTTTTTTTATATAGTTTGCTGTATAGGTTGTATTTTCACTTCAAAAATCAAAAAAACGTCATTTGGCCAGGGGTGCCTTAACTTTTGCACATAACAGTACCTTTACCATGCAAGAACGCCAACGTTATACCAGTAATCTCATCACCATGGCAAAGTTCACATGACTGCTTGCCACCATCAGACAAGTACAGTCGCTACTTACTCCAATTCTGCTATGAGGCACAGAACAACATTTTTCTTGTTTCTTTTTTTGCTATGTCGACACAAAAACGCAGCATCAGAAAGACTAATCCTCGCTAAAGAAATGAAGCCTATGATAAATAAAAATTCTTAGACTGTGTTTAAGTCAGCGTGTGTCACAAAAAGGTTTTCAAAAAACACTGCTGTGTATACAGCACTGCAAGATCACTTCTAACAGGTAGCTGGTGATTCAGGACAGAACTATAATGATTGCACGCAAAGCAACTAAACTAGAACTACCTTTGTTCTGTGCCACCTTAAGTTGACTCCCATGTAGGCTTGCAAACCCATAAATCCAGCTCAGTACTACACCCCTCTGTTGCAGGATGGGATAGGCTCACCTGGTGCAGTGTTTGGTGATATTCCATGTGACTCTCTGCCCTTTGCTCTGGGGACTGGGGGAAGTGTCACTGGAGCAATGGGGTGTCTGTCTGCGTGCTCGCTTAGATGGGGGCGACAAGCGTGGACTACCAGATCTGACATCACTGCTGGGGTCCTTCTGGAGGAGATTAAAATACAAATAACACAAACATAATCCATTAGTGAATCAGTAGGTGCAACCTGTACTGTAGTATAAAAGACTACCAGAATTGAAGACTCTGGCTGAAACTGGCAAACGGACCTTCCCTTCCAGCCATTAGTGCAAGCGGCAGAAAAAGGCAAAGGCTGGCAGACCTGCCAATAAACAGCTGAATCTATCACACTCCACTGATCATGCAAGCAACTGCCTCAGGTGCTCTCACAAAGTGTGTAAATTTCCTTTTCTTCTGCCCATTCTCTTAGTTGCCTGTCCACTGCAGCAGCCACTGACTCTTTCCACACACATATATATTTTTATATATATTTTTATACACACACACACACATATACATGATACATGTATGTGTATATATATATATATATACACACATACACACACACACACACACACACATATATGTCCATGTGTGAATGAAAAAATTACATATATTTTTCTAATATTTGTTTGCAATATGTTAACATTTTTGACCTGCGTGTTCATATATGTACATACATTATTACATATATTTATCTACATCTGTGCAAATACTGGTATTTAAATACATCAACATGTATTTAAATATCTAAAATAGCACATTTTAATATATTTAAGATGTGTATTTTAAAACATCACATATACACATATGTTATTCATATGAACTAATACATGCATTTATTTTTCTTCAACAGGGGTTAAACATCCAAATATGCACATATATACAGATACTTCAAACATATATGTACATACATACATAAACATACATATGTATATTAAATATGTGTAATAGTATCATTTTGTAATAGTCAAAATACATGTAAATATATAACAAGCTTGACAGACATTTGAGGAAAAAAGTAAAGATATTTCCTTCTCATATAGATTTTCCTTTTTTAACAAAATATTTGATATGTGAGGTATGCTAATATAATGTCAATTTCAATTCCACGAAATAAACTTTTTTTTTTTATCAAAACGGAAAACGAGCCACATGAACTACAGCTAACTTTAGCTTTCTTCTAGCTGTAACACCGTGGGAGAAATTAAAAAAGAAAAAAAAATTCTACTGCAATACATAATCAGCAAGCTAAAAGAATATCGTGATTGAGCGGATCAATGTAACTTCATTCAAGCTCAACATAGCACAAATGATTCACCAACACAGCAACAACGACTGTGACAACACTCAAGTTTACGGAGTTCACTTCATAGCTAGCCAAATAAAAACATTGTCTGTTTGAACCACAAGGGGTCTTGCTTCAGCTGTACGTTCCCTTCCTCGCTTTTCCTGCATGAAATTCGGTTATTGTGCTTAAGGAAGAACAACGAACAACATAGAGCGAACAACACCCCGACAAAAATGTTCTTTGTTTTCCTCGCTGTGTTGCTGTCAGTTGCCTGAGCAATGACAAACCTCAACTCGCTAACTAGCGCGGCTAGCTAACGTTAACGGTAGTTCCTCTCGAGCCGGGCAAAGCACAACACCAACACAAAGAGAACTTGGGGCACTGAGTGCGATAAACTAGTGAGCTAGCTAGGCTAGCTATTATAGTCGTGTTGTTATGACTGAAAAATGACCGGCAATGATGATATCTGTCGTGTCATTCACAAGTAACGTAAATATTTTTTCGTCGGTGAGTGTCATTATCGGTATTCGTGAACAAAAGAGGTAGCTAGCTAGCTATCAATGAAGGGACATCAATCTTCAGGCCAAACTAAGCAGCTCGCTGCAAGCAAAACTGGCTAGCCAGCCGGGTGCTGAGGAGAAGGACCCGGCTCTTACATGGATCTGCTCCTCCAACTTTGGATTGTTCCTAGGAGACGACCTCGTCCGGCAGGAGATGAAAGTACTGCCTGGTTTTTCCTGGGAGCTCTTTCTCGTGTTCACCATGATTTTTCTAGCGTCTTGAATCTCCTTAGCTCTGTCAGTTCCCTCGTATGACTGTCTCAGCTAGAGTACCGAGGCGCCATTTCTCTTTCTCGCTCTCCCCCTCTACTGTCGGCAAGTGAAACTATCCACAAGGCCACTTCCGCCTAAGAATTTCTATAGGAAATTTCCAAATTTTCTAAATTATTTCACACACGCGTTCCCTTTAACATAATCACATATCTACAGTGGTGGTTTAAAACCTATTTTTGCTGACCTAAACAGAAAAGGTAAATGTTAGGGTTTACCTTTTCTTCACTTTTAAACACTGTGCCTGATAACCTGTCTCTTTGAAGCCAATTCCTGCCCTTTAAGATTTAAAATTCCAGCACCTAATGTTTTTATATTCTTAGTCAATGCCTGTGCCATTGTTTTGAGATGCTAAGACATTATTTTGAAATACTATCCAACAAGAAAGCATCTCAAAATAACGAGAAAGTAACTCAAAATAATGAGATGGTTTAAAATAACTGCTTGTTATCTCAAAATAATGAGATAGGATCACAAACTAACGGCATAGCAGTTCACCTAATAACAAAACTATCATATATACGTGCTGGATTTTTTTGTAAGTGGCTAATAAGGGCTTCCATATAGGCTCTCTACTCGAATACATGTGAACTGTAATGTTTGTGGAATATTCATTCAGTCATTTCAGAAAAAAGTAGACATTCCAGAGATTTTTCAGTGAATGAGGACCTGCTCTCTTCAGAAATTCCAACGCTAAACCAAACCAAGCCAAAATGCTTTAGCTTTAAAAAATTAGTGTGGATGTGCATTATGTATAACTTAATTAATATATATAATACATTAATTAAGATATATGTATTAAATAAGAATTTCACTAAGGTGTGATAACCCCTCTGTGAGATAAGGCATTATTTTGTTACCAAGAAGGAACACACACACACACACACACACACACACACACACACATTTTCTAAGCCACTTATCCAAGAAGGAACTGACAATATTCTTAATTTTTCACAGAAAATGTTTAAAACAAATAGAAGGGATTCTGTTTGGGCTATATAGAATAAAGTATTCTTTCCATTACATTATAGAAAAAAACTGCTCACAGGCTAAACTAACACAAAGTTTTATTACATCCTTCTATAACCTAACAATAGCTCAATCAGTTTGCATTGAAGTCCCTGTAGTTACTGAATAATAAGCCTTACTAGGTAATAAGCCTGGGGTTTTAAAGGGTTGAAATTGGTTAATTGGAACACATTTTGTTTGACTCACTTGTAATCAGGCATTTCTGTCTAGTGCCAACTAAATCAGCATTTTGTTATGTCCATTATCACAAGGTACCTGTTGCGCACAGTATTAAACCTGTTGTATGAAAAATGGACATAAACAATAGCACACATGCTTTTACAGTAAATGTTACAGCAACACAGAGCTGATCTCATATGCACACACTGAGATGCACATAAAATTTACAGAAAGGAAAATGTATAACTGCTAGGTTTTAAAATAATCAAGTGCTTTTATATTGTTTGAAGCAGAAATACGGTGTATATAGTTTAATTTCTTGTTTAAAACTAATGACAGTATCATTTGTGGTTACCTTTATTTCTGCGAATGGGTAACTTTGCAAAAAGTATAAGAAGGCTGATCAGAAAATAGTCTTTCTTATTTATTTATTTATTTATTTATTTATTACTAGAAATGCACTGCACATAGCACTTAAAGAAAGAAATAAAGGTCGCACTCAGAAACAAACTACTTCAAAAATATTTTTAAAAAATAAAGTAATGCATTACATTAAATAATTACTTAAAAAAAGGAAAATTACATTTTAAGAGAAAAACATTTTTTTTTAAATCCTCAATTTCTTTTCCTTTTCAGATATTAACAAATGTTACGTCATCTGGTGGACGTTGACGTCAGAGTAATGGCTGTGCAGCTGTAGTGTGGGGAAAGGTGGCGTTGCTGACAGAAACTTTGAAGCTCGAGACACATCTGTATGAATATATGAATGGAATCCCAAACTGGTAATGATTTACAGTTATTTTATCGGAATCGATATGTTTTGAGTGTGACCGGCGGCTGTTAGCTGTGTTTATCTGAGCTAATCTTAGGCGTCCACTGCGCTTGCGTGGTCCGCACACTCTCCTTATGTAATTTTGGCGCACCGGCTACAGGGTCTTGGGTGATTTTGGTAATAAAGGTATATTGTTGGTTGGGTAGGATTTTCATTCATAGTCTGGGGCGTAGTCGAAGCCTGGCGTATTGCCATGTACATTTTAAACGGTGTGTATTGACCTCACACGACCATCTTTCATCGCACTGAAGCGGTTCAAGTGAGCGTTGCCCACTGGCTTTCAGCGTTATCATAGTCTTTTTGTCAGTTTATTGGGTTTTTAATCGCCATTCATCTTGGAATAAGCGTTATTTTGTCATCTCAGAGGGCACAAGGCTGGGAGAGGCAGTCTGGCCTCCTAAAGATACAGAATAGGAGCTACTTCGAAATAGCCCCCATGCAATGTGAAACGAACAGGCATGTTCTGGTTTCCCAAAGCTTTCTATCTGCAGCCTGACTGCAGGCTGTCACCTTTTTCATTAATTTCAGACTATATGACTGAATGTACAAGTGGCACATTGTACTATTCAATTCAATTTCAGTTTCTCAATTCTACTTACTTTGTGTTATCACTCAAAGCAAATGTGTTCTTTTTTCGTTTCAAGATGGGAAAGAGAAGACGTGATGAAAGATATTGATTCAGGGGAAAGAGGCAAGGATGGCCCATGGTGAGCCTAATATCCTTACACTGTTTCAGTATTAACTGTTAAAGTTTGATACCCTTTTCCCTACAATTATCATTATCTGCTATGATGATGCTTGGATGTTACAGTAGTGTACACTCTATGTCCAAAAGTATCTAGACACCCCTTTCTATTCGTGTGAATTCAGCTAATTTAAAGTGCAGACATCGCTGACACAGATGTTTCATTGCACACACACAGCTTAATCTCCATAGAAAGCCTTGTCAATAGAATAGGACACTCTGGAACAGCCACACATGAGCTTAAATCACCATGCCTAATGCCAAGCATCAGCTAGAGGGGTATAAAGCCCCCAGCATTGGGCTGTGGAGCTGCATTCTCTTGAGTGATGGAGCACTAATGAATACATTTGGGATGAGTTGAAGCAGGGGCGTAGCTGCGTGGGGGCCTATTCCTCCTTGCTTGGAAGCCAACTTCCAAGTTGTAAAACAATGTCTCAGACATCAGGCAACATAATGTAATGGCTTGGGGCATAGTCAAAGCCTGGCGTATTGCCATGTGCATTTTCAGATTTTAAAAACGATCAACTAGGGGTGGGCAACTAAAGGCCGGAGTCCAGCACAGTTTAGTGATTTCCCTGCTCTAGAATGATAACTAAACCTGGTTACTAGCTGATGAGTTGAATCAGGTGTTTTTTTAGAATGGAACATTTCACATCAAACCACACTGATTGACCATTTACACCCTTCTTAATGGCTGAATTATTCAGATTGCAAATTGAAAAATTGCTGAGGGTCCCCTTTAATTTCAGGAGAAATATTGGATGCAAAGGTGTCTACAAACATTTGGACATATAGTACATGTTTCTCAAAGTCATACTTTATGGTCTCACCATCATTACCCTTACTGTGTAATGAGCTCTTAGGTGTGATGGTGCTCAGAATGATGATGAGGAGGAGGAGGAGACCCCCATGAGGCCCAGTTTCTCTGTGGAGGATCTTCTGGATGAGGTGGAGAAAATTGGGAGTGTCTCCACAGGTGGCAAGAAGGTTCAGTAATTTATAGTTCGGCAGCATCAAAATCCAAAGCCTTATTGCTTGTGAATATACACTTTGTGAAAAACACGTGTCCTTTTGTCTTGGCTTCAAGATTGCTTTGCTCAACTGCTATTCATAATGCAGGTGGAGATTGTTGTGAGACTGTGGAAAGATGGCTTCACTGTGAATGATGAGGATTTGCGCAGCTACACCTTGGAGGAGAACCAGGAGTTCCTTGAAGCCATTAAACGAGGGTAAGGCTTGTACTGCAACTATATGTGACAGCATTCATGGTAAATGTGTCATCAGAATCAGAATCACTTTGTTGGCCTGCTATAATATGTGTACTAGGAATTTGTCTTTTTAAAAGGTGCATACATTTGAAAATAGTTCATACATAAGTTGGCAGTATAGAAAATAATAGAGCTAGACAATTAATTGTCACTAAAAACACAGAGGTTGGGAACAACATTCAGCATCCAGTCCAAAAAAAAAAGATGTGCTGGTATTTCTGGTGCAAAAAGGTCTTTTTTGCAGATATTTTCCCCAAATCATTGAGCCTTAGAAAACAAATAGTAAACTGATAATACAAATAAATACAAAGGCAGACACAGTATGTATAACAAAATGTGCCTTATCCATAGTATTTAAACTATATGCACATCTCCAAGCCTCCTCCCCAGTGTACTCAGCGAGAACATCTGTTTGTAGGGAACTGCCTTTGGAGCTGGAGGGGAGAGCAGAGGATGAGGAGCTGGAGGTCAATGTGGAGGACATGAAGGATGAAATCTACGTTCCAAAGAAGAAGACATTTCTTCCCTTTACTGGCAGAGGCTATAGACTAGGCAGGTAAAGAAAGCCTTTTCAGTGGTTCTACTGATTGTGGTGGTTTGAATGTGACTTTTTATTTTTAATCTATTTATCAATGAATTCCAGGCCTTAAAAGCCACTGTTCCTTGCTGTTTACAAACTGGGTCTAAAATTATAATCCTCCACAGGAACTCAGATCTTCCTCTTTAGTATGCTTGGTCATCCATGAAAACAAATCATTACTTTTATGATTCCGACCACATTACTTCAGTACTACCAAGTATTGAAAAAAAAATCATGTAATTCAATATCAGATTTAGAAGTAGTCAATCTTAAAAAAACATCCTTGAGCCTAAAAGCGTGCTTGTTCCAAAATCTAGACTACCTTTTTCCACCGTTAAGAGGCCAGGACTAAAGCTGGGTATCGTTCAAAATTGTTCCGTTCCAATACTGATACCTTGATCATAATACTGAACTATACATTTTTTAATTTATTCTTTTAAAATACAAACCTAAAGTGGGTATGGCTTAAATCAGAAAGGAGTGTGAAGTGCTGGATTGGGTATATTACTGCAATCATTCTCTAACCAAGAAGAGGCATTAATGACATGAATACAAAATGTAATTTAGAAAACCACTCAGCTTTCACTGTGTTCCTGGCAGTTTAATCCCTGTCTTTATTTCAGTGTATTTTAAAACATTTATGTCTTTTATATTTATTCTGTTTATTCTGTTTATAACCCTTGCCCATTTGTCAAAACTAGGTTTTGTTCAGGTTTGCCTGAACCATCTTAAATAAAAATTGTGAGTTTGGCAAATTCTTGAGTTGTCAGTGCGTTAGAAATCCACTAGATGGCCTCTTGGCTCTTTTATTTGAGATTATGTCATGTGGTAAGTTAAGGATTACCTGAAGAATGAGATATGTTTTACTTCATAAACCACAGGCTTATTGGTTAGTTATTACCATAAGCCTTATTATTCAGTAGCTATGACTTGTTTAGTAACTACTATAAAACTAATATGTACTGTATGAATGTAATGAGATAGGCTTCAGACCGCATAGCCTGTGGAGGCTCAAAGATTGGAGACAGTTCCCTGCAAGAATTAGAAAAACAGTACGCTGACACCATATTTAGAATAATTTAAAGCCCCCCTAACACCAAAAGTGTGCAGAAATAAAAAGAAAAGGGAAAATAGGCTAATACACATTAACTCAGCATTAATAATTTTGTTGGTTTACATTACATTTCAACAAAGCTCACATAAACACAATCTATTTGTTAAAGTTATTTTTTAAGGTTACGTTGCACTTAGAGTGGCCTCATGACACCATTATTTGAACCATGTTTCATATCATCGCTGTCCAAAGAAAAACAAGTATCTCTAAAAAGTTCACAAGAAAGGGCATAAATGTTCTTTGCATTCAATGTAAGTTAATGTAAAGGCATTTTATTCAAAGCGCTTTTAGAGCATTTCTATCGGCCCAGTCATCATTGAATTTTCACACAATGTAAAGGACAGCTCCCATGTTCAAATGATGAGGAGAAGTAAAAATCTAAAAAAAATGGAGATTCTTTGGACAGCGTCAATATACAGGCCCTTGAAATGTAAGGGGTTAATTGAGTCCTAATTGTTAAACAGGCATTTATTTGTAAAATGATATCAGTACGACAGTGAAAGGCAGCAAATATTGAAGCTCAAACACTGTAAAGCATGCCGTGCTATTTGGAATTATTCATGCTGCATTGATTCTGTCTCTCTCAGCGTGGCGCCACGCGTAGTGGCCAGGTCTCGGTCAATACATGAGGACTGCTCAAGCCCTGCTGTCCCTCCAGTGCCGCTGGACGAAAACCTGCCCATTACCTCGCTCCAGATCTGGCTGGCGGATGGCCGTCGGCTCGTCCAGAGGTTTAACCTTTCTCACCGGTGAGTGTAGCGTGCGCAGATTGGGCAGTGCGTTGCTAGAATCAAATCTTGCAGGCTGTAATGGTGTAGCTCTGAAATTCTACACCTAAGAGCTCTTACATAACTTCAATTCAACATTTATGTAATATAAGCCCCCCCTTTAAAATGGAGGGAAAAAACTGTAAGCCTCATCCTTGCTGCAAATCAAATCAGCTTAGGGGAGATTTAACGTGCGGCGTCATAGCATGTAAGGATTTTCTGGCAGTGGGCTTTAACATGGTTGTTGTGCTGGTGGGCTAAGAAAGCCATAAAGAGTAATGTATATCCATATTGTGCCTTTCTAGAATCAGTGATGTCCAAGATTTTGTGGAGAAGGCCCAGACGACAAGCTCACCGTTCATCTTAACCACATCTCTGCCTTTTCGGGAGCTGACAGAAGGGGATCTGAGCCTAGAGGAGGCTGACCTGACAAATGCTGTGATTGTCCAGCGGCCACTCAACACACAAGCACCCTTCGGTCACTCCTGACTGAATCCAACAGAAACAGAAATGCTCAGATCCACTAGTCATCCACTTTGGTCACCTTAAAGCACGGAGAAACAGTTCACAACATTTTCAACAGCACAACAGCTCCCAGTATTTGAAAGTTAAAAAGCTGCTTAAAGAATCCTTACCATCTCAAACTTCCTACTTAATCAATACAGTGAAAATATATCCTAAGAACTTCACATAATGATGAATGGAAGAAGGACATAAATGAAAGAAATCCCATCACTTTCACCTTACGTTTTCATTTTCCAGAAGGAAGGCAATAATGAGGACTCCCTGGCCTGTTAGTCATGCTGCTGCATATAGCTTGAACCTTGCAAATATTATGAACTTTATTGGTGCAGTACTTATTTCTGACTCATTCTTTATTCTTCCCTAGCTGGATGCCTTGGCCTCCTCTGATGCAATGCAGTATGCACAAGCCACGTCTTTAATATCAGCGTTCAATAAATATCTTGGAAACTGCCGTCTGAGCAGTAAAAATAGACACAGACTGCACTTCTCTGTGTTTAGCACAGGCTTGATTGCATTTTGCCTTACCACAGCAGTGAGACTATTTTTTGTGTTGAAATGTTTGCTGGTATGTTGTAAGCATTAAGGCAGAGTTTATTTGCAATTGGCAGACATGTATATGCACTTTGCCTAAGCGAGAAGTTCTTTTGTACAGGAACTCTGCGTGCAATAAATCTATTTAACAATGGAGCTTTACTTGTTTCTTATTATTCATTATTTTGAAAGAGAAGAAGACTGGAGTCTTTTCTAACCTAGATTGTTTGCTCCATATAGTCTCTCATGCCTTAACAGGCTTGGAACATTTTCCTCCCAATACACAGCATAATGACCCATTACTCATGTTCAATATTTAAAGAGGAAAGACTGGAATAGATTCTCTGTGTCTGAGCATATGAAGTGTTCAGTTGGTGGTTAGTACTGGCCTACTCCATAAACATTTCTCAAATCTAGGTTTTACAAATCTAGGATTTTAAAACCTGTCTAATCACCTTTCCTTGAATGGGCTGATGGGCATGCATAATCAGCAAAATGACATATTCAAGGCATGACTGTAGATGTACTTTTCAAATTTTGTTTTCCAGTATTGTTCTGGAAACTAGCATTTCATGTTTGTATTTATTTTCATGCATTGTTTAGCATTATCTGTAGACCTACACACATAATGCAGAGCATATGGCTAATTTCCTGGCCCAAGCATAGGCCCTGCAATAACACTGGTTTCCTTGAACGGACATAATGTTTGGAATTTTAAAGGAAATATAACGCCATGTGGGACCTTGTCTTTGCAAGCTGTAGAGCAGGTATTGTGCTGGTTTTGCTCTGGAGCTGTTGCTTTTACAATCTACAAAGAATCAACATCCGCTTTCACATGCTTTCACATTTCTTTCACTGGAAATTTTCAACTGTGATGTTATTTGGTTGATAGTCTACAATAAGCCAGCACTTACAGGCAATTAATTTACCTACATGTTTTAGTGTTTTGATACTTTAAGATACATTCAGACTGTAAAATTCATTTATGGTCTTGGGGAAACTGCAACAGATCAGTTTCAGTTACAGATGAATTGTATTTCAGTATCAAAACCGGAATGGTTAGAGTGATTACACTCTCACAAATAGTTGCAGAATTCATAGATTTCACTTGGGCCTTGTTATGGGATGCAGTTCATTTTGCATGTTCCATGTTTGCCTGCAAATTTGTGTTCACTCATTAGAAAACTGCATGTCGTGGGAAACTACGATGGCAGGAGCACCAAACCACATTCCTGAAGATTTTGAAGTATTCAGAGTTTAGTTCCAACCTACCTGAGTGCATTCAGATGGTAGATTAGGGGTGCATTTCACAAATCAGCATTTCTCAGTAAACTGCATGACTTGAATACAAAGTGAGGAGTAAAGTGCCAAATAAAATGTCCCCTACTTGTTCTCCTACTGTACAGGGCCTGACTTTTGGTTTAAATTACATTGTATGTGCAAATAGCCAAGATACCCCTTCCAACTATTGAATTCAGCTACTTTAAAGGGACATTCAGCCTAAAACTAGCATGTAATATGTTATTTGTTGTGTTGTGTGTTATATTCTGCAGTACAGAATTCCATTCCTCAGAATTGATTCGACAGAATTGATGATTTTGCATCCTTTTTGATTTTCATCCATCACCAGTCTCACTACAGTACCCAGTATGAATTACAAAAATACATCACACAAAGCATTGGGATAAAAAATACACTGATGTACTCTGATGCAGAGGATAATAAACACACACAAAATATCAAGCTTCCCAGCAGTGACGTTTGCCTTCTGGCTTCCACATAGATAGCACAAAAAAAAAGCAATTTCAAATAGCTTTCTTCATGTATTTGCCCCAAAGCACTTGTACTTTTTCAAAGGTTCTTTCCATCTCCTTCAAGATACATCATCAGAAGAGGGTTTCCACAGCATTTAAACCAGAAAATCTCACTCTTAAGACTGTTTTGGCACCACTGTAGGAGGTGAATGGGTATACAACATTTCTATTTTTTTGCCACTTTGAGGGTGCACCAACTGGCAGTTCAAACAAACGCATGCACACACAGTTTTATAATCATTATAGAAAAGCAATAGCATAATGGGTAACACCGCTGTCTTGCAGCAAAATTGGGTTAGGTTTTGTGAAGGGCAAGCACACCATGCTATGCCAGTAAAACGCCTTTCAGCAAGACCCTGAAAGCGACATTTGCCTACCTTTGTAACAGGATAAAATTGTAAGTCTCCCTGGAGCATCTGCCAATTGCCATAAATGTAATGTAACAGAATGGGATGCCCTTGGATAGCCACACACGGACCTAAGACCGGCATGCTCAAAGCCATGTGTCAGCTAGAGAGGTATAAGTATCCCTCAGTATTGGTCTGTAGAGTAGAGGAATTGCATTCTCTGTAATAATGGAGCACTATCAAATATCTGTGGGAAAAGTTGCCATTTGTGATCCAGTACTAAACACCCATCATCAGTTCTTGGCAAACTCCCTGTTATTACCCTTGATTTCAGAGGAACTGTTGGATGAGTAGGCGTCTATGGCTATGCGTTTATGGCTATGTGAGGAATCTTCATTTGTTTAAGGCACCCTGGACTGGTACTTACGGAAGTCCAGAAAGACCATGAGGTAGTTATCATTTTCTGGACTGTTTTCTTGAGATCACAACTTCATTGTTAAAAGATCTCAAGATAACAAAAGGTGTTTTCTCAATATCACACAACTTACTTTTCTCAAGATTATCAAGTTATCTTGAGAAAATAACTTTAACTTTAATCTCAAGATAACAGTCCAGAAAATTATAACTACCTCATAGCCTCTCTGAAATTAGGGAACTAAACTCAACAGTACAGTAAATCTCCAAGAGCAGGTTTGGCCAGCTGACTCTATGGCGTGCCATTCCTCCAGCCCTGGAGGTCCATCTGAACTTCACAAGTTTTTGTTTTTCCTGCAGCTGAGTCATGTCATGAACTTACCAATGAGACTGATACATGTTAGGAAAAGTAGAACATGAAACTGTGCAGTGTTTCCCAGTCCTGGTCCTGGAGGCCAGCTGTCTTGTCCATGTTAATGATTTCCCTTCCGTAAAACACCCACTGCAACTCAGTAAGGATTTGTTAATTAGCTGATTTGTTGGGAAACTGATGTGGATGAACTATGGAGCTGGGAAACACTATCCCACATCAACAGGCATACAGTCTATTTAAGAACAGGAAAATGGAGTTAGCATTATTTGCCCTCTGAAAGTTTTAGCCAAGGGCTCTGTGAGACTAGACACACGGAAAACTAACACACTCTTCATTATGAAATCGCTAGAGAACGCTCTTCACTGGATCTGTTTACGTCATATTCATCGCTTTTCCACTAGGGGGCGCCTTTTTCCCTCTAAGACTGTATTAGCCTTAACGGCAGCGTCAGCCCCTGCTGTTGTGTTTTGTCCACCTGCATTCCGTTAGACATCGCCTCCTGCGCTACGATTGGACGGACTGTTTGCGAGTATTAACTCTTAGCCAATCCTAGAGCACGTGGCGGGACAATATTACCCATTGCTAACACAGGAGGCGGGGCGTGTCGGAATGCGGGTGTGAAAAAATAACACATTGCCCCCTGCAGTCTTCTGTCTGCTTCATCTGGAATGAGCACACTGGTTAGGGACGCTGCCGTGGCTCCATCACCCAGGTCAGCTATCGCTCTGTGTATACTGGGAAATTCTGCAGCTCTATCAGATTACCTAAAGGCCCAGCACTGGGGAATGTTTGCTTTGCTTACTGTAATGTTTGTTGATATATCTGGTCCCAGATAGACAGAACAGTCATTATCAGCAGACATGCCAAAAGGCATTGTAGTGCGTTTTATTGTGAGCTGCTTGTTACCTTCTGTGAGGTTTATTATGTGTCAGGTTGGCATGCTGCTGTGAGAGTGTAATTTCACATCGTTTATGTGTTTGCATTAAGGATAGGCATTTGTAGGTGGGGGTATGTGTGGGGTGGGGGGTGTTAAATCTGTGGTTTATGTGCTTGTGTGTCCTTTTGTTAGCATATATGTGGATAAATTGGGTTTGGTCAATGAGCCTGTTAAGAAGAAGTCAGACTAAAACATGTGAGTGAATTGAACCCAATATAACGGAATATAGAAAAGAATACCTTTATTCCTTTATTGCATAACATATTGTACAACAAGATTCAGTTAGTGAGGAGTGATTTTGATGCTTTTGCAATAAAGTAAAATAATATATAACAGAAAATCATAATAACAAACAAGAACAAATAATATACTTAGTGTGAACACACTAAATACCAAAATAAATTGTATATATATATATATATATATCCAGTAATGCAGTAATGTTGAGGACTGGACTCTGTGATGGCCAGTCCAATAGTCTGAGAACACCAGCAGCTTCTGATTTGTTGGTCTACCAGGTATTGCATGATATGTTCAGAATCCCATTTTTTGCAGCTGCCAGAACAAAACCTCATATGTCTGAAATGGTAACTGTATAGGAGAAGGAAAATATTCTTAATGAATGAAAATTAATAGGACTTCATTTTTTCAATAAATTTTAAAGCTTTTTAGCATGTTGTACAGAGGAGCTGGCATTTTCAAAGTCCGTAAAAAAGTACAAAACGAAATACGAATAGCAGCAAGATATATATATATGCTGTCGGAAGAAAACCTTGTCGTTTTTCAGTTTTTGGCATAATTTGAAAATATCTGTTGCTCTTTACATTCATACATACCAAAAGAAATGACCCAAAATTACTTAAAAATTCTGGTTTCATTGACTTTCATTAAATGTAAAGTAGATTTTTTCCTTCTCCTGTAAAGTTACCATTTTAGAGATACAAGGTTTTCTTCTGACAGCAGCAATAGATATATATGTACAGACACACACACTATAAGGACAGTTGTATTGGGACACACCTCTTAATCAAGAACAGTGTCAATGAAG
Organism: Colossoma macropomum; assembly: GCF_904425465.1. NCBI lineage: Eukaryota > Metazoa > Chordata > Actinopteri > Characiformes > Serrasalmidae > Colossoma > Colossoma macropomum. The sequence goes on along the minus strand of NW_023494795.1, from coordinate 19,533,350 downwards.
TAGTTTAAAGCACGCCACCACTGGACCCTGGAGCAGTGGAAATATATTCTGTGGAGTAATGAATCACGCTTCTCTATCTGGTGGTCTGATGGACAGGTTTGGGTTTGGCGAATGCCAGGAGAACTTAACCTGCCTGACTGCATTCTGCCAACTGTAAAGTGTGGGGTTGGGGTTGTTTTTCAGGAGTTGGCCTAGGCCCCTTAGTTCCAGTGAAGGGAAATATTAATGTGTCAGCATACCAAGACATTTTGGACAATTGTTTGCTTCCAACTTTGTGGGAACATGACTGTGCTTCAGTGCACAAAGCAAGGTCCATGAAGGCATGGTTGGGTGAGTTTGGTGTGGAAGAACTTGGCTGGCCCACACAGAGCGCTGCCCTCAACCCCATCAAACACCTTTGAGATGAACTAGAACGGAGATTGCGAGCTAGGCCATCTTGTCAAACTTCAGTGTCTGACCTCACAAATGCTCTTCCGAATGAATGGGCAAAAATTCCCAAAGTCACACTCCAGTATGTTGTAGAAAGCTTCCCAGAAGTATGGAAGCTGTTATAGCTGCAAAGGGGGACCAACTCCATTTTAATGCTTATGGATTTAGAATGGGATGTCATAAAAGTTCCTGTATTTGTGATGTGCAAGTATCCCAATACTTTTGTCCAGTGTATATATAGTGTATATATATATCTATACCCAGTTGTCAAGGTCACAGAATTGATAATACATACTAACAATAGTCTAAAATGTTCAGAAATAATAAAGGTATTTGTATCAAAAACAGTACTGATGATAAAGGAGGTTTGGGCATGTCTCTGAGTTGGCTCTTCCCTTCCTGGCCCCAGGCCAAGGCTGTGAAGCAGCATGTGAATGGACGCTGGGAGGACTGCAGTTGTAACTGAGGGCCAGAAGACACGAGCCTCTGTTGCTCGACCTGTCACTCTCACAGTCATGGCTAAGGGGAAGAAGGCACCGGCTGGCCCAGGGGACAAGCTAATAATGAAGCATCCTGAACCTGCCTTCACCAAGGTCCCTGTACAGGTAAGGCCTTCTAAAGACTTCACAGTGGTGCTGCCTAACTTTTTACTTCATTTCTTATCTTGCATAACATGGCCATCTTTACATTATTACGGGTTCAAGGGGGGATCCTGCTATTCTGTTAGCAGTATCCTGTTATTATGTGAGACCAAGGCAGGTATACAGGAGAACATGTGTTGAACAGGATGTGTTGAAGTCCTTTGATAAATCTATGCTATGACAAAAGTCTGAGCGTTGGTGTGCAGGTGGATTTTTTTTGTGGTATGTGGAACAACATGTTTTAATGAATAGAAGGAATGTTTCAGGACTTTCTGATGCTTTCCCAGCTCAAATGCCCCCCGGCAGTTTAGATGATAGATAAAGGGTGAAACTCAACAGTATATATAACTGTCTAGTTCCAATGAAATGAGTAATATTTCTGAGTACATTACAAAGCTGCACTGACATCTTAACAGTTATGCTGTTATCAAAGGACATCAGTCTTGAGCAAGCATCTTTTTCATGTGCTATATATATTCAGTCGTCATTCACAGTGCTTTGTTGTGTAATGTAGTATTGTAGTATTGTTAATAATGGTAAAATAGTGGTAGATCTGAAAAAACAGTTTTATTTGGGTACTAGTTGCACTACTAGACTAAAAAAAGTTTAGACCCGAACTTCATCTCACAACTATTGTGAAACTTTGCCTCACATGGGAAGCAAATCAGGAAGCAAATTTGTAACTATTCCTTTTAATAAGTTGCTGCAAAGTAGCTTTTAGAGACATAAAATGCTTTGGGTGTCTGGTTCCTATCACTAACATTGTGAACAATTCTGACTTGGTAAGTTTCTCTTGAATGGGGCATTTCACACTAAAACTCTCTGAATGACTTTGTTTACATCTTAAGGATTAAATTATGCAGAAATTTTGAAGATTTGGTGGAATTCCCCTCTTATTCATTTATGTGGATCCAAAGAATTAATCCATGAAAACAAGGGATATGTTATGAATTTATCCCTAACTATGTGAAATGCCAAATGCTGCTTGCATTATGATCATCTTATCTGCCACATAAAAAGCCATCTGTTATATTTAGCCTTATTTGCTCAGCAAATTAGGCTAATGTTCAGAAATTTGTGCCCTGCCTCAGTTCTAAAGCACAAGTGTGATCAGAGCAAAAGCTGTTGTGTTAGGCAGGATGGAGAGAAAAGCTGTTCAGCATGGGAACTGCTCAAGCGACAAATAAATGCAGTGTGTCTATATTTAAAAATAGCACATAGTGATTTACATCCAAAAGAACTTGCCCTTTCATTCTAAAGGAAGAAGCAGTGCATAACCACCAGGAGAATCTCAAAGCAATGTGACCTTCAGATGTGGAGCAAATAGAGAGAGCACGTGAGGCTGCCAAGCGGAATATCTGTCAGCTTCTCTCATACTGTGTTCTATTGGTGACCCACTCACTGAGCAACTATGGGGAAAATGGTAGTTGTGCATGTGTCAATAATATATGGGAAAAAACACTAATGCATCTCTTGTTCTCACAGATCTCATCACGAGAGAAGAAGAGACCCCTTGTGGTCGAGTATAGAACGATTGTAGAGCCATGGTAGAGAATAGATTCAGAGAAATCAAATTACCCTGAGAGAAACAAAAGGCAAAGGTGGATAACACTATAAATATATGGTGATAGCATCTCTTACACGCGTCTACACTGACTCATTTCACATAGAGCTGACACCTAACTATGGCAAGAGGAATGTGGAGGATGTTTTTACACAGTATTGTTGGGGATTGTGGATTGCATACAGTTAATCTGAGGGCATTAGGCTAGAGTCTTAATGCAGAAAGGCCACTGCATGTAAATAAATGGATAGACCAACATCTGCCACAATAGTGCTGATCATCTGTTTTTGAAATAATGTTTCACACACAAAACTGTAGTCCACTCTCAGTTTTCTACTCTGAATATTTAAGCATGTCTGGATTAAGAAACAGCAAAGCCCATGCAGGAAATGAATATGTACATATACATATACTTTCTCATATCCAAAATATATGTGCAATATATGCCAATATATGTGATGGCTTCTCATACGGAAGAAAAATGTATGTACAGATGCTACACATATCCAAAATATATGTGTTTTAAATGTCCATATACATGATCTCTTCCCACGCAAAAGAAAAAATATTCAAATATATGCGCAATGTATGACTATTATATGTAATGTCTTCCCATATGGAAGAGAAATATATGCACAGAAACTCCCTTACTTCCAAAATATATATGTAAAATATGCCAATAGATGTGATTGCATCCCACATGGAGGCTTAATAACATGACATAATATGTACATAGATGTCCTCATATCCAAAATATAGGTGCAGTACATCTCAAAATATGTAAAATTCCAAGTTCAGTGTGCTATCAGAGGACATATGCTTGGAAATTCAAGGTGAATTTCACTTTGCTGGCCCACTGATGAAATGCACTGGTAAATCCTACCCGTCATAAACCCTTAAACCCCTTATTATGTCATCCCAGGCTGCGCTCTGCAAACATGCGGCACGCACAATCAGCTTAGAGCATCATCTGTGGGATATAAAGCAATGAATAAAATGGATTCTGTGTAATTAAATTGCTTTCTTAGAGCTGGTTTTCTGGACACAGATTAAGCCTTAGGCTTGGGCTACAGCTACATGATGCAGCTGAGAGGGCTCTTCAATTGAAAACCCCGTGGCATGACAAGATCTGGTTATACTGGAATTCATAGGCTGCTGCAACAGCAGAAAAAAACACTTTTTCCATGTTAGTCACAGTAACAATAGAAACTGCTTCTCATTTTTGGGCAGTGACACCCCATGCGGCCAGCCACACACCTAGCAGCAAGCCAGTATTGACTGGCAAGCAAAAAAAAAATGCTATTCACTTTACCTTTGATGGTTTGGTGCTGGGAGTATGAGATCAGGCAATGGATGAGTCAGAATCTTTCAGTCTCACCCTTTCTGACTGCGTGTCAAGGTAGTTGTCTAGATAACTAAGGAAAGTACCTAGTTAGCTTTGTGTCTTCTGATTCCTGGCAGCTTTCCCTTTGGTGCCGTATTGTCGTGATTGTAGTGTGCACTATCTGTGAGGAAGTCAGATATTTTGTGCCCAGACACTGAATGATTTCCTGTTTATGTTTGTCATGATAAGACATCAGCAAATGTCTGTGAGAAAGAGTGATCAGACGTTAGTGCCATGTTGCAGGAGAGGCAACAGTTAGGTCTACGACTTGAATGATTCGCATTAATGTCCTGAGAAATGATTAATCCTAATCTTAATCTTAATCACAACACGTATGTGATTATGTGTATATGTTAAAATCTCACTAAACTGCAAAAATGCAGGTGAATTATCTTAAAGTGAGTTGATATATCTATTATTTCTCATTTTGAGATGGCTGTAGGAATATTATAAGATTGTTTACCATATATTCAGAAGTTTTATTTGTTTTAAGGAATTTAATTAAGTAAAACGATCTCAGCATTGGCAGATAATTTTTCTTGTTTTAGGCGTTTTTATTCAAATAAGCATAAATAATATTAGACATATTGACTAGATGTAAGATATTTTCACTTGCTAATATATCATTTTTTGCAGCCCCTTACCCCAAACGTAGATCAGCCAAGACGTGTTAGGTGCCTGAACTCCGTTTCTTTGTTTTTGCACTGGAGCTATCAGATTAATGTAGCCAACAAGTAATGGAAGTATATGCACTCTAATTAGCCTTGTGTAAACTGAATGTCTAAATCCGTGCATATTTGCCTCAAATCTTGCCGAGTTGTTATTTCAAATAGACTTGTTTATGTGGTTTTGGACATTGTATGGCATGCAATCTGTGAAAATGGACAAAGCTATGTTCAAAATAAAAACTTAAAGAAGGTCAGTTCTACTGTTTGTAGTTGTGCAAAGTACTTTTATCCATTTTTGTAGATAACAGTATATGTCAGAAAGCACACAAACAAGTGTATTTGATATTATTTACCACAAGTTGCAATGTTTACAGTGCAAATCTAGCCATTTTGTTTACCATCCACACAAACACTTTTGATATGTGATGTTGACAATCTTAAGATAGTTGGAAAAATTGGAAAAGTTTTCTTTGTGTGCTATTTTGTCTCATGGTGCCCTGCATGTTCTTCTTCTCTGCCATGAATGGGTTAGACATTTTAGATTTAGAGATGTTAAACAGGTCAGATGGCTGGTTCCTATCACCTCTGCTGTGAATTTCGACTCTATATGTTTCTCTAGATCAGAGCATTTCACATAAACAAATCTGAATGGTGAACATCTTTACCATTCATTTGTTGTACAAATTCCTCTTTTATAGCTTGAAGCAGTTTGAGGCGAGGGTGCGATGATTCAGCACCAATAAGTCTTGGTTGCATTTAGGCTACAGGAAAAAATGTGCAAATTTGATTATGTGGCTGAACTTTTGCTTTAAGATTATAGATAGTAAATGCAGATCTAAGTTTAATACCAATGCCACTAACTTCCAGTTGCAGAGTAATTGTAGTGTAAGGAAGTGGAGAGATTGCACTTAGGGGATTGAGTTTGAAGTCGCTCGAGCACATGCTTTCTTTGATCTTCATGTCAGGCACGCCATCCTTTTGAATAATTACATGGCAGTCTCCTGGTAATTGTGCTTCTAGAAGACATCCCTTTTTTTAAGACAGGGGAAAGTGAGAGAGAGCAAGCAAAAGAGAGAAAATGAAAAATCAACCAGTTAATTATAGTGTCTTTTGAAGGTCGATTGGCTTTGCCCTCTGTGGTTGTTTTGTTGCTGCCCTTCTCAGGCACAGCCCCGAGGGGAAAGAGAGTGCATGGGGATGTCCAAAGCTGGTTCACATCGTGCAGATGAAGGAGCGGGACGAAGCCTGGAAACGCAGGCGCTCGGTATAGCTCTGTGTTGTATTTTCAGCCTGTCTGGCTGTCTCCAGGATCTTAAGAAAAAGACAGTCATAAATATAAGGCTCTCCATGCTGTGGTTAGCTCCAAGCCCACTGCGCTTTAATGTGTAAAAAGGATCTCCCTTCCATCCGCTACTACTTCCACAACACACTATCATAAACACGCATTCTTAATTCTTTCTGCACACATTCAGAGACGAGCGTCCTTTTTAATGTGTGAAAATCATTTACACCCACAAATGTAAACAGAAACACATTTATGCCTAGCCTAGTCTCTTTGTAGTGTTGAAAGTTGGTCTCTTTGATTGGCAGGCACAGTTGAACAGTGTTTTTATATCTTGCAAAAGCAGTAGAAGAGGGTTGCTGCTGATGACAGGGTCTGGGGGGCTACCACATCCCACCCATATGCTAGAAAACTGAGAGTAGCGGGTTTGAGTGTGCGGTCACCACATCAGAGAACCATATGTTATGCATATCACCCAAAGCCTCGGTAATGAGCTTCAGAGATGGCTGCACATAAGCAAGGTCTCTGACCTTTAACCAGCTATGCCTTCGCTTTAAAACCAACTTCAACAAACAACTTCAGTTGTCATTTACCACCTACTTAGATTTCAGACTATACATTAGCAAACAGATATTGGTGCCCGCTTTGTTACTCCTACGCCTGAATTACATGGAGGTGTGGAAAGATTCAGTTCAGTTCAGAGTTCAGTTTTAATATATGGAATAGGGGTGTAACGATACATATTTTATGATACAATATTAGTTGTGGTTATGATACGATAATACAGTAGTGAAAAAGAAATGCCAGCATTTTGTCACTACTTTTATTAGCATTTTTTGTATTTAAGTACAAATGCCTAGTAAAACATAACTAACACAAAGAAAGAATTTTACAAGACAAACAGATGATCACTCTTGAGAAAAAAGAAAAACACTGGGCCTCATTTACTAATCTCTTTCTAAGTTTTGTCTTAAATTTGTTCTTGAGAAAGGACCTAAGCAAAAGTCTATGTCGGATTCATGAAGTGTTCTTGAACTACAAAACTGTTCACAGCGTTGTGCTCTTGAGTGCGTGTAGATTCTGTTCTTACCTAAGAACAAATCCCAGATAAGAAAACACTGGTGAATGTCAGAAACTTCATGAAAACTGCATTAGTGGGTTTTAAGAAGAAATTTCTTCTTAAGAATGGTTGGTGAATGAGGCCCCATGTGTCTCCAGACAGGTAACTTTACAGAAGGAAAAAACCTTCTTAACTTTGAATGGAAGTTAATGGAACCAGATTTTTTTCAAATGATCAAAAAATGACAAAAATGGAGATACAATTGTTTGATCCCAACTGCGACGAAATGTAAAATGTGTATGATTTACAAAAAGTCAAGCAAGTGTTTGTGATGCATTTAAATGTTTGCATTTAATTTGGCTAGTCGTACATGATGAACAGTATATTTTATATGCTGCAAGCTGCAGTTGTGTTTTATGGTTTGTCTTAGCATGGCTGCCTTTGTGGGATGGTATGAATTGTTTTCAGAGCAGGGGATTCTCACCCCTCCCTGTTCTCCCATCATTGCTCGCTAGCAGCTCAACAGCTCATGAGTCACGGTTCATGGTTGATTTAATTTCATGGTCTTCTCTTTTAGGACTATCATGGAGTGCTTTTAATAGGACAAAGTGAGCCATTCCCATTCATATCATTACATCTTATAGCATTATGTAGAGTATGAAGTCAAAATATATTAGATTCACAGCATGCATTGTATTACAAAATGAATTTTAATATGCACATTGTGACACCTCTATTCTGGAACCTTTTGCTCATCTACTACTGCTGTGACATCCTATATGTTCCTTTAATGTATTTATATCCAACATGCTTTTGTAATTGGCTGTGTATCTGGTTTTCTACACCATGAGGCCTTTTTTCCTTCATGATATGAATTCTCTTCATAATCAACCTGCACAATGGTATCCAGCTTTGTGTAATGTTCATATATGTCACATTACATGCATGATACACTTGTTTATGAGTTCATGTTCTTATGATCCTTGCTCTTTTATGTGTGTTCACAGACTCATCCAGAGCAGAAGCTCTCTGTGTGTAGCAAACTGTGTTTTGCCATCGGAGGGGCACCTAATCAGGTGGCTGGGAGTGCTACTGCTTTTTTCCTCCAGATATATCTGCTAGATGTTGCTCAGGTAGGATGTTAATTAATTACAAGAATACTTTAATATGTTCAGCATTGCCTGAGGAAATGATCATAGTGAATTATCTCATTACTAATGCAGCAGATTTGATTCATTTTTCCATTATGTGAAAGCTAATAATATCTGGAGGGGTTTTAGCTACTGCTACTGAGTAGATTTTGGCCATATCCCACTAGGTCTGTCACAATTATTACATAATCACCTAATCACAATGATTTGAACTGCATGCAATTAATTAAGATGATCGCAATCATTAGCCATGTATGAGTATGTTGCAGCAAACTCAATGTGTATTGGGTACATTTTCTTTATTTGGACTGGAAAACACATTTATTTACACAAAACAACAAAACCTCTGACTTCTAAAACGTCTTGATTCAAATGTGCACTGTAAAAAATGGCTTGTCAGTTCAACCTAAAAAAATTCAGCATGTGGTAACAAGTAAATTAACTAGTTTTATTCAACCTAAATAAATACTTTAAATGAATGACTATTTTAATCAATGATTTTTTTACTTGAATAAAACTAGTTCAGTTGCTTGTTGCTACATGAAATATTTTTAGGTTGATCTGATGAGCCATTTTTACACGTTATCATTTTCATGCCAGTAAAATACATTAAAGCAGTTCTTACCAAAAGTAAGTAAAATGAATGTCAGTAATTCGTGTGTACACATTTGAATCAAGTCAATTCTAAGCAACACTTTTTTGAGTGCATATTTCGTTAACATTCTGAGTGAAAATAAATTAACACATCCTGTACTGGGAACAAACACCAATACAGCATTTGCTAAAAAAATTAGTGCACAGTTTTATTTATTTGCTGAGTTTAATGTTTGTGGGAAAAAAAATAAACATAAAATATAAAATATGCCATAACTTCTGCACAAGCCACGTTTTATGTTTTTCATTTTTTCCAATTTTTTAAATTCAGCTGTAATTGTGTATTGAAATGTGCAGAAGTGTGTTCTCTGTAGAGGATGTATTAACTTATTTTCAATTAATTAATTAAAAAATCAACAAACCATATCATTTGACCTGGGGTGCTCAAACTTTTGCAGACAACTGCCTATCCCACTTTGAGTGGTTCTGAAACATCAGTGATCTCTCACTTGCTTTGTGACTTTGTGAAGGCGGCAGAATCAGTGTCTAATGGTAATGGCCACTCCTGCTCTTCTTCTGCAGATAAACCCATTCCAGGCCTCCATGGTGCTGTTCATCGGTAAGGCCTGGGGGGCAGTTAGTGACCCCATTGTCGGATTCTTTGTCACTAAAAGCAGATGGACAAAAATTGGCCGGCTCATGCCATGGTGAGTGGAAGATTCTCTCTGTTCGCTCAGGCAGGCCTGTGGCAGAGGGTAGTCTCTGACCTTTATTCCAAGTTCAGCTATTCTGTTGTTTGCATGGAAGGCATGCCATTTATCTGAAACACAACACAACACACCCTAACCCCTAGGTTATGTTTGATGATGAGAAAGTGCAAGAATTCTTTTTCGTTGCCGACTACTTGCTACAATCCTTATGTGTGATGACACACTTATCAGTGCCAAGAAGATTAGCTACAGCTGTAAATCGAAACCATAAAGTCATAATCTGTGGAATTCTTTAAAGGCTGCACCTTCCCCATACCGATCTCTGTGAACAATGATCCATCAGTCCTTAAAGGAAGTCCCCATATCACTGAGGTGTGACATCACAGTGGTAAGAAGGAAGTTGTTAGCGTTTATGTCCAGAACATTGTGGTGAAACATCACAGCCTTGCCCGGCCGGGACTTCAGGGTTCCTCTGCTTGTTTATTATGCTAGAGCCCCAGTGCACCATCAGGAGGGAACATTTAGATAACACTAAAGATTCTGTAATGCTCCCACTGCAAGGCGCCATGGTCATCAAGGAAGTACTCATAAAAAAAGTCCCATCAGACCCTAAGCTGAGCATTTAAAAACATCAAAATCTAAATTTCACTCTACAAAATTATACATACTTAGGCCTTTCATCAGAGCTCATGATATCTCTCCACAGTGAGCTCCCCAGTCAGCTCACCAGTATCTTTGACATCTTGACATTTCTTCAAAGGCAATGTAATCAAACACTTTTGTCTTGAGATATGGTTAGAGAGTTATGCTACTACAGTCCTTTTTCTCATGTTGTCATAACAAGATTTAGGCTTTCAGTAGTTTTTGACAGCCATGCTTTCTATAGCTCGTAATTTCCTTTTTAGAAAAAACTAACTGCACCCCTAGTCCAACTTTAAAAAATGCTCAAAAATATGATGGACGGGGGCACGATTATCTGAGCATACAGATATCTGAACATATCTTGTGTTTAAGTAGGATACTATTAACCAAGCGTGGATAATTGGCCATTGCTAACTTAATGCTAGTATGTCTAGAACATTGTGAAACACTGAAACCACAAGCTAGCAGAAATGCGCACTGTTGCAGGGATGGTAATTTATGGTATAAAGAGGCGAAACAAAGGTAAAAAGGCATATTACACCAACTTGTTATTCCAGATTGTTCGTATGATTTGCTGTGGTAGTTTCTCTCCCAGCTAACCTTGATGATGTAGTGCTCCGAGTTATGCGCGCCTACAGCAGAGTGTAACTGTGAACTGACCACAATAATTGTTTTGTTTTTTTTGACAGTTTAAAACTTCATCAAAATAATTATATTTTTTATTTATCTTTTATGTTAACAGAGCAATATCCTACAGTTTTTCATGAGGAAAAAACAGCTTTAGGGTGTAATTACTCTTTAACCCCACAGGCTCTTTAATTAACCCCTTTTCCTAGTAGGCATACAGTGCAATTTCCATCTTAGAGGTGCCTCAGTTTTTGCACTACATGCATTTTTGTTCTTCATTAAAATTTATTAAATATGTTTTGGAAATCTGAATGATTTTAACCTTTTTTTGGATTACATTAATTAAAATATTTCAAATTGTTTTCCATTCTGCCAACGGGATGGCCACTAAAGGGGGGCTGCAGAAAGTGGTTGAAGAAAAGATCTGCAATAACTAAATAATCAAGATTTGTAATATGTAGTAATTACTACAACCCAGACATCACCCATAGAAAATACACAGACAGTTACAGCAAACGTTGCCAGATTGGGTTGCTTCCTGCCAAATTGGGCAGACTTTGCTTGGGTTTGGCAGGGGGAAAAGTACTTTGGTAAGTGGGCTGGTTTGTCGTCATTTTGGCGGGTTTTAAAAAACGATATAAAATTAATAAACTGCATTACTTAATAATGCAGCTGATTTTTAACTAACTTCTCTCCATTCCAGTCAGTTATGAAAACTTTGATTGACATTTTAGACACTCCTTTTGAGAGGAGGCCGTTGCCCCACGCAGCAGTGTCTTTCACAGTCAACAAGATACATATATAAATTAAGTTATTCAATTATTATATTTGCAATTATTTTTTTTGTCTAGGCATTTCTTGGATGTTTGATAGGGATACTAAAAATTACATGAACAGTTATTTGTATCAGTAATAAAATGTTTTTAAACACCAATGTAATGACAACTTAAATACTTATGTGCAGTTTTCTGACAGCAAGGCATCTACGGTTAATTTACCTAGAAGCTTAATATTAATGTCATATTGGTTAAATGCTGTATCATTTTGTATTATCGTTCAAATGAATGTAGAGTGTTTCTAATGCATACTTTCGGTGGGTTTGCCTGGAAACTATAGAAGCAATCTGGCAGCTGTGGTCACAGCAGGAGAACAGCCAAACTGATTTCTAGAAACACTTTCTAGCTGTGTTTGTGGATGCTCGTTTGTGTGTTTGTGTAAATATATGTGTGTGCAAGTGAATAGTGTTAACTTGTGTTTCTGGTTTTGTTCATGAACTGCACCTGCATGTGCGTCTTACCCTTCCCTAGTTAACTCAGGGCAGACATTTCTAGGCCGTCCCATCATTTGAGCCATCTTACAGAACATTCGGAGCCATCCATTCACATTAACCCCTCTGCCCTCTCTTTCTCTCCTGTGCTGCTGGCCCTTTGTGTGGCCAAACAATTGCTGGGGGAGCAAGGGGGCTGGCTCACTCTGCAATAGGGGCATCTGGACTGTGCCAGAATTGGCCACTCTCTTTTCTCTCCCTGTCTTTCTGTTACCCTTTCTGGATGTTGTTTTGCCCACAGTTGTTTATCGTCTGTGGAACCGAACACCATAGACAGGGAGCAGAGGTCAGTGAACTCAGGGCAAACCTGCTTAGAAAGGTTCTACACAGGTGATCTGTGTGGATTTCATTACCATACAGGGATTTAAAAGGATCAGAATTCAGTAGCTGAACCACCTTCTAATAGAAATCAGTGGCTTCCACTTCAGCACAGGCCTATTGGCTTCTATTATAAACAGTGTTTTAAGTTTTCTTTTCTTTGCTAAGCAAAGAACGGACACATATTGACAGCACTGTCAGTGGTGATTGACAGTATACAACTGATGCAGCAGATAGGGACTAGTTTAATAATCACTGAAGTATTCCTTTAATCGTTGCTTAATGAGATGCAATCATTTGCTTAAATCACTTTGAGTTGACTGCGCCTGTCACTGTTGGTAACACATGGTGGTAAATCTGTCATTATGGATTGTGAAACGACACGTTCAGCTCCACCAACTCTTCCCTCTCCCCTCTCAACCCAGTGTAGGTCTGCAGCTGGCTCCCTCAGCCATAATGATATGGAGAGGTTGTATCTCTATGAATTATACATGGCCCACATATCTTCTTCCCACATCCTGAAAGGACCCAAGTGCAGCAGAATCTTCCTTCCCATCCAGATCTATGCTGTCTTGACAACTATGCTGAAATAAGCACTTGGCTATGCAGCATTTTGCGATCTTGTGGCTGACAGGATTAGAGGTGTACAGCAGCATCCTAACAAACACCACACAGACAGATGTCCTGCAGTAAACATTCTCACACATGTACACAGAGCAGCGCCTCCGTAAGTGTGGCAATGGGGTAAAAGCTGCAGTCGTACAGGACATCTGCAATAAACAAATGCTGGTGTTACTGCCTAAGGACCTGTCATCGGGTGCATTCCATACTGTCATAGCTATATATTTTACAGGTTAGTTTCATAGTAGTTATTTATAATTTGTAGTAGTTACTGGATAATAAGATTTAAGGTAAAAGACTGAATAATGGGTTCAGATTTCAGGTTCAGCTTCACTATACAATGAAATTCTTCCTTTATGTATTCATCCCTGGTGCCATAACAAAAAACAAAATATAAGCCTCGAATTATAGACCCATACACATTTATAAATACATTGGATAGAAGTGTGGATGTCCAGTTTCAGGCAAAAATTGGAAATGGATGCACTGAATAACGTGTTTTGTGTGAAATCATATATATATATATATAAATATATATATATATATATATATTATATATATATATGTAAAGCATATTATATATATATATATATATATATATAATATATATATATATATATATATCTCCTTGGGGAATGTTCTTGCATTTTTCTCCGCCCTTTAAAACCAGGCATAGAATGAATAAAAAGACATGTTGTTCAGAATTTTCTTCAACAATGGCAGCAGGCACAGCACTTAGACACAAGGGTAGATTTAGTGATTCTGGGGCTCCAGGCAAAAGACAGGAATGGGACCCCTGATGAACATTTTTAAATTAGTTGAGACTCTGGGTTCCCTCCTTCACTGCAAAAAATAATATCTTGGCAAGTGAAAGCATATTACATCTAGTCAATATATCTCTTTTTGAGATCGTTGTAAGATTAACTCACTATATCAACAGATCATGTTGCTTTTTTGGAGAAAAAAAAACAAGCAAAAACAAGCAAAATTATCTGCCGATACAAAAAAGTAATGTGTAATGAATAGGTTATAAGTAACATAATCTCATTACATATTAAGAGTAATTTCCCATAAACATTGGATCTATCAATACTAACTTTAACACTAGCATCATGTATGGTCTGCTGAGCCTGGGCAGCACTCTGTTCTGACTGAAAAAACATTAGCTTAATGACGAACGTTTTGCTTTTTTCCCTGTTTTTGCATTTCTCTCCTGAACTTGATGACTTGATATTCACTCTCAACACCCAAAAAATCACGCTGAAGAACCTCCCCATAATGTAGATTATTACTTTATTGTCTAGGCAGTTGTGTCATCACTTAACACTTTGCACTACATGCATTTTTTCATGACAAGTGGTAGTCATAGTAAAACCAGTGTTAAGTTTGAAGTGTTAAGCATTCCAAATGGACTGATGTGAATTTTATCCTTTGTAGAACTTTTTGTTTTACTCACACCCAGATTTTAACTTTTAGATTTTTGTCGAAACATTATAATAACACTAATTGCTGAATGCCTAATAATCTTGCTTTTCTTTTTTAGGATGGTGGGCTGCACCCCATTTGTGGTAGTGTCCTACTTCTACTTGTGGTTTGTTCCCCCTTTCACCAACGGAAGGTTCATCTGGTATCTGGGATTCTACTGCCTCTATCAAACCCTCATCACAGTAAGTGTACATCACATACTATCGATCAGACCCACATTACAATTAGTATCTTACTGCAGAAAATATTACAGCATATTATTATACATTTACTGTCCCAGTTTCTTGCTGTTTAGCATGCCCAGGCCTTGTTCAGCAGTTAAGCAGACAGGGATGCTACCGTATATTCGATCTGGACCCTGTTTCCTGAACAGAATGTACCACAAAACCACAAAGAACATTGGAAGTTGATGGCATGTTTGTATATTATCTGCAGTATTTAATGTGATCCTTAACTAAGTGGGCTTCTCATACTTTCATACTGGCAGCTTTATGATATTTAGCTCTGAGGGATTTTAGTGTAATGTGCTTGAGGTTAAGAAGGCCTTCTACTAACCTTGCAAAGCAAATCTTACAAGCTAGCCTAAGTAATGTCTAATAAAGTGAAATTTATTATTTTTTTTTTATTTATTACGATCATCCTCTTTATTGTTTAACAGTAAACAAAAAATGAGTGATCATAAATCCGTCCAGCAAAGAGACGAGACAGCATCTTCAGATGTCTCTCTCCACTGTGTGCTGCGTTTTAACTCAGCCGCTTTGATGCTTTTATCATTTATTTCCAATATTTATTCGTGTTCGTGCCCTTTGTCACTAAGGTCTGGCCCAAATCTATAGCCGCTACCTTCAGTCAAACCCACCGGCATGTGCTGGAATGGGGAAGCCGCTCTGACCACAGAAAGACACGCTGTAATGACAAGTCGTTTTGACTCCTCGATAAGTACACAGTAGAGGCAGCCAGAAACCACCAGAGAGGGTAAATGCTGCTTTCCTCTTTTAGCGCTCTCCATTGTCTTTAAGTGCAAGGCTGAGAAACAGCAGCTGCTTCCACTACCAAGGGCCGTGCATCAAGAGTCCGAGTACTGTTGTCCTTTTAATCACGCCATTATTCTTAATTAGACTGTTTGTTTTTCATTTGCGCAAGTAAGCCTCTTTGTGAAGTGTCAGTAGCAGCAATTTAAATGGAAAAATCGAGTGCAGGTTCCATAGCCAAGTCACTTGGGTTACTGTTATGGAACAAAGGCAGGGCTGGGCAGGCACTTTGGAGAGATTTATTTTGGTAGTCCGTTGGACCATTGGCCTGCCACAGTGCTGACTGGACTTTTTTGTGTAAATTACAAAGTAAAGGAAAGCGAACACTGTTGAACTGGGCACAGCTTCCCCAAAGCATCTTAGGGTTAAAATCAACTTAACTGGTAGAAGGAGTGTTCAGTGTGATGCTCTCTTTACCATTTAAGATCCATCTTTGTGCTTGGATGTTTTTGGGAATAGAGCAGCATACCTCACTTGTCTTCTGTGATTCTCCAGGATTCTCCAACTGAATTATTCAATTTTATGTAGAAACTAGTTCAGATTGCAGTGCCTGGAGTGGCATACAAACTGCCCCAATTTACCCACATATACTTGCAGTTTGCATGAAAAGGCGTAATTTATGCCGGTGTTGTAGGCCTGTCACAATTATATCGCCTACTCACAATTATTTGGGAAAATTGCAGTTATTTGAGATCATTGCAATTTTCCACAGTCATTAGATATCAAAGTAATATTAAGCTGCAACAAACAAAATGTGAATTGATTGTGTTGTGTTGAGGCAAATAAATGTAAATTAAAAAAATTCAATTTAAATGCATTCATTGAGATATCATGGGATATCATGAGTGACTTAACATGTTTAGAAGGCAGCGCTGAGTAATGTTTGTACAATGCTGAGTAATGTCTGTACAACAGTACAATGCGCACAGCATTGATTTAACAGTACAACCAATGTTAGCTACTAAGTAAACATAGTAAGCTAATCAGCCAGTTTCGCCACTTTACGTTTTAATTTCACAGTTGCAAATAATGAAAAAGAGACAATTAAATCATTAATCATAATAATTTAAATGGCAATTAATCGTCAGCTAAAATTTAATGATCGTGACTGCTCCACACTCAGCAGGCTCATGAACCATGGGTGTACTCAGTGGAAAATCTGCCCAGTCACAGAATACTGTTTCATGGGCAGGCACAGAACTGTGGGACTGTAGAATTGTAGGAAGTGTGTAAGATTGTTAAATCTTCCTTGATACCTCATACCTAATCCTCCACCTCTGTTTTGATTAGCTACTCAATTGCTAATAAAATGACAAAAAACTAAATACGCAAATTCTCATTCACGTTCACAAATTACATGTAGAACTGAATTACTCATCATTAGTATCCAGAAGGATAAGGATAGATGGGGGATTCTTGTGTGTTTTTCTATTTTTATTATTGTTACTGATATTGTTCATGGTTTTGGGTAAGGTTGGTAAGGTTAGGTTTTAAATAATGGAAGTAACATATTAACACTACATCTACTTAATGTAAGTAATGTATCAACAGAACATCTACAAGATATTCAATGTATTCAGATGCTTCACTGCTGCGACTTCACTGATATGTTGATGTGTTACTGATACTCTGTTAAGAGTTTATTAATCATCTACAAAGGACACTCCAAATAAAGTGTTAGCAACTATTGATATAATGTGTGTACACTCATTTTACAGCACATTTGACTGTAGACTGTAGTCTGAGTTCAGTTTTTGTGTATTTTGCAAAATCTAGCCTTTTGCACATTCTTTTACAAGCAAAATGCAACTTTATGGCAAATAAAACATACAATAAAAAGGACAATAAAAATAGATTTACTGAATGCTTTGATTTTGTTTCACTGTACTGCTTGTCATCTAAACTCTGTTCAGAAGACATTATGTACACTCTTTCATCCATCACTTTATTTTGCCCCCCTTTAATTTGCAGACGTTTGATATATTTTACCCTTCACTTTTCTTTTTAGAGTCTTCTCACACAGACATGCTGCATGCTCATTAATCCTTGTATTTCACCTTTTCCCTTCTAAGAGCTTGGCATAGAATCAATCTTCTTTTCCATTATTTTATCATCACTCTGCCTCAGTTGACCTGTCCTATTTTCCACAGTGGTCAATACTGTTCTTGAAATGAGATCTTTAATCTAGAATGCTAACATAGACCAAAGAAGGCCGGCACAGTAGTGTATGTTAGTGCTCAGTAGCTATGCTCTTTCTGTCTCTGTCTTCTGCAGTGTTTCCACGTGCCTTACTCAGCCCTGACCATGTTCCTGAGCACAGATCAGCGAGAGAGAGACTCAGCTACAGCCTACCGTAAGGTTACTGCTCAGCTACACTTACACTACCCAACGCAGGGTTGTGATTTGGTGAACGTATCTATTGTGAATAATTATAATTTATGACAGAAGAACATGAAAGTAATCTCAGAATGTTTTTTTTTGTCTTTCTTAAATGTGCAAACCCAAGGGTAAACTTTGAAAAGTCACCAAATCACCATTTTGCAAAACCTTGTGTCTCTGCGATGTTAACTTTACAGGAGAACCATAAATTGTTCTGAACTTTAAATGGAATTTAATGAAACAAGATTTTTTTTCCCTCAAGTTATTTTGTCTCATTGCTATTGATCCACTCATCACAAAAATTCTTTGCAAACGGTGGGTGGCATTTGTAGTCTGTAAAAAACCTTAAAAAAAATGAAAACAAAAATCGAAATACAAGGTTTTGCTTCAACAGTGATGCTATGCTTTTTAGATTTGAGCACCAACATAATTCAGTGAGAACCCTTTACAACTGCTTTGCATTGAATTTAAGCAGTCATTAAAAATAAATTTCACCAATTAAAAAAAAAGTCCTGCATAATTATTCATTAATTGAGGTGCAGACAAAACACAATCACAATCAGAGTTTGATGTGAAATGGGTCATTACAGAGAAACTTGTAGAGAGACTCAGATTTCTTCACAGTGGTGGTGATAGGAACCAGGGGTCACTATGTCTGCAATGCAAAGCCAATTTATTTACTATCCAAAACCAAAACTGAACCTATAATCTCATAGGAGTCTCATTAGTAATTATATATAATGCTGAATTGTATTGTAAAAATAGTAGTTATTCAAAAAACATTTTTTCTTTGGGGACCACCTGCATGTACCTCTCTGCCATGACTGGATCTAAAAAACACATATTAGGCCAAAATATTATCCCAAACAATGTATTTGATACCAAGTTGTTGAATGTAATAATTTTCTGTGAGCTTTTAGAGGCATTAAATGTTTGTACAGAAGAACTGATATAGTCTTTCTATGTATGTCCACTGCAGGTATGACCATGGAGGTTCTGGGCACGCTGGTTGGTGCAGCCATCCAGGGCCAGATTGTAGCGAGCGCTCACACTCTGAAGCACTGCCGCCATCACAATGTGTCAGCGGGTCACCTGGGAAACAGTAGCGGGACAGAGGTCATCAGAAGCCTGGCGCTATCCCAGGACTTCCTGTCACATGCAGTATGTATCAAAGACATTGCACAATGAAAATAACCTGCCCTGTGTCGGGGGGCAGCTGCCATCACAGTACGACAGTTAAAGCGATAGTTCAGCCAAAAATAACATTTGCACAATTTCTCCCTTACCCAAAATATAGTTGATCAATCAGTGTTTGGTGTCTGAATGTATGTACACGTATACACAAGAGTTATTGTTTCAACCCCTTAAATGCCCAGTGCCACTCCTATGACTTAAGAATAACCCTTTGCGTTGTTTTCAATGTAATTACTGGATAATAAGCCTTAGGATGTTATAAGTCTGGGAATGAGGGGTCAGAGTCATGCAAACTGCATGTCTAAATGATCAAACTGTGGTGTCAAACTGCATCAAGTCTACCAACAGATTTGCTGATGTGGTTTCTGACATTGTATGACACACTTATCTACAGAAATGGACAAACATTTTCTCACTGTTCAAAAAAACCCATGTATCTCCATTTTTTCCATGTTTGCTCTTCCACATCATTTGAAGAAGGCAGCTGTCCTTTACACTGTATGAACATTTCATGATGAACAGATGACTAGAAATGCTCCCAATGTACTTGAAATAAAATTTCTTTACATTAACGTTCACTAAATTTAAGAATGTTTTTGCCTTCTCCTGTAAAGTTACCATTTTGAAGATGCATATTTTTCCTGGACAGCATTGATTTGTTAGATAGCTAGAAAGAGCTGCCATCCTGAACTTTGGCTGTACACACTTAAGAAAGATGGTTGTTCAAAGGTTCTTTAGTAATGAGTATGATTCCATATAGAACCATGAACACTCAAAGAACCCTTTGCATGATTGGAGGGTTCTTTGCATGGTGAAATGGTTCTTCAGATTGATTGACAGTGTGCTGTATATGCTTCTATATAGAACCTTTTTTGAAAAAGGCTTTATATAGCAAAAAAGGTTTTTCTATTGTTTCTACAAGCTTGACAGTACAAGAACCCTGTTTGGTGCTATATAGAACCCTTTTCAAAGAACCCTTCAAGAACCTTTTATAACAGTGTCACACAGTGTTGAAAACCACAGAAGCAAATATATTTGAGATTATTGTGTGTTATGAATTAGACATGCATGATGCTAATTTGCACAGTGCTAATTTGTGGAGTGTAAGTTTCCATTGATTGTTAGCTACATTAGCCTTGTAGCTCCAGTGCAAAACTAAGGAAGCAACCATCAGACACCAAATATGTTCTGGCTTAGCCACTGAAGAACACCATGTCCAGGTTATCTCATCACTGTCCATCTTTACATGTGTTAACTGTCCCATACTAATCTGCCGGCACATACAACCATGAAAGTGTTACTGCAGAGTTGATGAGCCCATTTCCAGAAAATAAATGGAGTATATTTGCTCACTGTCTAGTCATAAGCCTACAGACAGGACTCACTCTGTGAAGACGTCAGAAACTGACCTGAGATAGTAAACATGAGACTCAAAAGAGACCCTAGAACAAACAAGCATGCTTGGTTTAGGGACTAAGGGTGTCTATTTTCAGTGGAGTATCACCCACTTCCACAGGCAGCCATACTGGAAGTGAGAGTGGGCCAACAAACCCTGAGGCTCTCCTGTGGCTGATGTTGATGGTTTCTGGGAAAAAAGTCATTCATGCATCAGCACAGGGAGCCACAGCTATTCAGAGCAGGCCTCCGTGTCTCACCAGCACTCTCGGCTTTGGGTAAACCCTGCCGGGGCGGTTGGATCTGTCTCCGCCACGCTGTTGCCCTCTGTAGCCACTGCGCATTCCTCTGCGGCCCAAGCCCAGGGCGGCGCGCTTGTTTGGGTGCGCCAGCCAAGCCCTCCAAAACAGGCCTCTGTTTGATCTGGATGAGTAATGAAGCGCTTCGCTGCCGTGCATGGAAAAATAGCAAACAAGTCGGAGATTGTTTAGGGCAGAGCAGTTCCTGTTTGAGGGCAATAAATTGAAAAGTTCCTCTATTTGGGGGTTCCAGCTAATTTGGTCTAAGTTCACAAGGCCAGAAAGCATGGTGTCTTGTCTAGTACTTGCCTTAAACTAGTGACAGAGTTCCTCAACTGCTTAAGCAGAATTCCTGAAACAGTTCACAGTTTCGAAACGCCCTGCATTCCAACACTTCTGAAACATATTTTGCCTCAAATAAAGTAAAGGCACTGAAACCTTTTACTCAAGTTTCAAATAAACAGTATATCAGAAATATATGCTGTAGAAATACATCTCATTTTGTCATCTTCTGTCATCACAGACATGCATGTTATAGTTTCACATTAGTTTTTCTCTACATTCAGCTCCCAGTTACTTTTCTAGTTTTAATACCCATCAGTAACAGTAAAAATGGTTGTTTTCAGTGTAATCCTAATGGATGCATATGGTTCAATGGATGATTTACTTGAGTGCAACTTTGTGTTATTTACAGAACACTGCACTTAAAGGTTTGCATTGGATTCCCTTGACAAATGTGTTTTCTATGTAAGAAGAAGCCATAGTGCTTTGCTCTGCTGTTATAGGATTCACCTTAGTGTTAAAAAATGCGTATAACATTTTGAGTAACTCTTACAATAAGAAACTGAGAAAAAACACCAAGATTTTTTGTTGTGTTTTGGGGTATTTGGGGACAAGCTCTATCAAGAACTTTATGAAGTAAATGTTTCGGTTCCAGCATCTACTGGTGTTGTTGGTGATGCAAGCTAAACATTTTTGCAAAAAAGTCTATTAAAACAATTAGTTTGCATAAGATAATAACAGCTGTATGTTTCTCTCTCCTCACAGAAGGAGGTGTACATGATCGCTGCAGGAGTGATAGGAGGGCTGTTTCTCATCTGTACAGTGGTGATGTTCCTGGGAGTCAAAGAGAGGGATGGTAAGTAATAGCTTTGAGGACATTGCATGCATTTAATTACATGGCTGTTATTGTTGGTTATATTATTATGAGTATTGCTTATAATAATAATACTAATAATACTAAGACTAAGACTAATACTACTACTACTAATAATAATACATGCATACATACATTATTATATGTTGAATATTATAATAATTATTACATTGCTGATACAATAAGACATTTTTGCAAGTGGCAACAGCAGATATTTTTAACTAATATAATACACTCAAAGGTTCTTTGGAGCAATGTTACAGAAGATCCACTTGTGGTTCTCTAAAAAACCCGTCAGTAGATGTTATAAATGACTTGTGCAAATGTGGAGAACCTTTTTTCAAAGTTTAAATAACCTCCATATAATATATAGCAATTAAAGGTTATTTCTAGAATATGCATTCAAGCCAAGAACCATTTAGAAACCACTATTTTTAAGAATGTATTTACAGCTGACAAAATGCAAATCCACACTGTTTTTTTTTTTAGATCCCTATGCGCCGAAGACAGAGAAGCCCATTCCTTTCCATAAAGGCTTTGTGCTGGTGATGAAACATGGACCGTATCTCACGCTCACAGCGGCTTTCCTCTTTATATCTGTGGCCATCCAGGTAAAGAGCTTACATTCAATATTTATTTGATCAGTGAAGAGAGTGTTGGCAGTGAGGTCTTGCTGCAGAGGGAGTTTCTTTAAGACATGAATGGATGCAATAGCAATAGCCACAAGCATTCATTCTTCAAGCATTCTTTTCATACTTGAGATATTGCTTTAAATGAAGTCTTAGCATTGAGCTCTGCAGGTTTGCTTAATCATAAAGTCATGCAGCATGGAGTAGAACTGCTTCCTTCCTGAACAAAGGAGTTGTCTTATAATACCAACTGTTACTTTTGCAGCTGGTGCAGAGTAACTTTGTGCTGTTCTGCACATATGCAGTGGACCTTCGAGATCACTTTCAGAATATAGTGCTGACAATTCTGGTGAGTGCTCATCACATTCACAGCACGTTCATTCTAATGTAACAATAAACTAGACCTGCAGGTCAGTGGCCTTAGTGATAAGCATACACTATACGTCCAAAAGTTAGTAGATGCCTGCTCATGCAAAATTTTCTTCTGAAATGAAGGGTAGTCATAGGAAGTTTGTCACCCCATTGCTGCTGTAACATAAAGGCTTGTATCACGTTTGCCAGAAGACACCTTGATGACCCCCAAGTCTTTTGGAGTATTGATCTGTGGACATAAGTCATAAGTGGAACGATATGGAAGACCAGGATCCCGTTACATCTAGTGTACAGCCAACACAGCATTCCACAATAAGTTCATGCCAACAGTCAAACATGGAGGTGGTAGTATGATGGTCTTTGGATGTTATGCTGCTGTAGGGCCTGGGTGACACATTATAATTGATTGAATGATGAATTCACCTTAGTATTAGAAAATCCTAGAGGAGAATGCTCCGTCATCAGTCTGTGATCTGACGCTCAAGCACATACGCGTTATGCAGCAGGACAGTGATCCAAAGCACCAGAGCAAGCCCACCTCTGAATGTCTCAAAAGAAACAAAATTAAGGTGACAGGACCTTAAATGGGCAGTTAATGCTCAAAAACCCTCCAGTGTGGCTGAATAAAGCAATTCTGCAAAGAAGAGTTGTCCGCCACAATGATGGGAAAGACTGGTCTCCAGACAGCATGTGGTTGCAGCTGTTGCTGCTAAAGGTGGCACTGCTAATTATTAAATATATGGTGCATTACTTGAGTGATATACATAACTTTTTTCCTTCAATAAATGAAGCAATGTTTCCTCATGTTCTCCTCATATTACATTTTGTATGAGGATCTGATGCAACAATTGAGGAATCAGAAGGGGGTCAATACTTTTCCATGACTCTAATATTGGCTGCTTATTCTGGATCATAAACATCACTCTGACTCATCCCAAAGTTACTGGATGGGACTCCAGCCCAATGCTGACTCTTGGCATTGAACAGTGACCTTAGGCCTCATGTGCGGCCACTCCAGTTCACCCCATTCCACTGGAAATGCTTTTCTATAGAGATTATACCACGCCTGTGTCAGCAATGGGTGCAGCTTAATGTAGCTGAATTCACTAATTAGAAGGGGTATCCAGATACTTTTGGACATAAATATCAAATGAATTTATATAGTGTACAAAGTATCTTGCAGGCAGTGTATGTCTTTATAGGCCGTTATATTTAAGGCATAGTGTTCAAGGACGTTGGTTCTGCATCCTGTATGAGGGAGATGATTGATTGTATACAATTTTTTTGCTTTTGGACTTCAGTCCAAAAGGCTCTTATATATTGTTTTAAGCACGCCCTGTCGCCCACTCTCCAGATGTCTGCAGCTGTGAGCATCCCTTTCTGGCAGTGGTTCCTGCAGAAGTTTGGCAAGAAGACAGCGGCATTCTGTGGCATTACGGTAACCGTTAGTCTACCTCATTGTGCATGTCTGCCTTCTTCAGCCAATTGTCCTTTAAGTCTAGTGTACTTATCAATGTACAGTGCCACACTGTGGACAAAAATAGTACTGTCTATTTATACCAATCATTGGTGCTGGAGACTGTACATCTGCTCTGTTAGTTATCGTCCTATACTTACTGTTTGTCTGTATTTATTGCATGCATTGACTGTAGCTGCTTTAATATTTTAATCGCCATATATACATGGGTCCACATTTCTGATTAACTATATCAGTATATATAGTATTATAAATACTATAAATGATATTTAATCATTTATAGTATTACAGTATTGTACTACTATACTATGATAGTTGTGTAAGTCATAATGACTTCTGTTTTAGGGGTTAACCAGAAAACATTTTTACAGACACAAAAACAGTGTGATGTGTCTAATGCTGATATTGTGCATGTGCAGTGGATCATGCCCTTCACGGTGATGCTGGTGTTCATTCCTAACCTGGTGGTGGCGTATGTGGTCGCTGTATCTTCTGGACTCAGCGTCGCTGCATCACTACTTTTACCATGGTGAGTACGTTAAACGGCCGCAGGCTACTCAGCATGTTAATGTTCAGTGTTGGACACTGTAATTCAGGTCACAGCTGTAACCCAAAAATATATTGTCGCTGTCTGAGCAAAACCTTTGGTCGTTTCTCTCTCACTTTTTTTTTTTTACATAGTTCAAAAATGCCAGCTGCCATTTAAACTGTGTCTAAATATGACAAACTGACCACAGAAATGGTCCAAAATGATGTAGAATAAGATATAAGGTTTTGCTTCTGACAGCCAAGTTCAATGTTTTAAGAAAAATAAAGGCAGCCAGCCTTCTCACTTTTTTTAAGTTAAAACTTTTTTCACAGGATCGAGTCATTAACAGTATTAGAAATGTGTAAAATCAGGTTATGCTACTAATTTTACAAAACATTAATAGTGTCTGTTTTTTTTCTCCAAACAACAGAACAATATATCAGTACGAGTTACCTCACATAACATGATTTTACACTTTTCAAATACTGTTTGTAAAACTTTATACTGTTAGGAATGCACGGATGTCTATGAATGAAAATATTGTTATAAAACCTTTTTATAGGTTAAAGGATTTTGTATGTACACTGATCATTTGTGAAGTGATTTTGTGAAGTACAACAGACTTTAAATGTGTTTTAGTTTGGGTTTAACACTGTGAGAGTTATGTTTTTTTAAGCATATTCTATTTTCAACATTTCTGTGGTTCAGTGCTGCATACATTACAAACCATGCATGTCTTATTTGATAAAGCAATTAAGCAAGAATAATATCAAGATGAGTTTCCATATATGTTAGAATACCTGCCACTGTGATGCTCCCCCAGATTTTTCTCTGATGTAGGGGGAAACACTGCTTAAGGTTAAGTTTTAAAACTAAAGGGTTATTTATATATTTTTATATTTATAGTAGTATCTCTTTAAACTGCCTTGGCCTAATGAAGACACTTGGATGAATGATATACTGTATGCTCACATAGTAAAACAGGAAGCCAAAATTAAGCTGTTTCTAATGTGAAGGCTGTTATTTACATGACATAAGCATAAATGATGGAGCAGGGAAAGCAGTGATGGGTTGTTTCAGAGGTGATCTCTCTATGGTGCCCCTCTGTGGTTACTTTCTTTATGGCAGGGGTTTTCAGTCTGTCCAGTCCCAGCCCACATTCTAATTCTGTTCCAGCTTCAAACACACATTAGTCAAGTAATCAGGGACCACAGAATGCTGAATAACTAGCTCAGGCGTGTGAGGAGAGGGAACACAACAAAAATGTACAGACAGAGACTAAACCAAGCAGAAAAAACAGAGAGGAGCACCGTTTGGAAGGCCCTACTAACTCCTGTCCTCTGCTAGTGTCTTAGCGGTTTGGTGATCATTTTGCAGGGAAATCGCCAAAAACTGTGCTGAGTTTAACATCCCTGCTATGAAGAAGCTTCCAATTTCAAACTCATCACAGCTCTTGCTACCTCATGAGTTGACTTGCATGATGATTCAGGAGGGTCAGTTTTATTCCTCACTACAATTACAGAGGGATCCTAACTACATAATAAAAATTGTTTGTGTTTCAGTTCAAGTCTGACAATCAGTAGGTTTTCACAGCGAATGAATATGAATATGTATCCTGAAACAGTGTGAACAGTTAAGAAATGGTATAGCCCACTGTAGTAAGTCAATTCCAAGTCCAATATGTGCAGCACTAATAAAAACAGAAAGCAGTGATTTGTAAATTCGGAGTGCTCTATCTTAAATATGCACTCATTCCAAATTTGATGCTTGCAATGTGTTTCTGTGTTGTGACAGAAGTTTTGTTATACATCACCTTTTAACAATAATCTTTTAGGGAATGAAGACACCAATGATCAAGCTTTGAAGCTGGAATTTCTGTCGTTCTATTATATAACTATTAAGCTGCACATGCTTTTGGGGCCTCCGTTGTTGTATTTTGTACTTCATAACGCACCATGAGTTTCCAGTGGAACACAAGTCTGGACTGTGGGCAGGCCAGTGTAGAACCCACAATCTGTTATGCAGCCACACTGTTGTAACTGGAAGATGGCGTGGCATTGTGGCACTGAGATAAGCATGGGCAGCCCTGGAAAAGACAGTTTAAAGGCTTTCAGTTTAAAGGCCATTTCACAGATGTGCACGTTTCCCATGCCATGGGCTCTCATACACACCATACTGTAAGAAATCCTGGCTTTTGAACTTTATGCTGGTAACAATCAGGATGATCTTTGGTGGAAGAACATGACGTCCATTATTTCCATAAACAATGTGAAAGATTGACACATCAGGCCACACTATGCATCAGTCCATTTCAAGTGATATGTCATGCTCATGGAAAAGTATGGAGCCTGCATGAAACTACTTGTATGTACAATTTTGTCAGGCATTGAAGTTCAACTTTCTTGTGGTGAATGAGCAGTTTATGATGACCATCTGAACACATCATAATATGAGAAATGATATCTGAGACTCCTCCTCCTCATGCTTTTTCACTTTTTGCCCAGGTCAATGTTACCAGACGTAGTGGATGACTTCAGACTGGCAAACCGCAACTCAAAGGGCCATGAGGCAATCTTCTACTCCTTCTATGTTTTCTTCACCAAGTTCGCAGCAGGGATCTCTCTGGGAGTGTCCACGCTGTGTTTAGAGTACGTTCTGTCAAAGCACATATAATTTACCTTTTTATCCCCTGTAATTAAGCAATAGGGTTATTTTAAGGGGCCTTATACATTAGACTAGGCCTCTAGCCCAGTGTTTTTTTGTCCTCATTTATACTCACAGTAATTATTGTCTTGGCTGCGCTGTAGGTTTGCTGGCTATGACACAGGAGCATGCAGACAGCCTCACGCAGTAGCATACACTCTAAAACTCCTGATTGGCGCGGCCCCAGTAGCCTTTATCATCACAGGCCTGATGATCCTCTTGCTGTACCCCATCAGCGAAGATGTGAGACTGCAAAACAAACTAGCCCTGGATGAGCTCAGGTGAACTACATACCTACTGCATGTTCACATATCATGATGAACAGAACAATAAAAATATTGATGCTACTTTAACAGATTTTAGGAACCTTTTTTCATTCTCTCAGAAGGTTATGACATTGGAGATACAATATTTTCTTACAGCAGTAAAAGAAAAAGTCTGATATAGATATAGCTATTCTTTTGCATCCTTATAAGACACTTGGACATTGTTGCTGGAAAAAAGTACAGTTCTGCTCATAAGTTTGCATACCTCTGGCTGATTCTGTAAGATATTTACCATTTTTAGAAATATGAGCGGTCATGTAAATTACATTTCTTTCTCATAATTGAAATTTGCATATACTGCATTAATCCTAACAAAGAAAATACTAAATAACACAGTCAAATTCTACATTGCCTTGGATCTTAAGATCATGTGCTGCTCCTTTGGGCATCAATGAGAGCTTGCAGCCTTTTGTGACGGTTGTGAAGGAGTGCCTTTATTTCCTTAGGTGGTAAACCTGCACACACTTCTTGGCAAAAAGCCTCCTTGTATGTGTTTGAGGTTCTTCTGAAAGTGGCTCAGAGATGTTGAGGTCCTGAGAGTGTGAGGCCCACTCAAGAACTTTCCCTTTATTCCACAGCAGCCACTCAAGGGTCAACTTGGCCTTGTATGCAAAGTCAGAAACTGCGCTCCAAGCTGATGCATGCAAATTTCCACGATTTTTTGGTAATCTGCTGCATTTATTTTGCCATCAATTTTCATCAAAGTTCCTGTGCCTCTAAAACAGCAAAGGTCCACTAACCTGCTTCACATTAGGGATGGTATGTTTCTCTTCAAGGACCTTGTAGACTCCTTTTCCAACATAACATTTATGGTTGTGACCCTAAAATTACATTTTTGTGTCAACACTCTAAATTACTTCTGTATATCCTTATTGTACGTTCCAAAACAGCCACACCACTTAGTTTCCGAGAAGCCAGTATCTGAGCCAAAGTTGCTTGTGGGTTTTTTCTTATAATACTATGTTTCTGACGGTTTTCTCATAAATCTTGGTTTGGTACCCACAGAAACACGTTTCTTCTACTTTTTTTAATATTTCAGACTTTGAAAAGCATCGATGGGCGTTTTCAAATATTTTATAATCTTTTCATAATTCTAGGGTCTCTGATTACTTGTACATATTTTAGTATCTGGTAAATTCATACGCATACACGCATTACAGTAGAAAAAGGCACATCTCAATGTACTTGAGTGTATATTTAATTGGGTATTCCACCGATTTTTAACGTTTTTTGCGTAATTTAATGGTTGAGATGTAAACAGTCATTCAGAATGGTTTGATGTGAAATGGTTACCTGTGAAGAAAATTACCAATGTAGATATCTTTACAATGGTGGTGATACGTGGTGTCCTGAATTTTTATGTGTGATGCTGATGATGGTAAAATTGTGGTAAGTCTGAAAAATTTTCTTTGGGTGCCATTTTGCTTTACAATGCCAATTTTCACCATACATTTTGATTTACTTTTTTAAGTTAAGACACTAACATTTTTTGTTTACAGTGCAGGTCAAAACATCATCTCGAGATTATCATAAAACAATGTCTCAGGCATCAGGCAGCATATTCATAACTGCTTCATGTAAAAGTTTTCTGTGAGGGAGCCTTTAAAGACATTGTGTGCTTCAGGTGTCTGGTTCCCATCACCACTGCTGTGAACAATTCTCACTGCATAAGGTTCTCTAGAATAATGCATTTCACATTAAACCATTCCCCTTTAATGGGCCGAACATACAAGACGTAAATGTTTGACTGTGTAATCTCATTATTATAATACACACTCATTTCTTTGATGATAACATCATCTAGGCACTATCACTAAACGAAAGAAAAGTGTTTTGAATGATTAAAACTCACTAAAAGTGGTAAATGTCAAAATCAGCCAGGGGTATGTAAATTTATGATCAGAACTGTACCTGAGCCTAATTTGTTTTTATTTTTTCCCCCTCAGAAATCAGACCATAAACTGCAGATCCCTCAGAGAAGACCTGAACAGCGCATAGGCTCTTCAAACAGCACAGATGTAGATTCCAGCCTGGCCCTGGGATGAGACGTGTTAGTGTACATTACACTGTGACAAACCTAACTGATTATGTTTTGAAGTAAACATTTCATTTTGTTTCTGTATTTTCACATGAAGTTGTAATGTATCTGCATTGAATATATACAATATGCTGTACCTAATTTATATAAATGAATGTACTGTATATCGCTTTTTTTCCCTTGAAGTAAGCTATAATGGGATGTAATAGGTCTTAGATGTTCAGATTATTGAATGGTTTGATTTAATGCTTAATAAAAAAAAATAATATTTTGGTGCTGGTAAGATGTAGCTTGAGAGTCTCTGTCAATGCCAAGGTCAATGCACAATACAGTATTGGAGAATCATAAGTGGATCATAAAATGGTACTGAGAGTTATTACCTTGTTAAATATAAGAGACTAATAATACACCAGTAATATAATAATAAATAACTTGATTTTAATGAACCTGACTTCATTTGGTGTTCTTTTGTTAGAAGCAGGTTGTGGTTCACAGTGCATAGAACTGAGAGAGTGATTTGGATTCATACATCCAAAGCTATTGGATACATTAATTGCTATCAAGGACATTAACTTATGGATACATGTATTTATGCACCACATGTGTGAATTCATTTAAATCTCTACAAAAATAAACATTTATGATTTAAAACACTAATATCTATATATCTATATATAATAGATGCATCACAGGCTTTAGACTAACAGTAGAAAACCATTAAAGCAGGCACTCAATTACTTGCTTGCAGAAATACAAAAATATAGTCATCGTATTGGTCTTACACTGCATATACACAGATTTACAAAGGCAGCACTACAGAAAAGCCACTAGTGCCTTGTAAACATGAATTGTGAGGCATTGTCTTAAACATAAGCCTTTAAACATGATGTCCAGTAAATCTTTATGCTCAAACACGTTTCAGAGGAAATCATTTTTCTGTGTTAGGAGATTGAACATTTTCAGGAAACACATCATCAGCGATACTAAAAGACTTCAAGGGAGCCTTCCTTGTTGCACTCCGTACCGTGAGCTCCTCCTTGTGCTTGAAGGTGAGCGGTACAAATCCATCAGCATCAGCCACCAGGATAATCCACATCGGTCCTGGAAGAAGGCGGATACACATCTTAAATGCCAGCAACATAATCTGTCTTAAATACAATAATTCTTAAAGACATATGAATAGACCTTTCAAATCATAAAATTCATCAGTTTAAAAAAAAAAATGCATAAATCCTTTACTGTAAACTGAGGTCATAGCATAAATATCGGATGTTAGGATGGTCTCGGCATACATTATCAACAAAGGTGCACGTCACAAGTGAGGCTATAATCTGACTTAAACCTTCAATTGGATTTAGGCCCATAATCACCATCTATTTCAGTCACTGCCAATTATCTGCAGCCAAATGGCTTGTAAAAGTCTAAAGAAAAAAAATACATTTCAATCGTACCCTAATTGTGTGCATAACAAAATTAATTCCAGTGTACTAACTAAGTCTAGCTCATTTTCCTGACAATTCTACAAAAGGATTTGTTTACCAGTGTGGAAAATTCATCAGCATCAGCCAGCAGATCATCAAAAAGGTTTTGCATGCCAACAACTTTCTGGGCACTAATCAAGCCCCTCTTTTATGCCTTGCAAAGCTGAATAAGAAGCTAATGTGATAAATCTTAAAGTGGAATTAATTACTGCTCCAAAAAAAAACTTGTGAATATGTAACAAAGATAGTGATACTGCTGACATACCATGCATCATCTCCACAATGGTCAGTCTGAAGAGCTCCTGAACTACTTGAAGGTTAAGCCTTCCCTCGCACAACAGCACCGGTCTCCTCTCGTCTGTGTACACATTCTCTGACAGCTGCTTCTGTTTAAGAAGAGAAGGAAATAATGTGTGAATGTTGACTTCTAACTGTTGATAAGCATTTAAGGCAGTGGCTGAGGACTGATAAACAAGCATTTTGATAAGCCACTGTTTAGTAGAGTGCAATAAAGTGTGGGCTACTTAGGCTTACTATGTGTACATTTTCACATGAGACCGCGCCACACAAAAGCAGTCATGGGATATAGATTAAGTCTAACTGACCACCTCAGACAAGCCCTTTCAAGGTCAAACAAAGCCAAGTCAATCTGTTGGCAATGGCCACAGAAGTGACAGTGCTGTGCTCAAATGTGAAATGCAGTGTGTTGCCAAACGAGAATTTGAAATAGAAATCAGTCATGACAAGTTATGCTTAAAGCTCTTAAACAACTGTCACAGTGTCATTCATTGTCTTTGAGAACCTCCCAACTATCCTTAAGGGTAAACACATAGTTATTAACTTCATACCTGACATGTAACGTAGACATACTGCGGCTCACAGGCAGCTGGGTAATTGACAATGGCCTTTCTTCCATTCTGAGTGAAGTCTTTGATTTCTGTGAGGCATTGCCTCACCTCATCAAAGCGGGAAAATAACCTTTCCATGTTGTGCGTAAGGTGCTCCAGATTCTTTTCTTTTGTAAGACAGCTGTTCTGTGGCACAGGAGGATCAGAGAGCAGCTTTTCTGAAGGCTCATATCGCGGAGAACATGGTCGACTTGATTCACGGCTAGCCTGGCCAGCTACTGCTAGCGTGGCCAAGCGACTGACATGATCCATGTCGTAGTTTTCCACTGTAATAGAAGAGGCGCTGGACGTGGCTCTGTCTGAGAAGTCAACTGAGCTTGGCACCGGACTGGGCTCTGAGCTGCGCAACTCCTCAATCAGCTTCCTCCTGCTGTTTGGGGAGTGGATTACCGAGCCTCCTGGCAGGACAAGGTCCTTTACCGCGAGATCTTTAGAGAAGTTCTCTGAATGCCTCCTGACCCCAACAAAATTACTGGGAGACTCAGGCTTTTGTACAATTGGAGAAGTCGTGTCCTCATCGAACAAAAGCTCCTTAGCCATGAGCCTGAGGACATATTTGTCTGTGTTTGAGGACGGAAGGAAAGCTGGGTCGTTGGATCTCTGCCGGCCGACCATGAGCAGCATCATCTTGCTGCTGATGAAGCACAAGCCTTTAGGTCTCTCGTTCTTCTGTAGATGAATCTGCTGAACATTGGGCATGGAGGATGCCATGATGGAGTAGACCAGCACCATGTTGCAGGTGTTGGAAGCCACTGCTACGGTGCTCCCTCGGGGGTCAAAGGCAATGATGTCAGGGACCAGGATGCCAGGGATGCTTACTTTCCTGGTGGTGGTGACCTTCCGCTCATACTTCACCAAAATCAAATGAGACGAGTCTTGACCTGTTCCCGTCAAGTGATCCCGCCGTCTTAAGTGAATAAGAGGGCTGGGGTCTGACTTCCTGTGCTTAGCCAAAATGTTCGTAAGGTCGATGGGACCAGAGGATGAGAGGAACCCTAGAGGCAGCGAGCGCTCAGAATCAAATGACTTTCTCCTGGACTCCACAGAAACATCTTCGTCCACCATCACTACTGGGGACTGCTGAGAGGACAACGGCTCAGATTCAGTCGGCAAGTCGAAGGCAATGCCTGCATTAAGCCCACAGATTTTGTCCAGCGGCAGTTCAGTGGCAACAGCTACCTGAGCCTCATCTGTAGACTCGATAGCACAGATATAGCCTCCAACATCAAAAATGGGGCAAAAGGAGCAAGCCACCAAGCTCTTCTGGATGTCATTCCATATGTAGGAATGAAGAGCACTGCCGATGGCGACCACCAATCGAGTTCCATCTTTAGTCCAGCATGCACAGTGGATCAGACCGCTGCCCCGGATGTCTGCCTTCACTCGCCGGTTATCCACACGCACAGAAAACAGAACAGAGGCGTCTCGCTTGGTCAGAACAGCCAAGATGTCTAGTCTGGGATGCCACACACAGCCCTGAGAGAGCAGTGGGAAAGGCTCACTCATTTCACATGTCTGAGTGCATAACAGTTTGTTCTGCTCCAGGGCGCTCAACTGAAGCTGCCACACCGTGACGTGCTTCTTGTGCTGCACAGCGAGCAGAGCGGGAGAACCGGAGCAACACAGAGGTCCCCAGAAAAGTCCAAAGACATGTTCAAACTGTCCAATAACATTAGTGTCGCCGAATTTGGGTTCACCACTGACATAGTAGAAAGAAGTGAGGCAGACCTGTCTCCCATCAGTCCAGGCTATCCCATGTACAGGGTGAATGGCTTGGTGCAGAGTATTTAATCCAGTCCTCAAAAGTTTGGCTTTTCCTAGGTCCATGCTTTTCCTGTATGTCAATTCAAAAGAAAAAACACAGATTAATGAAAGGCATTTAGTCCAATTCTGTTCTATAGATGGTATCTAAAGAGAACCCTGCAAGTCTTTGCTTCAGCACGCAAAGACGGACATCGCATACACACTTAGAATAGTTAGCCTAAAGCTTCTTGCCCCGGTCTGCGGAAATGTGAAATCCCTAATCCTATCGAGAGGGAGCTGCACTCAAGGGTGACCAGATTAGTCTGGCATGACCCCGTAAGCTGCCGCTTTCAAGCCAACACTGTCCATATTTAAAGTTAACGTTCTTTCTTCACCTCTCAGACTACCTCTCCGGTTGAAAAATAAACGTATTATTAAAAACCTTTCCATGAACCTCAAAACTGACAGAAACGAAGTTTCTTTATTCTTTATTATCATTACTTTGCAAAAGCTGGACTAACTAAGCTAGGTTAGCTAACGGTAACGTCGGTGAGCGTGCTAACCGAGGTTAACTTACTTTAGCGTACTTAACGCTAGTAATTATTTGTTCACATTGGTTTACTAAAGCGAGAAGCTGATAATGTCCAATTAAAAATGTTAGGTGCTTTTTACGTTACTCTACAAACTGAAATTATAACACACTGGAAACATATAATGGAGCTACAAACATACCATCACGCGTGTTGTCCCCCAAAACAAACGAAATACCGGCGTTTGAAGAGTTTCCACACGGACACATTTGAACGGTTGGACAAACGGGCTTACAATAAAGCAAAGCATTCTGGGAGTTGATGTCTTTGTGCCAAATAGGCGGCTGCTGACTAGGAGAGAATGATTTACAGACTTGTTCCTCCGAGATTAAACTGTTATTGAGCCTAAAAGTTGTTTCAAGCAGTTTAGTATAAGTAAATAAAACATGAATGTATTATTATTATTATTATTATTATTATTATTCAGTAGTAGTAGTAGAGTCGTTATTGCAATTAAATTCCAGTCTACTCTGATCTTGAAGGCTCGGCTAAAACAATTCAATTAAGTAGTAAATCCCCGCAGCAAAGTATTTTTGATTAGTAAGCTTCAATTAGATACCACTATTAGATGTGGGTGCAGTAGTAATTAGTAATAATAATAGTAGTAGTATTATGGTTGTTGTAGTAGAACAGGACTTTTTGTTATTCTTATTTCTATTATTATTATGATTATTATTATTATTATTATTATTAGTAGTAGTAGTAGTAGTATGTGTACTAGTAGTAATAGTAATAGCAGTAGTACTCTATGCTATTGTCAGACTTTGGTAGTTTTTTGTGTTTTTTTGTGGTAAACCTGAACAGCTGTACTGGTTGCTGATATCAGCAGTTGTACTAGCTTATTAGTCTGTGCTTTGTGATGCTTTAATCATTGTGGTCACTGCCTACTTTGTCCAGGGAAAAGTTGTAATTGGTCTACTAATTATTTTTAGTAGACCATATTTCCATGGAGTGATGGACAAGTTGAGGCTTGGCTCACCGCAAACAAACCATGAGAAGGGGGGAGGCTGTTGTATTGAAGGGGGGCTGCTGTGTTGAGGAAACTGAGAGAACCTTCAGGAAAATACCGAGTATGTAAGGCTGTGCTTTGGCTCACATATCGGTGCCAACGAGAGAAAAAACAGAGGAGAGTCACGCAGGTTAATAAGGAATAAGGACGGGGCAGCACAGCTCAGTGAGTTAGGGACTCCCGTTTCGCTATCAACACAGTGAAACCCAGGACAGAAAATCATCCCTGGCTGATTTTCCATGACCCAGTGGGCGGAGTGCTGTGGCTGCATGTAGCGGTAGCTACAACACGGTCCCCCATCAACACCGCTACCTGCTCCTCTTTCTCTCCGGTTTATGGTCAAGGAACCACCGTTTTACCATAATGGGTGTAGAAGTGGAAACAATATCTCCGGGAGATGGTAAGTTGCTGCACTACAAACACATTTTCTCAACAGATGAAAGCCTAGAAAAGCAGAACGCCTGGTGTTTTTTCCTGCACCGTAGCTGGCTAATAACGTTAACTTACTGCATGGACACAGATGCAGCCTTGTGAGGAGAAATGTAGAAGTGCTGGCTCGCTGTGCTGTCCACCCTGTGTGTTCTCCAGCTTAATGCAATGTACGGCTGACACGCAGCTTAATCTGGAATGGCAACGGCTTAATGAACACTATATACTATAACGTTAGTTTCAAATCAATTAGCCAGCCGACGTCAACTCCCCAGGCATATTAGGTTACAGGCTGGAGATCTCTGCCCTGTCTAGCCAGGGAATTAACGACTGGACCAGCAATGAATGGAAACTGTAGACTACTATACATTTACTGCCCATTTGCATACTCCCGTTTGGTTTATTGCTCCCAAAGGTTTAAAATGTTTGCCAGAAATATGTTTATTACTTCATTTCAATAGTGTAAGAAGCTATCAAATTCATGTTGTGAACTTATTTGTAGCAAACGCCCAGACCCGTCTCGGCTAGACAGGAGCTTTGATGGCTAATCCGAGGCTCTGCAGTCTAACTTGGCTGCAGTGGCTGGGTTTGGTAGCCCACCTCTCTATTACACTGCACGCTGTGGGCTTTCCACTGCGACCACTTGTTGCTCTTCTTTTCTGCCATCGCTCTGTCTTGCTTTGGTTAGCACTGCAATAATTGACAATTATATACTATTAATTTGTGTTTGTTTATAGCTGTTCTGTATATGCTTTATTAACTCTTAACAAATGATACATTACTTCCAGCAATTAAAGTGTGGTGCTTTTCAGTGTGTTTTATGTCACATATGTCACTTTTTTGTAAGATAATGGGACGATTATGCCACCAAAGGCCCATATGACATGTATTAAGATTAAGATAAATAGGTTGTGATATAGATTTACCACATTGAGATTAATAAGCAGGGCAAAAATAAAATATCACGATACTCCAGGATATTTTCCCAATATGTGTGATAAGTTTAAGTAATGCATCAATAGTGCCAACTGCAATCAAAACTATGAGTAAAAGTTAGAAGGAATTTTATTTAGTGTTCCAGTCCATCGCAGAAGGCCTAATAATGCTCTTTGCCTTGAAACATGCAAGTGGTCAGTGTTTTTAAATACTGACCATGTCCACGATATGCGCAGAAAGGCACATTGTTGTGTGTTGTAGCTAAATTTATCACAATGCAATAAAATATTGTCATATTGCCCACCCTAAAGTAGGGCATAACTCACTTCATGATCCACAGATAATGGGCCTTTCTCGTCCAATAATGTAAAAACTACAATAAAATGAAAGTAGAAGCTCGGAGTGGTGGTGGGCTTGGTCAACAGACAAAAGAAACAAGCAACTAAATACATAATCATAAAAAAATTACTAATAAAAAAGCTTTTCACATTAAAACAAGCATACAAACTGCATGCAGGGGTTGCCAGTGTCAAGAACGCGTTAAATGTAAACCTCTCTGGTAATATCTCTTTCACTGTTCTCGTCTCTGCAGCTCTCTTGAATCCGTACCCTCTTCTTGACCGACATCTTATCTTACCCCCCTAGCCTGCTGTCATGCGGCATAAATTCCTCTCATGTCCACAGAGGAACCAGGCTGCAGTACACGCATACACATGCACAACTACTCACGTTCACACTAGCACATTGATATGTTTCAGACCTAGGGCTGCGCAATATGAATAAAATGCCACATTGTGGTTATTTTGCTACATAATTCAGTTGTGATAGACTTTGCAGTGTATCTAAAGCACATAGATGAGCAGTTGATGTGCCATCAGCCTGAACTTTGACCAAAATGATGTACTTTTACATACATTTTTACATAAGTACTCTTAAAAATAAAGGTACCACAAGGGATTTTTAGCTGATTCCATATAAGAACCACTTTAAAGAGGCTGTTAACATTCACACATCTATAGTATAGTATAGTAACTTAGTTTTTCTGATGTTTAGTTATGTTTAATGTCATTTCAGCCTTGCTTTGAGTGTAATATACACACTTAATTGATAAGGTCATTATGCTATCAGAATATCCTACCTATAGTTTTATGTAGAGTGCTACCTATAAATGTGCGCTATGGCCTCAAATTGGAGCTCTAACACAGACAGTACGGATTGGAGTCTCAACAGCCTGATCCCTATGACTATTACTAAGATATCAGCATGTCTTTTACAGGAAAGGACCATTTGATGGACATGAAACAAGACTAATCATAAGTTGCTGTTTTTAAGTGATATGCTGGCAGATTATCTTGCGCTCTTTA
The DNA here is from genome assembly GCF_904425465.1 of Colossoma macropomum. Taxonomy (NCBI): domain Eukaryota; kingdom Metazoa; phylum Chordata; class Actinopteri; order Characiformes; family Serrasalmidae; genus Colossoma; species Colossoma macropomum. Next base: position 19,494,859 of record NW_023494795.1, on the reverse strand, counting down.
TATGCACTAATGGTGGCTTGCTCGTGTTTAGCTTTATAAACTAAACTTTGTTTTCTCGTCAGGCTAATAACACCCGATCCACAGAAGCATGTGGTTTTAAGTAGGTAAAAAGATTGGTTGTTTAAATGGCCTTTTTATTTTCGGGTATTTAAATGAATGAATATGATGAATTTTATTGTATGGTTGTTTCAACTATAGACAATATATTACATATGTTATGTATGGAATCATAAGAAACCCAAGAAAACTCATCTTGACCCTCTTGAATTTGGTCAGGGTGCTCACAGCACACAGTAAACTATTTTTTGATTTGTTGGAGTCGCATTTGCCTGTCAGCCTTCTGCAGTATCAGTATTGCAAAGGCCAGTATTGTGATAATGACTAACAATTGATATATATCGTGCAACTCTAGTTGGTAAAGCACTGTGCAATGTTGGCTTTGTACAAAGACCAGATAGAGTCCATGTGACTGGTGTAACACAACTGCATTAATTTACTTAATAACTCTTATATATTTGCTCTTTGTGCATATGTTGTGCAGTAAACATTTATAAACTTGCCTGTTTAGAGATACTTTAGAATAAAGCCCCAGGTTACAAATCTATACGCTTTGTCTGATTTTATTTTTCTTTTTCAGCTAAAAACCATCACTTTTTTCCAAATGTGCAAAGGAAACATGGGTTTAAAAGTTCCTTTCAACACCAAGCGTAAAGATATCACCAGCACTTGGCTTAGTTTTTATCAGCATAGCTAACTCATGACACACCGAAAGTTCACGTCTCATTGTCTTCTTTGTTTTTCTGTCTTTTGTTCACAGGAAGAACCTTTCCAAAGAAGGGGCAGACATGCGTAGTGCATTACATAGGTAAAGAGTCATCCCACTGCTGTTGGAATTGAATGTATCTGTTTTGAGTGTGGAAATTTTTAGTGTGGAGCTGGCGTCCCTTCTAGACTCCCAGGTTAGACAGACAGGAAACAGGATATCGATAACAACTTTTTGGCTCACTTTGTTTAATGTTTTTTTCCCCTCTGTATCTAAATGCATCTCTTTGATAACTCCCTTGCAATACACAGGCGATTTAAAAACTATGGTCATTTTCCTATCTTGCACCACCAAGATTTCCCTTAATCGTGTTTTTTACATTGTTTTTGTGTGCAAAAAATCCGGTCAGTAATTATTTACCACACAAGGGCTAATACATTTATGGTCATGTGAAAGCTTAAAATGGATGTGTATATGGCCAGCATGTGGTTCCTCCCCTCCAAAGCCATGTATGGGCTACAGTTTCAGCTCTGTGTCTCATGAAGTGAAACTCTGTACAGCCCAGCGGCCATAAATTGTTTCGCTCAACAGTCCAGACTGTTACGAGGGTGTAGCATTGTGAGATCAGAGTCTATTTTGTTTATTGTTGCTCCTGAGGCAAAGAAGATGGGTCAATGATATGGCAGGTTATTTCTGACATGTCTATGTTGCTGCTGGCTATGTTGTAAGGCCTGAGTAACTGAACAATGAAATATGATATGAAATTGTTGAGAAATAGACTGAGCAGTGTTGCTCTAATAAATCTTGGAGTTCATTACTTGAGTTTTACAGAATTGTACTGATAATGTGAATTTTTCTTCTGGGTAATCAAGTCCCCTAAAAACATGCAATGCCTGCCATTGTTATTGATAATACAGGGAAAATATCTTGTAAGCAGAATAAAAAATTAAAAAGCAATTGCAGTTAAAAAGGAATTTCACATATTTGTCAAATGTTTTCAAAAGTCAGTCATTAAGATGTAAACAAATTCAGAATTCTTCACAGTGGTGGTGACAAGAACTAGACATATGATGCGTTTAATGCCTCTAAAAGCTACATCACACAAAGTTATTACATTTAGTGGTTATAAACGTGTTGCCAACATAGTTTTACAATAGTTTTGTGTGAAGGTTTGAAGGCCTAAAACTTAATTTTAAAACACATGCCGGGTGGAGAGGTACATGCAGGGTGCTATAAGGCAAAACAGTACCCAAAGAAAATGTTTCAGCTTTACAATTATTTTACATATTTTATTATATTTAACATTATATATAAACTCTCAGGTTTAAGTTCATTGGTCAAATAATATACCTATATTTGCATTAGGGATGTACAGTATGATGATATTTATCGTTATCATCATAAATTGCATCACATTACGTCACAGTATGCTTTCTGAGCATATTGTTAATATTGTCATTACCTAAAGAGCACTGACTAACTGCATGTTTCAATACATAGTTAAATTTGTCCAGTTTGGATTTAGTTTAGTGCAGGATGTGAAACACTGAATAAAAATAATTTTTTTATTCATAGTTTTTGATCTTAAAGTCATATGCAAAAGTTTGGACACCCCTGGTCACATGATGTTGATTTTGCAAGTGAAAATAAGTCCCTCTACAGAGAACACACTTCTGCAAATATAATGCACAATTACTGTTTATTTGCTGAATTTAACACATTGGAAATAGAACATAAAATGTGGCATGCACAAAGTTATAGCACATTTTATATTTTATGTTTTTTTATATGTTAAATTCAACATATAACTAAAAATTATGCTTCAAAATTTGCAGAAAAATACCATTTTTTTAAGTGTAGAGGACTAAATTTTCACCTGCACCAGTGAAAAAGTGGATGTGTCTGCAGTTATATGTGTCTCTGACATGCTGCATCTGCTCTTCTCCAGTGCTGCATAGCAAATTCAGTCTTGCAGTAGCTGCTATATTGGGTCTGCAGAGCTGCGGTGGAGTTGGCTGAGTGCTAATGCCCAGTCTGATCTCTCATTCTCTGACTGTCTGCCCGTCTACAGCTGTTGTCGCTAAGCATTACAGAAATGAGCTTGGTCACAAGTTCCGTACATGAGCCTTAATCCTATGATACTCTTTTTGCGTCCTTGGGAACAGGAAGGAAGGAAACATTTGTTTTATGTGTCGTGATTGAAAAACAGCTGCCTGCCTGTTGTTGAATTTACAATTGAATACAAGCTGAGGTTTTCGCAGAGGTGTGCAATATTAGTGGCTGATATTATTTGCAGTGGAACACACCGAAATTAGGCCACTGAAAATTTCCTCCAAAAAATGGTAGGAAAAAAGAAAAAAAACAGTGAGAATTGTGACTGAAAAAAGATTAATTAGGCCTACAAAGAAATCTCAAAATCAAAGAGTTTGTGAATAATTTTAACGATAATGAAAATGAGACATTAGTTATTAAATGCTTATTCCTTTCACTCTCCTGTGGCAGTCAGTGCAGACACATTCAAATGGTCTGAGCAGCAGCGGATCAACGGTGAAAATGTCAGCTGTGCGGAACCATTTCTCTGTTTCTACGAGGGACATTAGACAAGTGATTTGTAACCTCTGTTCATGCCAAATGTCAAGGGGGGGCGGGGGTGGTACAGTTCCCGAGAACTTCTCCAGTGTTGGATTTTGTAGCACATGCTGCAGCCTACATACTGTAATTCATAGTATTCGATTGCGTCATTAAGAAGACCACGTTTCCATGTTGGAAGGCTAACAGTAACTCTGTCTGTGCTCTGATAGAGCTTGTCTCATCACCATTACTGCAGCTACAACCCTGCAGGTGGCTGGAGACCAAAAACAAAATAGATCAGAATGACCATGAAAAGGAAGAAAAGGTGTGTAAACACCCAAACCACACACTTCTGTACTTTACCTACCACACTAATGAGTGTGCTTCTAAAGGTATATGCACTCTTTTTACACACTATTTAGTGTGCCAATATGCAGTTTGGAGCGGCGCACTAATAATGCATCCGGAAATCTCAGCCATTTAGATTTCAGCTTTCATTTGTTATCACTACAGCAACAAATCAAGTGAAACAAGGCAATGCACTCAAATATATCCGTTAATACGCTTTAAAATAAGATTTTAAAAAGTGTTTAAAAAACGTGCTGGAGACTTGTCTGCTGGATTGGTTCATGGCTTTGTTGTTTAATTTCAGCCACCACAGCACTGCTGAATGAACTTCATGTTGCCTACCAAAATGGTGGCAGCGTGATTGTGACGTCCTTAGAATACTATCATTACTTTTACTAAGTTTATTTTATGTGAACTATTCTTATTTATTATTAGTTTTTTTTGTTTTTTTCAGGTTTTGGTATGTCCTAAATTTCGGTTTTGACTAAGAATTTTATTTCAGTACATCACTAATTTAAATATTATTAGCAGTCTGATTGGAATTATGTCTGACAATTGCAACCAATAATTTTAGCTTGCCAGTGCACTGGTACACATGTGTATCATGTGAATTTGGGAATTTCCCTTTGTTTAAACTGACTTAGATGGATAGCATAATGGATAACATCCCCTTTTTACACATGGTAGAACAGGATTCATTTCAGTCTGAGCAAGCACAACAACGACTGTATATGTGAAGCACACCTGAGAATTTCTAGTGAGAAGATGTGCCACTCAATAATCTCTTCCGGGTTGATCAGACGCTAGAGGGCGCTCGCAAAAGAGTCCAAAATGAATGTGGGTTTATGGAGCTAAAGTGCAAAATATCAATTTGTAAGTGGTTAATTGTATTTTTCAGACAAATGTGCTTTATTTTCTCAACACAGAACGGTACAAAACCTGCTGCCATCATATTTTAATGCTTTTCAACTCCAGTTATAGGACCAGTAAACGTGCCTCATGCACACCCATGATGTCAGTGAGTGCAAACCACTTTATCACCCAATGAGCTGATTAGTTTATCACCCAATCAGCACTCAGTAGCTGTAATAATAAATCCTTTTATTTTGGAATGAACAAAGTGAGGCAGGATGCGTGTGCGAGAGAGTTTTAATGTATGGGATACAAGGATCAGAGTCGTTGTAACTGACCAGGGTCAGGAAACATATTGGATTGGACATTGGCTTGAAGATACAAGCAAGCGTTTTCTGCATGAAAGGCTAATTAACATTTTTAGCCAATAAGCTCCATACACACTTATTGAGAATTTGCTAATGCATGCCTTGTAGCATTTTGCTGTCATGTTTTTGTATAATAGCAGGAATAAAAATGGCCCTGAGCACACCGCTGCTATACGAAGAAGAGTCTGAATTTAGTTTATTTTCCAATTCAGTTACATCTGCAGATCCCCCCTATAATGGACAAGTCAGTGCATTAATGTGGGGCAGCTGGAGAGCATTAGTGCAGAATGCTAGGGGAGTGGCTGGGTTACATTTCCTGAGCTGAGTGATACTGCGCTGTGCTGCAGATCCGCTCTGTCTGCCTCAGTCTGACAGAGAGTGGAACATGCTGTTACAGTGGCCTGGGGGAAGGGGCGGGGGGTTCTCACGAATCAGTGATAATTAGGGGTGTTACAATACGCTTATTAAATTTTTAATGGGGTTTGCAAGATGATAGATGCTGTGAATCAAATACAGATTTTATGCTGTAAAAATATCCGTAATATCAGACATACTGAGACAAATCTTAATGATTTCCACTGTTCTAATAAAACACTACATCATATGAAAGACAACCACAAAAGGAAGAAAATAAAATCCTCTGCACTACAACTGAAGCCTTTCAGACTCTGTATGTATAGAAAATTTGTCTAAGAAAATTACTTGTCTGTGCTAATTATGGATTCACAAGGCACTGCGGTCTTGTTTTGGGAATTGGACATTGGACTAATGGTGCAAAAACAATCAGGGACCACCCCTCAAACAACATTTTTCAATGCCAGGAAAAAAGCAGAAAACATTTAACAGAAAATTACACCGTCTCACCTTCTTACAAGTCTCAACAACTCCTCTCTCTCAAAAAAGAAAGCTTAAAATACTGTTTATCTGACAGGGACAGTTTTGGTGGTCTGCCAGGCCTTACGCAGTTGTTAGGGCTTTCTCTTTCTTACATACAAAGAAAAAGGTTCTTTTCATGGTATCCAGCCTGATAGTGGTATGATGATTTAATAGGGTGGCATAAGAAACAGCAAAGTTGTGAATGCTTAGCACTTTGTACCTCACATTTCTCTTCTCAATCTTCTAAGCCAAGGAAAACAGGATGTATCTTATCTTAGGCCATGCCTAAATCAGTCATGGTCCTAGACCCTCCCCCGGTACACACCTACCTTTCCCTTACCCAGCCTGGCAGAACAAATGAATTAGCCCACTCTCACTGGAGCCCCTGGGCTTTATTTTAGGAGCACAGGAAGCCAGTGGTGCTCGTCTGGCCCCGTAAGCTCTATTAATAATAATACTAACGCTAATAATACATGGGCTCTGAGCAGAGGCCTTCATGAGCGATTTCTTTGACCCTTGTTGAGTTCCAGCATTAGAGCACTCTGATGTTATTGTAGGTCCCAGACACATTCCAGCGTCGGATTCTAGTCATCTGGCCGGGGGTCCTGAGGCATCAGACTAGTTATGTCATTTTTAAATAAGGGGATGTTCTCTCACTTAAAAGCTTCCCATTTTTTATAGACAAAGCCAACATTAGTAGAATAAAAGATGTGTTTTATAGGTGTCACCAGTGTACACACTTTAATCTTCTGCAAAGTCAGTTTGAAGTGCTCAACATCACAGTCACATGATTGAAAAGGAGAAGAAATTGGCCAGTATTTTGCTGATCTTCGAAAGCAGAAAATCCTTAAAGCAAGTTTTGGCTCGTAGCATAGATATGATGTTTTATAAGCGTATGTGTTACTACCACTTTGGAGACAGTGATGATATGAAAAGTGCCAGCATTCCTTTTTTTTCAAGTTGATCATAGTTCAATTGCCAAAACAAGAGCGTGTCATCTGGTGAAAGCATAGTTAATACAGACAAATAATTTTCTTATAATAGAAATAAATGTAAATGTACGTGGTTTCAGGGCACAAGGATTTTTTTTACTTTAATGTTTGTTTGTTTTAGGAATATGTAATGTTTTAATACAACAATGAAAACCTTTTCAGTTCATGATTCAGTTTGTGATATCATTAATATTTGTGAAGATTAAAATCAAACTGTATTTGATTCACTTTGAGTATTGACTTACAACCCTTGTTTAAAAAATAAGTATGAACATACATATCTTAACAGATCTAATGCTTTACTGTTGGAGTTGTCAGAAGCTCTGGAACTTGTCGTTAGGCAGATGCCGTGACATTACTCATTCTGCAGGCGCACTCTGGAATGAGTAAACCGATATCTTCTATACCTTTTTGGCTGCAGAAACTGAAGAGTGAGTGAGTGTCAAAAGCTTCATGTGAATATTTAAGGCAATGGTCACTTGTTTAGCAGTAGTCCTAATTGATGTTTCCATTGATACTGTATAGTGACACGTACTGTATGTTTATGTATTGTGTCTGTGTCAAGCACACAGCAAGTCTTCTCTGGTCAGAGAGCATCACACAACCAGCTACATCGGAAGGGTAAATTTAGAGGAGAGATAATTGAACTGAATGAAGAGGTGACTAGTCAATACCATTAAATAGCACAGAAGGATACAGCATAGAGTACAGGGGGTCTAATCTTATCCAAAGGGCCGGTGTGGCTGCAGGTTTTCATTTTTTGTACACCTGATTCCACTTCAATCAATTGGTCTCAGTCTTCAGACAGCTGATAATGTGTGCTCCTGTTTTGTTCGAATGAAAACCTGCAGCAACACTGGCCCTTGTGAATAAGATTGGACACCGTTGATCTAAGGGATCTCCTGTTGGTTGATATGGAAGCAGATCCATATGGTTGTGGTTGTGTAACAGTGAACAGTTATGGAAAGGATTCTGTGCCAGATTGTCAATCATAACAGTGAAAAAATATGAAATGCAATACACAAAGATATTATGTTTCATTAGTGACGTGCAGAAAACGTGCCAAACTGTAAAAGCAAAACCTTCTGGCGTTGCTGGATCTTTCACTTAAGCTTCCAAGACAGATTTCAGTGACGCCCATGAGTTCAGAAGAAGGCCGTGATGGAAAAGTTATTAGATTTAAGCGTAGCATGATTGCCACACTGGAGATGCAACGAAGAATATAAAACCACACAAAGAATGTGGTGTCATTTTTTTTTTAAGGAACACATTTTGGGGTTAATTAAGGTCTTGTTTTTTATTCAGTAAAGCCCAACTTAGACACTTCTGAATGGGTTATTTGCTATGCTTTAAGCTTTATTCATTATGACATGTATTAGTATGTTATTGGAGGTCTGTTATTTAATGCACTAATAACAGCATTATTACTTAGTAATAGTGAACAGTTAACACTTTAGTATGACATTGATATGCAAATTATTGAGCTTGACTTATCAACTACATTTACATATTATTGGTGTATAATTGGCAGCTTTTGATTCTTGGAGGCTCTAGGAAGTGCCAAGTTTATTGTTTTACTGCAGTCCAAGATGTTTTCCACATTTAATGGTGCAGTTTTAAGAACTAAATTTTTGGAAGTGTAGAACACAAACTGACATATTAGAGAGATAACGACTCTTTTCGTTGCCAAAATATCATGAATATGTGATGCAAATTAAGTCCTAATTAATATTACTAAAACTGCACTTTAGCATATCATCATTGTCCAAAAAAGAAAATAATGTATCTTTATGTTTGTATGTTTTCATTTTTCTACATTGCATGAGCACAGAAGCCACCCTTGATGTTGTGTGAACATTTCATAATAAATGGACCCACATAAATGCTCAAAAACAGTTTAGAATATGATATTTTACATTAACTCACACTGAAAGTATTAAATATTTTTTCCTTCTTCTGTATAGTTGCCATTTTGGAGATTTTACTTTTGGACACTTAACGTCACTACCTAGAACCAAATTCTCTCAATTACACACTAATACAGTATGATTTTAGATTAATTGCTAAGTATTTTGCCTAACAGGCACTTAACAAAGTGTTTATTGTGCATTATTCAAACTAACAAGAATTATTTGTTATTTTTACATTACAGACCTCCAATCACATACAAATGCAGGTCATACTGAATAAAGCTTAATGCATAGTAAATAAACAATGTAGAAGTCTCTACTTTAGGCTTCACTGAACAAAGAACAAGCCTTTAATTAAGCTCAAATATCTGTTTAAAATAAAGCGATACCAGAATTGCTACTAAGACTTTGTGGGCTGCTTTCTAATGTGGATTACATTCACTTTCAACATAACGTTGAGCATTTCTTTTTTAGAACGCAAATCTTAGCTAATCATTTTTCCAGTAAAGACATCAAGTAACATCAGAAAAATGTAACTGAGGCATGTTTTTTCTCACGTCACTAATGAAAACTAGTTGCATTTCTGTATTGCATTTTATATTCTTTCACTGTTATGATCTGGCATAGAGTCATTTCTGTAGATGCTATCCTAAGTTTGCGATAGCCATATAATAACTCTGTTAAACTTGTGTGAAAAAAGGGTGAAAAGTCATATTTGTCAATTCCTGATTGCTGTCTGCAATTTGATTTTGCGTCATTACTTTTCCTGACAGAACGTTCAGCCCAGAGGATTTATGCAGAACACTTTGCTCTTCCTATGCGAGTGATGTGTGGGCAGCTTTTTCCTGACGCTGTGCTTAAATGCAGAAAGGTGCTAACATGTCTGTGAGAGCCCTTTACAGACAGCTAGCGTATGCATGTCTGATCTGGTTACATTTGAGCCTGGCTTGGGGAGACTGGCTGCTGGCTCTGCTGGACAGTTACTGTAAACAGAGGTAAAAATAGCCACATGCAGTGGCAGCCTGCACTGCAGATTGAGCCTCGGGCCCACTGAGCTCTCACGCTACTCAAGTGTGTCTGGGATGAAGAGATTTTTACAGTGAAGCTGGTGCGAGGCTCAGGCTGACTCCAAAGAAAAGATCCGTTCTTTGAATCTGTGGTACAAGCTTGGGTTAGGAAAGAAGTGTTACAAGGGTGAACCGGCTATGAGAAGTAGCCATGGTTCACTGTTAATCTATGTGCATATTCTTCATTCGGACCATCTGCTAAACCATGTTTTTCACGCCAAACAAAGTCAAAATAAATGACAGTTGAAAAGAAACGCTCTGATGTGCTTTACATTTTGCTGCACTGAAAGCCCCAAGCAGTGAAATGCAATGTGGAGGTGTAGGATTGCTTTTCAAGGTGTATTACATTCCCTCTGACACAAATTCGTAGTGCTTACATACTTAGCACTTAGCATTTAGTTGATAGCAGTGTGGTTCTAACCTACATAATCTCCTGATCGCTGAGTTTATGATGGTAGAGAGAATCAGTAAGACAGTGCAGTGCAATTCATGTTCATGAGAGAATTAACAGATGGTAAACGCCCCTTGTAATAAGGGACTGACTGATGTTGGATAGGGTCCCAGACTGTCGGGAGATATCTTGGCAAGGGGGCCTTCCTGGAAGCCCTAGATCCTTCTAAGTATAGGGAGTGCCAGAGTAGACGCAGTGTCATACAAGACTCTTCACTGAGCATTGGCGCACTCTCCTTCCCTCACAGTCTGTTGGGAACTGGCTATAAATGAGTTGATTGGTTTACTCTGAGTTAAACAATACAGTGGAGTAGAGCTGGGATTTATTTGGCCATTGAGTTCAAGTGGCCAAATCGAGTGCTGTTCAGTTCATATGTTAAATAGGGGATCCTCCATATGTAACTGTTTTCTTTGCTGATATTCTGTGTTGGGTGATTTTAACCTTCAGAATGTTTATCTAGAGATGACACAATACCAATTTCTCTGTACTAATACTTTTTTAATAACTACTGCATTTTAAAATGAGCCATCTACACTCATTGTTCTCAGATGCAGAACATTAGACATGTTAAATGCTGTTGGTTTTATTTTGTGTTGCGCTACAAATAGAGATGCACAATGATACCTGAATCATATTGGTATCTGCAGATATTTGCTTCAAATAATATCGGCATCGGATGTGTTTCAGGACATGTTTACATTTGATGAACATACAAAATCGATGTATTTATTTTACCCTAGAAACACAGAATATGTAATCTGTTAGTATTCTCTGTAATGCTAATCCAGGTAAATAGGTGTCCAGGTAGCCCCAATTTCTGCGTTTTATAAATGTTTATGTACTGGCGTCAGTACTGACATCAGCAAATCTGTACGTGAAAAATATTGGATATCAGCATCGGCCCATAATTCCCATATTGGTGCAACTGTAGCTACAAGTAATGCAATGATATTTCCACCTAGATTTGTTGCAGTATTGATTTGGATTTGTGTACCACTCAAGCGTACCACTCTGAACATGTCCAAGGAAAAACTCCAAAATAGTAATTTTACAGGAGAAGGCAAAAGCTTTGTGGCGATGTTGACTGTTTTCTGTAAATTCCCAAAGAAATGACAACATTGATGATAAATTTCATTCACATATGACATGGGTAACTAAATTATGATTCAATTAAATGTTTCAGATGTAATGAAAATAGTTGATCCAAAGCTATTAAGCTTAAACTAGTGTGTGCAGAAGTTTGCCTAGCTAGGCTACAGCGGAAGACCTAATATTGCATTTACACTGCCTCCGGGCGTCGCGGGACGTGATAGCACTACCCCTTTTCTGCTGGCCACATGTGGGCATTAACGAAGACGTTCCCTGCGTCATCCAATTGAATCACATCCTGTTGAGTCAACTTTTATTTAATAAATGTGCTGATTTTCTAATAATCAAAAACCAAATGTAGTATGTTAATTATGTTAATTATATATATATATATATTTATTTAAAAATGTCTAGGTTTTGCTCTTGAAAGGGTCATAAACGTTATACCTGTTCTGTGGTAAATTTACCTCCAGTTATTCTTGAATGAGTGGTCATTTAAGCAGTTTGAATATATAAATCATGGATGGAGTTCTGAGAATGCATTCTTTTGTTTATGTTCTAAATTGCATGTTGTGTATAGTGATGCTCCTTTTGAGCAGATACAAGCAAAAAGTATTCTTTAGGTAATGTAAGCATCTTTTCTATCCTGCCATTTTGGGCCATCTTACATGTCACTTACTCAAAGAACTCTGCAGCGCAGACCCATTAGCCCCGAGCTTCAGAGTTTAGGAAGTCCCCTTTGTTAATGAGAATCAGCAGGAGCTTTGTGCAGTAAGCGAAAGCACTGCTTATTTAAGGCTTATATCCTGCACATGCTTGACTGGACAGTTTTTGTGTGCGCACTGTTGTGCTGGTGCTTTTTACCCCTCCCTGTTCTCTCCCCTGTGATACAGATGCAGGCAAAAGGTGGCCTACTTAAAATCTCAGAATAATACGCTGAATTAGGCCAATGTTTCATATTTCACATTCCTTTTGTTCATTTGGATCATGAGGGCTTGAAGGCCACTGGAGATTTAGATAAGGGCAGGACTGTTCGCTTCTTGAGGCCAGCCGTGTGTTATTAGACCGTTCCTGTGTTTTTGAATTCGGTTTGAGTTTGAGGCACACTGGTGTCCTTGGGGGGGTAAAAGCAACTGAGCAAGGCAGTGTTTTCTTTTATTCATGAAAATCACTGACCTTGTTTTTAGAACTAGTTATTCCCAAAGATGAAATTTAGTATTTTTCTTTTTTCTTTTTTTGTCACAATGCACCACGCAGTACACATCTTGGTTAAGTACTGTTACTTTTAAGGCAAACTGCACTGCTAGTAGTGGTTGCGTGACATGTAGAAAAACATACATGTATATGTTTTTGGAGCTAAAATCAAAATATCAGGCAGGTGCAGAGTACATATAGAGAGTAATCATGTTTATTCCAATGCAAATGTATTGCAGGAATGCTGCAGAACGGAAAGAAGTTTGACTCCTCACGAGACAGAAACAAGCCCTTCAAATTCAAGATCGGACGACAGGAAGTCATCAAAGGCTGGGAGGAAGGAGTCGCACAGGTAACAACGCAGACAAAGTTTTACTCTTCTCTTAGTGTATACGTACTCTGCAAAAGTCACAGACCACCCTTTATTTATTACGTTTCCAGTTAAAAGTCCATTAACTCTAATACCATTTCAGTGTTTAATGTGTCCACCTTGTTAGTGTGTTGTTTAAATTTATCTTTATTACAGCTTTTGTTCTTTTCAAGTGACTTGCTTTTCAAAGAAAACTGCATAAATATTTTTCCACACCTCCAAAGTTCAGTCTTAGAAGTTGGTTTCATGTTCTGCTTTTCCGAATGCAAAAAATCCCCAATGCGTTAAATGATGTGGAGGTCTGGACTCTGGGGTGGCCAGCCTGCACTTCCTTTTAGACCCATAACATTGAGTTGTCTTCTCACAGTGGAAGGATGGACAGAAACAAGCAAGAGTGGAGGTTGATTTTCTTCTCTCTCTCTCAAAGATGGAAGCTTAAAGTCCTGTTTATCTGATGCTGACAGTTTTGGTGGTCTTGCATGGTTGTTAGGAATCCCATTTTCTCTATATCTTTGAATAATTTTTTGAGCTCCAGTTTATTGTTTTACTTATTGTCCTTAAACTTTGCCCTTCATTATGCAAGTGAACTATTTATATGGGTTATTTTATATTTGATTACCTCAGAAATATGTCAAATATCTCCTGTACTGAAATTTTGACTAGAGATGAAAATAAACGAAGGGTGCTCTCTGACGTTTGCACAGTACTGTATACACATTGCCATACTGTCCACAGTGTAGAGCTTATTTTTGACTCAGATTTCTTCACAGTGGTGGTAACAGAAACCAAAGGTTGTGACATCTATAATCCAAATATAGCCATTTTATTTACTTTCCAAAAGCATCTGTGAACCCACATAAATCTTCTGAGTTTTTAACGTGTAATGTTGATAAAGTTAAATGCTGACAAATCTGAAAAAAAAAGGTTTTGTGGTGGTAATAATTCACTGTAAATGATTTAAAAAAAAAGCTTAAGTTAAAACTGTTGGAGAACAATCTCTCATCAGGCAGCATATTCGTAACCTTTTCATGAAATAACTTTCTGTGAGTTATTACACGTATCTGGTTTCTGTCACCACCACTGTGAACTTTTCTGACTCTGTAAGTTTCTGTAGAATAAAGCCTTTGACATCACACACATCACTTTGAATTACTTATTCTTTTTCTTGTTCTATTTCTATATAACTAAAGTTTGATTAACTTACAAAATAGTTTCATAGCAGCTAACAAGTCTTAAGAGTAATAAGTGGATGAGAAGCGGAGGGTTCAGTGTTTTAATATTAATCTCTCTTTTCCCAGATGAGCCTGGGCCAGCGGGCGAAAATCACCTGCACTCCAGATATGGCATACGGAGCCACAGGCCACCCTGGGGTCATCCCCCCTAATGCCACGCTCATATTTGATGTGGAGCTGCTAAAGCTGGAGTGAGCTTAAGAAGAGGAGGAAACTCTAGCCCCTGCCCCACCAAGGAAACCCTTCCCACAAATTTAGCCTCTTGAACTAGACAGTCAACATATCTTCTGCTTCATTGCCAACCTATGTTATATATGCCATCTAGCTCTTTTAAAACATTTTAAACGCCTCAGCCCTAGTTTGATCATGAGCAATGTTCTGTTCTCATATTAGGTTCTGTTTCCTTTGAAAATGACATAGAAGCATCAAATCAACGTCACCACAGCACACACATTTGGATTTAAACCACTGCCTTACTGTTTTTGAAGTGGAGGTAGGGTGTTATGTACATGACAATTCTGTATTTTGAGGGGCATTAACAACCACTGTCTGCATTGCCACTTTTGATAAAAATGAATATGTCCTGCTGAACGCATATGAAACAATAATAATGTTGCTGTACTTAGTGTATTTTATATGTATCCCTTATTAAACATTTGCTGCAAGTATCATAGGAGTTCACAAACCTTTTGCCTATGCCTGGAACAAACTGAAAACTGTACCATGGAGTGCTTTGGCTTCTATGAACATTTTATCAACTCTTAATAAATATAATAATATTTGGAGCTCGTTGAAACTAGCCTCTGTTTTTCTTCGCCACATCTCAAAGCTATTAATAAAAAGAGTATGTAAGTAAGATTTTTAATGCCTGTCACACCATTGTCACAAAATGGCTACTGATTAAAAGGTGTGGTGGTAAGAATAAATGTCTGGTGTAAATCATGAAACTGATGTTACAATAGCTTGCTAGAATACTAAAGAGTATGTCTAAATGATACACCATCAGTAATACTACATGTATAGCTAGTAATGCAAGATAGCTTTATTAATGTGATATAAAGTAATTAAATCCTAAGAGAATCCTCCAAGCTTATTGTACCATTAACTCCAGACATCTGTCACATCTTTTCTATCAAAGAAGGCCCACAGACCTTGCTGTATCACTAATGTTAGCATTGTGAATGTCTTAAGTATCGACATAGAATTCCACAGATCTTTTAACATTTCTCCATATAATATTGTTAAGCCATAAAGTCTTTCAGAGTCTTGCTCTAATTTCTTTACAGTGGTGGTGGAACCAGGGCTCACAATGTCTACAGTGCAAATATATCCATTTTGTTTACTATCAAAAACAAATGTACAGGTCTTCTGAGTTTTATGTAATGTTGATAATATTAAAATAGTGGTTCATCTGGGTGGGGCGTGGGTCTGGTTTTGGGGGTATTACTTTGCCTAACAACACCCTGTAGTTATACCTCTCTGCCATGAATGTGTTTTAAAAATATGTTATGGGCCAAAACCTTACCCCAGGGGTGCACAACTCCGGTCCTGGAGGGCCGGTGTCCAGCACAGTTTGGTGATTTTCCTGCTTCAACACACCTGATCACACTCACCTGTTACTTGCAAGGTTTAGTGGGTGTGTTTGAGCAGGGAAAGCTCCAAACTGTGCTGGATACCGGCCCTCCAGGACCAGAGTTGTGCACCCCTGCCTTACCCCATCACATAACCTATTGTAAAACAATATTTAAGGCAACAGGCCTTAAATTTGTAACAATTTCATTTAATAGCTTTCTGTGAGGCAGCTTTCAGAGGCGTTAAACATTTGTCTGGTTCCTATCACCACCACATTGAACAGTTGTGACTCGATTAGATCCTCTAGAATGAAACATTTCACATTCAACAACCCTGAATGACTGTTTATGTCACAAAAAGTAAATTATACAGACAATTTGGGGGAAAAAAAAAGTGGAATTCCAATTTAATCCACAGGGGATGTAGCATGATTAAGTATAGTATAGTACGATGTTTTGGGCGCAGTCGAGTTCCTCATAAACCTGCGAAGTGACTCCAAAGGGAAGATACAGCGCCGCCTGCTGGAGCTCTGTGAACATGGCGTACTTTTACAAGCGGAACGTTTAATATATCAGCACAAAAAATACCCGTGCCGGTAAAACTTGCACAAAAGGGGCTGAACAGCTTGCTGTGATTGGTCGAACCCGCTTCGTTTTGCTGCCTCTGATTGGTCCACTGCGATTTGTTGTCGTATCTGATTGGCTGGAGAGACTCCCACTCTCGGTCTACCTGGACCATAAGAGAAGCACACAAGGTCAGAAGCTGTTTAATAGACATATTTATATCTGTTAATCTCGCTTATGTTCTGTAGTCACATTAATCGTTTGTAAGGCACAGAAATGAGCTGCTTATCGACCTAATCAAACGGAGCCTCAGCGCTTGGTGAAATGTAGCAGGTTGCGCTGACGCCCGTCTGTCTGTGTAACTCAATACGCTGAAACGTTTGTGTTCGCCTCCAGAACCTCTGCGTGTCTGCACTGTTGACATTCGTGTGATTTTGGCTGTGCACCTGTATGAAGTTGAGTTCCAGGCGTCTTAACCTAAAACCTCTTCTCTTCTTGTTTTATTCGTGTTTACTTGCTGACTGTTTATGTGTTTGCATCTTACGCAACACATAACTAAACAGCACTAACTTGTAAGGCCAAAGGTTTGTGTACAGCTGCTCATCCAACGTTTCGTCTGAATTCAAGGGTATTTATCAGGAGTGTGTCCTCCTTTAGCTGCAGTAACAGCCTCTGCTCGTCTGGGAAGGCTTTACACTAGATGTTGGAACAATGCTGTGAGGACTTGATTGCATTCAGCCATAGGAGGACAAAGTCAGTGAAGTCAGGAGGTGCTGATGTTGCATGATTAGTTCTGGATCATACACATCACTCCAACTCATCCCAAAGGTATTGGATGGAGTTCCATCACTCCAGATTATGCAGTTCCACCTCTCTACAGCCCAATGGTCTGGGCCTTTATAGCCTTAGGCTTATGCAGCTCTGCCACACTGTAGT
Organism: Colossoma macropomum; assembly: GCF_904425465.1. NCBI lineage: Eukaryota > Metazoa > Chordata > Actinopteri > Characiformes > Serrasalmidae > Colossoma > Colossoma macropomum. The sequence continues at coordinate 19,477,705 of NW_023494795.1, read as the reverse complement.
ATTTTATTGCCTTTGCTTTTATGTGCAGATTTTACAGCAGGTTTGGATCATCCTTTTAAATAGTCTCTTTATAGTCTCAGCATTGGGTGCACTGTAGATTAGTTAAAATTCACTGATTATAAAGGGCGTCTGGATACTTTAGGACATACAGTGTTTATGCACTCTGGTCTGATTTTGACCGATGTTATGGATGGTTTGTATTAATTTGTAGTTACTTTTTCCCATGTTTCCCATGGATATTCCCATGTTTCCTTTGGATATCCTCTAAAACAAGCAAACGCTTGAGGAGTTAGCAGCTTGGATTATGTGCTTTTTGTTTACTAAGATAAAATCTGTCAAATTGTTTGTTGAACTTTATAGCACTTGAAGAAGAAGCAACAGTATCTGCTACAACTGTTTTTTTGGTGGATGGCTTATTTACAGATAGAACCTAATTTATGATCACATTTAAATCTCAATGTGTGATACTGTTTGAAAAATTCACAATTAAATATTTTCCCCAAGTTAATCAGCACTAGTATACTCTCCAGTCTCTCTTACATGTGCGGTTTGGGTGAATAACATATGCTAATGTATATTTATATATTATGTGTTTTTTTGGTGGATTATTCTTGGATAACCCCTCAGTTTCCAGAGGTCTGTGCGGAGCTACCTCTTCTAATTCGCTGTTTATTGCACTTATTGTGTTTGACTTAATGTCACAGGTTTTCATACAAAAATTTCGGTCATATTTACTAGCACTTAAAAACCCCAGATATTATTAAAGCTTGTAATATGAAGGACTTCATGTCTAGGCCCGAAATCTAAAGCTCATTCTGACACTTTTCATCCTCAGACGTCCCATGAGTAACTAAGCCAGTGAGCTTGCAGCATGTTGACTGCAGGAAAGGCGTGCTCGTCTCTGGCAGCTAGACGGCTGCTGGGTGCGTCTGGCTCTGTTTGTCCTGCACTGGATCAACAGCGCCACTCCCAACTCTTCCACACAGCCACCCCTCACAGGGATGAGGTGCAACTGCACGAGGCCTGGGCCAGCCTGGCCAAGAAGCAGCTTAAAGGGAAGAACCCAGAGGACTTGATCTGGCGTACTCCAGAAGGCATCTCCATCAAGCCTGTTTATACACAGACAGACATGGCTAAAGTTGCTGATGAACTGCCTGGTGTCTTTCCCTACACTAGAGGGCCCTACCCCACCATGTATACTTTCAGACCCTGGACCATCAGACAGTATGCTGGCTTCAGCACAGTGGAGGAGAGCAACAAGTTTTACAGAGACAATATTAAAGGTATGAGATTACAGTCAAAGTAGCAACACTAATAATTTTTCAGAATGCTGCCTATTACATGTAAAGCAGAATGAATGTAATGCAGAAAACTGCCTGCTAATCCCCACATGAAAATATCTGAGCATGTACTTACACACTGAGTTGTATCTACATTCATTGGCCATATAATTAGTTGGCCATACCTAGGTAAACTTTGTAGGTTTACAATTGCTAACTATAGGTTTACAGTTACTGACTGAAGCCCATGTTTTGCTATGCACAGTTTATCAGCCAATCTGTACCCTGTTCAATGGAAAGGGATGATCAGATCACATTATTTAAATGGTGTACCTTTTTCAAAAGTCTCAGTCACTTTGAGAATAGTCCACCAACCACAGTTACCCAGACTAGCTCTAGAGGATGACGAAAAGAAATAGTGCATGGACAAAGATGAGCTATAGCCTCTAACTGTACAGCTACAAGTTGTGCTAACTAGAGCTGTTAAAATAAAATTCAACATGTTTATATTACAGAATTCAAAGAAAATGCACATTAAAAAAAACATAATTTGTCCATTTGATTTGAACATTTAAAGCTACTTCTGCTATGTTTTTTAGGCCTTTTTTAGCTTCCAAACAAGGGGTTGAACATGCCATTGTGTTAATAAAGCATAAATAAAAAAAGGAAAAAAAAAAATTTGTTTTGGCTTTAACAGCTAACAATAATATGCAGGAATATGTTTCACATTTCTGCTTCAGATTATGTTGGACACACTGCAGTATAACAGTACAGGAAAGTACGCTGCTACACAACTACTGCAGCAACTGCAGCAACTTGTGCCAGACAGTTAAATAAAAAAAAGCAAACACTAAATACACTAGGTGAGCCTGTGCTTCCACTCTTGCAGCCACTCACAATTAATGTGGGGGATTTTATGGAAGAGACCCTCAGAAAGATCCTGAAAATGTGCTTGATTATGATTCTTACCTGTTGTGTCAGTAAAAGAGTTTGATCATTATATCCAAAGTCTCTGAAAAAACTTTCTTCACTAACTCGTTGCCTTCGTCTCTCTCTCACAGCTGGCCAGCAGGGCCTGTCTGTGGCCTTTGACCTTCCCACACACAGGGGGTACGACTCAGACAATCCCAGAGTGCACGGCGATGTGGGCATGGCAGGTGTGGCCATCGACACGGTGGAGGACATGAAGATGCTGTTTGATGGCATTCCCCTGGAGAAGATGTCCGTGTCCATGACCATGAATGGGGCAGTGATTCCCATCCTCGCCATGTTTGTAGTGACGGGTGAGGAGCAGGGTGTGGACAAGGCCAAGCTGACTGGAACCATCCAGAACGACATCCTGAAAGAGTTTATGGTCCGAAATACATACATCTTCCCCCCAGAGCCCTCCATGCATGCCATTGCCGACATATTTGCATACACATCCAAGGTATGGACTAAAACGTGGTTCTTGTATTGGTCTTATATCTGCTTTGCTGTTTCTCTTTTCATTTTGGCATTGAACACCATGATGCTTATTTGTGAAAACAATATGTATGTGCCTAAGAGGATATTCAGTTGTACCAAAAGCATTATCTGAATCTGAAAACATGCACACAAAATTGGAATCATTGGGCCTCTTTCACCAACTGTTCTTAAGACATTTCTTCTTAAAAGATTCTGACATTCACCAGTTTTCTTATTTGGGATTTGTTCTTAGGTAACCGAATCCACGCCGACACAAGACCACAAAAGTGCAAACAATTGTCTGGTTTAAGAACATGTCATAAATCTGATGAGTTTTTTTCCTTAGGACTTTTCTGAAGAACACATTTGAGAAAAAACTTAAGAAGATATTGTTGAATGAGGCCCATTGTTACTTTATTGGATGACTTTCTCAGCTGACCATGCAGTTGTTTTCTCACAGCACATGCCCAAGTTTAACTCCATCTCAATCAGTGGCTACCATTTACAAGAGGCCGGGGCCGATGCCATCCTGGAACTGGCCTACACTATTGCCAATGGACTGGAGTACTGCAGAACTGGCATAAAGGCTGGCCTCACCATCGATGAGTTTGCACCCAGGTTGGCTTTGATAAAAGTATTTCAGTCTACACTAAATATGCAAAGTTTGTAGGTACCAGCTCATGCAATGCTTCTTCTGAAATCAGATGTTTGATAAGAAGTTTGCCCCTCCTTTTGCTGAAGTAACTTTGCAGCATTAGATGTTGGAACATTGTTGGAAAGATTTAAATGCATTCAGTCATAAGAGCATTAATAAGGTCAGGTACTGATGATGATTAGATCTATATCACAAACATCACTCCAGCTCATCCCAGTGGTATTATTTGGAGCTCCATCACTCCAGACAACACAGTTTCCTTTACTTCACAGCCCAAGTGGGGGTCTTTTACCCCTGTGGCCGATGCTTGGCTTTGGACTGTGGTGCAGATGAACTGCATTCTCTAGAATGATAGAACACCATCCGAGCTTTGGGATAAGGGCGTAGCGTTTGTAATATAGACCTTGCCATACATCATGAGTACCTGACCTAGTAATGCACTAGTGAGCATTAGAGGGTCTCTAGAGCATCTTATTCTATTGGCAGTTCTTTTCTATGAGAAACTGTGTGCACAACTGAATGTCTGTGTAAGTAATAGATGCATCTTACGATAGCTGCATTTACTAATTAGAAGGGGTGTCTAAAAACTTCTTTTAAAAACTGCACTGCTTCAGAGCCCCATGAAATGAGATTGTTATATAAAGCTGTAAATATATATTACAAGAAATTGTTATATATATTTATATTTATGTAACATATATAATATGTTATATAAAACATAAAATATATACAATATAGTGTGCCAGAACTTTTCTTTACTTAGAAAATCAGTGAAACATGTATTTTGACCAGGGTTGCCCAAACTTTTGCATACGACTATACACATAGGTGGAGTACAATCTGTGACACTTGAATTTGAATAAAACTAGTAGATTAGTTAATATTGCTTGGATGTTAATGAGTGTCTTTGTTTTGTTTTGTTTTTAATATAAATGTGTTAATTTACCCTGTTGTGCTTGGCCTCTAGGTTATCCTTCTTCTGGGGCATTGGGATGAACTTCTATATGGAGATAGCCAAGATGAGAGCAGCAAGGCGTCTTTGGGCCACCCTGATTAAGGAGAAGTTCCAGCCAAAGAACTCTAAATCCCTGCTCTTAAGGACTCACTGTCAGACGTCAGGATGGTCCCTGACCGAGCAGGTCTGTTACAGACTGCAGGTCCAATCTGCTTACTCACTGCAGGGTGCCTGTCGCCATTGTTTCTTTGCAAACTCAATTCAGTGTGTCTGAGGCTTAGTATCAGAATTTACAGCACAGCACATCTTTCTTAGTCTTCCAAGGTAACTCATAACTTGGACAGACCTTGTCATTTTGTGCTATTTAGCCCATATTCATTTCTAATTAAGTAATAGAGAACAGTGTGTAGTATCCTGACAAAACCCCATATGTAACCCATCCATGCACTGCTGCCCTCAGCCTTTCACAATTGAGTTAGAAGCAAAGACAATGGCACAGCAGTGTATTTAATGTGCTGAGGCCCATAACTTCATTTTATACTTGCATTTTATTTGATTAACCACAGGACCCTTACAACAATGTTATCCGGACGGTGATTGAGGCCATGGCTGCGGTCTTTGGAGGCACACAGTCCCTGCACACTAACTCATTCGATGAGGCGTTAGGTCTGCCCACAGTGAAGAGTGCCCGCATCGCCCGCAACACCCAGATCATCATACAGGAGGAGTCTGGCATTCCTAAAGTGGCAGACCCATGGGGCGGCTCCTACATGATGGAGGCGCTCACTAATGATGTGTACAGTGCAGCCCTCAAGGTCAGGAAAGAACAGTTCAATAAAAAATGAATGCATCTTTACATAAAATATGCAATATGCAGGAATATGTGGTGCAAATCTTAACTCACAGTACCTATATATAGGTATAGCTAGGGGCCACAGTCTACAGACAGTTCATTTAAAGTCATCACCATATCTCATTTCTGCTACTTTATAGCTCATTTTAAATCTGAGATTCTTTTTCTCTTTGATCATATGAAATCCGTAGCAGAGATTAGAACACCTCTGATCAAATTACATGTTTTATTGATTTTCTAAGTGAAAATAAGTTAACACGTCCTCTACAGGGAGCCAACTTAGATGTGGCATTTATGGCAAATTTTAGTGTGCAGTTTCTGTTTATTTGCTGGGTTTAACGAAATATGAAATATAAGATATATAATGTACCACACCTTTTGTACAGACCACATTTTGTGGTCTTTTTCTTTCCAATAGGTTAAATTCAGGTCATAAACAGTAATTGTGCAACTTTTGCATATGACTGTACCTATGGGCAGGGTATGTCCTGATACATGTGAACTTGGATTAAACTAGTAGATTAGCTAATACTGCTTAGATGTTAATTTATGTATTTATTTATTTATTTATTTTAGTTTCCTCTTCAGTGTCCAATGAAAAAAAATGAATGCACTTTTACGCAATGCATGCTATATGCAAGAATATGTGATGCAAATCTTAAGACACAACCTGTAAATATAGCGGAGGCCGCTAAGGGCCACAGTCTACAGAAACACAATATTTAATGTCTGCTACTTCATACTATTTTATAGCATGTTTCACATGTGAGATTCTTTTTCTTATTGATCAGTTCATCAGTGAGATTGAGGAGATGGGAGGGATGGCACGAGCGGTGGCTGAGGGAATCCCCAAACTGCGCATAGAGGAGTGTGCTGCACGTAGACAAGCTCGCATTGATTCAGGTCTGTACATGTTCACAAATAAGGGTGGGTGAATCAAAGCTTGTAGCTGAACAGACAGACACAAGGTGCAAAATGTGAAATTGCAAAATGTGAAATTGTTTGAGTAATATTTAACCCATTATTGCTGAAATCCAGTATCAAATTCCATCCATTAGGTGTAATGTCATTCATCTAGATGAAGTATTGATTTGAAAAACTGTCTAAGGAACTAAATACTAAAATTCATGCAATTAAAAAAAAATAAATACAGAGAGAATAAAGTGTAAATCAGTTAAATGGAGGCAAGCAATGACGTCCAACTGGCAGACAAGGATTTCAGTAATAACAGGCTCTTTCACACTGTGAAACAGTGTGGTCCTGGAGGAAGGATTTTTTTTCTGAGCTTGCCACCGCCACCTAAAATATTCCTCCAGTACCACACTGTTTCACTGTGTGAAAAAGACTGCTGTTAATCCTGAAATCCTTTCTGTCGGTTGGGCACCACTGGTTGCTGTTGCAGGCTCCAATTAACTAGTTTACCCTTTTATATTCACTGCATCTGGACTATATCCTGCCCACACTAAACAGTCTGGTTAAATAATACAGAGACATGGCTTCAAATTCAGACCTTTCCAGAAAAGTCCCAGTAAAGCTTATATAATTAAGAATATGTTACTTGTTTGCCCGTTACAAGCTTCATGTGCCGATGCATAAGCTAAAATTGATATCAAAAATGATTATCCAATGTAGTACACCATTATCCAATGTAATATAAAAACAAATGTGTAGGTTTCTACATTAAACATTGGTATGGAATGACACACCGCTTCATGGTTTTAGTGCTGTACCTTGTTCACAGCATGAACAAAACTAGGAAGTTCATAAAATGACTGGAATACTCCATGCTTTATGATACATTCTGTCCAGGTTGTCCCATTAACAGTTGTCCTTTCTCCCAAACTTGGTGCTCCATAGGCTCAAGCTTGTACAGCACAGGCTGGTATATGCTGTGTATTGGTTCTTCTGCGGTGGGGAAAACCTCCCACACTGTTGTGATTGTTGCTTTCTTCAGCGCGACATGTGGTAGCAATTTCACCAGATTATAGGACACTGTCCACTTAACGATTTATGAATATATTACTCATAAAAATGACTTGTTTCCAAACAAAATGTAACTTAAAAGATACAGAATATTTAAAATGTTGTGTTAATATTGTGACTGTTGCAACAAAACACATTAATTACTTTAAAAGAAGATAACTGTGACTATTCCTTTCAGATGAAATCTTTTAAAAGTACTACAATAAATAATTCAGTTTAATACAGAGTATTTTATTTAAATGATTTAAGCAATGTAACATTGTAGCTAGTCTCACAAGCCTAAAAGGCCCTTTTTGACTGACATGGAAACTAACCAACCACGACTGAATGCTTCAAAGAAAACTCTTAAATAACTTTTAAAGATGTGAGTCTGTGGACTTCGCAAATGATATTAAATCCAGCGACTGCATATTATCCTGAAAGGCTTGATGTCCTGGCTTGACCTCTGTGTTAAGTGTAGGTGGAGATTCTGAGTCTGAGACTGCATTGTAAACGACTCAAAATGTGGTACAACAGCTCTTTGCCACAGTTCGTGTGGCAAAAATTGGCTCGCATATTTTGTCTTCCACAACGGTTCTCTTTCACTGGCTAGATGAAAGGAGCATTGGTTGAACTCTGGTCATGTATTTACAATAAAAAAGATCAACTGACTCCGATCTGTAACCAGTCACTCCTTCCGTCCCTACTCACGAACAAGCATGAAGAGAACAAGGAGTACAGATGTTTGCAGAGAAGCGCTGTATAAAAACAAACAGTTTCTTGGAAAAAGTAACCAGCTTAGAGGCTGATACCTTTTCCCTACTGTGTCCTTGTTACAGCTGGATGCAAATCAGCAGCACAATTTATGCCATGTACTCAAATCAGAGTCAGCTCCAGGGCCTTTTGACATACAGTCCAGAGGGCAGTTTTGCAGCTGTAAATGATTGTGAGGCCATTCACGGATGAGCAAGTGCTCAGGCACATGTCACATAAGTGCCATCGCCCTCGCCTGCTCAGAGGACATGAATCATTCAGTGGAGCAGAACACAAGCCATCTATGTTGGATACCTGCTCCTATAGCTGCTCCCCAGATGCATCCTTTATCAGCACTGATATAGTATGGTGGACAATATAGGTTATGCTTCTATTGACTGTTACATGAACCGCTACCAAGTGATGGCTATTTACTAACTAACAATCTTGAACACATGTAATTTAAATTTACAAATTATGTCTGTGCCTTTAAAGAGTATCAGAAGCGTTTTGAGCAGAGATCTTCAAATCCAGACATTGAATCCAGTTTCAAGTCTTGGATTTTGTGATCATTGGTAGGTGTGACACAAAGTGGCCAATCATCAAATCAAATATGCTATAATGTTCGCACCACGTTTTATGTTTTATTATTTCCACATTCTGCTAAATTTTCAGTAAAATATGTTCTCTTTAGAAGATGGAGGATTCTCACAGATACACTTGTGAAAAGCCTTCCCAAAGGAGTAAAGGTTGTTATATATTATGTGTACATCTGTACAGTTGTGCATTTCTGTACAGTCTCTATCTGCCAGTTTTGTTTATGAGTAGTGTTGTGTGCTGCTCTGCGCTTTTTCCATAGGTTTATTTAGAAGCAGAAGAAGTGTTGGTTTGCTTTTTAGTGATGTTTTGTGTAAAGAATAAGAGAAATTATATTTTTCAGCGATGCAGCCATCAAACATTAAAAGCTGAATTGTTGATGGTGCGTGAATTTGATAAATCTGCAGTGAAAGAAACTTCAGTCCATCAGACATGAGAAAAGTGGGTATTTAATTTGTCCTTTCTGGATTTTAGTGGTGTATTCACTAGATTTTGTCATAACTTGCTCATCAATAGGCCTGTGTTATAGTTGGGCTTAGAGCACTACATCTTAAAAATGTATTTTTAGCCAACAGCAGCAGTTAGAAGTATTGATCACTACAGTTGTAGAAAGGACAGTGAAGTAACCTAAAGCTGTATTTTTACTGACTAAACAGAGAAATTAATAGGAAAGCTGTCATTACAATCTCAGCTATCTGTTGTTGATCTGTTGTCAATCATTCATTTCACTGCCTGCATTATGCCACAAGGGGGCACTCGGTGTAGGCTTTGCCATACCAGGTGTTTTGCTGTTGCATGTAATTAACAAGTAGTATTGGTTGTCTACATTCTGTTGCTAAATCTCTTCATGTTTCACATTAGATTTAGTAGGTTCAACAGGTCTTAGTTTATCAGTTTAACAGGTCATAACTGTGTATTTCATACACAGTTGCCCAGCTAGCATGTGGCTCATGTTAAGTGTATTTGTCAGGGGCAGATTAGTTGCAGCTTTAAGTGGAAAATTAATTTATTGCTCTATACTTCTTTTACATTTGCATACTGGTGAAATGCCTTGTAAAGGAATCATCATGCTTAGAAAGGGTTTCCCATTGTAAATAAGTGAAATTTAATTGTGAGTCATGTAAATAATATATATTTCAGTTTTATCATGCTGTTTTTTTGTTCTGCTTTTTTGTCAAATATGCATTTTAAGTGTTTGACACAGCCTCATTTCACTAAACATATTCAACTTCTAATGCATATATTTTTATATATTTAGGTTGGAATCAAAACAGCAAAGTGTCAAATGTCTTTTGTATTATTTTATCTGACTTTTTTAACAACAGTAACATTTATCCCTTCCGTCTGTTACGTTTAGTCCTGGCTGTGGAGAAAGTTGTACTATTTGTATGTACATCGTTTCAGTTGAAATTGTTTACGAACGGTAGGTGCTGCAAACAGAGTTTGAGTTTTGCTTTGTAGCAGAGATGCGCAGATTGCTATGCATTAAAATTGTGTTCAAATACTTTTAAAATTGTTTAGCAAAAACCAAACCACTGTGCACTGTATTAATAACCTGGTTCACAATTTGTGAACAATTCAGCTTAAAGTGTTAGGTGCAGATGTTATAGTTTACCCCATAGACAGGGCAGGTTGTTACGGATGGAGGGGCTAGTTATAAAATTTACTGGAAAACTTTATAAAATTAAAATTAATGCAGTTCAATTAACAAAATTCTACAAAATGAGCCAACCTGAATATGTAAAATTAAAAAAATATATATTAGAAATATATGCAGATTAAATTTTGTTCTCAAAGGTATACAACAAATATCAAATTGAATTGCTTTGGGAAAAAAAAACATATTGCTAAAACAGTAACTTTATTGTAAAAATACAGTACTTTAAGGGACAATTAGAAAAACATCTTAACATCTGCTAATGTAACTTTAAAAACCTCAAAGTTTTTATTGGTCAATTCATTTTAAGACGTTCACACCATATAAAGGGTAGGTGGCATTTTGTGATATTTGTAGTTGGCAAGTGATATTTAAAAAAAAGGTTATGAGGTTTTCTTATGACATTATCATCTCCACCTTTTTCTTCCATTCAGACGCTGCTGAAGACTTGATGAACTCAGGTCTGAAGTTAGGGGTTTGTAAATAAATAAAACTTGTCAATATAAGGGACTATGATCAAAAATATTGTAAAAGATTGTGGTTAAATTAGATGTCAGTAAATTGTTGGCAAACTCTTAAATTTTTTTCAATCACTGTTCACTTCCATCCTGTTAACTGAAGTATATATACAGGTAATCAGGCATGTGTATACACAAACCTTCTTACATTTAGGAATCCCAAACCCGTTCACTGCTTTTCTCTGCACTCTTTATCGTTTGGGCCTCTTAAAGCTTAGTGACCAGACCCCAGTCCGTGTTTTCTGCACTTTCTGTGCTTTTATCTCCTGACACCCTCCCAGCCGCCTTATCAAATGCCTTTTCCCAGCCAGGGCTTGGGTAAGTGGCAGAGTTTGGTCCTGCGTCAGCAGCCCGTAATGAACATGCCATGTGGCGCATGCTGATGTGTCTGGTGGAAAGCACATGGGTGGACGCACTGTCCCCTTCTCTGCTCTGCTCTGCTCATTAACTCTTCCGTGCTAGCTGACCTGTCAGGCCCCTGGGAACAGAAGCTGATAGATTTCAAATGAAAATCTGAACTATAGACATAATGTTGGATAGGTTTTGGATTTTTATGTCCATCAGGCAAAATAAGTCTGCTCTTTACTTAATTTGCGTTAAAAGAAGAATCGGATTGGATTAGTCATAGTGGTGTCACTTTGCATGTGCCTGATTAATGAGGGACTCTTTCACATTTGAAATTCTGTTTCCAGTGTTTGTAAATGTTCTATAGAATACGCTTGTGTTTAGAATAAATACGGATGACATGGCAAAATACTATTAAAGAGGAAACAGGAGGTAAAAAATGGTAAAAAAAATAAATTACTAAAATAAAATCATATAATAGTGTAAAATCCAGTCCGCTACTTGTTCCTAAGCAATTATCACAGGTACTATACATTGCTGATTGTTGTTTACAGGCTTGCTGAAATTTCTCTTTTTATGATACAGTTGTTCAGTGTCCTTCAACTACCGGCCGACCATATCTATGACAGTATCTCACTCTGTATTGTGATGTAATTTATCAAGATAACAACAAACAATACCCATCAAAAATTTGGACACATCTAACTGAATATACATTTTTTTATAATAGGACAAAAATACACTTCATCACTTGATGTCTTCAGTCCCTAAACATCATTTAAGTGTTGTGAAAAGGATTGGCAACTTCACAGAGTGGTAAATGCTTTACTGTCACAACTTTTTTGAAACATATTGCAAGAGTCAAAATTGAAATGTGTTTATTGGAAACAAACAAAAAGATTCATGAAGTAAAACATAAAATAATGTGGTGGGTTATTTTCCTATGCAATACAGGTCAAAAATAATAAATAATCACAGTTTTAATTCAACTTTAATTTCACATACCGTTTTCAACTTTTTCTGATTTGGTGTTGTAGACAGTTCATCATTATGATTTTGAAGTAAATGCCTAATTTTTGAGTCTCAAATAGATTTTTTTTTTTTTTTAACAAACTTTAATGATACAGTTTTTACAGTTCAAAGTGTATTGTTAATTAGAACAATCACAATTTTTATTAAAGCATGTGAAACTATTATATAAGAATTAACAGTGGTTAATAAAACAGATATGTGTTAAGTTGCTCTTTATTAGTGCCTGTGATTTTAAAATGTTACTTTTTTAGCTTTTTTTTTTTTCTTTCTATTTTCATATCTCGGTAGTGGCTTCATGTTGGAAAAGACACTTTTTTGGCCTCAGCATAATTTACATATGTGTTATATCATAGTTTTAATGTCTTCACTTTTCTAAAATGTAGAAAATAGTAAAAGTAAAGATGATTATGTGTGTCTGGTATTGTCCTCATACTGCCCAGCCCTAGTTTCAGTATACAGTGGTCTTTTTTCCGAGCCTGGTTGATGAGTAACATTTCCTGTGATACTAGTTTGCTTGTTCAGTTTCAGCAGGCAAAAGTTACACACCTCATCCTATTGTCACAATTGCAGATTCACCTATTGAACATCCTAGACATTTTTCAGCAGATATCAGGGCGATTGGAGCTAGTGAAAATTTGCATTTCATACATACTTTCCAGAGTTGATCAGGGCCCTAAGCACCCTGAAAAAGTGACCTGAGAAGCAGACTTCTATTTCACTTGTTCTGACATGAAGTTGTTGCTAAAACCAAAACGTTGTCTGCTTCTTCCTCTTTAAGGCTCTGAGGTCATTGTTGGGGTCAACAAGTATCGGCTGGAAAACGAAGAAACCGTGGAAGTCCTGGCCATCGATAACACCATTGTCCGCAATAAGCAGATTGAGAAGCTTCAGAAGGTCAGTGTCCTCTTAAGGTGGATGCGTTATGTACGCTTGTGAATGGAGAGAGAATAACTCTCATCTTTGTCACATTCATGCTCATGCAGTGTGTGATATAAACTTGTTCACCTCATCTCTATCTAGGCCGTGTGCTGGAATGCCCTGTAGAGTTACTTAACTGTCAAATTGCATTTCCTGTTTAAGCATGGACCAGCACTCATGAGTATTCCCATGACTGGAAAGTTTGTCAGTCAAGAGGCCACAAATTCATAATCAAAGTTTCAAGGCACATTGCGGATTTTACAGTTTGCAGTGACTCATTCTTTTTCTTTTCATCTGACAGTGTGACAGTGCTTAACATTATGCTGATAAAAAAGATCAGAATGTTTTAGAGGTTTCTTCTAAAATAAAGGGTATTATTAGGGAGTTTATTGCTGCAATGACAGCCTCTATTCTTCTGGGAAGACGTTACACAAGATGTTGGAAAACTGCTGTGAGGATTTGATGGCAGTCAGCCATCAGCAGCCTCAATGGTGATCCGTCACTCCAGAAATACAGTTTCACTGCCTTGTACTGCTCTAGCTGACACTTGGCATTGGGCATGGTGACATTATGCTCATGGTTGGCTGCTACAGAGTGTCCCATTCTATAGGCAGTGCCTTTATTGTGTATGTGTATAGTGTACAGTTACCAGTTAAGTGATTATCAATATTTTTGTTAAAAATACTCTGTAGTGTCTAGAGAAGGTATCAGCTTTGGTCTGATATCAGCAGAAAATGTTGGATCAGATATTGGAGGGAAAAATAGAATGAATCTAATGTCATTCTATAACACCTCTATCTGAAATAGGTTAACGCCTGACAAAACAACCCCATAACATTATCCCTCCTCCACCAAACTTTATAGTTGACACAATACAACAAGGCAATGGGACTGAATGAAACACCTGTATCCAGTGATTAAGAGATGTGTCCCATTATTTTTGTCCATATAGTGTATGGTGTGAGGACACCGACAATACATTTTTCAGTTTTACAAACATTATGGTGGCTTTACAAAATCAGTTTACCGTTATGGACAAATAGTTAGCCAGCTATTTTTCTTTTTTTAATTCTTTTTTTTCCTCTATTTCTTTTGCACATTTTTGTGTTACTTCAGCACAGTTATATGCAGCAAGTTGCTTCCTGTCCAGGAGTGAAAAATTTGCTCTCAGAGTGTGTAGGAGCCTTTTGTTCTTTGTATGTTTTCAGAGCTGTCAGAAATCTGAACATTTTGCTCTCAGTGCCGTTCCCATTCACTTTCTCAGTGTGTGGCTGAGATGAGGAGCTGTAGATAGAGCACTCCACAGCTATTAGCCATTTCAAATGGTGGGCATAACAACCAAGCATGGATGCTAACCATATGGGATTTTAAAATGCGTGTCTGGAGCTTTCAGTAATGAAAAGCCATAAAGAGAAGGAGGATACCTAATTCACCACACAACACTCAGAGTAGGTTGTACACGAAGTGCTCGTCTGCAGTTAATCATGTCTTAATGCATTCATTTGGTATGTGAGATTCTCCGTTGTCTTTCTTTTTTTTTCATTTTTTAATTCACAGCCGCTGGTGTTTAGCGCCTGGTCTGCTCTGAACCATTGCAGCTATCAAAGCATCTCAGAAGGGATTTCAGACTACTCCTGTTCTTGCAGTTGGTTGTGAAGTGAAGCCATAGATATAAAATGTTGCAAATGATAATATTAATGCTGCAAAAAATGCACCTGATTTCATTATAAAAGATGTTTCCATTGGTTGGGAAGATTTCATAAATCTTGGTGAAGGTAATGGAGCTTCCTAAAGTTTCCAGGGACAGTGTTATTGATCAACACTATAGCTCTTAAAGGGACGAGAGAAAATGAGAGGAGTTGATCTGATTGGCTACTGCTACAACACACCTAACCATGCTTTTTTAATAATGTTTTGACAGAGCGAAATTTTTACAAGCTCGTAGTAGATAGAGACCCATCCGCTTATTACTAACTATATGAATCAGCTAAAAAATTACGTTTTACTTTGTAAGTTTAACTTTAAGTTCTGACATGATTGGAAGTGACATGAACAGGTGTGCTGCCTTTATGCCTTGATTAAATATTTGCGTTGACATACGTATGATAATTGCAGTGAGATCAAAGGGATTTGATTTAACTCAAGTTTGGAGCACCGTCTTGCAGCTTGAACACTCCTGAAATGTTAATGCATGTCATAGATTTTTAAGAGTGCAGGATTTTCTGTGAATTTCAGCTTTCTGGGACCAACTGAAAGGGGTTTTATCTGTGAAGAGAACATTTCACCTTAGCTGTATTTGTAGCATCAGCTTTAAAAAACAACAAAATCTTGTAAATCAGAAAATGGTCTGATCCCAAAGGCTTCCTGTCTCTGGAGTAGATTCTGATTAAAACACTCAGTTCAGCATTTAATTTTGTGTTATATTGATGTTGCCTCCGGCACAACAGAATTCCCAGGAGTGCAGATGCCACCGGTGAGATGGGTTATTGTGGCTCTGAAAGCTCACAATCACATGGAAATGATTCACATCAACAAAGCCCTCATGTCACCAGTGTGCCCTGGGCTATGGCATATTGCTTGCATTTGTGCTAAGGTCACTTAACATTTCCCCTCTGAACTGGATGTATGATCAGATAGAGAAGGTCAGTCAGGTCCACCTAATATTCCTGCAAACATGTGGTTGCTGGGCTTTTCTCATTCCAGATATGTTTTCTCTCGTAGGCTTTAAGTTGGTGCCTCAACAGCAGTTCTAATAATGTTCACAGATGTTAAGACTGCAGCCTTATAACACTGAGGTTTTCATTTGGGAGAATTCTTCCGACAGATTACTTCATATGTTTTGTGTTTCCATTTTATGTGTGGAAAAGTTCAGCATGAGGATGAAAAAAACTCAGATTATATTTGACAAGAGGTCCGGTTACTATTCTCAGAATTCTTCAAAAAGGATGTTTGAAAGGGGGAATTCCACTGGAAATCATTTTTTTTTCACGTCTCATGATGCATTTCAGGACCGTACAAAGTGTTTGACAGGCCTGGCAGAAAAGCTTTTATTGCTTTTACTGCTGACCTATAATGCTGTCCTGACGCACAGAGACAATGATTGGTTGCTGTTTGTTGAAAAAGAGTAGAGAATTGATTTCTTTCTTGAATTAATTTGGTTTTCTCAGCTTCGCCTGTGTGTGTGTGTGTGTGTGTGTGTGTGTGTGTGTGTGTGTGTGTGTGTGTGTGTGTGTAGTCAGTTGAGCCACGCATTTGTTGTTCTTATCTGGTGTAATGCTGTAAATACAATGTGACTCATTTTTATCAGCTCAGAAAAGACTACAGCCACACTTCCATCTAAGTGGGACCTTTAAAACAATTTGTGGCTAGAATTCAAGAGTCTTTGTGCATTTGTGGTCCCCTGCTGGAAATAGAGAGTACAAAAACTTCTTGTTGTTTTCTTTTTTTTAAAAATAAAATGGCAAATGATGTATAAAAGTATATGTGTAGCTATGTATCAACCTAACATCAATACTCTATCATGCCTTTTGTATGCTGTATGCTGTTAGATTTAAAAAGAGCTGATTTTCTTATTATTGCAAAACAATCAAATAAAATTAAAATATTAAAAGAATAGTAGCTATTTAGGAAAGTTTAGTTAGCTACCCTCAGGTTGGAGATTGACTTGTTAAAAGCATTTATTTCACTCTGTATCAGTTTTAAAAATAAGTTCTCAACTTCTAAATAAGGTGAATGCTTTATTAAAATTAACTGAAGGAAAAATACTACAATTTAATTTTATTGTATTGTATTCTTTGCCGTGCAGATGCATTCAAGTGCTATAATGAGAGAAGCTGTAATTCGTTTCTTTCCATCTCTGCTTCTGGCTTGCAGAGATACATTTTCTTATATTAGTGGAACTAATATAACATATATGACTGTAGAATTTAGGTGGAATTCCCCTTTAAGGCCCTGTCCTGAGGCATCTCTGCAACACACAGCCCCTCAGACCTTTCAGACCGGGCTTCTGGATTAGTCTGTTTTAGATGCAGCAGCTTTGTTAGTCTGCTGTATCAGACTGGCTGAAAACTGCTATAAGTACAGTAAACTGAGATATAAAACTAGTTATTTAACTAGCAGAGACTGCTATGTGGTTATTTAATTGAATTTTCATTCAGGTCATTTAAACACTAGACAAGAGGTTGCTATCTATATACGGCTTCACTTAAAATTATGCTTCCTCATAAAACAGTGAACCTTTAAAGGGACATTTGAAAACAGCCATACAGTTTCCATGTTCTGAATGAAAATGGTATGCTTCTGGTGGTATGGTATGTATGGAGGTTCTCTTCTTTTTTTTTTTCCTTTTTTTTCATCCTGATAAATGACTTCATTTTCCTCCATTATTTTGTGTGGAACAGCTCTGGTCTGAGGCCTTTATTGCAGTGCTTTGAAAGAGCTGCTGTATGCTTTGTTTGCAGGTGAGGGAGGCCAGAGATGCTGATGCAGCGAAGAGGTGCCTGGCTGCTATAGAGCAGTGTGCTCGTACCAGGGATGGTAACCTGTTACAACTGGCTGTGGAGGCTGCAAGAGCAAGGTCAGTCAACCTCAGTTAAGATCAGGTCTATAAAGCCCTTATACATCACAATACATGTGAAACTGTGAAGTAGCCCTTTGGACAAAATAATGGCCTTTCATTATTGGCTTTACAGAGTCAGACTATTACTACAGTGAACACTGTAGAGTTCAACAAAATCTACAGTAATACAGTAATGATAACAGGATAATGTAACAAATTCCTCTTAATTCTGCACAGTTAAAAGGGAGTCGTTTCAAAATAACTGCATAATTCTTTTTTGATGTAAACAATCATTCAGAGTGGTTTGACGTGAAATGCACCATTCTAGGGAAACCTACTGGGCCAGAATTGCTCACAGCAGTGTTGATAGCTTTAGATACATTAGACATATAAACTCAGAAGACACATGTAGGTTCACTGGTTATTTTGAGTAGTAAATAAAATGGCTATATTTGCATTGAAGACCTCAGAAGTCCTAGTTTCGCTCACCACATTTGTACAGAAATCCAATATACTGAGTTTCTCTACAGTGAACCATTTACATCAAACCACTCTGAGTGACTTTGTTTACATCTCAATCATTGAATTAAGCAAAAGAAAATTTGATTGTAAGCTAAAAACCAATTACCTTTCAACCTGTAATGTGACATTTTGCACTGCAATCAATTTAGTGCCTTTATGACTAAATACAGCTTATTACAAGAAAGTTCTGGCAGTGTCAAAAATTTTAGTCCAAAATGTCGCACAATATGACTGCTGCTATGATGCGTGTTTAAGAAGCAACCAATAGGGAGCAGCTGAAATGATGTGTGTATGTGTATGTGTTTGTGTGAGAGAGAGACAGGATGATATAGTAAAAACCTTTTTGCTCATGTTACATATTAGTACACATACATTAGTGTGGTCCAGCCTTCTGGTCACATATAGAGTGACCTGCTTTGAAATGGCAAGCTATCACAGAATGAATAGAAAAACAAACCTATTTAACTTAAGTTCACTTTAGCGAATGGACATTTCATATTGCCATCTTTTCCCCCAGCAATGGAGAGCTCCAAACTCACCTATTATATGCCATTTAATAGACATTTTTAGACAAAACATTGCCACTATTATGCAGAGGGTCTTGTTGTTTTTTTTCGGTTGCATGACCAATTCTTTCATCAAAAAACAGATACAAACAGAGTGTCGTTAATGTCTTGATTATCTGCAGAATACTTCATCATATAATTATATAATCTGACTTTTAGCACATGGGAGCATAGCTGGTATCTGGCCCAGAATCTGGCCAAGACTGTGTGACATGCTTTAAGCACATAAGACTGATATTATCACATGCTTTAATATATGGTGTGGCTTATTTAACTCTTTGAAGTTGCAGTTATTGTAGCCAACAAAAAGCATTGACTAATTTGATATTTCTCACTCATTTCTAAATGTTCAATTAATACCATCATTTGAATAGAAGAGGTATTATTTCATTCTGAAAAGTTTTTGTTGTGCATACAGTCTAATGTGAAAATGTTTATTTCCTGACATTAAAAAGTATTAAAAAGTCAGAAGATCCTCAACCCTATCAACCTTGAATGTAAATGTAACTCATTGTGTAACAATATAATTATCATGTAATTACATTTTAATCAAATATTGAAATGGCACCAATAATTATAGACTTTTAAGGGTTTAAGGAAACATTCACAGCACACAGCAGTATTGAATTTTTAAGCTATATAAAATAGTGTGATTTACTCATTGATTAAGCACTTGATTGGATTGTGCAGGTGTTCAGTGGGGGAGATCACGGATGCGATGAAATCAGTTTTCGGAGAGCACAAGGCCAGCACACGCATGGTGAGCGGAGCGTACCGCAGTGAGTTTGGCGAGCATGAGGAAATCGCCCTCGTGCACGGCCGGTAAGAGGTCAAAGACGTCCCTCAGAAGCATGTTCCTCACTCACGGCTTATCACCATTAAATCACAAGGGAGCTATGCTTTTAAGAGCCGTTCTGCCTTGAGTGTTGCACAACTTTAAAGTGCTTTTAAAGGAGATCACAAAGTACTTTGGACACAGGCTTGACTCAAAAATGGTTTGGAAAGTTTTGGACACTTGGTTATAATGGCTGAGTGCATCCCTCCCTAATACCCAAAGTCAATATGCGATGTGTCTCATGTCCTTGTGTGTCCGTTGTTCAGGGTTGTGCAGTTCAAGAAACATGAGGGGAGAAATCCCCGCCTGCTGGTGGCCAAAATGGGACAGGATGGTCACGACAGGGGTGCGAAGGTCATTGCCACAGGATTTGCAGATTTGGGATTCGATGTGGATATCGGGCCTCTTTTTCAGGTGGGTGACAAAAATAAACAAAGGAGTGGCAAAGCTGTATTGACTGCTGCTTTTGCAAAACCCTCAAAGCAGTCCACGCAGTCATATATTATGGATTTGGTGTATAGTTCATATTGCATACAAAGTCTAAAGAATACATGATTTAACATGCAAAGAGCAGCATTGGTGCTTTGAATTAAAATTGATTTGTTTTTGTCACATTCATATTTGTATTTCAGTTAAAAAAAACATGAGGCTCATGTACAGAATGTCAGCTTTTATTACTGGGTAATGCTGTTCAGTATGCTGGAACATGTAAAAGCTCTGACTCTTGATATTTTTCACTTGTTGCTTGGGGAATTTTTAGCATTTTGTTTTTTAGCATGTGAAATGCGTGTCACATTCATTTACATCAGGAGACTGACTTAGTATAAAATTTTGCTAATTTTCTTTCTGATGTACCCCCTCAGTCAAATGTGCAGTATTTTGGATTGCTGTACTGTACTACTGTACACTTTTCCTTTTCCATTACTCTGGTAAAGGCTTATCTTCCTCTCTTCTTTCCATAAACCTTTGTTGCAGAACTCCTTTAAGTCGTCTTTGTACATCTTTCCAAATTCTAGTCTGGGTTTTTCTTTTCTTAGTGCTGATGAAAGGTTTGCATTTTGCGATATAGCTCCAGTATTTCTCTTTTCTTCTGTAAATTGTCAGATTACTACACTCTGCAGTTTACCTGTAATTTCTTTGGCTGCTATTTTGGGTTTTTTCTTTATAGCCTAGTGGTTATTCTGTCAGCAGTTGCTGTGGCATTCATTGAATGACCTGGCCAGAGCAAAATGCTTACTTTGCCAGGAGTGTTTTTCTTCAAGATATTTTACACAGTTTATTTTTCAATGCTCAGTTGCTCTATTTTGGTTTGGTTTTCTTGATTTATACCTTTTACCTCATAATGAGACTTAAAAGGAAAACTGTCATGGCTACAACCAATCCTACACATTCACAGCTCTTTTGTGTTGTTCAGTGAAGGGAACATGGCAACTCTTGAGCAACCAGAAACACCCAATAGAGACTGGCTGCAGACATGCAGAAATGCACTCTCAGCCCTGCTGATGTCATGTGCACACTGATTGTTTTTTCTGCGAATAAACCTGACATTCATGTCTTATTGTCATGATTTTATTTTCAAAGTTTCAATATTTAATTACCTTATTATCAGTATGACCACGGTAATATATGTTCAGTGTAATTCTTGTTGCCCAACAGTATGTAGTTTGCTGTTTTTCCCCCTCATAAAACCGACAAAAACACTGTTGTGGCAGAGAGTGCACTGACGTCATTAATAGGTTGGCAGTGCATGTCAGGCTGAGAGTGCATGTCTGCAGCCTGCCCCCTTCTCGAAACACCCATATATCTATTACATGACTTTTTTTTCTCATTTTAACCAGTAACTTAGAAAATACATTATAATCTGTGGTATTTGTAGGTATGCACAGTACAAAAGTCAGAGACCACCCTCTGTTTCAATCAGACTGGCCAATAGGTACTTAATTAGTTACTAATTATTCAGGAGATATTTCTGAGAAAACCTGGTAGACCACTAAAACTGTCACCATCAGATAAACTACTTAAAGCTTTCATCTTTGAGAGAGTGGAGAAGATCAAGCTCCACAGGTGTTTCTGGCCATCCTTCCACTGTGAGAAGACAACTCAGCACTATGGGTGTGAAATGATATGCAGCTGTCAAAAAGTCATTACTGAGAAATGAAAATTGACAAAAAATAAATTTTGCTGTTGGTGCTCTCAGATCAAAAGACTGACCACTGCAGAGCCCACACCTCAAAATCATTGAATGTGTTTGGGATTTCTCGGATCTTGTACAGTAGAAAATGCAACCAGCTTTGGAGGTATAAAAAATGTCCCTGCAGATTTCTTGGAAAAAGCAAGTGTCCTGAAAAGGATGGAAGCCATAATAAAAGTATAATAAGTAAATTTGATATATTTAGTTAATGTTTTTTTTCCATTCTCTGTTTTATGTTTTCTGCTGTTTTTGACTGAAAATTAAACATATGAATGGTGTTCTCTGATATTTGCTTAGTATTGTATTTACCTTAGTGCTGGTAAAGTTCAGTTTATCAGGGGTCTTAGAGGAAATTCCTAGGAAGACTTTTACATATGTGACATATATTATTCAAAAAGTATGGCCTGCTTGTTATAGAAGAGTCTGAGAGAGGGTCTTAAAGGGACTTGGTGATGCAGTACTGGCATCTGGCTGGACCTGTTTTGATAAAAAGAACATACAGAATTTGTAGCTTTCTGGTGTTTGTCTCAGTAGGTTTTCATGCTGGTTTCTCTGTGTGTTTAGCCTGTGTGCAATGCACAATTAAACCTGGAATTCAACATCTATTACAGTGTGTTTTCCAGAATGACTGTGTACCAGAACATTTCCTACATTGTGGAGCTGATCAAAACCCATACTGCTGTGTTAAGCTGGTCTTTCCCCAGATAAGACTAATCCTCTTCTTTCAGCTATGTTCAGTGAACCCTTCGCATTACATGAACAATCAGCGATTATTAGGCTAATTGTGAGATCTCTGTGAATAGACAGAGATCTCTGTGAATAGACTTCTTTTTTTTCTTTCTTCTTACCTTAATGAGAAGTCAGTGGTGCTGTTGTTTTGTAAGTGGACTTAGAAAGGCATTCACATAAACATGGTCATGTTGGTGTACCTCAAAGAAGGGCAGTGAAAGAAATCCTCTTCATAGGCATACCTCCATTAACCACAGATGATCTCTGTGACCCTCTGATCCTTTTCCAATACATCCTCTGCTTGCCTTGTACAGAAGCTACATATTAAATCCATATCATCAAAGAAACTGCTTAACTGGCCTCAAACTGCAGTGGGACCAGGTTTTTTATTGCCACACAATGGCATTGTAATTTCTCTGTTTTTCTGTGTGTACACTGGGTGGTGTTTCCATGGTGACAGACCCCGCTGGAGGTGGCTCAGCAGGCAGTGGATGCAGATGTGCACTGCGTGGGGGTCAGCACACTGGCAGCTGGACACAAGACTCTCGTCCCAGAGCTTATCAAAGAGCTGCGCAACATGAACCGCCCAGACATCCTGGTCATCTGCGGAGGAGTTATCCCCCCACAGGTAAGACCTGACTGTCTGACTGAATAGCACACAGAGGCAGCTGATAGATCAAACAGTCTCGGCAAAGACACTAGTTTCATTATCTGTGCTTTAGACGTGGATCATGAGGCAGAGCCTGCTCAAATATTAAGCCACGCTGAGTGACAAATTTTAGCAAATTAGAAACAAGTGACCTTTTTCACATATAAATCAGCCACATAACAGTCAGAATTAACAAGCATGACAGTGAACTTCCAGTAAGATTTTAAACCTACTTATTTGATCTGCCTGTGGCCTTGAGCTGTTATTGGGGGAAAAAAAAAGATCACATCATCAAAAAAAAGAGAACATCATTTCATTTCTCACAAAAACACATGTGCACACAAACACACACACATTTATACATACTGTGTGTTGATATATATGTGCCACATATGCTTTATATATATAGTCATGTACAAGAGTGTGAACACACCCTGTCATATTAAATATTTTTTTTTCCTAAGTGAAAAAGTTAACACATCCGCTACAGTGCACAGACTTTGATATGGCATTTTACAGAAAATTTTAGTTGACAGCTTTATGTATGTGCTGAGTTATATTGGGAACATATTGGGAAAACATGAAATATAAAATATGCCATAACTACTGCATAGGCCACATTCTATGTTTTATTTTTTTTCCCCAAAAAGTTATATTCAGCAAATAAATAGTAATTGTCCTGTTTTTTGTCTGTTTTTTGTCTGATTTTCCTACAAAGTCAAGATATTTTTGTCCAGAAAATGTACCAAACTCCCCACACATGCATAGTCACAGTCCGTTATCCGAAAGTGAATTTTTTTTACAGCCCCAGCTTTAACATGTTGTCATGTTGTCAGATCTGGCATAGTTTTGTTTTTTTTTTTTGTTTGGTGCAAACCTTTTTACTATGATTTGCCGGGGAGGAAATAATTATTGAACATCTCAATATTATTTTTGAATGAAACATATTTGCAATCCAGCCATTTACATAAAATTTAGACATTGCTATTAACTCAGCAAAGCTAAAATATAGCTATAGAAATTGTAACATTACAATCCATAATCTATATAATCTGTTTTATATGCCATGCAAATAGAGATACTTTTATTTCTACTCTTTTATACTTATGTCTATTTTTTATTAGTGCCTAACTTATGTCTATTTTTATTTTTTTTATTTTCTGCATAGTATATGTAAGTTTAAGTGCAATTATATGTGTAGCTATTGAAACACTGCAGTTTCCCTTCGGGATCAATAAAGATCTATCTACCTACCTACCTACCTACCTACCTAAAGCCAGTGCTATATAGTGCAATAGCACAGTTTTGAACAAAAATATTGAAGACAGTCACAAAAAAAGCACTAAACCAGCTGATTCCACTAATTAGTTCTAATACCTGTGCTAATAAGAATCAGCTGGGTTACTACATGTTTACAGGTTAGTTCTTTCACTCTTTTAAAAAGGGGTATCCAAATATGAATGCAAGTAAACAGATTTATTACCAAACTGCAAGAAACATCTCATTATGGTTAGAGGCAAAGAGCTCAATCAAGACATTCATAATGAGACAATTGAGTAACATAGCAATGGCACTGGGTGCCGAGAAATTTCTTAAGTCCTAAATGTTCCTATAAGCATCACTGGGGTCATTATTTCCAAGTGGAAGGAACATCACTCGACCATCAACTAGCAGAGAATATAGTGTGGTCAGACAAGACAAAAATCTAAATTTTTGGCAACAATATGATGCACCATATGTTCTGCATATGACCCTAAGAACACTACACCAACAGTGAGGTTTTGAAGTGGAAGCATCACAGTATGGGGTTGTTTCTCTTATCATGGTACTGGCAGAATCTATCAAAGGGAAGAAGAACAGAGCCGTGTACTAGAAGATTCTTAATAATAATCTGTTGTCATCCACCAGGATGAGAGGTAGGTGGACCTTCCAGTAGAAGAATGATCCAAAACAAAGTGCAAAAAAGACTTGTCAGTTGGTTCCATAGGAAGAAAATAAAGGCGTTGGAATGGCCCAATCAGTCACCAGACTTAAACCCAATAGAAAATTTGTGGAAGAAACTGAAGATCAAGACTCACCAGCGGGCCCCTCAGAATCTCTGAGATTTAAAGATTATCTGCATAGAATATTGGTCCAAAATCCCACCTGAACGCTGCGAGAGATTAGTTTCTCTGTACAGGAAGCATCTTGAAGCTGTCATTAGTGGGTTCTCCACCAATACTTTTTTCCTGTGTCATTCCACTTTATTGCACATAAATTTATGGATTGGAATTTTACAATTTCTTTAGCTGTTTCTTTAGTAGTTTTAGTAGTTGAGTTGATTCCAATGTCTGAATATCTGCATTAAAAAACTTGTTGAATACTCATTTCCCCCACTGTATGTGAAACAAAAGATGAAGAGTCTATAAAGAAAAAGACAAAGAAGGTATGTGAGGGGCAGTGCAGAAGTAGCAGCAAATAGACACTATGGGTCAGTCTCCTGGACAGATTAAGGCCAATCCTGGAATGCATTTCAGTGGAGAATGTTCATTCAGAATGGTGTGTAGTCCAGAAATAGGTTTAATCCTTGTTTGAGAAAGTGATCCTTAATGTCTCAATATTTGTAGACACTTTCTCAACCAATGTTTGTTAAATCAAGGGTATTAATAGGGAATTCGTCCCCGTCTTTGCTGCAGTAACAGCTTTTACTCTTCTAGAAAGGCTTTACACTAGATGTTGGAACATTGCTGTAAAGATTTGATTGCCTTCAGCCACAAGAGCAGTAGTGAGGTCAGTTAGAGCTCAAATGTGAAATAAGGTGAACTCCCTCTTTAAATGTTTTCACATTGTCTGCAATTACAGGAGATATTAAGGTAGGGACAAAATATGGCCTACACAATGATGCTATCTGTTTACTCGATTTCCTGCTGATGATCGTATTCCATGACTCTGGAAATGTAATGCATTCATTACTGACTTTTTTCACAAAATGAGCTGGAATGCAGTGACGCAGATGCAAGGTAGATTGCCATCCTGAGAATAGGCGGTCTGTAGACAAGCTGTAAATGGCAGCATGTCTATGAGAGCATCGAGCTCCCAAGTGTGCGTTTACCACACTAATAATTGCTAGACGCTACATAAAGTTTGAAAGTAGTTAACAAATGCACATACAAGCTGTCTAAACAGACCAATAAAACGAATAGCAAGAACCATATTAGAGCTGTATTCGTCAGTTAGCATTCAGAGTCATGAATCTGTACTAAATAGATCTGAACAAGGTAAAAAAGATACTGTCCTGCAGATGATTTTGCATCTGCTGACTTAAAAATACATATAGCAAATGTACCCCCCCAGATCCCACTCAAAGAAAAATATCTGTACCCCACCACGTTAACCTGCCACCCTGACAAAATTCCCTGCCACCCCTGGTTAAACTTTCAAAATCCACCACTGCTTTGGATTATTATCACTATAGACTTAGCCACAGCCTGCACCCATGAAGTGTTTTGCTGTTTTTCTGGAGTGTGATTACATAGTTATTGAGTGATTTGAGATGGATAGTGAGTGTGAACTAGCACATATGAAAGCTGTAGTAATTAGAGTAGACATGGAAATCCATAGCTCAGTAACAGGAGTCTTTTTGCTAACAGTGTGTCAGATGTCCCATGGGGTGAGGCGGATTAAGTGCGCCGCAAATCGGTATCTCTTAGTCCCAGTCCTGGGGAGCCCTACACTGTCTAGTTTAAAGTGTTTTAACTTTCTTTAACTTGCTTTAACTCATTTGATTTTACTCAACAGCTGATTGTCAGGCCCGCCATCTGTTGAATTGTAGGAGTTAAAAAAAGCATTAGAGGCAACACAAACACAAAACGAAAAAAAAAAAAGAGCAAATCCGCTCCTAAAAGTAAAGATTCTGAAATGGTTCTTGGCTTGGATATATAGTTCTAGGAAAGGCAGCGGAGGTTCTTAAACTTTAAAATATTCTTTTCCATTGTGCATCTCATTCACAAAAATGGCTCTTTAAAGAATTGTCTGTTGAAAAGAACATTGTGGAACCGAACATGGTTCTTCTATGGCACCCTTCCAAATAACTATTTGGCACCTTCATTTTAAAGAGTGTAGTTGTGTCACATACAGTGAACTCTATGATGTATTCTCTTGGTAGCGTGCACAGTATATGTGCATTTTCATAATTATGGGCATCTAAAAAATTAGCATTCATAGTTTGATTTACCAATAGGCAGAATACAGCATCAACATAATATTCCATCATTTAAATAAAGAATTCTTGACACTTAAAAATTGACTTTAAAAATTATTTTGAGCCTATACATCCAGCATGCTTTATTTTCAGCTGTCGCTCTGTAGGAGGTGCTATAGATATCTGCCTACAAAAACGACCGAATAGATAAACTGCTGCTTTTACATTGCAATACGATCTGAATCAGAATGTATTCATCTAAACGAGTGAATAAAATGAATTTAAAATATGAAACAATGTGTAGTAGGGCTCGATCAATGTCGACCCCAACTGCCATATTATTGGCTGGCCAATAATAGTGGCAATTTAAGTTCCCATGGTATCGGCAAAATCTCCTCTGCTAAAGCACTGATAACTAGTGATCTACTAATGA
This sequence comes from Colossoma macropomum, assembly GCF_904425465.1. Taxonomy (NCBI): domain Eukaryota; kingdom Metazoa; phylum Chordata; class Actinopteri; order Characiformes; family Serrasalmidae; genus Colossoma; species Colossoma macropomum. The sequence continues at coordinate 19,450,071 of NW_023494795.1, read as the reverse complement.
TTCACTGATGTGCAGAAAACTGTCAGTAAACCACTATTGGTTTCCAGCTCATGTGCCATTTATAGAGACACATAATGTGACAGTCATTATCTACTGATTTTTTTCACAGCAGTTGAACCAGTGTCTTGCTGCAATGTGATTTGGTTGGATTTGAGAAGTTAAACTCATTCTTTACACCTGCTGCTGCCATCAGCAGTTTTGTCTTCTGCATGAGTTAGTGATGCAGTGACACATAACTGCCCTATACACAGCTGAGCAGTCAATTGTCCAATGTCCTGTGGTCACCTTAAACATCAGGTCTATAGGGATGTATAATTAGGGCGGTGATTCCCATGTAGTCCACACAATATAGATGTAAAAAAAAAGCCCAAAGTTGACATTCAACACTCACAGTTTCATTTTACATCTAATGTACTTGATTACAGAGCCAAAACAACAAAAAACTAACGTCACTTACTTACTGACTGCACTGTATTTATCTCTTGTCTCCTGCAGGACTATGAGTTTCTGTACCAGAGTGGAGTTTGCTGTATCTTTGGCCCAGGGACCAGAATCCCTCAAGCAGCAGTGGAGGTCATTGACCACATAGAGAAGAGTCTGGAGAAGAATCGCCAGGCTATGTAACTGAGAGATCTCTATGATTTAGTTGAGTTCTCATGGCTATTTTTGGAAAGTCATGGGGTAGGCATTTATCTTGGAACAAGATGTTGAAATTTGATGGCGCTATGGTTTTTAAGCATTACTATCTGTCTTTTTGAAGTTCATCTGTTTAAAACAAAACACTTTGAGTTGCTGTATTTGAGGGCTGAAAATAACTGATAATTATCAGCAGTGTGATATTGTTCACTAATCTACCAAATCTGTTTTTCTACCTTAACTTGCTTCTGCTAACTTCTGCCATGTTCTTATGAAACCAGAAGAGTTGTATGCATTTGATAGCTTGATAGGTACAAAACTATAGATCTCAATCTACTCAGTTTCCAGTATGCCACTAAGCTGTTGCTCATTCAGTGTACAACAGAGAGATCTGGTATCCATATATCAAAAAATCATCTATTATAGATACATTTTGCTCCCTATGTGCAGTCTGTTTGGTGCAGAAGCTGTGCCTTATGGGTCTTTTTAGATTTGATCTTTGGCACCACCTGCTTCTTCCAGGCAGTAGAAATGGATGCAGGCATAGAGATGTACAACATCCGTGATATATGATAACTTTTTGTCTCTTACATAAACATGTATGTGACAATAAACTATTCACTTTGGGTAATTCACATATTCTTTGTCTGATTCAGTTACTGTTTATTAGAAGTGGCACATTAGCACTTTTCTTCTCAGATACTGTGAAATTGAAAGCAGTATTTTTTTCTTTAAAAACTACTTATCTTCAAACATGTTGGAAAAGGACCTGCTCCTGTGTAGATATGAAGGGCACGTTCTAAGCTCACAAAAACACAATGACTTGTAGTGACAGGTGATTATACACATATGAAAACATGGTTTTGTATAATATATTCCCATTTCTGCTAATAGATCCCACTAAATCCTACACACTGCTCCTTTAATTGGTAACACCATAAGCTTTTTAAGGCAACTGAAGGGACTTAAGTCTTACCCCTAATCCCCCTTTGAAAAGCTTTCACAGGAAAAGGTCAATATCATTAATACAGTTCATTTGGCAACCTCTGACATACCTTGATATTGATCCGTTTGTCCACTGGCTAAATCTGAGATATGCTGAATATAGATAGCTTCTAGGGGGAGCAGTGTGTTGCGTAAGCGCCTGCAGATGCGGTCGTGGTGCTGGTTGATGTCGCTTTGTGGTGCTGTGGCCTCCACTGAGTGTGAGCTCAGATGTTTTGGTCATGTGGACTGGGCTGTGTGTTAAACTGATCAAATTGATTTGCATCCGACAGCTTGCAGCAAAGGGCAGAGAATGCTTTCTGCGCGTTCTATTTTTTAAGGGTGTGAGTTGGTAGTGTGAAAAGGAGCCAACACTCTTTCCAAAAGTGTCATGTCATTGCATGGTCATATTGAGGCCAGTGAAGAGGTAACAGGGTTTTCTGTCAGTGTTGACTTCACAGGCCTCCTGCCACACCTATCCTGTCAAATCCACTTTTGATGAGTTTGCTCTAATAAGATTTGATAGATGAACTCAAGCAATGGTATAAATGCTTGGAGGCACAGCATTTACATCCACACATCTCACAGGCTGGCTTCCCACAGGCTGCTCAGTTCACCCCAACTGCCAGAAGCAAACATGTTTAACACTGTTTGTTTTGTATTAGCAAAGTGTCCCGCTGCCACAACTGCAGTCAGAACTTGTAAACATGAGCAGTTTGAGAATATAGACTCAGAGCCAAATAAATATGCACCAAGGAGTACACTTGCATCAACTTAGAATGGCAGATGTTTCATAAAGATCATGTTAATAAAGGCATATACAATTTAGGACTGTTTTCTTATAGACCACTGAAAGTCCTGTTTAAAGGTGACTCGACCTTATTGAATTTTAATTAAAGGCTCCTGGTAAGTCTGGAGAACGATCGTTGAACTTAACGGCAAAACCTCCCTTCAGTGCTCCTTCTGAAGTTCTGGGGTTGGCAAACTGTTGCTGCAGTTCCTGCTGCGAAGCTAACCAGTTGCTATTACAAATAATGGGACAAAACAATGCTGACCTGTTGGTTCTGTGAAACAGCAATAACAAGTTGTCAAGCGGGAGCAAGCTCCTCATCCCTGACGTTAGCTTCTTGTATGAATTTTCCTGTTCCACCTTAAATGGTGTAGCAGTTACATTCAGGTGCCTCAGGGCCCAGAATAGAACTGCTGCATGGTTTAAGGTGGAACAAGAAAATGCGAATAGGAAGCTGACTTAAGCCTTGTCAACTTTCAGAGGTCTCTCTACTGCTGAAACACCTCACCGCTGTTAACATGGCTCTTCTTCCTTGCCTGCTCTAAAAACTTCTTTCTCCATCTTTGTTCAGGGTTTTCTTCAGATTTTCTCCTCTTTGGCTGTTTCTCTGCCATCCCTCCTTTTTGATGCTGCATGGAGTGTGTACACATACCGAATTTTTTTTTTTTCCAGTGTACACACAGAGCGATATGGAAGTCCAGAGAGGCCATGAGATAGTTATCATTTTTTGGATTGTTATTTTGAGATAATGAGTTAATTATCTTGTTATCTCAAGATAAGAAAACTTATTTTGTAAGAACGAGTTATTTATCTTATCTCAACATAACAAAATTTGTTATCTTGAAATAACAAGTTACTTATCTTGTTATCTCAAGATAACAGTCCAGAAAATTCTAGCAACAGCTTATGGCCTCTCCGGAATTCTGCAGAGCGGAGAGCTAGCAGGCTGTGAGGAGATATGATTTGATTTGACAAAAAGTGAATTGAAAAAATATACTGTGCATTTAATCTATAATCAAGTAACTAAATGTGAGTGTAGTATATGGTTTCTTATGGTTGTGATAAAACAGTTACACTTTATTCTTGATTGTCTCCAGTAGCTAATTTACAAGTGTCGAGATTGTTTACAAACTATCTAGTGACATTTCAAATGATCAACGGCATTAGAGTTAGGATTAGGGCCAGAGTTAGGGTTGGGTTTAAGTTAGGATTAGGGATGTAAATGATGAACTATAAACAAATATACAATTGTTTGACCAATGGGCACCAACATATTTTGAGAGCTATTAAGGTACATAGAGCCAAAGCTAGACTCAGTAATGACTTTCAGTAGCCCATCACTGTATAGACCAGTCATTTTGTCAGCCCCTCAGTTTAAACAATCCTGGGTTCCTACATTTTATTTTAGCATTTTATTCAATGATAGTGGAGGTGTTGGGAAAGGGAGATGTAATGTGATTGAATTGATTCTTTTCTCAGCCCAGTGCACAGTGATGTAATGAAAAGTCAGAGGACGTTTTAGAGACAGGAAAAACTCACTACACTTTAACCAAAGCTTGCAGGAAAATGGTAAATGGTATTGTGTGTTGAAGTGTGCCTAACATGACCAGAAACCTGTTAATGTTAATTAATAATGTAAAAAAAGTTTCAGTTTCTTTGGAGCAAAGCCATAGAATGACCTCCTTTCGTTCCCTAAATGACCTTTATGTTTATAGTTCTTTAAAGAATCATTTAAGCATGTTTAAACTTAATCTGTTGCATTTGTAGTGTGCAGTCACTTATTGTGGATAAGAACCTAGATGTTTCCCCCTGTATTTGAGTTGATCAGGTTTTCTATTCTTTTATTAAACATAGGGAAAAGCATCTAATTCACTGCCTGTGTTACTCGTCTGTACAACACAAATGCAGCAGAACCATCTATTCATAAAGGTGAGTGATCTATCTGGCACCTTAGTATTTCTGTAAAGAACCATCCACTTAAAGGTTCTTCAGGGAACCAAAGGTGATTCTTCTATGGCATCGCTTCAAAGAACCCTTTTGGTACCTTTAATTTTAAGGTGAGTGTGGATGCATCATACTTTGTATTCATTCTGGGACAAAACACATCTGAGACCAAAGCTCTATTATCAGTTATTGTAGAATATGTGAAGAAAGAAAATCTTATACACAGACCAAAGAAATAGTATTCATAGACACATAATACTGCAGTCACACGGAACAGAGCAAAGCCTGTGTTTCCTGCAGAGTCTATCAATTGATCAGTGTTGGCTCTTTGTTTGCCAGGCTTCTCTGTTTGAATTCTGTATTTACCTAGTGTTCCTGCAGAGTGAAACAACATGTGTTTATCTTCCCTCACGTACGCACCCCCCCCCCATAGAGGGTATATGAAAGAGTCAAGTGTCAAATTGCACAGCAATCTTAACTCTTCATATGTTTAAATTCCATGCAAAATAGCCATTTAGTACAAGTTATTCAGTTTTCAACATCAGGAATAAAGCAAAAAATTATTTGTACAGAACGTAACACAAAAGTATAACGTCATTTTTTCTGTATTTAGTGTGTGCCTTTATTTGCCTTGCTTTCAGTTTTAAAGAAATCTGCAGGGATGTTTTTCCACACCTTCAAACTTAAGTCTTAGAAGCTGGTTACATTTTCTGTCTGGACTCTATGGTGGTCAGTCCATTGTTCTGAGAACACCAGCAGCTTCTTTGTTTAGTTTGTAAATTGTCTTCTTTTTTTGGTTATTTGCTTTTCTTAGTAACGGCTTCTTGACAGCTACACATCCTATTAGACCCATAGCATTAAGACCTCTTCTCACAGTGGAAGGATGGTCAGAGGCCACCCTTCATTTATTTAATTTCCAGTTAAAATTGCTGATAACTGTATACCTGTAACTGTAATACCATTTCTCAGTATTTAGTGTCCACCTTTATTAGTGTGTATTGCTTTTACTGTTTCCATTGCTTTAAGTTTTTCAAAGAAATCTATCTTCCACATCTCCAAAGTTCAGTCTTAGAAGTTGGTTTTATGTTCTGCTTTTCACAATCCAAGTAATCCCCAAAACATTTAATGATTTTGAGGTCTGGACTCTGGGGTGGACAGCCTACACTTCCTTCTAGACTCATACCGTTGTTTCTCATAATGGAAGAATGGACAGAAACACCTGTGGATTTTTTCAGATCTGAAACAAGAGAGGAACTTGTTTTTCTCCTCTCTCTCAAAGATGAAAGCTTTAAGTACTGTTTATCTGATAGTGACAATTTTCATGGTCTAGCAGGTCTTGCACTGTTGTTAGGAGTCCCATTGTCTCTACACTTCTAATCATTTTTTGAATTTCAGTTTTAGAAACTCTTGTTTTTTTCTCATTTTCCCTTTAACTTTACTCTTCCTTTTGAAAGTGGATTATTAAATATAATCTCCTCAGAAATATTTTCTGAAGAATCCCTTCAGAAATATACATAATCTCCTTAGATTTTATATAATATAATCTATATAATCCCCTCAATATAAGGATACATATATAATCTCCTCAGAAACATTTCCTGAAAAAGAAAAAATGTTTTTTTAAAGAAACGTCAAATTAGTCAGACGTCTTTTAATTGACTTTCATGTTTACATAGTCAGTAGCACTTACACTGTAGGCATAGCTTAACATCATGTTGGGTGAGGACATGTTTTCATGTGAGTGACATTGTTAAATGCACAGAAACCGTGATGAGTATAATCCTGTTGTATAATACTAAGTATAAGAGTATAATACTGCTGTACTTCCTGTTGCGTCAAAGGCAGGCATAGTGGCTAGTCAAACTGCAGTAGGCCTTAAAAGTAATTTATGGTAATTGTATATTGACATACCTTGCAGTAGAATGTGGACAGATTCACTAAAGAGACAATCACAATACCCAAACCAACACATAGCCCCATTCCATCTTACATATTGATTACAGTGTCCTTCAGTGTTTAGATATGCTCACATACAGCACATAAAGTAAAAGCAATAATCCTCTTCACTGTTTTTAGATACATCATCCATAAACAAGAGGTAGAATACCAAAGACCAAAAAAAGTTCAAACACAAAATAAAACAATGGCTTTACAACATTCAGAAAGTGAGTGCATCTAGTCAGTTGTCCAAAACCATGACACTAAATGTTTGCGGATGTAAGAATGAGAAGATAAATGTGTTTCTTATACTTAACCCAAGAGCCAAACTCATATAACCACGTCTTAGGCTTCTAGTCCATTAAGGCTTGTGGTAGAAATTACTGTACCAATTATGAACCAGACTGTCACAATTAAATATATGAGTTTAGTTTAATACATGATTTCTTGAATTCATTCTGAATTTATGATACTTTGACTTTCACAAACCCAAGGTTGCTTTACCTAGCATGGGAAACAAACAAACAAAAAAAAAAAAAAACTAAGCAGGAGGAAGAAAAATGCTTATTAAAGAGAAAAGTCTTTAAGACAGATTTGAAGGAGGAGAAAGAAGAGCAGTCCCAGAGGGATTGAGGAAGAGAGTTCCAGAGTTTGGGGGCCATGGCACTGAAGGACCTCCCTCCCAAAGTGGACAGTCTGGACGTGGGACAGCAAGTAAGTTATTACAAGAAGACCTGAGAGAGCGAGAGGGAGTGTAAGAGGTCAGCAGTTCTCTGAGCTAGGGGGGAGTAAGGTTGTGCAGGGCTTTGAAAGTGAGTAGTAAAATTTTAAACTTTATACAGGACAGGACCAGTAGCCAGTGTAGCTGAAAGAGAATGGGGGTGATGTGAGCTGAACGCTTAGTATGGGTGAGAACTCTAGCTGCAGAGTTCTGAATGTACTGTAGCTTTTGTATAGACAAGCAATGTTTACGTAAGTGAAAGAATGCAGTCTTAGTGAGGAACTTGATATGCAGATCAAAATTAAGTCATGGGTCGAGTAAAACACCAAGATTTCTAACAACAGGTGCAAGCTTAACAAGCAGGCCATCAATACTAACAGAAAAATTGGATGATTTGGATAGTAAGGGTTTAGGGCCAACCAGTAAGACTTCAGTTTTATCAGTGTTTAGCATGAGAAAGTTATTGTTTATCCAGAGCTTTAAATCAGAAATACAGTCGATTAGTGTATTGGGAGGGGAATCTGAGGGTGTGTGTGTACTGAGATATAACTGAATATCATCAGCAAAGCAGTGAAAATTAAGGCCATGGCTATGAATGATCTGGCCAAGGGGTGAGTTGTAGATTAAGATAAGTAAGGGTCCAAGAACTGAGCCCTAAGGGACACCACATGTAACAGGAGTGGTGGAGGACTTGTGTGGACCTAGTGTGATAAACTGCTGCCTGTCTGTAAGATACGACCTGAACCACTGTAAGGCTGTGTCAGTGATACCAATAGAGAAAAGATAAGAAATGAGAACATCATGATTAACAGTATCGAATGCTGCACTTAAGTCGAGGAGAAGGAGAATACTGAGAGAACCACTATCAGCAGACCGGAGAAGATCATAAACTACTCGCAGAAGAGCTGTCTCAGTGCTGTGGTGAGTACGGAAACCAGATTGAAATGGCTCATAGAGGGCATTATCACTGAGAAATGTCTGGAGTTGGGAAGCAACCACTCTTTCAATTACTTTAGCTAAAAAAGGAAGGTGTGAAATGGATCTGTAATTAGAAAGAGAAGTTGGGTCCAATTCAGGTTTCTTAAGTATAGGAGTAACTGCAGCAGTTTTAAGGGCAGTAGGAACAAACCCAGAAGAGAGACATGAATTTATCACTGTAGCAATTGGAGTGTTGATTACAGATGAACAGGCCTTGAGTAGAGGGGTGGGGGCAGGGTCAAGCTTTGTTTCCAAAGTAGGAAAATCAGTAAAGGCGAATGACTGAGAAGTAGAAGGAAAGAAACTATAGATCTGATTAATTTTCTTTTCAAAGGAATGTAGAAAAGCCTGACATTGCTCAGCTGAATGGGGGCATGCTGACACAGGAGGATGGAGGAGTTTGTTGACAGTTGGAAAGAGTGTTTTCGGCCTAGACTTAGCATTATTTATGATGGAGGAGTAGTAGTTGGAGCGGGCAGTATTAAGGGCATCCCTATACTTGTGGGTGTGTAGACTGTAAAGTAGAGAGTGGACAGTAAGGCCAGTTTTTTTTTATAAAGGCGCTCAAGACGCCGAACAATGGCCTTCAGTACTCTTAGTTCAGGGGTGAACCAAGGACACGAGCGGGTGGCAGGGAGAAATCTATTCTTAAAAGGGGCTAAATCATTAAGCAATCCAGAGATAGTGTCATTAAAGAGGGAAACCATACTTTCAGGGGTTGATAGGTTATGTAGGTCAGACAGGGCTGAAGACTGAAGAGAAGCAGCAAACATAATGAGACTAACAGACCTAATATCACGATAGACAACAGAGATTTTCTCAGAGGGGGGAGGAGTAGAAATATGAAAGCTATACTCAATGAGCTTATGATTGGAGATACCAGAGACTGAACCAGAGACAGAGATATCATTCAAACCAGTAGAGCAGAGTAAATCAAGAGCATGACCATGAGTGTGAGTTGGAAAATCAACATGCTGCATCAAGTTAAAAAAAATGTCCAAATGTTTGTGGACACCTGCTCATCCAAAATTTCTTCTGAAATCAATGGTGTCAATAAGTAGTTTGTCCCCCTGTGCTGCAGTAACAACCTCTACTTTGCTGAGAAAGCTTTACACTACATGTTGGTGACATTGCTGTGAAGATTTGATTGTATTCAGCCATTTATATCTCTGTTTTACTCTGAGGCACTGATGCTTGAAGCTGCACTATGTAAGATTCAGTTTGTTAAAACTGAAAGTAGCAGCATAATCGAGTCAGGAAAAAACATGCCAAAATATGGTGTCTGTGTGCTGCTGCGAGTCACCCTGTAATAGTAATTTCAGGTAAAGCCAGAGGCGTTTGGGTTGGATTTTGCGGGAAATTCATAGATCATATCTTATGCCTTTACGCATTAACGTCACATGCACAGGCTCAAAAAGAAGATCTGGCTTAATGTTTACAGATGAAGATATGATGACAATAGCAGCCAGTCCACATCATTGAAAGACACGCCCTTCAAGTTTTGACAGATTTCTCTTTGAATACTTGCAGTCTTGCAATCATCAAATTTATGCGCTTGGAGAAGGGGTCCAAAGCATAACCAACATCACAAAATTCTCTTCCACACATAATGCATAATTACACATTTCCACCAGAGAGGTCTCCAAATCCCCAAATCTTACATAGTGTAGCTTTAAGGCTGGACCTAACAGAAGGGATATTTACTGTATTAATTCTACATATAAATTGGACAAACAGTTTAGATATGTTGGGACTGAATAAGTCAGCTGACTCAACTATATTCTTTCAGACCAGTACAATTCTATAATACATGTGTATGCAGGGAATGAGTCTGATTATCACAGCCATAGTGCCAAATGCCACATATTATAGTAATTAGGCTTTATTTAAGAACTGAACATGTAGTCAGTGATGTTGACATTATATTACTGCTGCTGCTCCTTCAAAATGATCTATGCATCCAATGTGCAGGAGTCGGATTCAAGGAAGCTCTTTTAAGAAAAAACTTGCAAAGGTTCTTAAGATGAACACTAAGAAGTTCATAAGAATGTTCCTAAATGCAATTCTTGAAAAAACTTAAGAAGTTCTCAAATATTCTCTTAAGATATTCTTAATAATTATTTTTTTATGTAGGCTGCATTTTACCGCATACCATAGACGCAAGTTACATTTTGAATTTGTATTAACTGTTATTTTAATTTTTTAGTTAAATCTGCTCCTAGGAGCTAAATTGAGGAAAATCATCAAACCAAGCATTTAAAAAAATGTAGTAAACAAGAACTATAAGTGGAAAATACAGCCAACAGGTAAAAAATCCTTATTGGGAAATATGATCATTGTGGGGTGATGAACGAGGATGGAGCAGAAGGAGCAGAGGCAGTGTCCGTGATAAATTTAGATGCTTACCTTGTCAACTCTTACTGCCTAAGATGAGTGTAAGGCATAAGGTTGAGAAAAAGTTTAAGAAAATATGTTCAAAAATACCACTTGTTCTTATAATTATTCTTAAGAAAATAGTTAAGAAAAGAAAATAAGATCATTCTTAAAACTTTATTTGAAGAATAACAATTTCTCGTAACTTTTTTCTTAAGAATGAAGTTGAAAAAACACCCATTTAAGAATATTTTCTTTCTTAAGACTCTTTCGTGATTCTGGCCCCAGGTCAGTTTGCATTCTTAACTGCTGACCCTGACAAAACAGTTTTGAATGTTCACTGCATGTTTTGTTCTCAGTCAAATTATATGGCATGCATGGATGATCTTTTTGCTATGCTGGTAAAGGACATATTTATACTTTAAAAACATACACAGAGCATGAATATAGACACTAAAATGTTCCAGATGTGTATTTCAATACAAGCATTTAACACACATACACACACAAGTGCCTGGAGCATAGATTCAGGTTTTATTCCATTTTTCTCATTCTGTGCTCCAGACTCCAGTCATTCTGAGCTCCAGATGCCTTTTCTCTTTTTATAATCCCTCAAATCAGACAAGAAAAGAGAAGGGCAGTGCACTCGAGATATGTCAGGTGAAGTATGTAGTAATTCTTTGGGTGGTTCCTCAGTTTATGCACATGAAGAAATTGTTGTTGCATTATGTAAATATGTATACTTTCACTGATGAATGTGTTTGCAGGAGTCATTCTATTACTTCACCACGAGGAAACAGCTGAAGCTTCCTTTTGGGATAAATTCTTCTTCAGGAAAGTTCTTTAATCAGCATAGACAGTGACTCACGTGTGCAGACATTTCCCATGAAGAAAAACAGCACTGATAGTGCTGTGCACTCTTGGTCAAATTGGCCATTAATACAAGCTATTAATTTTTTTATATATAAATATATATAATAAATATAAATTTTGTATATATTAAATAATCCACTTGCATAAAAAAAGGAAAATCAAAGAAAGAGAAAAGAAAATAAATGAAAAAAACAAAACTAGAGTTCCAAAAATATTGAAGGATACAGTGAAAACGGGATTCCTTACAATTGCACAAGACTTAGTAGACCACTAAAACTGTCACTCAGATAAGCAGTACTTAAAGCTGTCATCTTTGAGAGAGAGGTGAAAATCAAGCTCCACTCTTGTTTCAAATCTGAAAAAATTGACAGGTGTTTCTGACCATCCTTTCACTGTGAGAAGATGACCCAAGGATGTGTAGCTGTCAAGAAGCTTTCACTAAGAAAAGGAAATAGACAAAAAAAATTTGCAAATCAATCAAAGAAGCTGTTGGGTGTTCTCAGAACAATGGACTGACCACCCCAGAGGCCAGACCTCAACATCACTGAATGTGTTTGGAATTACTTGAATTGTAAAAGGTAAAATTAACTAGTTTCTAAGACTGAACTTTGAAAGTAAGGACAAAATATCCCTGCCGAGCCAAAAAGTCTCCTGAAAAAAAAGAAAAAAACAGCAATTGTAATAAAGACAAATGTTGGACTAAATACTGATGCTATGAACAAAATCTCATATCTCCATAAAAGCAAGTTTTACAGGAGAAGGAAAAACGTTATTCACTTTCAGTGGAAGTTCATGTAAAAAGATATTCTTCTTAGTCATTTTTGAGCCTTTTCTATTGGTCCATTTGCCATGAAAGTTTAAAGAGAAGTTGGCATTTTCAAACTATATTAAAAAATTAATAATGAGAGAAAATGGAGATTAAAGGTTTTGTTGAAAAATGAATAACCTAATGGCCATTTTTACTAGAAATTCAAAAAATGAAGGCCGGACTGTGATTTGTGCACAGTGCTACACTGAAAAAAGTGGCTCGTCAGTTCAACCTAAAAACATTACTACATGTGGTAACAAGCAATTGAACTAGTTTTATTCAACTCAAAAATAACTTTGATTGAAGGAATCCTTCATTCAAAGTGTTTATTAAAGTTGAATAAAACTAGTTAATTGACTTGTTACCACATAAAGTAAATTGTAGGTTGAATTGATGAGCCATGTTTTACATTATACTTATGACAATTTAGCAAATAGAGTTAGTTAGTTAGTTAGTTTAGTTAGAAACTAAATTAGTGGCGACATGTTCGTCAGCGCAGGTGTGTTCGGTGCATAAACTGAGCCAAGCTGATCAAGTGTGGAACCGAAGGGTGCAGATTTAGGCACCAGTACTGTTTGATAAAAATGAAGATGACATGAATTAGACTTCTAATTATTTCATCTAGTGCACTGAGAATGAAGATGACGTGGCATCAAAGATTGTCTTGTTGTTGATCATGTTCCATACACTTTCAGAAAAACAAAGTACTAAACTGTCTCTGGGTGGTACTCCTCACGTCACTGTGGCAGTACCCTCAATGGTACCTTTATTTAGAGAAGATAATTGTACCGTATTTCATTAAAATTATATTTTTTTAAGCTGCACAGACTCCTTATACCCTGTCTTGACTCCAGGCTTTTTATTTTACTTTCTGTTTTGAAACAGGTTGTGAAAAGGTATGAAAACCTTATTTAAAGTAAACAACCAGACCTTAAGACCACTGTTGTAACTTTCAGAGTTGAATTTCATTGTTTATACCCCGATTAACAAAAATGTACCTGTATTGTTTTCTGACAGCGTAAACTTGTCATGTAGACTTATTGTTACATTTGGAATTGATTAAATTGAAAAAATAATAATTCAGTAATTGCTACCCCCTCAATAAATATCTTGTCTCATAAATAGGTGCGGTTATTAGATCCACCATTTCTTTCTAGATCCTTGCATTGTATGTTTTGTTTTTTTTCCCTTTAAACAAATAAAAAAATCTTAGTTGATGCAGAACCTCACAGACAGTGGTACTATTCTTGATCTGAATTCAATGACCACATTTAGAAAGCTCCAAAACTACTGATATGCCGTAGAGTTGAATTGTGTCTCAATCTCTCTGCTTTTCTCAAACGAGTGCTCCACAGACAGGTCTTCCTTGAGCTTATTCCTTTCACACACCAGGTAGATGGAATTCTCTGTGCCGTTATTTGGCCGAGATGCTTGGCAGGTCTCAGGTCTGCTGCACAGACGGAGAAGCTGCTTAACCTCCCGTTTGAAAGTCTTGCTGAAGGTGTAATAGATCAGGGGATTATAGACGGTAGAGGTCTTGGCAAAGAGGCAGGGCAGCATGCTGATATGAGGAGGGATAGAGGCACTTGAGGAGTAGATAGACCACAAGCTCACTATCCCATAGGGTGTCCAACAACCGAGGAACCCAACGCTGATCAGAACGGCGATCTGCACAAATGAGAAAAGATGACACGGTTAAGGATAATTTATCATTTATTCAAGGAACACAGAATGCCGTAAAACATCTACCTCATACTTCCACTCACTTTACAAGGTCCAGCTGTCTTAGTTGTCCACTATACATGTGTATGATAATGCAGTAGCCTAACTGTTCTCATGCACATTAAGTCATCCACCCTCTATACCATTTGTCAGAGTTCAGTGCTCACTGAGCATAGCACTGCAAACCTGTGCCTCATCAAATACACTATTCAAATCATAAGCTAACTAGCAAGACCTTTATGAGTTGAACTCTGATGGCCTGATGTACTAAGACTGTTATATTAGTTTCAGGTGCAAATCAGACCGTCTTGACTTGGGACTTAACTTGGGACTCGAGTGTCAAGACTTTCTTGTTACTTGCAACTTAGTGACTTGTTCCCACATCTGGTCACTGATTATATGAAGGCTAAAAGCTGAGATATAATGGTAGTGAGAGGATTTTGGGTGATTTTTGGAGCTGCATTACTGGCTGATGCTTGGTCAAACCTGAAAGAAATCATGCTGGTTAGTAATGGTTTGCTGTGATGTGTCGAACATGTTGCTGTTTTAACCCTTTGCTGGAATATGAAGGCTAAAAGCAGAGCCCTATCAGGATTTGGGTGGTTTTCCAAGCAGGATTACTCTCTGATACTCACTGACGTCATGGATTGAGCTCAATGGTATGGTACAGGCTAGTGAGGGCCGGGTCTCCTGAGTGTTCTGATATGCGTATCATGTTTGAAGCTTAAACTGTTCTGAAGTTGTGAAGGCTAGAAGGCAGCTATTCACGTTGCCTGCAAAATGTCAGCCTCAGGTTCTAATGTAAATGTGGCACTAAACAATCAGCAAGCATTAAACCTGGGATGACACTGATCATTTAAGACAATCGTCTTTAAAGAGAAAGAGGTGTGGATAAACTGTGGGGGGAACATTCTTGATATTAGACATTTCCAGCAATGCCTGATGATTAGGCACTTCAAACAAATGGGTAGAGCTTGTGCCATCATTCCACTATGACAAAAATAATGTTCAAAGGGCTGATATAGGGTCTGTGTTTGATGTCAATAAGTTAGTGTTCTACGCTCATAGAAGACAACCACTATGCACCATGCTGAACTATCAGACGATCTTCCTCTTTCATACAACAGAGGCTGCCTTATTAGAAACTAGTGAAGGAAATCTGTTCTACTAAAGTCTTTCAGAAGTTTTGGTAAAAGACCATGCAAAAAGAATGTCACATGCTACATGTTACATGATGCGTATCAAATTAATATAATCAAAATGAGAAGGGCAACACTGAGGTCTTGGAACAACTGAAGAATGATCAAATATTCCTCATAAATCATTATAGGATCATTATGGGATAGTTGCCGCGGTAGTTTAGCGGTAACACATTCAGCCCCGCTACATGAGGTTGCCGGTGTGATCCTCGCTTGGTGAGTCATTAGAGGCAGTTGTGGGTTGGAGGTTAGAGAACCAGCCTTGTGACAGGGAAGTCACTGGTTTGATCCCCTGAGCTGACAGGACATGACTGAAGTGCCCTTGAGCAAGGCACCTAACCCCCAACTGCTCCTTGGGCGCTGTGGATAGGGCTGCCCACCACTCTGGGCAAGTGTGCTCACTGCCCCCTAGTGTGTGTGCCTTCACTTGTGTGTATGTGGGCGTTTCCCTGCACAGATGGGTTAAATGTAGAGGTGAATTTCCCTGTTGTGGGATTAAGAAAGGGTAACTTAACTAGGTGTATGTATCTCTCTGGCTCACTCCAAGTTGACCTATCAGGTATACCCTCATAGTGTAGTTTTTAGAAGACCTGGGGTCTTCAGGTACGAACCTTAAATTTCCAGTCCTGGATTTTGTAATCATTCAGCGAATTGAACTGCTGATGTGATTAGTGTCATACTTGACTCTTTCATTAGCTGGATCAGGGGAGTTGAAGCAGGGGAAAACCTGAGACTCAGGACTGAAGCTGGGAAACACTGCTCTGTCACATAAATGAGCTACCAGTGATTACAAAATACATGACCAGAAATTAGATTCAAGGTCCAGAGCTGAAGACCCCTGGGCAATGTGATGCTTCACTTTACACTGTTAATGATGGGAGCGTAACATTGATATGTATTCATTTTAATATTAATAGACACATCTTAAGAATTTCATTATCACTGATTATTTATATGAGTTTGAGTGTTACGTGTCTAGTACAATTCAGAATTAGCTATCAATTGAGTTTAGGTCAGAGGACTGGTATGACCACTACAAAAGCGTCATCCTGTGGTCAGAGAGCCATTTTCTGTGGACTTAGGATCACTGCCACACTGGACGATCAATCCAGAATCTGGTTTCCTGGCAAAGGCACCAAGATTTTAAACTCCTGGTTTTGATTGAGTTCATGATGATGTGTGTCCTAAGAAGACTCCCAAGACCTTTGGAATTAAAACAAACCAAATCACAGATCCACCACCATACTTCACAGCAGAGACTATATGACTTTGACTTTTAAATGCTTCAAAAAGCTGTTTTTGTCTCATCTGACTATAGAAACCAGTTCTAATTTGTAGTGATGTTTAGTAAACCCTAAGCACTTACGTTTGTGGTTATCTTTAGAGAATGTTTTTCACCTCGAACCACCCTCCTCACCCTGCATACACTTGTTTCCTCTAGTAGGCAGGTTTGTCACAGTCGCAAATGTTTGAAATGTCTTAGTCACTGCAGTAATAGTTAAATATTTTTCAGATGTGAAGCTTTTTGATTGACTGTATGATTTATAAAGGTCTTTAGTCTCAGTTCTTTTGTGTATTTTCTAATCTTCCACATGCTGATGGATGACTAAGGGTGTTTGGCCTGCATGTCGCTTTAGATTTGTACCTCTGTGAAATCATGAACCACAGAAATGCTTCTACAGGCTCAAGCGCTGCTTTATAAAGCAAAACATGTAAATTAGTTTTTGTTTATGAGAATTTCTCAGGGTACCAATAATTGTGCCATATTGCTTTTTGAGAAAAACATTTTTGAGTGTATATATTGTCCCTGTCATATCCAAGCCTTGTGCCTCCATTTATTTCATCTTTTATTATTTTACATGATCTGAAAACACCAGCTGCCCTTTACATTGTGTGAACATTTCATGATGAGTATATCAAAAGATTGGAATAAAATCTCCGTACATTGACTTACATTAAAGTTAAGAATGTTTTTTTTTCATTCTCCTACAAAACTACCATTTCAGAGATACAATGTTTTGTTATGACAGTGACGATACATATCAGTGGTTCCCCTGAGGGCCCACTGGACGGTTCATATTTTTGCTCTATCTCCCATATGTTACCAGTTGGGATCAAGCAAAAATGTGAACCATCTGGTGGACCCTGAGGACCAGTTTGAGAACCACTAATATAAATGACTGAAAAGTCATAATGAAGTGATTGCATATGCCAACATACTTAAATAGATGAATGAGATGAATGAATGCAAAAATGGAGCATGTAGCGGATAAATCTTTCACTCACCATCATAAGCCGGCGCTGCATCTTCACAGCATTGGGGACGAGGTTGCCGTTGTCCGCAGACTTGTAGGAGACATAGAGCCGAAGGGCAATACCAAAGTAGCAGGAGATAATGATGATGGCTGGAATGGCCAGGTTCATGGAAAACATGCTGACGACGAAGGACGGGCTGTGCTCCTTCATCTCGCCCCAGGCCAACGTGCAGGACAGGCCGAATGGCTCTGGGCCGTACCTGCCCCAGCCCAGCAAAGGGAAAAGAGCCCATAACAGAGCGTACAGCCACGTGCCTGCCAGCAGCACATGCACTCTCCTCTTACTGATCTTCTCCTCTGAACACAAACAAACAGATGGGGAAGGAGAGCATGTGGAGTGAAGAGTTAAAGGCAGAACTACACTGAAAACTCATGTGAATGACTTCACCTCATGCTAAGCAATTTTTATCAGAAGTGTGCTATAGGCTTTTCTTTTATAAGAGTGGCTGCTTTGCATGAATGCTCCAGAAAACTAAATATTATGCCAGCTGCCATGGGCACGCCACCTCTCATGAGTGTAGAAGCTTTGTTATGCAAATGGACATTCGAAGAGGCTCATAGAAGGCGCACACCCCCAGTAGAAAGAGACTTGTTTGCGTTGTTGTTGGTTGGTTGGAAGATGTGTTACTTGTGCTGTTCTGTGTTGGGTTGTGGGCAGGGATATGGGTGAGGGTGAGGGCTGAGGGTGTAGAGTGCTGATTTTAGAATTTAACTGTTAAAAATAATAATAATAAAACTTTCCAAACTCTGTCATGCTTCTGCTTTGCGGGCAGTCGCTCAAACACACACAGGTTGACATGCAGAGTGCAAAAAAGTGTATGCAGAGATAAAGACCAGTTCTGAGCCCCAAAGCAGCCTAATACTGTTTTAAAACTTAATAATGAAGCTTTATCAACTGTTATATCTCAGGCACAGAGTGTGTTATAGTGTTAAATCTTCTTAAAACTCTGTGACTGTGGGCATGACATAATGGGTTAACACACCACACATCAACAGTCTGGTCACTGCTCAGCTAATTTGCATTAAGTTTGTCCAGAATGAGAGAGCAGAGTGATGATATGCATTAGTGGTCTGATGTGTCAGTTAGATACTGTTGTCTCTTGCCTCATTATAGCGCTTTGACACATTCTGTGTGATGTAAAGTAGAATTAAAAATTAATAAAAAAACTAAATGGAAAAAGGGAAATCATTTTGGATTTGTCACATCACATATACTCTGCTTAAAACTTCAGCACCATCAACTTAAAACACCTTCATGCATTCCCGGGTGTGGGTTTGTTAGCTGTGTTGAGTGCCTACCATGGGTTAGAGTCCTATGCTTAAAAGTGGCCTCCCTGCTGTTTTGCTTGGTTTTCAAGTGGCTCTCTGCTGTGTTCAAAATAAACGAGCATGTTCTGAACAGAAATTATGGCCTCTTCTGACTCATCTTTCATACAGTGCTGTTCAGAAAACAGAAGAATAATTCTGCTTTTTTAAAATCGTGATTTAAAACATGTAGAAAGCTAAATGGATAAACATATGTAATTTAATGTAATATAGGTCACTGAAAGACATATTCACCTAAAGGTCAACCTGTTAGATGGTGTTACATAAACTCAAGCAATATGTTCGTTTCATTAGCACTATGTCAACAGGATCTTTACTGTGATAACAAATTAGTTCAAGAGATACTACAATACGGTGCAAAAGTCAAAGACCACCATTCCTTGATTCACTCTCCAGTCAAAACAGCCATTAAGCACAAGTATTCACTGTACAGTAGATATTTTCTGAGGAGATTAGACCACCAAACTGTTACCATCAGATAATCAGTACTTAAAGCTTCTATCTTCGAGATAGAGGAGAAAATCAAACTCTTGCTTCAGATCTGAAAAATCTACAGGTGTTTCTGTTCATCCTTCCACTGTGAGAAGACAACTCAAAGGAAATGAAAGGATATGTAGCTGTCAAGAAGCCATTATTGAAAAATTAAAATAGACAAAAAAAAATTGCAAATAAAATAAAGAAGCTGTCAGTGTTATCAAAACAATGGACTCACCACACCAAAAGCAGGCCTCAACATCACTGAAATGTGTTTGGGATTACTTGGATTGTAAGAAGAAGAAAATGCAACCAACTTCTAAGACTGAACTTTGAAACTGTGGAAAAAAAACTCTGTAGATTTATTTGAAAAAGTGAATGAAAAAAAGAGTTCTCTGTTAAATATACACTCACTGAGCACTTCATTAGGAACTCCTGTACAACTACTTGTTCATGCAATTGTCTAATCAAAACAGTGCATCCAGTGAGCAGCTATATATATACATATATATATATATATGAAAAATGATCATAACAGAAGACTAAAACCACCATGGAGACGGATGGAGACACAGGCTTTTTTTACTTCTATTATGTTGTTTATTTGGGTTGGGCAATGTAAAAGAAAGCACTTATGACAATATGCCAGTTCAGATGATTCTAATAGCACTCGCACTGCCTATCCAGCATTCGCTACATAAATGCTGGAAGAATTCAAGTGACAGCATAAGCTATTTTCACAAATATGTTCTATAATACCATGCTTCCCTCTTGGCATTTTAGAGAAAGAGAGAAAATGAAGTCAAATGTCAACTGATGTTTGTCAGGATTTCCCCAACATAGAGCAAATCAGAGCTCTTCATGTTCCCTATAGAACAAAATTAGATTCCTAAGCAAGACAGGGCAAAACTGTTTTGCTGCACATGGGATTTTAGTATTGTATAAATTGTATAAAAGGCATACTGGTTGGAGAGGCACTGAAAAAAACAAATAGAAGTACTGTTTAATATTTTGAGTCACTAAATTGATGAATTAGTTATTAGTTTAAAATCAGCAGAATTATCATTCCTCCAGATGCTTCTCTATGAAAGAGTGTGACACTCTTTTGTTTCCAGAGGGTGATGCGTATGCATGGAAGTCATCAGGATATGAGCTATACTATATCTTTTGTCAGGTGACAGAGACTGGAGACTGGCTCTTGCATATAGTATTCAGTCTGTGATGTTAAGGGGAGCACCATTACTCAAAGCATCATCGTTCACTTCAGTTCAGTTGTTAGATTTAGCAGTTTATGTTGGTAAAATAACTGTACACTTTAGAAGCACACTAATCTACGTCAAGGTAAGTGTCTCTGGTAAGCCAAATCAGTTCAGACTGTGGGAAACATGCATGTGATCTGATTAACCATGGACGACTCCTACAAAAAGGAGTCAACGGTAAAACAGAAAGGTGAATCATTACATGCATGTTCATATTTAATATCATTTTTGATTACGAGATCACGATTTGATTTGATCTTCAGTCTTTTCAGATGGGATGCACCCAGTAGTTCTAGTAGTGGACAATATACAAGATTCATCTGGTACACGGGCTGAAATTGTAATGATTTGCAGTCTAAGTTAGTCCAGTTTGTTGTGAAAGGAACAGACATCAGAATATAATATTCACATTTTTTACAGTGGCTCAGAAAAGCCACTGTGTGGTTTACATGCACTGTCCTTTCTCTCATTAGGGTTAAAAAGCAGCATTGACATCTGTCTTATACATTTTTAATTTCTGTTTTTACTGTTTCAGCAAATAAAAATATTTCAGGTTTAGCTGTTAAACATGTTTCTTTTTAAAAGTTAAGGGACATCCCATTATAATACGTCATTGTTAATCTACAAAATAGGTTTAAGTAAGTATCCAAAATGGTATTTGAAAAAAACATACATAAATACACTATACTGTGATATATATGGAAACTGTCAGTAATCCTCATTATACCATGATATGAATTGGATATGATATGAATTTAGCTATACTGCCCACTACTAGTGGTTTCTATGAAAAACAGCAAGTAGTGAGTAGTGTATCAGCAAATTTTGCTATGCTATTTCGAACTTTCATATTTTCAGTTCGTCGATAATACTTTGAAATCGCTACACCCTTAATAACCACAGTATCAAAGTTCCCTTTCAGCTGTACTGCTTCTCAAAGCACGAGAAGGCCTTTGATCATGGTAAGAGGCCAAGAGAAGGCTTACATGATCAAACGAAAGCAACAGAATTTTTTGTTGTCTTGCCGTGTTCAGCCTGCCTAAATGAAGCTCAGTCACTGTCCTTTAGTCCTGAAAATACCCTAAGATATCCACCAACCCACTTAAAATAAAAAAAAACAAAACCACAAACCATTCTATAATACAGATACCAAAAAGTAATCTCCTTTGTGGGCCTATCAGGAAGGTGATAACAATAAGCTTGATGTTTAGGAGTATGCCATTGGGTTTTTGCAAAAACTAGACAATCTTTTTCTATAAACATCTTACAGCTTTGGGCTATTTTTTAAATGTCCTGGCAGTCTATTCTGTCAGTATTCTCAGAAAAGCTATTCTGGAGCCCATCTCGCAAATATTTACTGCCAGCAGCCACTTTGGTGCTCAGCAGGGAGCTGGCTAATCTGGAACCGACAATTCACTGGAAGAAGCTTCAGGGGACCGCAGAGCACAACCTGAGACAATTTAGTTTTTTTTTCTAATTAATTTGAGAAGTATTTGAGCTAGTTTTATATATTCACACAAAAATCCTACACATCTCCGCTACAAATGAAAACATTTGTGTACCTGCCATTTGTGAACAATTCAGACAAAAGCAGTGCGGGTGAAAATGCTACACTTTACCTCATAGGCAGGGTTAATTGTGACAGACTGAGGGGCTAGCTGTCACAATCACTACAAAGTCCGGTAAATCAGTGCTAAAACAATTAATTCACCATAGTTCAAACAACATGTTGTTTGAACCAAATAAACTTTTCAAGCTAAATATATAAAAAATATATGTGTCAAAGTTGGCAAATTTATTTTTGACCACAAAGTAGAACAGCAAATAGTAGCACAATAAAACTGACATTTTACTTAAAAGACAGCTACAGCACATTATTGATGAATCTGTGCATGGAAACATTCAAAAAATGAACTGTTTTAAAATTATATGGGAGAATATAGACTTCTCTCATTGTTTACACAGTGTTAAAACTAACCCTGCCATCTGGAGGCTGTATTTTGGTCTGGCTACCTGTCACTGTGAGTTGTTTATATGGTTTAAAATGGTGCTACATAACAGCCACCAAGATGGTGATTAAATGAACAGGCTTGGATTCTAGAGAAGATGACAAAAAGCATGTTCTACTTTACGTGTTTAACTACAAAGAAAATCCATGTTACATTTCACCCTGTGCAAGGCTGTACCCCACACTCCCCTATTATATAATGAAACTGCAGTAAATTAAATGCTATATGCTTGAAATTACTGGAATTATGATCATTACAGTCTTCTCAGTGGTGAAAACTATTTATGCGTCAGTCCAATTTGCAGTTGGAAATGGGTAACCTGAGATTTTGTGACCTAAAGATGTAATCTAATGGCACTCTCGTCTTTTATGACAAGCATTATGTTGATTGCACCTTTGATCCTCTGATGGCCTTTATTCCATGGGGTAAAAAGCAGATAAATATAAAACTGGTCTAAAAATGGAAGCTGGTGGTACTCACTGGGTGATTGTAAAGTCAGGGACACAGAGAAGCGTACTATAGCCATGACGGTCAGGGTGGCCACACTGGCTACTCCGAAGAAGAATCCCATCAAGCCGTAGTAGATACAGGTGGCATTGCCTCCTAACCAGGCGTGGTTCCAAGATGATGCCACAGCCAGAGGGTACATGGAGATGGCAGCCCCGAGGTCCGTCACTGCCAGGTTCACGCTCAGAAGCTCTGGGGGCTTCATATGGGAAGACCTCTTGTATGCCATAACTAGGACCAGCAGGTTCCCCGCAACTGACAAAATTGCTAAACATGACAAGAAGAGAAACACAACGAGAGCCTTTTTAGTAAAACATACGTGATAGAAATACATTAAACCACATCTTTTTTCAGGCAATTTTAATGAGTTACTGAATATGATGTAATTGAAGTCACATTCATCAGCCTTTAGGATATTTGATATAGGACAGAGGGCATTCTTTGTTGATTGTAGAGAGGAAAACAACTGCCACTGTAAAAGGCAATAAAATGGAATCTCTACTATATACGTATCAGAAAATATATCGCTGCTATTGGAAGAAAACCTCATTGTGGCATGCGCCCGCCCCCCGGGCCCCGACGATGACGGCCGCGAGAGCCGGCAGGAAGGCGGGGCCCGAACACACAGCGGCGACGAACCTTGGCGAAGACAGCAGGGAGAGAGCCTCGAGTGGGGGAGGGGCGGAGCGCAAAGCCCGAGCTCCGCCGACGAACGCGGGTCACGCGAGTGACGGCGGGGGGAGGAGGAGGACGACGACGGTGCCGGCCACAAGAGGCACGAGCGAGTCCCGAGGTCCGCCGCCCGAGCCCCGCCCCCTGGTACGCAGCGAGGCCGCTTCACTACACCTCACGTTCGACCCAGGCCCCCGAGCTGCAAGCTGGGGGCGGTGACGGGGAGGCGGAGCAGCGAGCTCTCGTTCCCTCTCGGCTCAGGTGCTCACACTGCCATTAATGAGAGCCAGCTGATGCTGATCTGGCTGGCAGAGTGAGCGCCTTTTAAAAGAGCTGAGGGGGAACAGAGCGAGAGAAAGAGGAGGCCGAGCAGCAGCAGCAGCAGCAGCAGCAGTGACTGAAGAGCTGAAAAGCTTGAAGAAGACTGAAAAGTCTAGCTGGCTGACGCCACTGAAAAGTGGCCATGCAGCGTACCTTTTGGTTAGGTTTTGCTTTGTGTTTATTTTGTGTGAGTAAAAGATATGGCTGCTGCGACACTGCTATTTTAAAGTTTTTGACATAATATGAAAATGTCTGTTGCCCTTTACATTGTGTGTAAATTTCATGAGGAACAGACCATAAGAAACGGCACAAAATTACTTAGAAAAAAATCTGGTTCCATTGACTTACATTGAAAGTAAAGTAGGTTTTTTCCTTCTCCTGTAAAGGTGTCATTTTGGAGATGTGAAGTTTTCTTCCGACAACAGCGATATGTTTCCCATTAATGTATCATTCCTATTTATATTGTTTGTTTTTGTCTTTTAATATTGACATTAAAAAGCATTAGATATCATGTCAGTATGATAACTCTAACTACTACTTTTGTTGAATTTAAACTGCTGTATATGAGCTATAGTCTCCTGTTGTTGGCCCCTCAGACTTGACAGATCAGATCTGTACCCCTGTTTAAGATATATACTATTTCATGTTTGTTGTATAATGGAAGTAAATGTATGTGCATATTATAATTGTTGGAACAAAACCTTGTATCTCTAATTTGGTAACTTTTCAGGAGAGAAGTACAGATAATTTTGGTTTATGTTTACTGGTCCATTCATCATGAAATTATAAATTACAAGGTTTTAGTCTGAAAGTGATGATTTTTGAATTATTAGTTGCCATTTGTTGTTACTGGCATTGCATCGTTTGTTTGAGGCATTTAATTTGTGTCTGTAATAAAAGCCATTGTGTAAATCATGCCTCACTCATTTTTTTAACCATATTAACCATATTATTTAACCAATTTTTGTAAATATATAGAATTTGCACAAGTCACCTTCTACGAAGTTAAGAATAATTAAGATTAATGGTACCACAGTTGTGAGTCTTTGTGAGTTTCTGTTTATTCTGAATAACTGTAATATATCTTTTAATACAACTTAATGCTCTGTCACTTCTCTATATCAGAGATGAAACAACAGGGGAAAGCAAAGCAATATTTGGCAATTAACTAAAATGCACATACATATTTATTATAAACTGTCTGCATGTGTGATGTGACCTGGAGACAAAAATTCACCATACATCAGAACAATAACTGAGAAACCCAAGAATTTATCCATTTTCATTTTCAGATGGGTCTTCTAAGGATTAAAATAATTCTGCATATCTTTTGCTGCAAACAGCTTAGATAAGCTTTTCATGGGCTTTTATCATAATGAGCTTTTATAGACTTTTATTGTGAGCAAGCACTTTTCAAATTAGTGTGTTCCAGTATACTTTCTAAAGGGTTAATTTCATGGAAAAACAAATTTTCCATTTTTTCTTAAATAATGTGTGTAAGCATTGTTCAAGTTTCAAATGTATCAAAGCAAAAAACCAAAGCATATATGTATATTCACCCATTCAGCCTACAGCAGTTTCACCAATTCACCGAAGTTATAAGGAGTGTGTTAGGTAAGAGCCAGTCAGAAGGCAAACATCTCCCTGTTGTGTGTTGCTGTGCCCAGTGCCTTGAACACAGCAGCTCGTTCAAGCAGCTATGTTCCCCACGTTTTTACTTCATGCACCCTAACAGACATGGACACGTGGAGTGTTTCAGCCTGGGGTCTTAGCTACTAAACTATCAGGGAAATCCAGGGACATGCAAGCAGCAACGTTAAAGACTGTAATTAGCGCTGAATGCTGTCATATTTACAAGCACAACCTCACCGTAACACCAGAGCAATGTGAAAATGCAAAAGCTATCCTTGATGCCCTTGAGGAGTATTTTCCTTTGCCAAAGAAAGTCATCTATGAATGACACAGGAAGGTGAGCCAATTGACAGTTTCGTCACACACTTGCGTGAAAAGCCAGCTTCACACAAATATGGCAAACTCAAAGATGATCTAATCAAAGACAAAATAGTGCTAGGCATTTCACACGAAAACACACAGAGGTGGCTGCTAGGAGAGCTGACACTGAATAGTGCTACTGAGGCATGCAGAATGGCAGAATTGATTGGTAAGAGACTGAAATCCATGTTTCTTAAAGGACCACATTTAGATTGTGTAAATGCAGTACAGCAGCAGTTGGCCAAGCTGTCGTCAGCCACAGATCTCACGAGTGTCCAGTGCCGTTACTGTGGCATCGACCACAGAGCTGGGAAGGAACACTGCCTGGCATTCAGCAAAAATGTAAGGCATGCGGCACTAACAACCATTTTGCCAGCGTCGGTCTGAAAACCAAAAGAAAGCAGACAGAGGACAAATTATATGCAGTTGACAACACTGAGCTGGATTTAAACTATGCTTTGAGTAAAGAGCTATATACCACTGAGTACATTGGTTCGATGCCAGCAAAAGGTGGAAGTGGTATGTCAAATTACAAATCCAGCACAAATCTCAGCAGTGCCAGCTAGACACCGGCGCCACATGTGATGTGATGAGCTTTAAAGATAAAACAAGACTTGCACCCAAAGCTCCATTATTTCCAAGCAACACTAAACTGAAGCCATACTCTAGTCAGCTTGTGCCCTTGCTTGGAGTCATTGCAACAGTATTTATCGTGCATGGCAAATCACACTGATTGGAGTTTGAAATAGTTGAGACAGACCAACAGCCACTCCTCTCTGGGTCCACATGTAAGCACTTCATTCAGTTCACAGTCCCAGAAAATTTGAATGCTTTGTCATTTACTGCCACAGAGTCCAACAATGGTGATGGGTAAGGCGATGCCTTGACCATGTATAGTATTTTCTATAGTCCAGTTGAGTCAGTCCCTAGAGATGAGCACTAAGTGCCCCTAGAAATGTCCCAGTGGCCATGAAGACTGCTGTTAAAGCGCAGCTTAATCAGTATCAGGCAGATGGCTATTTAGCTCCAGTGACAGAGCCGACTGAGTGGATCAGCAATATAGTCTTTGAAACGAGACCAGCTGCAACTTTGCATTGACCCTAGGCATCTCAGTAAGGCTCTCTGCTGCTCACATTACATCATGCTCACTCTTGAAGATGTGCTACATACACTCCCCAAAGCCGAAGTCTTCACACTGGTGGACACCAGAGATGCATTTCTTCAGTGATACTTGATAAACTTGATAAAAAAGTAGCCTTTGACCATCTTCTGGGCGCCTTTGGGGAGAAAGCGATGGCTCAAGCTCCCTTTTGGTGAGATATCCCAGAGAAAGCAGCATGAGCTGTTGACAGACCTCAATAATGTGGAGCCTATTGCAGATGACATCCTAGTTGTCGTGTATGGTGATTCAGAGATGGAAGCAGGCCATGACCATGATGCCAAGATGCTTGCCCTCATGAACCGCTGAAGAGAGGGCAAACTCAGTGTAAAAATGCTTCAGTTCAAAGCACCAGTGGTCTGTTTCTATGCTCTTGTCAGCAGATGGCTTAAAGGCAGACCCGAAAAAAATAAAGTCGGTGATGGACATGCCTACGTCATTAGATGCTAAGGCAGTGCAGCGGTTTGTGGGGTCTGTTACATATCTTGCCAGATTCTTGCCTGGACTATCTGAGCTGTGTGAGCCATTAAGGAGACTGACAAAGACACGGTCTGGCACTGGCTCATATAAAGCACCTTGTCACATAAGCCCCGGTCCTGCACTACTATGACTTGCCCAAGCCAGTGACTATGCAGAATGATGCCAGCCAACTTGGTCTTGGGTACTGCCTTGTGCAAGATGGCTGGCCAGTTGGGTATGCATCCAGGGCCCTTTATACATCAGAACAGAACCATGCACAAATTGAGAAGGAATTCCTTAGCATTATATTTGCATGCCAGCACTTTTACCATTACCTAAATGACTGTGCCAAAGTCACAGCAGAAGCTGACCACAAACAGCTGATAGCCATTTTCTCCAAGCCTCTTCTACATGCACCAAAGCACCTCCAGAGCATGCTCTTGGCTCTACAGAATTACAACCTGACATGGAGCTAGAGCAGCATGACTTACAGCATATCCTCCGGTCTGACTATCTTAATGTGACTGACCGGTGCCTGCTTAGCATCACACAGAGCCCACACAGAACAAGACACACACAGAAGCAACAGCTTAAAACTGTTGGTCTGAGTGGCTGGCCTGAGTGCCACAAGCTTGGACACCAGAGAACTTTGGTTATGCAAAGATGAGCCCAGTGTTTAGAACGGCATACTGTTTAAGGGCCAGATGGTGCTCAATAAAGCATAATTTGCTGGATAATGGTTCTCAGTTTGCATGTGGGGGGTTCAGTCGATTTGCAGTAGAGTGGGATTTTGAACATGTGACTTCCTCCCCCCATCCGCAAGCCAATGGTAAGGCTGAGTTAGCTGTCAAACTTGCAAAAAACCTGTGTAAGAAAGCGTACCGTGATTGTTGTGACCCATAGAAAGCCATCTTCCAGTGATGCAATATGCCAATGGAAGGAATGGACAGCAGCCTGGCGCAGAGGCTAATGGTCCGTTGGTTAAAATCTGCACTGCCTGTCTCGCATGGACTTCTGGACCAGTGTGTTGTGTCCGGCATTGTTGACTAGCTGCATCACAGAAGTCAAGTTGCTAAGTTCATATATGATAAGTCTGCATGTGACCTTCCTGAGCATGCTATTGGAGATGCAGTGAGAATGAAACCACTGCCAGGAGATCGTGCAGGAGTGTGGATATGCGGAACTTGTGGACAAAAGGCGGCACCCCGCTCATAAGTGGTCGAAGTGGACAGCTCCTTCTTTCGTTGAAATAGAGAGAAAAGCCTTCACACCTCAAATTTCATTGAGATTGGCTGTGCATCATAAACACCACGCTTTCATGTACACTTGCTCGAGGCTTAGTCATAGCTTGATTATTTCAATCTAGATTAACAGTGAATGTTGCTAATCATCCTAAAAAGAGTTAACTGCCATAACATTTGTTTTGTGAATTCTCAGGAACGCTGTCTCCCTTGAACTTGCTTTATTACCCAGACCCCAGGCTGGAACACTCCACATTCTATTACGGTGCATAGAGTAGAGATGTGGGGATCATAGCTGCTTGAACTAGCTGCTGTGTTGAAGGCAGTGGGCACAGCAACAAACCACAATAGGCAGAAGCTTTTAAACTAAGCTTAAACTTAGCTGGCTAAGCCATTAGTCCTGCTACATATGACAGGCCCTGAGACTGCTTTTTGAATGAGGCACTGTACAGGACAGCCAATCAGGATAGAGACTCTTTACATATATCATCTTACAGGTACAGAAACCAAAACACCCTGCTTAATTCTCAGGGATAAAGAGAGGTAAGCTGGACGGTTTACCTCATAATCATAAGCAGCAGCATCTAGGCTGGCTGTCACATACACTGTATTTACATTTTGTACAAAAAGCTTTGTACTGTTGTTACCATAAGCAATGCTGCAAGCTTTGAGTTTGCATGGTTACCCCAGATCTCAGATACAGTCACAGGTAGATTAACACGCATCAGTAAATACTGCTGGGAGCCCAAGTCTCTCGCTGCATTTGTTATTAGACAAAAATGTCCTGCAAGTCCTTCTTTGTGTAAATGTAAGTGCTGTCACAACATTTTAGACTGCATGGATCGCTAAAGAAACTTGAAAATAAACGGCAGAAGAGAAGAAAGAATTAGCTACGCAGCTGCTTTCGTCTCTGCAGAGATGATGAGGCCAATCAAGGCAGTCTTTTGAAACGGTTCACAATGTATCAAGGTGCTTTAGCATTCACACTACGAATGTTATGTGGTCGTATGTAATACTGACCACCTATAAAGGTGGTATGAGTGATGAAAGTGTATCTTTCAGATGTTGAAAGTTTGTACCCCATGGGGCCTAAGGTGTGCAAATGTTTTGTAAAGCCTGGAAAGCTATGAAAAAAAGGACATTTGCACTGAGGCCCATGTTATGTACCGGGAGATTTTATGGCTAAACTACAGCACAGCCACATCCATTAAGATTTAAACAAAAGCCCTTCCCCGCCCCTCTGCACCCTTATCTCTCACGCAATTGGTCTTCTTAAATCACATACACGGTATGCGCACAATGAATGGTATCAAATCAGAGACGTGTAGTAGAGCTCTAGCTAGCTGCTACTGCTGTAGACTGTTCACCTTCGTCAGGACATACCAAATTAATCCACCACCAGCTGAGACCATCCATTATTGATTTTCAGACTCAGCGAATTTCATTATTGATAGCACGTTCGGTGTTTGCTTGTATAAACAGCCCAGGTTCTGCTTCCTAGCATAGCCATCTTACAACTGATTTTACACAAACACACAACCCAACAGAACAGTCTTAAATTATGTGGACATTTTTCTTACATTTGTAGTTTCTGCTCAGGCAGATTAAAGTTGTGTTTTTTTATTAGTTTGTTAATTAATGTTTTTTGACACCCTGCAAAGTCCTTACAATTGAGAAATATAGCCATTACATCATACATACAAAAAATACTTGTTACAGTGTGGATTAAAGGCATTACTGACCTTTCACTTAAATTTGTCCAAACATTTAAAATATTGAATGTAATGGAGCATTATTTGCACTGGAATGTTTAAGTGACTTGATTATAGTACTATCAACTTTTTCAAAACATATCGATAACAAACATGCAAATTACATTGGCATTTTTCTTATTAATTAAGAGTAAATTTCATATGGCGGCCCATTATGTGTTTCCGCATTAGGGCCCATAAGATCTTATGTATGCCACTGTCTGTGCCTGCCCTTGTACATAATTTACATGGGTGCATGTTAGAAAGCACCATAAAGAAATACAAATATTTCAGATTTATTTTGGTTGTTAATGTTTTTTTTTAAACAAAGGGACATCTCAGAATAATAAGCCACTGTTAAACTACAAAAAATGTTACTTAAGTTTACTAAAGCATCTAAAATGGTTTGAAAAAATCTATTTGTATTATGACATATGCCACAACTGTCAGCAATTTTAATTATACCATGATTTAAATTTTTGGCCAAAATGCCCCACTATACCACATTCAGGAATCAGAAACCTTTTTATAAGGTTCTGCCATTTTAGGGCCCAAAAAGTAATTGCCCATATAATTAATAAGCACCAGGTATCTTCTGTGGTGATACTCTGCCAGACCTAAAGTGCAGCCATTTTCAGTTTGAGCTTGTTTCAGTGATTTTTTACTTGCAGTCTAGTATTTAGTAGGTGAAATGCACACTCAATGAAATTCACAGTGAGTGAATGTCAGCTAAGAACATTCAATTAGTTTGCCTCGAAAAATGCCATAGTTCCTTTCAGCATTTGTCACAAGTCAGTGTCCTCTCTGTAGAGGAATCATCACTATGCTTTAAGGCATCTGGTGCCTTTGGTGATTCTACGCAGAGGCTTCTATACACTTCAGAATTCACCCTGCTGCTACTATCAGTCTAGCAGTCAGTAAAGAGAAGTTTCTTTCACCTCCACGCTTTCCTCTGCATGCCAGCTCATCTGTACATAAGACTCTGAGGTTATGCTGACATATTCTTTATTGACCTTCAGCAGCACCAAGGTCTCCTGAGATAATGTGTGGATGTGAAATATTCAAAAGAGCGTGTCACTGCTTTTCTCCGTGGAGATGACTGGAAGTAGTCACAGCGTAATGCAGCACTTTATACAGTAGCTGTCAATATACTAAGCTTGAAGCATCTTAGCAAACAATGAGCGCAATCAGTTTTTATCGGCTTTATTCAATTTCTTACTTGGGTACTTTACTGTGTCATTTGTACTTTGAAGTGAAGTACATTTGATTAGTGATAGGTTTATTCATGGTAGAAATGATGTGAATGTTCCCTCGAAGGTACAACAATGCTTTTAGAGTCCAACTGTGTACCGTAAGTATGTTTTCCCAGGGAAAAGGTATGCATTTGTACCTTTTTATAACCTAATGTTCTGATACTTGGAGACAGAACAGGGTGTTTGGAATCAATACAACTTAAAAAATAAAATAAACATTTTTATATATTTACCTTTCATATATATTTTATAATATAGAAAATATAGCTGCAGTGGATTATGGTACAATTATGTTTCATAACTAAAGGAGCTGAAGACATACCCTTGACTGGACCACCCCAGTCACAAGAGGGGTGACAGCTTAATAACTTTTTTTGAGAGTTATATCACTTTTAACATGAAAGCCATGACACTGAGAATCACATTAAGATGCTTTTGGTACATGAGGGCGCATGACCTTAGAGAGAGAGAAAGAGAGAGAGAGAGAGAGAGAGAGAGAGAGAGAGAGAGAGTGAGTGAGAGAGAGAGAGAGAGAGCAATCACACATTATAAAAAAGGCTGAATAGGTTCTTGTTGGGTTTCTAAATGGTTCTTTAGAATTAAAGAATTGGCAAAGCAAGATGCATTATATGCATTTCTTCTTGTACTCATTGTTTATGAATAGGAAGCTGCAGAGTGAGTCACTCACAGCAGCTGCCTACAGGGTTACTGATTTAGGTTATGTCAAACTCATCATGCTTCACCGCTTTTATAACCATACTGAAATTATTCTACCTGGAGACGTTCAATGTTCAGTGCTAAAAACATCCAAACACTGTAATTTATGAAGCCCTAATAAACATCCTTCTCAGTGTTTCTCCCTTGCAACACCACACTGATGTCAGGGAAGTTTCTACAGCAGAATTCCTAAAATTCTAAAACAGGTGCTTTAAAATATTAGTTTAGAGAAATGCTATATGTCCAAAAGTATGCAGACACCCCTTCTAATTAGCAGGTTCAGCTACTGTAAGGTGCACACATTGCTGACACAGGTGTTCAACTGCACAAAGACAGCTTGTATAATCACCATAGAAAAGCACTGGCAATAGAATGGGACGCTAAGGTCACCAAGCACAGTGCAAGCATCGACCTGAGGGGTATAAAGCCCCCAAGCCTATGGCTTTAGAGCAGCCCTGCTGAAGAAGGACCACCAGAAACCATTAGGATTAAAACCTTTTGGTTTTGCCTTCTAATAGGAATTAGCCTAATGGTTTTCAATAGAGACCACTAGTTTCCTGTACACTTTTAAAAAGATGGTTCTTAAAAGGTTCTTTAGTCAGGAAACTGGTTCCATAAAGAAGCATGAAGACTTTAAGAACCCTTTGCATAATTAAATGAATTATGAAATGATGACTTATTAAAGGGTTCCTCAGAATGTGCTGTAGGTGGTTCTATTTAGAACTTTTTTGAAAACTATTCTATTTAGCACTCAAAAGGGTTCTTCTGTTGTTACAAGCTGGACATCGTAGCAATAGAAGAACCCTTTTGGGTGCAATAAAGAACCCTTTTCAAAAAGGTTCTATATATAACCATCTATAGCACATTCTGAGGAACCCTTTTATGATGCACAGAACCCTTTAATCATGCAAAGGGTTCCCAGAGTGTTCAAGGTTCTTTATAGAACCATTTTTTTTTACTAAAGAACCCTTGAAGAACTTTTTTTCAAGAGTGTAGGACACCTTTAGATCCCATTATGAAACCTTCAAATGCAGTTCGAATCAGCTATTGGTCACCTGTTCAACCATTAGGATCCTTTACATTGTGATATCAGTACTCCAAAAACACATTACAAAACCAGGAACCAACAGAAACACTTAATGGTTTCTATTTTTTGCAGCAGGGATCTGTGTTCTCTGGAGTGATGGAACTCCATCCAGTACCTTTGGGATGAGCTGGAGGGGCGATCATACAGATCTAATCATCCAACATCAGTACCTGACCTCACTAATGCTGTTGTGGCTGAACGCAATCAAATCCTCACAGCAATGTTCCCACATCTAGTGTAAAGCCTAAAAAGAAGAGCAGAAGCTGTTACTGCAGCAAAGGACTGCAAACTCTCTTTTAACACCGTTGATTTCAGAAGAAACACTGGATAAGCTGGTGTCTACAAGCTTTTGGACACATATTGAAAAGGGCTTTGAAATACAGAAGGTGCCACAATCAGTCGTAGCAACCGAGGGATTCCAAAGCAAAGAAAATGAAAGTGGTCAGACGCGATGGTTGCAGGACAAAGGAGAAGGACGGCGTGTTGTCGAGCAGAAGAAGCTGAAAAGTTTACCTATGAGCAGCAGGAAGGCTCCGGCTCCGTAATCCACAGCGGGGGACAGTTTGGACGAATAAATATCCATAAGGGGTCGGATTTCTTCTCTCCACCGCCAAACAAGACAGGCTAATCCCAGCGCTGCGCGGACATGCACCCCTCGCTGAGCTGCTGTGTGCGCGTTTAGCGATCAATAGGCGAGGAAGAGCGCAGATGAAGCCACGGCTCCTCCACTGATCTTCTCTGCTGCCTTGTGTGAGACTTCTGACTTAAGAGTGGACGCGGTGGAGCCCATGATGAGATAAAGCTCCACCACTCCCTCACCGCTGGAGAGGGTTCCACACTGGCTCATAGTCTGGATTACTGTTCTCTATAGTCTGAAGTGGATGCTGATGAGTTCCATTCATTCAGTTCCTCATATACCTAAGCACACTTTTGGTGAATACACGTTTTTCTGAGTATTGTACAGTGATAATAGGCTACTGCTGCTTATGGTCACGTATTCTGATTCGGTGTAGTCTTTCACATTTAGCTGTGTAACTGTATGAGCCTTAGCATTTATTTTTGAACAAAAGGAGAAGCATAAGAGAAGTTTAGTTTAGATGCTGGGTGTAAAAAGTTCCCCTCAAGTACTTTAGCATCTTTTTGACCTGACACTTTGTTTC
This sequence comes from Colossoma macropomum, assembly GCF_904425465.1. Classification (NCBI taxonomy): domain Eukaryota; kingdom Metazoa; phylum Chordata; class Actinopteri; order Characiformes; family Serrasalmidae; genus Colossoma; species Colossoma macropomum. The sequence continues at coordinate 19,415,403 of NW_023494795.1, read as the reverse complement.
TCCAACTCAGAATTGTTTGTAGCTACCTTTACTTCTGCTGGAGGATAGTTTTACTCTGTCCATCTCTGCTCATAGGTACTGTACTGTTTTCCAGTTTATAAGAGATGCAAATGTAAATGCTAAAATTGTTATAGTTGTGCAGTTTTGAATCTTTCTGAGTTTTCTTTGGTGTAGGTTTAGATTCTAGATGCAACCCTGAACCCTTGAGTGTCTGTGGTTCTTCACAATTTCATTAAAGTTCCTAATGGACCATAACAAAGTCAATATGTAAGGGCAAAGCTGATGGCTTTTGTCAAATGGGTTAAGCTACAGGGACAAAATAATGGAAACATCGCTCGACCTCCTGGGCCATTTCATCTACTATGCCTACCATTGGTGCACTTTGTAGGTTTACAGTTCCTGACTGTATCCCATCTGTTGCTGCATAATTTATCTAATCCCACACTGCTCGTTACGATGACTAAAGTAAACTGTGCATGGAAAAAGATGAGCTATAAACTCTACATGTACAACCAGTATGCCAACAAAGTAGATGTCTTCAATAAAATGGTAATTAAGTACACACAGTGTTTAAACATCTGGGAATGCAGGTGTGCCTGATACGGTCATATCAGTGCTACAAAAACAAACATGTTACTATAATTTTGGTATCACTGCTGTGCTGAGAATAGTCCACCACCAAAATAATATCTGGTCAGTGGTGGTCCTTTTCTATTGATGGGTGGGGTTGTAGGTAAACGGATTTCTAATTTTTACTTTAAACTATAAAGGATTTAGGTCTTAAACTATTAAAGTGTTAAGCCATCCAGTTAATTTGTAAACAGTACATACCACCACACAGAGCAAATGAACAGAGTAATAATAAAAAAATATAACGTAATAACGCACATGCACACACACACACTTTGTAAGCCACTTATCCTTCTGGCTCACAGGGGAGCTGGAGCCTATCCCAGCAGTCATTAGGCGGAAAGCAGGAAACACCCTGAACAGGTTGCCAGTCCATCACAGAGCAGAAACACAGACATATACATTCCCACACACACTCACATTCTCACAACTATGGACATTTTAGCATCTCCAATTGGCATCTATCACATCTACAATGAGGATTTTTAGGGTTTATGTCACCCAGAAGGCCTAATGATGGAAACATTATACTTGTTGTATTATTCTAATTTTTTTATTGTTAAGTTTTGATTGTAAACAAAAGGGTTAAATTCACAAAACGGCAAAATGGAAATCAGGATTTTCAGTCAGGATTTTTTTTCTTTACCTTTTTCTAGGTAGATACATCCAAACACGCTCTTCCATTGGTAGGGACCTCAGGAGCTGAACAGAAGGCCGAATATGTTAGATTAACCACTAACATAATTAGAATGTAATGGAGAAATCAACCAATCACCTGCTGATTTCCAGTGGGTGGGACCTATTTTATGAGAAAAATGTCACTCTAGGCCTTCTGAAAGTCCCAGATAAAGTCCCAGTTAATGTCTCCACCAACACAATAGTTACACCCAGCTATCACAATGACTGATCTATGAGGTCTGTTGCATTTTTACAAGATATGGCTAACATAATACCATCTTCATATTTTGTTTTGCTATTCTAATGACATCTAATGACACTTGAGGTACAAGTTAATAAAGGATGAGCGACTGAGAAAAATCATGGATTTATTTTTATCACAGCTTCAGGTTGACAATCAGTTAATAGCCAATCTCATCTTATTCCCTCATTTGTCATATGCTGAGAAGACATGATTGATGGAGGAGAAAGACTTTCAGCTCTTCTGAATGTGGACATATGATTCAGTGACCCAGACTAATGCAGACACCCCACAGCAAATTATTTTCACATCTATTAAATAGACATGCCTCAGTGGTCATTTCAACATGAAAAGTATTCCTCTGAAGTGTGTTCTAAACATAACATTGCTATAAAGGACTTCAGGGCATTGGCAAGATCACACAGTATTCAGATCTGGTCACTCTGGTTTACAGAAACAGAACCAGTGCAATTATTCTTACAGAACTAGTTTGTGTTATATTTCAATGAGAATGTATTTATTCCTTGTTTTTTGTCATATGCAACAAATCAATTTTAAGATAAGCTAATTTATAGGGTTATTCTAGAACGTATAATTACACTACTGTTCAAAATCATGTTTAGGTGCATGTTTATGCTTCTGTTTGGAATCACTTTGGAAGCAGTTTCTATAAATTTTCAATGATATAAAACAAATTTCTTGAAGATACAGATACAATCAGAATCATTCATTCTCTTCAACTTTATAAATTTCTGCCCATTTGTATGAAGCTGTTAAAAAATGAAGACATTCTAATATGTTCAGAATGATGAATAGAGCTGTAGATGATTTTATTAATAGCTGAGAAATCTGCATAACATTTAAAATGAAGTTAAAATATTACAACTGATTCAAAACGTTTGAATGTACATCACAGCATATATGTAACTCTTGCGATAGCCTTAATCAGAAATCATTGCAACTGGCAGAGATCAGTTTTTGACACAACAGCAGCAACACTGCAAGACAACAACAAAAATGTGAAATATGCTGTTAGTAAACATCAAGCCTGGGGCTACTGTGTTGTTTCAGAGATTCTTGGTTAAAATAATATTAATATTGATACAAAGACACTGTTTGTACCTTAGTTTTTCATGCATCAAATTATCAGGATTATATCTGGATAGATGTCATCCACATAAAAATGTGGGTGTAAAACACATTTAAATATGATCACTCAAACCAGTTCAGAAGGTGGTCTGAGATGCATTTTAGCCAGATGTTATACCAGTTTAAATGCATGTGTCTCCCTATTCAGCAAGCAAAATGTCTCCCTGTATTGTGATGGCATCTTTTTTCGGACTGTGACCGACAAACAAAGGCATTGCTGCTCCTTCAGTTTAGCTCTTAATGTGAGTTTCTTCTCTGAGTGTAATTAAGTAGCCTTCAGAAGCCCAAGTTGCTTTACTTTGGCTCATCATTATGCACTGTCTTGTTGGAATATGTTATGTTTTAATGCCCATGCTCAATAACTAATACTGGAGGCTAATTACTCTAAGTGGATGTATTCTAGTAAAAATCTGTGTAAACTGGGTGTACAGAAATGAAAAAACTGCATGAACGGAACAGCAAAAATGAGAAACAACACAAGTGATTTGTTGTTGTTTATGTACTGATTTGAATATAATGTGGCTTATAGCAATCAGACTTCAATCTAAATAACCAGAGATGCCTTTTATTACCAACTGTAAATGCATGTGGTTAAAATTAGATTAAAAAACAGATACAATATACACCAGGTGTAAATTGGGTCACAATCTAGCCTGTAAAGATGTACCGCATGTCCTAACAGTCCATGCAACTTGAAAAAAAGAAGCTAACATGACCCACATAAAATCATGGATATAAGTGTTTAGATGCTTGAAAACAGTTTTAAATATTGTTTGAGATTGAAGATTGAAGATGAGCCGTGCTGCTGCATTCTGGATGAGTTGCAGAGGCTTGATGGCCTGCATTGAAAGACCAGCCAAGAGCGAGTTGCAGTAGTCAAGCCTTGAGATGACAAGAGACTGCACTTGCACCTGGGTGGCCTCTCGAGTGAGAAAGGGTCGGATTCCGGATGTTGTACAGGAGAAATCTGCATGACCGAGTTAGGTTTGCAATGTGAGTCGAGAACGATAACTGGCCATCCAGAACTACACCAAGACGTCTTGCCTCTACAGAAGGGACAATCAAAGAGTTCTCGAATGAGATACCAAGATCATGATGAGGACCTGTAGGTGCAGGGATGAACAGCAGCTCAGTCTTGCTAGGATTGAGCTTCAGGTGGTGAGCTTCCATCCATGAAGAGATGTCAGACAGACATGCCGAGATCCGACTGGAAACCTGTGTGTCAGAGGGTGAGAAAGAAAGCATTAGTTGAGTGTCATCAGCATAACAGTGATAAGAGAAGCCATGAGATGATATTGCATTGCCAAGAGAGCTAGTGTAAAGAGAAAAGAGAAGAGGACCTAGCACCGAGCCTTGTGGGACACCAATGGAGAGCCTGCATGGAGAGGATGTGGACCCTCTCCATGTTACCTGATATGAGTGATCCTCCAGATAGGACCTGAACCACTTCCACGCAGAGCCAGTGATTCCAAGGTTGGTGAGGACGTCCAGAAGGATTGTGTGGTTGACCGTGTCAAAAGCTGCTGAGAGGTCAAGAAGAATCAGAACAGATGACAGACAGGCTGATCTTGCTGACTGGAGGTTCTCAGTCACTGCTATAAGAGCAGTTTCTGTTGTGCGCTGGTTTGAAGCCAGACTGGTTGGGGTCCTGGAGCTGGTTCTGTGTGAGAAAGAGAGACAGTTGATTATAGACTGCACGTTCAAGAATTTTTGAAAGGAAAGAAAGGAGTGATACCGATCTGTAGTTGTTGACATCAGAGCTGTCAAGCATGGGCTTCTTCAGGATGGGAAGTACTCTTGCAGTCTTCAAAGTTGATGGAACTTCACCTGATGACAAGGACTTGTTAATGAGAAAAGTGATGAAGGGCAGTAGATCCTTGGAGATTGACTGGAACAATGCGGATGGAATGGGATCCAGTGGGCAGGTGGTTGGGTTACTGGATTTGATCAGTTGAAGGACAGCATCTGTGGAAAGAGAAGAAAAACAGTTTAAGGGATTGAAAACGAGAGGAGGAGGTCTAGTGGAAGGAGTGGGGACAGAGGGAAAAGACTGGCGGATTCTATCAACATTCTCCTCAAAGAAGGTGACAAAATCCTCAGGAGTGAGAGAAGAGGGTGGAGGGGGAGGAGGAGTGTTGAGGAGAGAGGAGAAAATGCTGAAGAGCTTGCATGGATCAGATGCTGATGCTTCCACTTTCCCTCTGTAGAAAGATGACTTTGCAGCATTAACTTCGAGTGAGAACTTGGAAAGGAGAGATTGGTAGGAGTGAAGATCCGAGTCGAGCTGGGATTTCCTCCACCTTCTCTCAGCCTTCCTTAGTTCTTGCCGGTTGCTGCGCAGGACACCTGTCAGCCAGGGGGCAGGTGGGAAAGATCTTGCTGGCCTGGAGGAGAGAGGACACAGAAAGTTAATTGCAGATGAGAGTGAAGAAAGGAAAGCATCTGTAGCTGTGTCCAATGAGAGAGAAGAAAATGAATCAGGATGAATCAGGAGAAAAAGCAAGTGGAGTGAAACGCCACTTTTGTCGTCTAGCCACCAGTGTGGAAAAAAAGATTTTGTGATACCACACCAAACAAAGCTAGGGAGGCTGAAGTTTCTGAGGATTCATCAATAATATTAGCAAGCATTCCAAATACTAATTGCCAGAAATGACATAGTTTAAGATAATCCCAAAACATGTGAATTAAAGTGGCTTTGTTCTGCTTGCAACCATCACATATTGGGTCTATATTAGCTGTAAACTGGCATAGTTTAACTTTAGTCCAGTGCAATTGGTGAAAATATTTAAATTGCATAACTGTATGCTTCATACATATCAAGGAAAAATGAATCCCCCCATCATCTTTGACCAACTGGATTCTGAAATTTAACTGGTTCTTTTTAAGAGCAGCATAGTAGCTAAACATTGCTTCTACATGTTTATTCTTTACTTTCAGCAAGACTAACTGACTAATTCCTAATGATCTGAGAGTTCTGCTTGGCTTATAGCTGCAGCATATCAGATAAACACACTGGTCCTACATCGTTAAGTGATTTAGAGATCATTACTGCTACCTTTGTTTTTCTGTAACAGACTGGTAGCCAGTGTAAGGATTTAAGAATGGGGGTGATGTGTTCCCTTCTTGTACTCCTGATGAGAACTCTGGCAGCTGCATTTTGAAGCTTTTTGTCTTTTTTGGGAGACCAGTTAGGAGACCATTACAGTAGTCCATCCTGCTAGAAGTAAAGGTGTGGATGAGTTTCTCCAGGTCTGCTTTAGTCAGAAAATCTCTGATCATGTTTCTAGGGTGATGAAATGCTGATTTAGTTACTGCTTCACATGACTACGAAAACTGAGTTCATTAGTACACCAAGGTTACATGATAGTTCTTCAGATTTCAGGCCTAGATTTCTAGGCAGCAAGTCTGTGCCTCTCATTGCTATTCCTCAATTAAATAATCTCTGTTTTATCTTTATTCAACTGCAGAGAGTTTTGCCCCATCCAGTTAGTGATGTGCTCAAGGCACTTACAAAGTGAATCAAGGGGACCATAGTTGTTTGTGGAGGGGAGCCAAGAAAATCTAAGTATTACCTGCATAGCTGTGATAAGTTATCCCATAGGCTGGTAATATTTGACCAAAAGGAAGTATAGATGAATTAAATAAGTGAGACCCAAGAATTAAGCCTTGGGGCACACCACAGGTCACTGGCACTCCTTCAGTAATATTATTTTCTATTTTGACAAACTAGTTTGTTCCTTGTGGGTATGAACTGAAAAATTTTAGGACAATTTCAGTCCAACCCAGTTCTCAAGTCTATCTATAAGAATTCCCTGGTCAATGGTATCAAAGGCAGCACTGAGGTTGAGCGTAGTAGAACAGATATTTTCCCAGAGTTTGAATTTAAGCGAGTGTCATTACTAACCTCAATTAGAGCAGTCTCAGGTTTCTCAATAATTTTTCAGATGAAAGTTAGATTTGTAATTGGTCTGTAATTACTTATTAGAGTTGCTTCTAGATTTCTTTAGAGAGGCTTTGCAACTGCAGTTTTTAATGTGCTAGGAAAAATGACATAAATGAGGTGTGTACTATCTCAGGTATGTCTGCAGCTATTAAGTGAAACACATTCTTTAAAATGTTGGTTGAGGTGACTCATTGTATTGATTAAAATGTCCTTAATAATACCACTAAGCTGGGACATTTTAACTATGCTATTTTACATGGTGATGGAGAGGACACAGGCTCACTGATGGATATAGATGTACTAATAGCTTATCTGCTTGTCTGATATTATGGATTTTAGTGGTTAAAAGTGCACAAACTCATTGCATTTCTCAATTGACATCAATTCAGGGGCCATATATACAGGTGACTTTGTTAGTTTTCAACCATGGCGAAGAGTATTTTATTATTGTTGATGTTGTTGCTGATACTGATACTGCTGGAAAAGAAGGATTGTCTAGCTTTGCACATTATTGCATCGTAATCACACAGCCTATCTTTGAAGATTTCTTTGTGGATCTGAAGCTTGGTTTTACACCATCTGCATTTACCGTTCCTACAGTCTCTCTTTTGGAGTCGAACTGCAATACCATTCCTCTATGGCGCTTTCTGTTGGCATGACATGGTTTTAATTTTTACTGGTGCAATCTCATTCATAACACTAACAGTTGTTGAGTTGAAGCTATCCAGTGAAGCATCAACAGAACTAGGTGGTTGGCATGGTGCCGAGCACATATTGCTCATGAAAAGTGTAGCTGTGCTGTCATTCATCAACCTTTTCTTTAAGCAAATGTGTCCGTTCTTGATGTCTAGTGAGGTCGACATTTCCAAGAAAACACGGCAATGATCTGACAAAGCAACATCCTTAACAGTGGTTGACATGTTGACGCCCTTTGAGATAACAACATCCAGAGACAATGACAGTGTGTGCTCCCAGTCATCTACTGAGATTCCAAAATAGTCCAAAATGGCACAGATAATGGCACAGATAATGGCATAATTGTGGATGGGATTGTCAGTATGTTAAAATCACAAAACGATCAAAATTAGTGAAAATAAAAGACAATATATAAGTACATTCATCACTAAAATTAGCATTTTGGTACACAAATCCACACAAACAACATAACTGGACATCAGAGGAAAAAATAAAGGGAGAAAAATGTAGAATATGAGCCCTTTAATGAGTGTAGAAAGGCAGGCACCAGCATGAATTCTATGAATTCCACTGTGCACAGTGTGGGTTGCTGTGTTCATGTCAATGACTATTCATATTTAGTTTAACCAGAATTTTTTATAGAGGAGGTTACCAAGTGGTTTCTGACCCTGAATGGCCTTTTGCCACAGCTGCAACTGAATTCCAAAGTTTCTCATGTGAGATTGTTGGGGAAAATGCCACAATGTCTTCAGTTTTGCCCCTGAAAGCATTTTAAAAGCCATGGAGATTAGGTATGCTACCCATTATTGGTTAGGAGGCTTCAAATAATACTTGATGTATTACAAAGTGAGCTCACAATATTCAGAAATAATCGCAAATAAACACATAAACTCCCCAAAAGTCAAGGTGTCAAAAGAGGTCTTCGGAGTGATGCTGTAGAAGAACCAATTCTGGATCCCTTAAGAACATTTCAATAGAGGGTTCTTTTGAGAACCATTTTTGGAAATGTGTGAAGAACATTTTTAAAGTTTGAAGGACCTCCACGTTGCTTCGGTGCATTTTTCCAATACAGTAAAAATAAGGTGCCTAAAAAAACTACCTGAAGTTAGCATGTTGATGTTTCCAATTCCAGTTGAATAGAGCACCCAATATTAAAAAAGCACAATATTTTATAATGATGTTCTGCTCACAAGCTTATATGTTATCCATCAGTCTATATAGGCTACACTTATGAGAAATGTGCTCTTCCTCCATGCTCTCGGTTTTGAAGAAAAGGAAAAGCAATATTTTCATAGAAGGCTTGCTTGTTTATTTTTTTTATTATGCTTCATGCAATATAATAACTGAGTACTTTATTTGCTCCAGTCTGTTGAAAGAGCTGTTTGATACCTGTGCATATTGAATTAAGAAACTTGCGCTGATCAATATAATACAATACGTTGTATTGTTAAACTCCTAGAACCATACCTCCAAGCCAAGGACCACTGAGGCTGCTTGTGGCAAAAGGATTGCTTCTTAATTGGTTATTGACTGTCTAACTGATAAAATCTTATGTGCTCTTATTGGACCACACTGACTCCAGCTTCTCCATGGCACATTCTGAACATTATCAGCTGCACCTATTTCTTGTTCATTGACTCATTCAAACTATCATATATTCTTCAGAGGAAGTCTCAGTGCTTTATGAAGTTCCGCCTATGGTTTGTAGCCTTGTTCCTAGCTCCTTTGATCACTAAAAGTATGTGAATACCCCTCCTAATTATTGAGCTCAGGTGTTTCAGCCACACCCATTGCTAACAGGTCTATAAAGTCAAGCATGCTCATTCTGCTTTTGTTAACTCTAAGTGCTTTTATTATGAAATGGATGTGTCTAGGACCAAGAGGGTCTAGGAACAGCTCAGTTTCAAAGTGGTAGACACTAAGTGGAGTGCTAAGTGCTGAAGGGTGTAGTGCATAAAAATCACCTATCCTCTGTTGCATCAGTCACTGAGTTCTAAACCACCTTTGGAAGCAACATCAGCACAAGAACTGTTCATTCTGAGCTTCATGAAATGAGTTTCCATGGCAGAACAGTGGAACATAAGCTTAAGATCACTTTGTGCAATGCTAAGTGTTGGCTGAAGAGGTTTAAAGCATGCTGCCACTGGACTCTGGAGTGAGGAATCACGCTTCGCTACCTGGCAGTCTGAAGTCTACCTACTGGAACGGAACAACTTACAGCATCACTTGAATCACCATACTTCAATACAATGAAATTTAGTAGATCGTCTAATAGAGTCCCAGTAGAACATCCATAAACTTCCAACCTGCAACGAACATACAGTCTCCTGCACCTGTTACCTAACACTACTGCGTCTGATCCAGCCAGTCACAGACTTGTGAAGTTAAGTAACTGGAGCAGGGCAGGAAAATTGTGGTTGGAACTAGACTCTACAGGAACACAGATCACCTGGACTAGGTTGGTGACCACTGCCCTAGAGGATGGGTTCCCTTTGGTTTGTCTTAGGTTTTTTTCCTAATGTCATCCTGCATTGTTTTTACTTGTTGTTGTCACCTCTATAAAGCTATATTGTTATTGTGTCTAACATTGTAAATAGTATAAAATTTATTGCATTAAAGGGATGACAAAATCATGGCAAAATACAAAACGAGGCAGGATACTAAACAGCAACATTCCATCCAGTTCAGATCATAACAAAATATCTCTTATAAACAGAAGTTTTATACTGATTGAAAATGTAGAATCTCTCCACAAAATTTCTCCACTTCCCATTAGCAAAGTGAATAAAGGAAAAATGTTCACATACCTTTCAAAATGTGTTTTGATTTTTTTTTAATCTTTTGAAATGTATCTGAAATATATTTAAATGTTTACATTTAAATGCATTTATTGCAATATATATGACTATATTGGCCCTTTTAAATATATTTAATCCACATATATTTATTATGACATTTGGCAGACGCTCTTATCCAGAGCAATTTACAGTTTAAACATGCTACAATGACAAGGCAATGTAGTAAATAAGAGTGGGACATCTTAAATATACTGCATGTAAATATATTTACACTATATCTTGATACACAGTATATTTACCTAGAGTTTCAATGTTAAAACATCACATATGTTGACATATATTGCACATTTTGGAAATAAGAAAATAGATTTACATAGTAAGTAAGTAAGTAAGTAAAGTTTATTTATATAGCGCTTTTTACAACAGGTGTTGTCACAAAGCAGCTTTACAAGGAAACGAGCATTACAAAAAAAGAAATCCGGGTCCAAGCCCCCATGAGCAAGCCAGTGGCGACAGTGGCAAGGAAAAACTCCCTAAGAGAAACAGGAAGAAACCTTGAGAGGAACCAGGACTCAGAAGGGGAACCCATCCTCCTCTGGTCGACACCAGATAGTAAACATTGTTAGTATAAAGTATTATAGTACAAATACAGGGTAAAAGGTAAAGGAAACAATTAATTTGAATAGTTCAGTTCATGCTGCAGCAGCAGCAGCATCAGTGGGGTCAGGTTGTGGGGGCGAGGTTTGCACGGTGAGCAGTGGCACCCGATCAAGGCAGCAGAGGCAGCAGCATCAGCAGCAGGATGGGCAGCTGTTCAACTCGGCAAAGGAAAGAGAGGAAAAACACAGTCAATGCGTGATTGATTAATTTGAATTAGTTTGAATGATTGATTGGTTCAAGTGAATAATTTTGAATAGTTCACAATTTACATATATTTCTTACCAATGGCTCATCCAACAGTGCTGCTACTACTAAAAATCTGTGGGGCTAAAATAAGACAGCTAATTGTGTTTTGATCATATGTCTGTGGTTCAGAACATATGATCAAATAACATGTGCTTGCTTCTTGCCCACATTAACTCACATTAATGACTGTTACAAAGAATAGATTCTTCATAGTTCTTCTACAGTTCCACATCATTTACTTGCTTCAAAGCCTCATAAAAATTCAGAATGCCATCCATTACCTTAAGGCCGTGTGAAGGCTCCTGTGATTTAAATCTTCTCTGAAGAATCTTTACTGAGAAGCATGGGAATGTGTGGAAAAACCAATAGAAATTCTTACAGGGAGCTTCTGAAGGTTTCAGCTTCACTATTCATTACACCCACAGTGAGAGGAGATAATAGGGACTAATGTAGCAATATACGTTTTATTCATGTAAGAATGAAATTATATATATATATTAAAAAGACCAATCTCTCGATCTACTAAGAAGTCACAATACTAAGTGCTCATTCCATATATGGACAATTCAGATGGAGAATTAGTTCAAACTGCTCCCACAGTAAAGAAAAAAACTACTCACAAAACACTTAGGTATTCAGGATTGTGTTATGATCGATTTAAAACCAAGGCATTAAGTGATAGAGTAATAAGCTAAATATATACAAAATCATCATTTATAGAGTAGTTTCTATCCCAAACCCACATATTAGCCACATCCCTGCATTTCAGAACAGGAAGTGAGACTGCATCCTTATCCCTCACAACCACATAGGGAGCTATTAGATCCCATTGCTTTTAACTGTGTCCCAAAGTCTGTAAATCAGTGTGTAACATTAAGAATTGCCACTACCAAAACACATATTTTCTGCAATTAAGTAAACCTTTTGTTTTTATAATAAATCTATTATCATTTTATGTTTGTACAACAGCTCAGAGATGTGTTTGCTAATCATGTACTGGCTAGTGTTTCTGAGTTTTACTCAAAATTAGTTGCAACTGCTGTGTCTGATCCACTCGTATCAGCACAACACACACCAACACACCACCACCACATCACTGCTGAGAATGATCCACCACCCAAGTACCTGCTCTGTAAGGGTCCATGGGGGTCCTGACCTCTGAAGAACAGGGTAAAAGGGGGCTAACAAAGTATGCAGAGAAACAGATGGACTACAGTCTGTAACTGTAGAACTACAAAGTGAACCTTTATAGTAAGTGGAGCTGATAAAATGGACAATGAGCATAGAAACAAGGAGGTGGTCATAATGTTATGCCTGATCGGTGTATCAATGCTCATTAAATATATATCCATGTTAATTTGATGTATATCAATGCTCATTCAATATCTGTCAATATATGGGGCAGCCGTGGGCTGGAGGTTGGGGAACCAGCCCTGTGACCAGAAGGTTGCCGGTTCAATCCCCTTGGCTGACAGTCCATGACTGAAGTGCCCTTGAGCAAGGCACCTAACCCCCAATTGCTCCCTGGGTGCCATGGATAGGGCTGCCCACCACTCTGGGCAAGTGTGCTCACTACCCCCGAGTGTGTGTGTTCACTAGTGTGCATGTATGTGGGTGTTTCACTGCATGGATGGGTTAAATGTGGAGGTCTAATTCCACAGTGTGCAAAACAGTTGGTTGATGGTTCTGAATATATGTCAATGCTTAATAAACACATATCAATGTCCATCCAAGTCTGCCAGTAATCACATCATTTTAATACATGCAAATGATATATGGCTCCATAGCCTGAAAGTCAGGTATCTACAGCCAGGCTGTGTGCAATGTGCACCTCTCATCTGTTTGATCTGTAATCCTCTAGTGAACTGGACCATAGCAGGTCTATTCAAACAGGCTTAGTAAGTAAAGGCCAAAGGAGCAAGATGAAAATATGAAAGTAAAATAAAAGATAAAAATAAAAGATCTATTCTTGGATACATGGATAAGCGTGTGAGAAATTGAGAAGGAAGAACATTTTTGTTGGTTCTGCGCTCCAGTGAATTGGATTTGAAATGAAACACTGTCCTTGACATATGGCACAGTGAACAGTGGCATAAATAGGATCTTATCTTCTCCAGTGCAAAAAAAATAGTGGGACCCCCAAATGAAAATGAATTTCAGTTAATGAAAACTAACAATGTAATTGGCACTTCACCCACTACTTAATGTTAAATGTTTGTTAGACTAACTATTTGGTTGGATATATAATATTGGAACAAATGTAAATAAACACAAATAGAGTAAAGTACAATTTGTTATTAAGAATGCGTTATTTGTCTATTTATTACGTAGTATTAATATCACCTACTCAACAATGATACCCATCCATGAAGTATGACAGTACCATAATAAACTTAGTGACTTAAACATTCCAGTGTGAATAATACTAATGTAATGTAATAATAATTACATTCAATACTTAAATAAACACTCACATGATGAAGTGAAAGCTCAGTGATGCCTTTAATCAGCCTGAGCAGAAACTGCAAATGTAAGTTTGTAGCATAGAAGAGTTACGCTTGATTTAAGACTGTTCTGTTGGTTCTGTGCAAAATCAGTTATAAGATGGCTACACTAAGAAGCACAACCTGTGCTATTTTTGTAAGCAAACACTGAACATGCCATCATTAATAAAATCAGTTAGCTAGAGTCTGAAAATAAACAGCGGTGACTGTCTCAGTTGCTGGTGGATTAAGTTGATGTGTCCTGCAGCTAGCTACCGTGATCAGGTGAGCTGAGGAGGCTAAAGACTGATCTGTTGCTCTCTTGCTGAATTAGTTATGCTAAGCACACATTCTTTCTCCCTCTCTGCTCCACGCTTCTCTCCTCTTCTCAACCATTTTACAAGGGGTTTGTTCACATCACAATGGATGTGGCTGCGCTGTGCTCCAGATTAGTTAATCTTTAATGCAGTTGGCCTGGACTAGCCAACTATAAGGTCAGGCTACCGATCTGAAAATGTTACAGTAATCTCAGGATGGGCAGTTTGAGCCTGGAGGGGATCCAGTAAAAAAAATTGGGGGGCTGGTTAAACCTATGATAGTTGTCTTCACTGATCATACCCAATAAGTGCTTGGTCAAGTTAACATAAACATAAAGGAGACCAAGTAAACCAAACTACATTTTCCTTCTCAGTTCATGTTTGCATTAATTGTCACTGTAATCCATATGAGAAATCATGAAATGCCATTTTGGCATAATTCCCTGAAAAAAAAGGCATTTGATTTAACAGGTTGCTGAGTTTTTCTTCTTGTTTCTAAATCACAGCAAAGTCCCCCCCCCACTAGAATAACCATACCCACCAACCCAGCCTTTACTGCCGCCTCTGCTTTTTACAACGAGATTTCCCAGTGAGTCATGTTTTCAAGCTGTGGATTGTATAGGTAAGTTTACTGACCTTAAGCAGACTAGTAATTGAAAATCTGATATGCAGGAGAAGTCTGAGATAAGCACATGTTGCCTAGATGCCTCTGAGAAATCTATATAGGACTGTTAACACTAGCTAAATTCCTGTGTGTTTGCTAAGGCAGCAAAACAGCACAGTCAACACACCACATATACATTCACTAAGTGAAACAGGGCTATGAATGTGAACGCAAACTCTTACCATTCTGAAACATCCTGCTGACTCCTGGTTGGTGGTTGACACTCTGCAACAGTCTCTTTACATTCCAACTCTAACTGTGGAGCTCCAGTTGGAACATTCAAGGCCATTGCACACTGGAGGCGTCGCACTTCATACAAAAATTTCAAATCTTATTGTGTGCACTGGTGTCAACACTTCTCTGTTCAATTTCTCAGTGCCATACTTAGGATTCTGTCATGACTAAATTAATTAAAGCCATATCGAGATGACAGAAAGCCACAGTAGATCACATGTGGCATGAAATTTACACAGAGAAAGGCAGTCGCTCTCTTAGGCAAACAGACAAATGCTGATAACTCAGCTAATGTTTTGAGCCTAGTCCTTTTTCACCTTGTATCTTTCAGCTCAAAAACAGTGGGTTTGTGAAGAGGCAGTACATATGTTCTAGTACTGCTTAGCTACAAGATGCTATACAGTCTCAAAATGCTGTGGTCCACTGCATGCTATACACAGCAGCACAATAATGGAGTGAGCCAGTGAAAGTCTTCTCATTTGACTACAGAATCAATGCTCAGAAAATAACACTTTCTTCACAGATGAGAAAATTCTAGGTTAAAACACACCATGGAAGAGCTGAATTAAAGCATTTTTTTCATCCCATCCATCACTGATGTCTTTCAAATAGCACAGGGAAGTATAATAAACTGAGAAAAAAGAATAAAATGTGTCTCCTTTAACCCATTAAAATCCCAGGCTTATTACATATTACAGTTTATTATTCCAATAGATGGGATCCGGCCATTTAAGTAAAATTGTCATATTTAGTACTTGGTTGTAATATTTTCTAACCGATAACTGCATTTTAGTTGGATCTATGCAGTTAAATACGCTACTCTAATTTACTACCAGCGTTCACATCATCAGTAATAAAGGAAAACAGTAGAACCTTTTTAATGTACCTCTCTGTTCTTTAAGCTTGCCAGAGGTTTGCATCTTGTGGTAAATCTTCTGAGGTCTTGCTTATTTATCATCTTTTTAAAGGAATGTCTATGCTGACATCCCACATTATAATTGGAGTTTGTGAGTTTGGACCATGGCTTTGCATGTGATGGTAGTGTGAGGGAGGGAGGGAGAACTATGAGAATTTGGGCCGGAGTTCTGGGCAGCTTCTGCCTGTAGCTAGAAGGACAGACCCCCCTCACCGCTACGGTAAGAGTGACGTCGGACTGAGGAACAGGGAGATGGTGGGGTGGCGGTGAGGATTGAAAACACTTCTTCACAGGAACGGAAGTTGAGGATGTGAATTTATTGGGCATTAGAATGAAAGAAGGAGGGGTTTCAGGCATGTTCTTCCCCCCAAACTCCAGTTATAACTACATTATAAACCCAATGTGGAAAAAACTGTCACACTGCAATTTGTTATGAACCAGTCTAAATACTCATTTCAATGCAAAACAAGTCTAAGAGATCAGTCACTTCTTTTTTGAATAAAATGTCTAATAACCAACTCCTCATTCCCAGCACTGCACTGCAATATTACGCTGCTGTTGGAATAAAACCTTGTATCTCCATTTCTGTTAATGATTTGCACATCATTGAATTCTGTTTTTATTTATATTTTGTATAGTATCCCAACTTGTAAATATGCAATTCCTTTTTTAATTAGAGGACAGTGCCAGAGCTTTTTATTCTTTTAACAAAAATTTTAAGTGAATTCAAACATAAACAGCAGTTCAAAAGAAATAGTCAACTGCTGTACCGTCATTTCCTCTGAAAGTGCAGCAAGAAGCATCTAAGGTTGTTCATGTAAATTTGAGTAGGTTAGAGTCTGAAAGGATAAGTAGCACAGCTAATTTTTTTGAGTGGCGAAAGTACATAATGGATTCAGCTACTGTAATTTTGATGCATATGAGGACACATTCCTCATCCCCTACATATCTATACAGTAATGGGCAAAGTAAGTACTCTAATGTTGAGTAGGGGAACACTAGCTTGGTTGTCACACTTCTTATTCTGACTCTCCTATCATGAACTAAATGAACCAAATACATCAGTCAAAACTAGCTGTAACAGAACCTCAGGGTGTTCTGCATAAAATGAGAGGAACATTAAGTAGGTATATTATTAGCATGATAAAATATTAGCTTTTAAAAAGGCGGTTGGGTGTCATAAGCAGAGTATCATTCTGTATAAAAACAAACTATGCCAAAGTTTGTTTCTGGTAAGCAATAAATATTATTGAGACAATCAACCCGAACTCTTACATGAACTGTAGTGGGAACAAGTACAGGGAGCTATGTTAAAATGTGCACGTTTAGCTCTTTTTGTATTTATAATAAATCCATTAATTTGAATTTAAAAAATAATTTAATGATAAATTGTTAATTAAGGAAGCATCACCAAGTTTTGGAGATTATGTCATGCTACCCACATGACCAGTCTGATAACTGACATTTCTTGTTAGCACAAGCAATACTGACAAGCATTGATCAAGCTAAATTAAACTTCCATAAAATCACCAGCATTGAATCATTAACAATCAATGCAAATCAGTTGACAAATCTGTTGACAACTAAATGACAGATTTTATTTTATGTAACTGGAACAAAATATTCCAAAACCCACATATACATACCAAAAAAGTAAAAACTACAGTACCTCAGTAAAGTGACGATAGTAGGCCAGCCAAAGTTAAAAAAAAAAATTAGTTGTACAAAAGGCAAACAAAAGGGACTTATACCAATGTATTTCTGCTCATTTCAGTGAACATTAACAGCACACTTTCAAAAAAGCTCATAGGGACACCTTGTACAGGACTGCTGCATGGTAGTCAAAAATATGTTACAGATAACCTGAGAAGAGGGCAGAGCATCAAGATTTTCATCAATCTGCCATAAATGGGGCAGGCCAAATTTGCTGTGTACTCATAGCTGTTAAATTGTTTTTTTTTTGTGTGGCAGATGTTTTATTGGGTATTGTGGAAGAGCACAGCAGTATTAATGCCTTAATGGGTTTTGACTGGCACAGTATAACAACAGGTATACAGCATAAAACTGAATCCACAGAATCACCAAGAAACCTGAAAATAAATCCATGACATGAAAATACAGTACATGTCTAAAAGTATCTAAACACACCTTCAAATTAGTGAATTCAGACACTTTAAGGTGCACTCGGTGCTGACACAGGTGTTCAACTGCACACACTCTCTTTTTCAGTATTTAGTGTGTCCACACTTTTTTAAACACTGTACCTGAGAATTTTAAGTGGGGTAAGTAGAGTTCAGTAAAAGTGGAATATTAAGTAAAGTAGGATAAACAGTATTGTGATATGAGAAAATGTGTGTGTGTGTGTGCGTGAGTGTGTGTGTGTGTGTTTTGAGTGGGTTGTAAGTATTGTCCAGTTTTCTAAACATGTTTACCAAGTGAGGTTTAATATATTTATTTTGAGTTACCTGACAACTCTCAAAAACACAAAAGATTGTGTGTGGATTTTATTACCCAATGCATTTAGCAAAAAGTGTCCCATTTTGGCTGAATGCAATATCTATAGTTAGAATGAATGTTAAGACTTTTACCTGAATTTTTTTAATCAATGGAGGGTGTTTTAACAGCTTTAAATGAAAGAAACATTTATTTGCTAATCGGTTTGATAATGGACTATTTGAAATTTCTTTTTTGCAGTAGATTTTTTTCAGAATTGCACAAATGATGATCGTCTACATGAACTTTATAAATAGTTATACAATTTGTTGGAATACCAAACCCGTCTTACTGTAAAACAATTCACTTAGTCTTATACAAGCAAATTCATGAACAAGTAAATCACATGACTGTACAATATGTATTCACCAAATTCTCTGAAAGTGCTGTGTGCACAGCTGTGACTGGGTTTATATTCCCTACAATCACTGCACTATAGAATTCTACAATTGATAGCTGGTGTTAAACACAGAATACAGTGGTCTTAAAGCAGGAGTGGAAAATATTTGAGTAACTGTACTTTGTTTACTTCACCCCTTGCTTAAAGGTACTTCTTTCTAGTTCTTTCTGCTTTAGACCTCATGTATACAGCTTTTCTACATATAATATAAACAATAATAACTCAACACGCGGTTGTATACTGGTACATTTAAATGTTCTCACAAACATTAATGGATATGAATCAAAATGTAGCCTAGAAATCTGAATAACAAAAATATTATCTCATTATTATATTACAATATTGGAAATTGTCATATGACTTGGCTACTAGAATTCTCCCTCCCTTCTAATTGGTAGTATATGGCCTTCTGTGCTCTGATTTGCTAGTGATAATTTTTCTTCCTGTGTTTTGATTAGCTAGTAGTATATTACCATCTGCAGTCTTATATGATAGTGGAGACTTTTCCCAGCAATTGTCCTTTCCAGTGCTCTCCTGTTTTCAGGGTGACGCTGCTCTCTCGTCCCTCATTGTTCTTTGATTTTTTTAAACTGGTGTAATTTGACTGCTTTACTGTTTTTCTCTGTCATAAACATAATTTCATTCATCTGATTGCCATAAACACTAAATGAACACATTAATTAATTACATAAGATTTGTGCTCTTAGTCAAAAGCAAGCAGCCAAAATGGAGAAGACTATAACTTAGTATAACTCACAGCAGAATTCAGTATTTATCCCCTCCCAAATGCTTATCACCATCCATCACCAACTATATGGATTCATTGATACATAGATCTTTCTCTGCAGCTCTGAGCTGAAGCTGCAGCTTTCCCTGGGACCTTGCTCACAATTTGACAGCTTATGGCATACGGAGTCTAGTTGGACAGGCAATTTTTTCCACAGTATTATGTTAATCTACATATTCTCTCAAGAGTTATTCATTCTGATAATAAAGACAACGCTTGCCTAATGTTATTGAGACAGTCTTGTCACAATTTTGTATGAGAGGTCTAATTGCCTGCTGCTCATTACAGTTTGAGGCTAGGAGGCCCAAAAATTCTCAGAGATCATTGTCTATGTACAGTCTGGAAAGCTGTTCTGGGACTAGCATAAACTTGTCACCTGGTCATCCTGCCTGCTTTAAGAAGTGGTCTGAAAGACCCCTAGAGAAGTGCATTGACGTCTCTGTTCTCTTGGACTTTTGAGTATGACTGAGATCTTCCACTGATTGTGCTCTTCTTCTGCAGAAGGAAGCTCAGTCACCGGGTGGTGGCACCTGCAGCAGCTCTGGAGCTGCCTCAGCTCCTGGCGGAAAGACTTGCAGAAGATGTAGTAGATGAAGGGGTTGTATGCTGTGGAGCATTTGGCAAACAGGCAGGGGAGCATGCTGACAATAGGTGCCACGCTGTCCTTCCCCTCAGAGTGAAACATAGTCCAGAGGCTGATGGCCACATAGGGTGTCCAGGAGACAATGAAGCCAGAGCTGATTAGAATGGCCATCTGAAACATCAGAGAGAGATGTGCTGATTGAAGGAGATGCTGCTAACAATACTTTCAGTGTTTCCAGGCCAGCGGGCAGCGCTCAGCTGATACAGCCTGAAGTGCTTATATTAGACACACTAGCCAAGAAAAAGGAGAACGGTCAGAAAGATCTCTAGGGTGGGATTATTGAGGGGGATTCTGAAATGTTATAGCTAACTGCTTCTGCAAGTCCTTTGGTGAGTGTAAGAAAAATATTTCTACAGACTGAATTCATCCTTTCGCTCCCTATAGCTACTGAGAAGCATCACTCTTGAAAAAGGTGGTTCTGCAAGGGTTCTTTTGGAAAGATATTTGTTCAATATGGAACTGAAAAAGGTTCTTCATGGTTCTGTGTAGCAGAAAAAGGGTTCTGCTATCACTACAAGCTTGACATCATAACAATAAAAGAACCCTTTTTGATGCTATATAGAACCTTTTTCAAAAGGATTTCATAGAGAACCACATACAGCACATTCTCGATCAGTCTGAAAACATTTTCACTATGTAAAAACCCTTTGAGCAAACAAATAGTTCTTTAAGTGTTCACGGTTTTCATATAGAACCATTGTCTTTACTAAAGAACCCTTAAAAACAAGTTTCATAAAAGTGAAGGTTTGGCCTGCCCCCTCTTCTACCAGGCAAAAAAGCATATTATCTCTGAAAGAAGGGTACAGACTTTCTGCAGCATTAAAGATTATTTTGGGGTTTCTATTCATTTTATTTGTTTTATGGTTATTTAAAGTTTTTTTATTTATAGTTTTTTATATGTTAATCAAACATAACTTCTCTTATATAGGAAAAACCTAGACAGAAATAGGATCAGAAACCTTTTAGAAAAAATAAGGTCAAAAAACATATAAAATTCATTTTAGTTCTGAAGCCACGTTAAAGTCATGATGTAGCTTCAAATATTACTTACATACATTAATGATTCATAGATTTAATAGAAAAAGTAAATTTGAAGAAACTTATTTTGAAAACTGACAGAAAGATTGGATTTCGAAAATGAAATATTGCACATATCTGACATAAAATGTATACCCTATAATAAATTAACCGGTTGTGGGAATGAAACTGAAGTTTTATTCTTAGTGTTGTATTTATACCCAGAAAACATCTCGACTCAATTAATTACATTTATAAGTTTTTTTAAAGATGCAACTCAGAGCCTAATATGGCATTTTTTAAAGAATTCATAACTACAAAACTAAATGGAGATCAACTTAAAAAGTTTTTATGGATGTATGACTTTGCTTGAATTTTTTCATGGAAATACATGAAGTGACTGGCGTGGAGTGACCCTTATATGACCTCTGTCATTATTTTATATGCAAAAGAGTAAAGACACATTATATTTAATGACCAGTATGCTACTTATGTACAATGAATATTAGGTGACATCACCTGTGCTGACTGCTCTTACTCTTCACACATAGAAAATGTAGGCTTTACCATCAAAATAGAATGGAAATGTTTGGTTCCATGTTGGTGGTAATTGCTCAGAAATGAAAGAACTTAACACACATCTAGTGTCTAATTTGCCAGAATATCACTAACTGTGCCTCAGACAAATTTCACTTCAGAAAGTAAATTTATTCTACTACAGGACACATAACGGCCTGCACTGAGACCGCTTATGCTCAAATGTCAACGTAAACATGTCACTTCCAATTACTATAGCATGGACCCATCAACAAGTCTTCATCTTTAGGGGGGTCCAGACCACAGATATGTGATATTCAGAGTCAGACATAGTGGAAAAAAGAAAACTTACTAGTGTGACTTTCCTTTCAACACCCCCAGTGTTGGGCAGCATGTCATGGCTCTGGATGGTCTGGTAGGCCTTGTGGAGCTTCCAGGCAATGCCAGAATAGGAGAATAAGATGACTCCACATGGGATAATGGTGCACAAGATGGCCAGAGCCATAATGAATGTAGAACCATTCAAGGAGTGCTGGTAGCCAGCCCAGTCCACAGAGCAAGCCAAGCCAAATGGCTCTGGTCCATACCCCCCCCAACCCAGCAAGGGAAACACTGCCCACAGCAGTGAGTACAGCCAGATGAGTGCAATCAGAATACTTATGGTTCTTTTTTGAAACTTGTTACCTGCAATATATAAAAAGACATTGCTGTCATTAAATGTGAAATGAAAGTAGCATCCAAAGGTCTAAGCCAGTGGTTCCCAAGAAGCAAGGAAAGCACTAAAAGCAAGGAAAGCACTAAAATGTACAGGGCAGGGGGTCTCCAAGATCGGTGTTGGTACTACTGGTCTAAGCAAAAGTCTTTGGCACATCTAAAATGAAAGCCTACAACCCACATAAAAGAAATATATTATTGTTTGAAAAGTACAATATCTAAACAGAAAAACCAAACAATGTAATTTAACCTACTTCCCCAAGCTGTAATCTGGTGTTACTGTTCTTGAGACATTCTAGTATCATCTTTTGCTATCTGCCATATTCCTTTCTATTGCTAAGCTCTCCTGTCCATTCTTACTACTTGACAATATACTAAAAAGTTGATTTTGATACATGTAATGTTTTACTGGCGGGCAAAAGAAAATTTGCACAGAATGTAACATTTTTTCAGTATGTAGTGTTTCCAACCTTTACCTTTATTACAGCTTCCACTCTTTACAGGGCATACTGAGTCTAGTTGGGCAGGCCTTTTTCCACAGTATTATGTTAATCCACATTTTTCATATTCTCGTAGGAGATATTCATTTGGATAATAAAGACAACACTTGCTTAACGTTAATGAGACAATCTTGTCACAACTTCATACAAGAGGCCAGATTGTCTGCTGCTCATTTACAGTTCCAGGCCAGGAAGCTGCTGTGTAGATAAGTGCCTAGAACTTTTTAGAGATCATTGTCCAAAAAAACCCAAACACTAAAAGTCACACATGCTGTCTGGACTGCTTGGCCATAAACTTGTCACCTGATCATCCTGCCTGCGGTTAGGCATGGTCTCACAGCCCCCCAGAGAGGTGCAAAAAATTGCTTTTTTTGTCTTTTTCCTTTACTCAGTTTCTTTGTCTTGACAGCTACACATCCTTTCAGACTCATAGTGTTGAGCTGTCTTCTCATAGTGGAAGGATGGGCAGAAACACCTGTAGATTTTTCAGATCTAGAGCAACAGTGGAGCTTGATTTTCTCCTCTCTTTAAAAAATGAAAGATTTCAGTGCTGTTTATCTGATGCTGACAGTTTCAGTGTCTACAAGGTCTTGCATGGTTGTTAGAAATCATTTCCTCTGCCTTATGCAAGTGGATTATCATATATCTAATCTCCTATGCATCTGAAAAATGAATCATTTGTCCTTAACTGTTGTCTTGACTGTAAATTAAATTAATTTAGGGTGATCTCTCACTTTTGCTCATTATTGTACTTCCTTATCTTCTCTTTAACAGTACTGAATGCCTTTTTTATCTACCTAATACCTAGTTTTATCAGCTGTGTGTTGGACTGTTTTACCCACACTAAAACATTTTTGGTCCTTATGTTGAGAGACAATAACAAGAGACTCCAGATCCAAATACCATATGTAAAACAGACCATAGACCTTTCATATCTTTCTTACGTTGGAGTGACACACAGCTGGCCAAAAACTGACAGACCAGCCATTTGTCCACTTGCTTTCGGTGACCTTAAACAACATGAAAGGGGTTGTGATTCCTGCATGGTTGACCTAATAATGATGTACATACCTTAAAATTAAAGCTGACATTTTGCACTTTAGCTTTTGTTCTAAATGCAACACAAAATCTGCATCATTGTCCAACATTTTGGCTGCAGTGTGTGACAGAGCCACAGCAAAAAAGACTCTTTTCTTTTCTTTTTCTCATTTCTCATTTCTCTTCACCCCACCTAATTGTGCTATGAATAAATAAGCTGTCTGTGATTGCTTGTTATGCAATCTCTGTGGAAAGGGGAATGTTGATTAGAAAACAGATTCTAGGGGCATGTTGATTAGAAAACAGATTCAGAGCACAATTTTCTGCCTAGAATCTTTTTGTCTCCTTAAAGAAAAGAAGTTCTCTAAATGAATTAAATGGCATTCATTAAATCCCTTTTTGTCTAATTAGGTGAAGACTTTGACAATGCAGTGTGCATTTATTTTTGTTGGTCTGTACAACAGTGGGCAAAAGCATCTCACTTTTTCTTGTGACGTGAAACTTCCTTTCTGAATTTAGAAAGACATGTCAGAATTCACAGATAAACATCGGGCCTCAATCACCAATACCTTCCTAAGTTTTTCTTTGTTCTTGAGAAAAGTCCTAAGAAAAAGTCTACATCAGATTCATGACATGTTTTAAACCACAGAATTTTTCACACCTTTGTGCTGTTGAAGGTGTGCAGATTCTGTTCTTACCTAAGAACAAATAAGAAAACACTGGTGAATGTCAGAATCTTCATGAAAACTGCATGGGTTTTAAGAATAAATCTCTCCTTAAGGATGGTTGGTGAATGAAGCCAATGTATCTCCAGACCAGATTTTTCTCCAGTTAATTTTGGATCAATTCTATTGGTCCAGTCATTATTATATTTTAACACAATGTAAAGTATAACTGGTATTTTTGAATTATTACAAAAATTGAAAAAGAACAAAAATGGAGATACAATTTATAAGAAAATGAGGGTGAATGTCAGAATCTTAGTAAAAACTGTGTGAGTGGGATTTAAGTTGATGGATGAGGCCCATTGTTCCATGCAGAGCCTTTTCAGATCCTTGAGGTTTCTGCTAATGGAAAACCCCCTTCAGCTCAGTCTCAAGGTTTTCAAAATCATCGTTTTCTTTTCAGTCAACTGTTTCTTTGGTGACTGGATCATTCACATGCTGAAATGTTATTTAGTCAAGACAGTCTTCCCGCAGAGGCAACCAGATATTTGGCCAAAATATCCCAGTGCTGCAGAGAATTTATGACAGCAGTGACCTTCACATAAGCTCCAGGACTTCTGGCAGACAAACAGTCCCAGAGCATTAAAGATCTCCTACTATATTAAAAGCATTCAGCTTTTTTTCAGTACATGAATCTTTTTATTTTTATACAATTTTATCTGACTGATAATAGATTCTATTTGTTTTTACATATTATTTCCTTTGTTAGTTCTTTGACTTTCCATTGCTAATTCTGATGGATGACAAAAGTATGTCCTATGTGGGTTTTTATCACTTTTATACCCCAGGGCAGTGGTCACCAGCCCTGGTCCTAGAGATCTAGCCTCTTTCAGAATCTAGTTCCAACCTCAATTTGACCTGCTCCAGCTAACTAACTTCTTCAGTAGTTCCTAAATGGCTGGATCAGATGCATCAGTGTTAGATAAGGAGGAGGCAGCATTGTAGAGGCAGGTTGAAACTCTCTACAGGACAGTAGATCTCTAGGAGGAGGGTTGGTGATTACTGCCCTAAGAAAACCTGAAATCACTGCACATACATTGTACTGTGTGTCTGTAAGCACAGGCTATGAGTACATGTTGCACCAAGGCCCTGGAGGAACACTGTCTCATTTCACGGTTCCACTTGTATAATGTTGGGATGACAAAAAAGGTGATTTTGATATTGATTATTTCATGACGACACAGAGCTATACACATAACAAGAAATCACATAAATATTCGTTCATATGTATTTTGTATTTTTTCTGCCAATTTTTGCATCTGGATTTTCTGTTAAAAGCACTGCTTTTTCACAATGCAGAAACAACTGTTTACAAATATTTACCTAATTGATTTGTGCTAAATGTCTGTGTATATGATATGATGATTTTTTCAGGTTGTTTTCATCATATTCATTCAAGGTCCACTGTAACCTACTGTGCAAAAGTCAGAGACCAGACTTCATTTATTTAATTTCCAGTCAAAATGGCCATTAAGTACAAATTTCATTTTAAGTATTCAGGAGTTATTTTTGAGGATGTTAAACATGAGATAATCCACTTGCTGTCACGCATCCCTCTGGCCCTGAGGCACACTCAGACACCATCTCCCTCAGAGAGATCACCTGACTCACATGACCCTGACCATCCCTTCACGCTCCAATTAGTGCTCACAGTCTCCTGAATACTAACTCTGTTCACCTGTGTTAAATGTCACATGACTTGTTTAGTTTAAAAGCCCAGGCTTTAGCTTAGCCAGATTGTGAGGTATTGCTTCTCCTGTAGAGCTACTGAGCGTTTCTCCAGTGTTTTTATGATTGCCTTTTTTGTGTTTGGACTGTTTTTCTGGATTTCTGTTTTTTCCCTTTTGTCTTTGCCCTCTGGTTATGGTTGCCTTTTTGTACCTTTTTGCTGTTTTGGATCTGACCCATGCTTGTTTACTGACCACAATTCTTGTCAAACCCTTTGATATTAAAGCCTCATCTTTCGTCTTGCCCTTTCTGCGTCGTTACACTTGCATAAGAAAAAGTGAAGTCAAAGGAAAATAAGTGAAAACAGAAGTTTGCAAAGAAAGTGCAGGAGTTAAAAAAACAACCAATAAAAGATAAACAGAAAATGAGACTCTTAGCAACCAAATGGGACTCTCTCAGCATTAGATAAACAGCACTTAAAGCTTTCGTCTTTGAGAGAGAGAGAGAAAAAAACAAGCTCCACTCTTACTTCAGATCTGAAATATCCACAGGAGTTTCTGTCCATCCCTCCACTGTGAAAAGACAATTCAAAATTATGAGTCTGAAAAGAAATGTAGCTGTCAAGAAGCTGTTACTCAGAAAAGAAACTAGACAAAAAAGAAGAAAATTCACAAATAAAGCATAGAAGCCACTGGTGTTCTCAGTATACACCGTTCTCAGTATGACTGACCACCAGTCTAGACCTAAACATCACTGAATGTGTCTGGGATTACTTGGATTGTGAGAAGCAGAAAATTCAATTCAACCGACTTCTAAGACTGAACTTTGGAGGTATGAAAAAATGTACCTGCAGAAAAACTAAAAGCAAATCTTCTGAAAACAATGGAAGGTGCAATAAAGGCAATGACGGGACGTGTATTTTTCTGCTAAATCTGTATTTCCTGCTTATTTTCTTGATGCTAAAAATTTATATCTTGTACTTCTGTTTTGACTAGAAATTAAACAAAGGATAGATGACCTCTCACTTATAAACAGTACTATATGTAGACCCAGAATGTCATTTTTCTTTTCTTTTTCCAGTTCTTAGTTTGCACAGCATGAATGTGTCACAAATAAATAAGCTATCACACACCTGCCTCATTTATGTAGAAAGGCCGATTTTTCTTAGTCAGTATGCGGTGTGGCAAATGGCTTGTGTGCTCTTAGAAGGTGGTGATAAATAATGAAGTGAAGGAAATAAAGAATGAAAAAATGATGAAGTGTGGCAGGCAGTATTTTTTAAGCCTCTCAAGCTCAGCAATCGCCTCTCCACTGCAAAAAAATAAGCCATCATGTGAAAGCTTACTCCTTGATCTTCCACCATTTCCAATATATCTTTCTGTGCCCTTTTATTTTCAGATGTCTCCATTTTCATAATAACATCTTGCTTGCATGTTCATATATGCCAAATACTGCGTGCAATGTTGTGAACATGATGACCTCTAAGGCCAGATTGTTTATTTATATTATAATATTTATGCTGGTTTAAGTACCTAAAATAAAGATGAGCTAATTTTGCAATCTATTTTTCGAACAATTTCTTCGAATGGAAACCGAAGCGCAGGCCTGGATATGGTGTGTGGTCTTCTGAAATATGTACCTGTTTTGCGAGTATTTCCTGTCACCAGGTATCTCACCATGCCCATGACAGCCAGTGTCACAATACTGGCCACACTGAAGATCATTCCCATCAGGCCGTAGTACAGGCAGGAAGGATCACCTCCGATCCAGGCATGGTTGAAGGCTGAGGCGATGGACAGCGGATACATGCTGAGTGCCATGCCGATGTCTGTCACGGCCAAATTGACAGTGAGCAGCTCCGGGGCTTTCAGGAGACCATGGCGTCGAGCGGATGTAATCAGGACAGCAGCATTCCCCAAAATGGACAGGATGGCTATGGGGGAGAACAGTGAAAGGAGATGAAATGGAGAGTGCCTCTATATCAGCAATGGCAATGTTCTTTCTACCAAACTTTTCCTTACACTAAACATGGGAGAAATTATTGGTACAGTTGTTAACTATATTGTGCACCATCTCTTTGCCAAGATAACAGCTCCAAATCACTTATAATGATGAATAAAGTAGAAGAACACATGTAAAGAAATTCTGAAACCATTCGTCCATTGACCGCTTGTGAATTCTCCTTATTCCACAGGTTTTCAATTGGGTTTAAGCCAGTCATTGACCACTGCAAAAGCTTCACAATATGGCCAATAAATATTATGGAAGCATTCTTTGGATCACTGTTTATGATGCAGTTTAATTCATGAATATTCTCAGGACCTTTAGAAATAATAACAACCCCACAGTGTCCATCAAGTGATCTATCAACAGTGGGCATTAGGTTTTCAGCATGCTTTTTAGGTTGTTGATAAAAAGCTGTTTTTTATTTCATCTGGCCATAGAACAGAAGTGTAAAACTTCATCTGCCAAAGTTTGATGTGATTTCAGATTCTATGGCAACACAATTATTTGAAGAGCAAGACCAGCTGGTTTAACATATAGAATGAGTTGTACTTCTGCTTGGTTGAAACAAGCACCTACACTCACACTTTGAAATAAGATTGAACACTCCAACCATAGAACCCTGTTCTAGTCAAAGGTCCTGGGAGATTTAGTCAATACCAGGAGCCTAAGCAGAGGGTTTCTTCTGGCAAACCTTTTATAAAGTTTATAGGCATGGAGGTGGCCTTTGAGAGCTGTTTTGGAGATTTGGTGACTCAAAGATGCAACCAATTCCTGTGATACTTGGAGAAAATTTTGTCTCTAGCACAGTCCTCCGATGTCCAGGTATTTATGGCGTCCATGGTGTCCATTGTATCTTAACATGACTCCCATCACAATTTCACCACCATATTGAGGATAGTGTTATTTTCTGCATGACCATGACTCTATGTGTCAAACTCACCTTGTTGCCAAAAAAAAACCCACTTTTGCCCTTAATGACCCCAGTTCCAGTTCATTGTTTTTGACCTAAATTATTAGCGAATACAATTGGATTTGTGTTGTGTTTTTCTAGGAGGTGAATAATTATGCCATACGAACATTTGAGATTTGATTAATTTTTATTTCTTTTTGTGAATATTAGTCATATATTGAATAATACAATGCAATAACCCCTCTTAAGAAAAGCATGTTATTATGTAATAATAAAATCAATCAAATTATATACAGATATCATAGATACAGCACCATTCAAAAAACCTACACTTGAGGTTTTACAAAGGTAATGCTTTTGGCAACAGTTGCAAAAGAAAAGATAACAAAATAGCTCTAGGAGCACTTTATTCCCTTAAAGTCATAATAATAACAGCATTGATTCAGTGCTATGTGGAGGTTTTATACATTTTTAATTTTAGTCCAGATGTGTTTGTTGCTTAAAAAAAAGAAGACAACACTGGCCTTGAAATTGTCCATGAATAAAAAATTCATAAAGAAATTGCTAAAATGATTTACATTACAATACAACTAAAAACCAATTACAACAAAGGACACAATTTTTTGACTACCACAGTGATTAAACATGATTTATTTAGTGTTACATCTTTATACTCTTCAACCAATATTTGAATGCAGATGTTTCCAGGCTACATTGTAAAAGTTGTCTAATAACATTGACTAACGTAATAAGATGTCTTCAAATTTCTTGCAGTTTTTTATTGTTTAACTCTTTATTGTTCATGTTGCATTTAGTATTGTACATTGTACATTGTGACTGTATGTGTTGTTATTCTTTAAGAGGGTGATCTTCCAGCAGGACAATGATCTAAAGAATGTCTCCAAAATGTTTATTTGCCTCATTATGATGCTTTTACAGAAAACTGATTGAAGGTGGCTTTTATGAACATTTGATGTGTTGGCTGTGAATCACATTGAGTTTAATCAATCAGTGATTTCCATAATTTTTTTTTTCAGAGTAATTAATTGAATGACTGCTATTCTTCTAAGCTCTAATTTAATTTTTTTCTCTGTCCAATCACGTAAAGAGCTTGACATAGCAGTTAGCAGTATTTGTCTACACAAGAGGGAAAGCATTAATCCATTTGACAGGAACACATATTTTTGCTAATGAATATGAACATGCAGTTGCTTTCCAGTATAACATATATTGGATGTAAGCAATTAAAAATACACTGATTCTATGAATTATGTGTCTCAAAGAGCACTGTTGTGAAACTCTACTATCTTAGTGATTACAGCTACTTGAACAACTGTTTTATCCCATCCATCAGCCAAGGCCTTTCTACAGTGTGCTGTTTAAGGTGCCCTCCTGATATCCCAGCAGTTATCCCATATGTACAAGCACACTGAAGAGATTTAGAACATTAACAAAGACATCAGTGGAGGATCCTCAGGGGACACGGTGTGTGTGTTTGCTGATATTTATTTTGAAGTGGAGCACCACTACACCTTGATCCCCTGAGGGCAGAAGGTCATTCTGAATGGTGTTTTGAAGCTAACCTTCAAATGAGACAAGGCCCAGTTCTGAGAAATGATACATACATAAAAAAAATGCATAACTAATTCTATGCAGTGTGCTATATGTCGACAAGTAGGTGTTTGCAGCAGACATTGAGGACATGTGTGTGCTGTTTGAATTCTGTAATGGAGGTAGGTATAATAAAACAGATTATAAATGTACTGTATCTACAATTACAAAGGAGAACAAGTTTTGTGGGTAAAAAGCTGGCAGAATCAATAATGATAGTAATGGTAGTAATAGCAAAATACTGCATACACTGACTTAAATGTATACAGTGTTCTATTACAATACATAATACGTAAGGTAATCAGAATACATTTAGATTAGTTCTGCTATATATCAAAATAAGGCACATGGGAAAAACTCTGCCAGGGTTCTGCAATGAGACAATATTTTTGTGCATGCTATGAGAAATAAACCCATGCAAATACATAAAAGATCACTGTCACATTAGTGTGATAGACCTTTATGTATGTGTGTGTGTAAATCTCCATTCAAATATGTTGTCAAGTCTAAGTACTCATAGAAGTTGTAGTCAGTTATTCCTAGTCAGTTACTTCTGGGCTATTCTATCGAACAATGTTGTCCATCTGCTCAAGCGTAGTCATGCGAACTGCGAAGCAGGTTAAGTTCTAGTGTTTATGGTACTTGTAGTCCATCAGGTAACATGAATACTGGAGAACAAATCTAGATATTTGTTGACAAAAGGTCTCACGATTTACAAAATGCTCAAAAGTTGTTTAGTTTGGGGCTATTATGTCACATTTAAAGCCAGCAATGATTTAAGAGTTCACAGTTTGCCTGCTGAAACCAGGGGCGTTGCCTGGCCTGGCTTTCCGGGGTTGTAGCCCTGAATATTTTTTATCCAGCCCCAAAACTTTAACGCTAACATTTCACACATTTCACCCCAGCTCATTCGCACCTCATTCTTATCATCCATGAATTAATTCAGGGCGGAGAGAGAGAGCATCATGCAGAAAGAGAACAAGGAAGAGAGAGTACACATGCAAGAGAGCATGGCACGATAGAGAGACACTTCACCCAATATTTTATCAGCTTGTCAGACTGCAGACCTCTTACAGTGTTTAGCAGGTCACCACATTACCCAGACAAGAAGCTTAGTTTTAGCACAATTTTTTACATATAAAATATTATTTTTTGTTCAGTTTTAGGAAAGAAGAGTTTTACTGAAAGACTACTCAGCTTCTAAAACATACACTATATTGCCAAAAGTATTCACTCACCCATCCAAATGATTGAATTCAGGTGTTCCAATCACTTCCATGGCCACAGGTGTATAAAACCAAGCACCTAGGCATGCAGACTGCTTCTACAAACATTTGTGAAAGAATGGGTCGCTCTCAGGAGCTCAGTGAATTCGAGCCTGGTACCATGATAGGATGCCACCTGTGCAACAAGTCCAGTCGTGAAATTTCCTCGCTACTAAATATTCCACAGTCAACTGTCAGTGGTATTATAACAAAGTGGAAGCAATTGGGAAAGACAGCAACTCAGCCATAAAGTGGTAGGCCATGTAAATGAGGCGCGTAGTGCGCAGAGGTCGCCAACTTTCTGCAGAGTCAATCGCTACAGACCTCCAAACTTCATGTGGCCTTCAGATTAGCTCAAGAACAGTGCGTAGAGAGCTTCATGGAATGGGTTTCCATGGCTGAGCAGCTTCATCTAAGCCTTACATCACCAAGTGCAATGCAAAGCGTCGAATGCAGTGGAGCAGTGGAGACGTGTTCTCTGGAGTGACAAATCATGCTTCTCAATCTGGCAATCCGATGGACGAGTCCGGGTTTGGTAGTTGTCAGGAGAACAGTACTTGTCTGACTGTATTGTGCCAAGTGTAAAGTTTGGTGGAGGGGGGATCATAGTGTGGGGTTGTTTTTCAGGAGTTGGGCTCAGCCCCAGTTCCAGTGAAAGGAACTCTTAATGCTTCAGCAGACCAAGAGATTTTGGACAATTTCATGCTCCCAACTTTGTGGGAACAGTTTGGGGATGGCCCACTTCCTGTTCCAACATGACTACGCACAAGTGCACAAAGCAAGGTCCATAAAGACATGGATTTGGTTGGAAGAACTGCACAGAGTCCTGACCTCAACCCAACACCTTTAGGATGAATTAGAGCAGAGACTGCGAGTCAGGCCTTCTCATCCTTCTCATCAGTGTCTGACCTCACAAATGCGCTTCTGGAAGAATGGTCAAAAATTCCCATAAACACACTCCTAAACCTTGTGGAAAGCCTTCCCAGAAGAGTTGAAGCTGTTATAGCTGCAAAGGGTGGGCCAACATCATATTAAACCCCATGGATTAAGAATGGGATGTCACTCAAGTTCATATGTGTGTGAAGGCAGATGAGCAAGTACTTTTGGCAATATAGTGTACAAAAGCTGTAAATTAAATGTTCCTGTGTTAGCAGAACATTATAAAGGATACGTGTAGAAGAAGCAGATTTGAAGAAAAAGGAAATGTGCAGAGGACTTTGATATGGTATTATTATGGAAACATTTCCATTTCTGACACTTTATTCACATTCTGTATTGGTGTTTTATTCTTTTGTTTGTTTTATCAATGATTTTGTTTATAATATCCAGTCAACATTGCTGAATCGCTGCATATTTTGTCCCTACATCCTTATTAAAGTAGCAACTGCACATTTTACAGGTTGATTAAAAGAATTTAGGGGTTGATATGGTAAAACAACTCTACTTTTCTTTACTTCTTTACTTGCCCAGCCCTGGCTGAAACGTGTCTTTAGACATGGAGGCACCTCTTGCTATGTCTGCTGTCCTTGCTTTCTTTAGCCTATATTCTATCTTTAGCCTATTATGCAGAATTAATTAATTAAATTAAAAAGAACACATTAAATAACACTGAGTCTTACCTAAACTATTTCATTCTCTGTTTAGAAATGTATGACTCAAACCATAAATGTGATAATGCTGGAGTGGGTTTCCTCCCTCTCAAAGATGCAAAAAAGGCTTAGTGAGTGCTAAAAGTGCCCTTTTGTGGTAATTCAGCATGATTGTGGAGAAGATGAAATATCTGTACATTTCATGACATTGAAATATATACTTACAACCACGGTTAAAATGACAATTTGTTAAAACGACACTTGAGATTTACATTTCTTTGAATCATTTTTTGTCACCAAAGATTTTGTGCCACCAAACTTGCAGTTTTTATAGCACCAGTACTTAATGCTCAAAACGTTTATGCACAGCTTAGTCTGCTGCTGTATTTTCTACTCCCACTCTTCTGCACTATTACTCTTAGCAATGTTCTTCATATAACTCTTCCTTGAAGAATTGTTCCATTATAGCTGCTTTCGTCCACTGGTGCTCCTGCAGTCTCTCTAGCAGCACTTCCCCTGTCTGAACTCAGCAAAAGTGTGACACCATAAATGCACCAGCGTAACCATGTAAAAGCTGTATACTTACATTTTGTGTTTTCATCTGTTGAGGTAGGAGAGTACTGAAAAGGTTGTTGAGTTCAATGCTTCATCAAAAGAGCTTAGCAACACTAAGATAAATAATTGATGCCTCATATTGATTTATCAGTCTACCCGTGCTTCAGCATTTGTAATGAAGTCGTTTGTTGAGTTTGTTTGTAGAGTCCACCAGCAGGCATGTTTGCACTGATTTAAAATATACATAATATACATAAACAAGCATTGATTGTTTCTTACAAAAAAATATGTTTTCATGAACATATTCTAAAAGTATTTTGATACAAAAGTAAGCATATTCTGAATACTGACTTTTCAGATTGTGATAGGGACTAAATACAGATACTTTATCTCTGTATCCTGAATACTAGTCCAAACACTTCTATGTCATTACATCCCAGCTCTGTTGGTGGATGTTGACTGTGTTCCTAAAAACAAGGTGCCTAAAATGACGCAGAAAAGAACCTCTTTTTGGTTCTTTAAAGAACCTTTCTTATTAAACATTTTTGAATATGAGATGTGTGAGGGTGAAGAGCCTTTTTAAGGTTTAAAGAACATTTAAATAATACTGAATGTCTATATAATTTTTTTGTTAGAACAGTATGTTAAAGCAGAGAACCATTTGGGAATCTTCAGTTTTTAAGAGTGTATCAATGATTTAATTAAGTGATCTTGCATCATAAATCATTGTAAATATACTTTAACAATGCAGAGATATCGTTCACTGGATTTATGTTCCAGCTGTCATGTAGCACACTATCCAGGCCAAGAACAAGAACAAACAGCAGTAGAGAGTTTCTTTCATATGCAACTGTGTTCATATAGAGCTGTGTTGGCCATCCAGACTCTTAATACTAGTGAGGAATGGTGGGGTGGGAGACAACTGGTAAGTTATTTTTGTTAAGCCTTTTTATGCTCTGTGCTATGTGTATGGATGTTATGCTGACATGTCTGATTTTACACTGTTAGAATAAGTGCTGTGCAGGTACATTTTTGTTCATCAAGGTACATGGACCCTTAAAGGTACAACAGTGATTTTAAGGTCCAATTATGCATTTTAAATTTATGTCTGTCTCAAATACAGTTCAGTCATATTACTGTATTGACCTGAATAACTGCACAGACATTACACTGAAAGATTTATTGCTGCCAGTTAAGCCTTCATAATTCATAGGGAATGCCCCCTGTTAGATTCACTCAGTTCTACAAAGCAGATACAGTCATACTCAAAACTCAACATGAAATTAAGACTCCCTGAGACCACTGCACAAGAGGATAAAAGCTACAGAGAATAATGGAATGGTCAAAACAAACTTCATTGATGTTGTTCCCAAAGAGCCATTTTAGAGCAAGCATACAAATTCAGATATCTGTGGGGGAGAATGTGTACTGTGAATGATTAATTGATACATTTGAATGACTCTTAACCTATTC
Source organism: Colossoma macropomum (assembly GCF_904425465.1). NCBI lineage: Eukaryota > Metazoa > Chordata > Actinopteri > Characiformes > Serrasalmidae > Colossoma > Colossoma macropomum. The sequence goes on along the minus strand of NW_023494795.1, from coordinate 19,379,816 downwards.
ATGTCTATATCTGTACTCTAAGCTTGCTTGGACACAAATCTGAAGATACTGATAATATTATATGGCTAAAAGGGGAGTTTTAGCACAATGTTTTGTATTAAAATCAGCGTTTTGATTGCATGGGACTACAAAAAATAGAAAATATAAAAACAAATGACAAAATAATAAAGTATACACTTTTGACTGTAAATAAGTATACACTTTCGACTGTAAATATATAATGATGTTATTATAATGTTATAACGTGTGTAACTAAAAATCAGAACTAGACCAATTTCAGCCAATACAAAATGTAGAACTAAACACTTTAGACCAATCAGGACTAGTTCTGTGCTTCCTTATTATTCTAAAGTTAGTCATGGATATCAATGTGTTAATCACACATGGTACTATCATGATCCAGGCTTTTTCTTTTGTCTTTTTATGTGAACTTTTGTGTGAAGGTTGTTTTGATGTGGTATACATGTTTAAACATGTATTTTACCCCTTACTGACCAATTTCTTTCTGGTCACATGAAAAAACTAATAACCAGCATCACATAAATTGCTGGCAGGATATATTTTTGGACGTCTATTGCTGTGCAATAACCACAATTGAGTGATTCAGAGAAAAGGCAAAGCATTTATTATGCCTACTATGTTAACAGATCTGGATAAATGTATAAAAAAAACCCTTTGATATTACGTGGAAATTTCAATATGTAAAGGTACTACTTACCCACCACCAGCAAGAAAAAGCCAGCACTGTAATCAACAGCAGGGGATAATTTAGAGGTGTATCGCTCATCCATTTCTCCCTCTCAGTCAGAGCCAGCTACTGACATTGTCCTGAGAATTCCAGCTTTATCTCCCCTCGACCATGCTCCAATGTACCTCCTCTAATCACAGTCATCATGACAGCCTGTGAAGTAATTTATTTATCCACCTCTGCAGACAGAGTAATCTCTTCCTCCTTGATCGTGGACATACACACAGAGCTACAAATACACCTCCGCATTAGCATTACAAATGTCAGGATGGGATGGCACGGCAACATGCAGCCTCTCACTGTCTGCTCCCGCCTCGTCCAGACACAGGCAGAGGTTTGGGGAGGTCCCAGTGCTCTCAGCACTCTGAGATGGAAGTGCGTGAGGTTACTGAACTGTGGTCAAACGGAGAACTCTCTGTTTGTTTTTAATTCAAACCAGGCAGCTCAGTTTGCTGGGCTTTGGTGTGTAAAGCAAACCCTCTAGCTGAAGTGCACTGAGAAGCCTGAGCGTGACACTGTGAAAAGTTGTCTGAAAGAAACCTTCACACAGCTGTTTCTGCTGCTTAGGCTTTGCAGGTGAGCTCAAGCATGAAAGTCAAAGCCACTCTCTTAAAGAGAGCTTCAATGACAGAATAAATGAGCACATTCAACTCAGAGCTGGAGTTAATATGGTGGAACAAAAGCAAGAACAGTAGTTACTGCATGTATGAAAAGAAGATAAGCATGTGTCCTACTTTCTTGGACCTATTCAGGTTTCATTTAAGTGTTACATTGAGCATCAAATCTTTCCACTTTAGTTCTGAAAGCTATTCAGACTTTTGACTGTGGATCACAGCTTTTATAATGCCAGGTCTGAAAACGTACACTGTCAAAAACAAAGGGCACTGTACAGGTACATTTTCTTCAACAAGGCACAAGCTAGGATTAGGAGATTCATCAAATTTTATTATGAGTTTGGCTTCTAACAATTATGAAAACAAGGTAATCGAGATAAAGTAATTATTGTGCCGCATTCTGTTTTGCAGTGAGGCTCTTGTTTTGTCTTGTGTTGTAAATCCAGTGCACCCCTTTCCTTTACAGTGGCACTTTTGCCCTAACCTAAAAGCCCAAGGCCAAAGTCCTCTAATTTATTTTGGTCTAATTTATTTTTATTTATTATTTTTATCTTGTTTTCAGTTTTCAGTATATTGTGGAAGTGCACTACAACATAGTTAATCCTATTTAATTATATATATATATATATATATATATATATATATATATATATATATATAGATAGATAGATAGATAGATAGATAGTGTCTTTTTCTGTGATTCTGCGATGTTCTGTGATGTCACATATATATATATATATATATATATATATATATATATATATATATATTTATATATAGATAGATAGATAGATAGATAGATAGATTGTATGTGTCTTTTTCTGAATTAATAAATTCTTGTATTTGTTTTTTGATTTAATTGCATTTAAAGGTTCAGGGAATCTATGAAACATTTTCCCAGGGAAAAGGATCATATTTGTTTCAAAATATCATAAAATATGAAAATAAAATAAAAACCACAGCTTTAGGACAAAATGCATAGAGTCTATGTAACTAAAACAAAATATAACTAACAGAATAATTGTCTTGCTATTGTTGTACAATGATGTTCCCTGACTAAAGATTCTGAATACATACCCTTAAGGGTTCTACCACAGTGACAATTTTGTACTTTTTTTTCTGAGAGTGTAGATAGAAGGTCACTTTTTACACAGATAAACCTATACAACCATCTAAAACCGTCCCCACCTTTAGTAGACATCTCCTTTTGAACTAATATCTCAGGCAATAATCACTTAAAACAATGATTTTTAGAATTAAAATGTTTTGTCTCATGTTTCCCAAATAGGATTATTAATTAATTAAGGTCCAATCCATGTTGATGGATGAAATGGGTAAAGAACACACAAAAAGGTTTGTAGGCTTCTGCTCATCCAATGCGTCCTCTGAAATCTAGGGTATTTATAATAAGTCACGGAATGCTCTGTCTCTGGAAAACCCACATTTTTGGAGGGATTGTTTAGCTCAGCCATGCAGAAAACTAGCTGCTAAGCAAGTTTAAAGAGTTGATGGCTAATTCTATAAATGAAACTGAATTACACAATAACTTATGAGGTAGAGTAGTAGGAGGAGGAGGAGGCACACTGATGACATCACATGGCAGGAATTGGTTACAAGGAAGATGGATGAAGATTTTGTGGAATTTTTGTGACATCACATAAACAATTCATTCCAAATTAACTTAGTTTCCATATATTGACTAAGTGGACTAAAGAATAAAAGACACCTTTGAAACTTTAAAGATCTTAGATATTACATACAGACTCCTATTTCAAAACAAGAAAGTGAGAGAAATTTGGTTTTCTGCAATATGGGCTCTTTAAAAAAGAACTTATAAAAACTTTTAAGAAAGCCTGAATACGGGTTTATTAAAATGCCAAAGTACTACTTCAAATTTTAAAACCGTGAAAACCGTTGAGTTATTGGTGGGTCAGCAGAACACCTTATGTTTTAAAAACACCTTTGGCAGAACAGCATTTCAGAAAATTCATAACAAAAAGTTATGGAAGCAGAAGCTCTTCATTTTTTATGGGTGAACCAGATTTATTGCTTTGGTGAGCACACAGTCAGACTTCACAGTTCAGTAATGAACACAACAGAGGATTTAGAGAATCATATTTTTACTGAAGCATGTAGTTTGATACTGTGCTTACAGGAGCAGTAAACAATATTCTCTTTCAGTTACATGCTCAGATTCTCTTACGTAAGACATAATTAAGTCTCAAAGACATGTTGTGTTCAAATAATAATTAATCTTTAAATATAATAATTAAATGTCAGATTATTGTGTGTGAACGAATATGGATTCTTGATGTTGGTACATCATTGATCATATTGCATTTGATAAATATCACCTCCTCCATAATCAATATTTGTCAGGGGATGTGTGGACACAGTAGGTCGATGATGATTTAGGAAGCATTTAAAGGCTCACTGTGGTGTAGTCAATTAAAAGGACAGTTAATGCTTCAGTACAGGAGATTGCAACAACATTACATAACTGTCCTGAAATAAACCACTATAAATGAAGTGTTAATACATTATTATTTCATTTTCATAGTGAAGTATTAAAACTGTCAGTTCTGTTCAAGCAAGTCTTTTTTCCCTTACAAAAAATATAAGATTTTTAGTATATTCAACATTAAATTTACCTAATATGTAAAGGGCAGCACATTCTGTTTTGCCGTGATGCTCTTGTTTTGTCGTGTGTTGTAAATCCAGTGCATCTCTTTTCTTTACAGTGGCACTTCTGCCCCAACCTAAAAGCCCAAGACCAAACTCCTCTAATTTATTTGGCCTAATTATTTTTTATTTATTATTTTTATGTATATATTTAGTAGTTTTCAGTATATTGTGCAAGTGCACTACAACATAGTTGATCTTTTTATTTTATTGTTCTGTTTTAAAAATAATAAGGAAATGTACCTGCACAGTACCATTTCTAGCAGTGTACATACACCAATCAGGCATAACATTATGACCACTTCTTTGTTTCTACACTCATTGTCCATTTTATCAGCTCCACTTACTATATAGGTGCACTTTGTAGTTCTACAATTACAGACTATAGTCCATCTGTTACTCCATCTTTGCATACTTTGTTAGCCCCCTTTTACCCTGTTCTTCAGTAGTCTGGACACAGCAGAGCTGCTGAAGTTTTTAAACACTGTGTCCACTCACTGTCCACTCAATTAGACACTCCTACCTTGTCAGTCCACCTTGTAGATGTGAAGTCAGAGACGATAGCTCATCTGCTGCTACACAGATTGTGTTGGTCATCCTCTAGTCCTTCATCAAAGGTCACAGGACACTGCCCACAGGACGCTGTTGGCTGGATAGGTTTGGTTGGTGGACTATTCTCAGTCCAGCAGTGACACTGAGGTGTTTAAAAACTTCAGCAGCACTGCTGTGTCTGATCCACTCAGACAAGCGCAACACACGCAAACACACCACCACCACGGCAGTGTTACTGCAGTGCTGAGAATGATCCACCAAACAAATAGTACCTGCTCTGTGAGGGTCCATGGGGATCCTGACCACTGAAGAACAAGGTAAAAGGGGGCTAACAAAGTATGCAGAGAAACAGATGGACTACAGTCTGTAATTGTAGAACTACAAAGTGCACCTATATAGTAAGTGGAGCTGATAAAATGGACAATGAGCGTAGAAACAAGGAGGTGGACATAATGTTATACCTGATCGGTGTATACATATAGTGTACAATGCTGTATAGGTATGTACTTTGTATATGTATGTACTCTGTCCATCCCCATCGAAGCCATAAGCAGTGTTTCATCCCGTTCAGCTTTTTGAATACGGCTACAATCAGAAAAGAGTTCATTTACATATATTGGTCTTAACGGCACACTAACAAAAAAATAAAGAGATAAAGAAAGGCTGGGAAAATGGTCATGTAAAAGTGAATTATCACTGTTTTTTATACATGAACCCACACAAACATTATGAGTGGACCTCTGGAAAAAAAATAAAATCCATGAAAAATGTAGAATATGAACCCTTGAAGAATGAAAGAAAATCAAGAAATCTTTCTTTCCAGTCATGTAAGCACTTATCCTGAAGCGAAATGGTGTCAACAGTTGAAATATTAGATATGTCAATATTAATATAAATGATATGAATGAGAAAACCTAGACCAAAGTGTTTCAGATGAAGATCATTCCACTTCAGCCGCTGGAAAGATAATGTTCCACATTTGAGGTCAAAAACGTTGATCTGAAGTGATTGGAAATCACTAAGAGAATTGCAAAATATTGCCCTTTGCAATCTTCCATTCTTCTGATGATGATCTCCCGCTGTCTCTGAATTTGTGCCGTGTCTTCTCCATATGTTACTAAACTGAAGGGACATACCAAATCCCTCAGTGTTCATTTAGGGTATATGATGTGGAAAAACATCTTCTTTGACTTGCACTTCGTCACAGGACCTCATGAGCCCTAATCTCTGAAGACACTTTCAGTTGGTGAGTCATCCAGCAGAGGCCCATTGCTGCAGGTGAATTGTTCCTGCTGCTGACTAGCATGAGCACCACAGCCATTGCTGCTATTTTCTTGCACTGCAAGCACTGACAGACAGAACGCAAAAAAAACTGAGCCAGTAGTGTTCGGTAAGCTTGAGTGAAAGGATGGTAACAATGATTAACACTAATCATCATCATGAAACATGTTTGCTGGTGTTTTCTTTCGGAAATGTGAGAAACAGTTACTGTGGTTCCGTAAGCAATGTCATAAACATCCACATCACATAAATTTGTAGTTTCCCTGCAGTGGAGAAAATTGGGAAAACAAGACTTGTCCAGGCTTTTTGCCCAGACTTTCCTCTCGTAACCTGATGTTTCCATTCCGCTTGATTGCCTCCATAACCAGGTCTTCCTAGAAAAGGAGTCACAGGCCCAAAGGCTAAAAAAAAAGCAGGAAACTGGTCTACAGCAAACAAACGCTATGTTCTGGCCATTCTAACATGTAATATTTCTTATATACAATTTTTATACAAAACATTAAATTAAATTAAATGCATTCAGTACTGTGTATATGGTGCTCAGGGAACCATCCCCTACTTCAGCATCTGCACAAAAGCAAATCAACCCAAGGACTGGTCTCACAATTGTATGACCTATTTATTAAATATACAATTATTCTAGGTTGGAATAAGGAGCTCGGTGCTAACTTCATTCAAAAATTTGTCACATTAATTAATTTCAAGTGAGCTCATAGGGTTTATAAAACACAGTGCCGTGCTTACTTGATAAACCTCTCTGTAACAGATGCAATTCAGGATATGTTGATGATTATATTGATATGTTTTTGCAATGTCTTTATATTATATATCTCTGGAACTATGCATGTTAAACACTGTGAGATTTCTTGAATGTTGATACTCCTTTATGTCCATGCTTACTTTTGTTAGGACTCTAAAACAATTCTCAACTTGAATTCCCTACTAAGGAATTCATTCTGAAAGGTTTATGCCAGATACTTGATTACCCTCATTTTGGCATTATTACTATTTAGATATTCTTATTTTGGAGTGGGCCATGGTCAGATATCACAATGCAAAGGCAGCAGTAACCTGTTACTGTTCAAACTGGTCAAACATTTTTTTAGATATGTAGTGATTTTTACTTTATTTTGGGTTACATTGTATCTCAGACATTGTTATGTATGTATTTAAGGGGCGTGCATGCTACTGTGAAAAAAAAACAAAAACTAAATGGTTCTTAACAACAGCAAAAAAATCTAAGGGCCTGTTTACACTTTACATCAACTTACATGTGCTTTGGGAGATGAGATCACGTTCAGATTTCACTTGATTGTATGAAAAGCCAGGTGTAAACACCCCCACGATACACTGTGAGTGGATTACAATCTACAGTTCAGGTGCATTTAACACAAATGTAAATGGAAAGCGTTTGCTCTGTACGTATACACACTATTTAAACAGAAATGTGTCTTCTGAGTGATGACTAGCAGGTGAGGGGATAAAAAACAAAACATAAGATGGAGTACATGTAAGGCTGAAGTTATCCCCAAATCAAGAGCCTTCATGCACTCCAGGCCAATGAAAGTGTCCAAGCAGAGCTTTTGGACTTGGGGGGAAAAGCATCAATAAAAGTAAAAAAGAACAAAAAAAACAAACAAACAAACAAAAAAAAACAATGTATAATAATGTGCTTTTGTATGCAGGAAAAGTACAATAATATTTCATGTGGACAAACAAAGGAAAAGTGTACATCTGGGAAAAGTTTAATAGTAGGTTCACAGGCTCATAATAGCTATTCTTATTATATCAATTACATCAGTAAAATCTCAATTTTAAGGCAGCCAGATAAACTTACTTTCTATGTCATAACATTTGATCACAGTGTACTGTGCATAAAATTTAGCTCTAAATCAGTTTACTGTAAAAAAAAATCTATTTTAACTTGAAAAAGTAAGACAGGAAGGAATTTTGGAGTTTTTGAACAAATTCTAATAAGTTGACAGAGCAATAAACACAATGTGTTACATTGTGTTAACATATTACGTGACACTGCATAAAATCTAAACGTTAAGGCTAACTTAAAGTTAACATTTTATATCATCAATAATTTTTACAGTGAGGGCTGCCCACAGAACTAGTGCTTGTACATTATGTCTTTCATTGCAGCATGTTTAATTTATGCTGTTCTGAAACTATAATGACATGACATCACCCTGACTGGGTGATATCACCACCTTGTTATATAACACACTTCTCCTTGGCAGTGTTCTTAAAGAATATGGGATGCCCACACAATGCCATCTAGTGTTCATACCTCTGTTATCATGTTGTGTACACAAAATAAAACAGAGTATACTGAATGAAGTGTTCTGGGAGCAAAGGAACATTACTAGATGTTTTAGTGGTGGAATCAGCTAGTTTAGCCCAACAGTCTGGGCTAGTTAAAAAAAGACAACTAATAATGTTCTATGGCTGCTGACTGATCCCAGGCCAGTTCTCGTAAATATGGATGCTGCTTTAACAAACCTTGTGTCACACAAAAATAGTAATTTTACAGATGGAAGAAAACTTTTTGGTGTATGTTAATGTAATGATGTTAAACAGATTAGTTTTGGACTAATTCTATCAGTCCATTCAAAATGTTGCCCAGCAGCCAATAGTCTCAAATAGATTAATTTTTTTTTTTTTTTCATCAATGAATAAAGCAATTTATCTTTATTTTAGACTCGGAATACATTAAAGGTGGTCCCTAAGAACTAAGAACCTTCAAAAGATTGTAGGCTGAGTGTAAGTGGTTAGAGATTTAAAACTGTAAAATGATTGAGTGACAGGAGCGTGTGGAGGCACCTGAGGTGTATTCCAATTACTGGAACAAGTTTGATAATTTCCACTTTTTGCAGTAAACATACCAGAAAATGACTGGCAAATAAAAAAACTGTGTACTTCGTAACGCACAATCATAGTTTGCAGTGATGAATGTTACAGGCTTGTGTGCAGCTGCTCATACATGGAAACTCATTTCATGAAGCTCCCCATGCTTATGTTGCTTCCAAAGGAACTTTGGAACACTGTAGTGAGTGATGAAAAAGCGGCTAGGCGATTTTAATGCACTGTGTGCGCTGACCAGCCCTGGCTGAGTTGTCATTGATCCAAGATGCTTAAATTTCAAAATAACAACACTTGTTGACCAGGGTAGATCTAGCAGGGCAGAAATTTTGCAAACTGACTTGTGGCATCTTATGATAGTGCCAAGTCCCTGAGCTCTTAATAAATAAACTCATTCTGCTGCTAATGTGTGTCTTTGGAGGTTGCATGGCTATGTGCTTGATTTTGTACACTTGTTAGCAATGGGTGTAGCTGAAATACCTGAACTCAATATTAAGGAGGGGTGTCCACATACTTTTGACCATATAGCGTAGAACTTTTAAAGGTAAATTAATAGGTAAATTTATCATCCAGTCACACGCCAAGGTACTTATGTTCAGTGACTCTTTCAGCCTTGGATCCCTTCAGAGTAGTGATGTTCAGTATGTTAGTCAATTGACAGAGATATAACAGTGATGATATAATAATAATACGGTTTTGTTCTAAAGCAATAATATAAACGTGTACAGAAAATAACTACTGTACTTGGTAGCAGAATGTGCATAGGAGACAATATGCCTTTGTTCTGTTGAACCATGGTAAAATGCAGGCTATTTTTATCCTCAATGATCAATCAGGAGAAAAGCTGTACAACACACTGAGCTATGGAAGGAGCTTTGTTCTTCATTTAGAGCCGCATCACTGACGGATGAGTTTTGTCGATTAATAGATTAATAGATGCTAGATGGATTCTGGGAAGTGCACATTATGGAGGGCAGCACTCACACAATTACAGTGAGGTCTAATGACAGCCATGGATGAAGACAAAGCTCTGAGAACTACCTTCAGTTTTGAGGAGCAGAGAGAGTGTTTAAGTGGCTATAAGGGGGAATTCATCACACTTATATCAGGTAGAAGGTATATGTGAGATATGACTAAATGTCAACACAGTGCAATGCACATTTGTAGAAGAATAGATTAGTGCCTCTTCCTATGTGTGTCTTTATGGTGAAAAATGCTTCTGACTCATACTGTCATCAACAGAAGCTGTTCAAGGTCAATCACCTCAATGAATGACAGAGCAGAAACAGGGATTATTGTAGATTAGAGTCAAAATCGCTATGAATTATGCAATACCTGTAGCATGTGGCAATATGCAAATTTTGCAGAAAATAATTACTTGGAAAAATTGCAATGCTTTGGACATAAGCTCAACAAATGCTGCAGTGATAACAGCTGAATTTCATTTGCTGCTCTGAGCCTGAGCAGCAGCACAGCGTGAGGAGTATCAGAATATGGTAAAGATCAGGGGAGTCCGATCTTATCTGCAAATGGCTGGTGTGGCTGCAGGTTTTCACTCCAACAAAGCAGGAGGTCACCTGATGAAATGTTTGAAGACTAAGACCAACTGATTAAGCAAGTAGAATCAGGTGTGCTTCAGCTTGTTCGGAGTGAAAACCTGCAGCCACACCAGCCCTCTGTGGATAAGACTGGACACCTCTGAACTAGAGTGATCTTGTGATAAAAATGGGATATAATAAAAAGCTGTGATAAAAATAGGACGAAATACACATGATAATATGTAACGCAGTACTGTGCAAAAGCTATAATAATCTTTGCTGTGTATTTAATCGTTCAAAAAATGTGTTCCTCTAAACAAGATATGAATACTTAAAAAAGAAATCGTGGTGCATTTTACTGTGTTTTGTTTCGTTCATTCTAAGGTTAAGTCTTTTCCAGACAACAAAAAAGCATTTATTGCAAAGCTAAACAGTTTTAAATAATGTTCTTGCCTGCCTAAGACTTTTGATTTTATATTTTAATTATTTATATTGCATATTTTTTATTTGAACCTATTTTAATATAATTTCATATTTAAATCACCGCTATAAAATAGCACATATGTAATGTGGTGAAAACCACCCCCTTATTTGCATTTATGCAGCTTTACACAATCTTGGCATTCTCCCAAACAGCTTCATGAGGAGACACTTGGGATGTTTTTCCACCAGACAGGAAATATACTTTGCTGAATATACTACATACAGTTGTATGCAAAAGTTTGAACAGCCCTGGTTAAATAACACAATTTGCTGTTTTTCTAAGTAATTTCTATTTATTTAACATATTGGCAAAAAAATACAAGAAAAGTGCCATACTTTTTGCACAGGCCTTTTATGTTTAATTCTTTTCAAATATGTTCAATTCAGCAAATAAACAGTAATTGTCCATTAAACTGTGCAGGGTGTTGTAAAATGTAAAATGTGTTTTATAGGATTTGTGAACTTATTTTCACTATAAAAGAGTAAAATTTTGCATAGAACTGCTGAGCACTTCTCAGCACTTACTGTCGATGTAGTTCAAAAATATTTTTAAACTTATTTTGTAAACGCATTTAACTTTTGACTGGTAGTGCATATTTATTGTCACTGGACTGCAAGTCAGAAAGTTTTTTCCTCAAACTGTCACCCCACAATGCTTTGAAAATTAGTATTTCCCTGTACTGTAAACAATTTCAAGCTGTTTTTAAAAGCCCACCCCACTTTAGTGGTCAAACACAGTGGTGACAATTGCATGTCTATTACAAATGATGCAAAAAGTGATCTTTCTTCTTAAAGCTCTATAGAGTCCACCATGTCTCCATCACCTCTAGCTAGTGTCACTAATGGCTCACGAAGTCTCTCAAGTGCTTCAGGTCAATTATATATTCACGAATGAAGCTAGCAGTTCACCTTTGAGAAACTAAAGAATTTATTACACTGTGAGTGTTGGGTTTAGTTCACTTCACATGCTAATTCTGCCACAGCACACAGCTAAATTTCTTCTCACTAAAGAAGGGTATTATAGACCTCAAAGCTAGCTTTAAAGCTTTGTTCAGTAAGAATGCTGCTTATACTTCCTGTACATGAGGAGAAGCAGTGTGCAGTTATATAAACATTACCTCTGCCAGGCTGGTACTCTCTGCATTCAGGGATTTGAAGAGTATCCGAAGCCAGTTTAGTTTCAGTTAGCTGGATGTAGATTTCAGAAGTAAGTTAGAGTCCAGTAACCACAGATACAACCAAGAAAGAAAACTACACCACAGAGAAACATCAAACACAGCACAAGCTACTAAACAGCAGTGAAATACTGTGTTCATAAATCACAGGTTCTTCACAGCACTGTCAGAGTAGAGCAGCCCCTTTGCCACTTGTGTAATGACCACTTATGTGATAAGCTCTTTGATGGATGTTTTAATTAGGTGGAAATGTCAGAGGAGAGGACTTTAAACCTCCCAATGAATAATACATAAAGCCACAGCAGGGATTTTGTACTGCTTCTCATTACAAAACCTACTTCATTTTAACATAATTTATTTTAAAGCGCATTATATTCAGTTTTAAATAACATACTAAAAATACTCTCTCTCTTCTTAGACAGTTAATTGTCTGGGGCAGAACGTGTTTGTGTAAGCAACTCTGGCTGTTATTCATCAGTGATCTGTAAGTGTAAATTTTACAAACTGCATCTTCACAAAATTAAAAATGAACTACAGTTATCATGTGCACTACCACTGTTATTATCAGTGGTGATTTGTATGTCAAATGTTATTATTGATATTGTTGATGATACTGATAATGATTTTGTATGATTTTACTGCAAAACAGATTTGACTGGTCACAACTTTGATGAAAAAAGGCCAGTATGCAATTTATTGTCAGATCTAAACCTCGTGTCTCCATTTTTGTTATTAGACTTTGTCCTTTTTTGTTTTTATACTATTTGATAACACCAGCTGTTTTTTTTACATTGTGTGATTACTACATTATGAATGAACCAGTAGAAATCATCCAAAATTAATTATACTAGCATTCAAAAGTTTGGTGCTACAATTGCTATTAATTTATTCAATAATAATTTATACATTTTAGCTTGAATTATTATAAGCTAGACACCATAAAGTATCTTAATATGTTTTATATAATATTTCAGTCCAGGGGCTCAACACAGTATATATTTTTAATCTATTGCAGCTCCCAGCACAACTGTACTAGGGATTCATTGTAATTGTTTGATTTTCTGAGGGCTGGACTGACAAACACTGAACTAAAACTTGCTTGATAGAATTCATAACTTTAACCAATACCAGTAGTTATCAACCCTGGAAATGGAGTAACCTACCTCTGCTCTGCATGTAAACACACACACACACACACACACACACACACACACACACACACACATACGCACCAGCTCAACACACCTGGTTCAACTTGCCAGCTAATTACTAAGCCCTTCTCGCATTGAAGTAGGTACCATAGAGCAGCGAAAACATTAAAATGAGTAGGAGGCCTTCAACCCCAGGATGAAGAATCACTGCCGTTTATGCATGTTTTATGTATTTGCTGTATGTGCTGTGTTATTTGTTTTCTTCTATTTAAAAGCCTAACCAGGCACTGGGGCTACAAATTAGATCAAGCTAGATGTCTTATACACATTACATGTGCTGCACTTCATGTAACAAAGTTTATCTGTATTGTCCCTGTCAAATAAACAAATAAATTCAAATAAAAAATATGGATCATTTGACCAAATTTGGTTTAAAGTCAGATTTGAAAAGACATTTTGGACCTTACTTGACTTGGACTTGGACTAAAGTCATTTTGCTTTGATTGTGCCTAGACCTTAATCATGTTTATTTTATTAAAGCAAAGGACTGAACGTTCCTTTTTGTCACTCATAAAACAATCACAACACTACTGAAACTTGTTTCAATTGTGACAAATGTAGTTAAATGTACCTGTCTAGCAAACACAGTTTAGAACAGTTGTACACACATACAATCATGATGTTTTTCACTAAAACATATTAAAACAAAGTTTGCTTGATTGCAGAAAACCAGAAAATGCTACACACTGATTTTCAGCCTTTGGACACATTTAGTTCAAAACAATAGCTGCGTCTAACACAACATACTACTATACTACACATACTACACTAATGAATGGATTTCTATTGGTTGTGTACTATTTTTGACATTTTTTTTTATGAAAGCCATGAATCTAAATCTTCAGTTTAAAACTACACTTTTAAAATAATTCAAAAAGATCTTTTAAAAAGTAAAATAAAAAACCTGAGTAACTAATTACTAAGCACTTAAAACTAAGTATTACTTTCATAAGTTGAAATTTATGGGTTGGGGTTTGGGACAGCTACCTCTCAAGAGAAAGTACCCTATAAATAGTGATTTTGTATATAATTAGCTTTTTATTACCTAAATTATTGCCTTGGGTTTAAATAGATCATAAATATTCCTTGTAAATATCTAAGGTCTGAATAATGAAATGTTTTTTTTTTTCTTTTAAATAGCTGTGGGACTGCAGTTTGAGAGATAAGATTGCCTCTTTAGAGATGCTGAGCACTGGGTATGAGGGGCTTTTTAGAGACCATGCATTCAGTGCAGAATGTTAGCCCTTGGTTAGGTGTGTATGCAGATGACTTAATGTGCCAACCAATGACCTCTCATTCATGTTAGAAGGAGGACCACAACTGTGTCAAGAGCCTGAATAATGTGTGACCAGCAGACTGATAGGCAGGTTGATTTCAAATAAACAATGATTTACTGCTTTTCAGACTTGCTATATTTAGACCTGCCCTGGTGATCACTGGATTTTAACATTTTATTGCAACACAGAAGTCCCCAAACTCTGGAAAGGAGAATTTCTACACACCTACACTCTATTTCTGGGATTCACTGAGATTTGCACCTCAAAAATGTTTGTTTTTAGGTGATCAGAAGAAAAGTACCCTGGTCTAAGTTGTCAACGACTCTGTCTGTCTATCTATCTATCTATCTATCTATCCATCCATCCATCCATCCATCCATCCATCCATCCCTGAATTCTTCTTGTTTTATTATTTGGGATCAGTCTTCAAACAACTGATTAGTTATGTGAGGTGTGCTCCAAAGCTAAAAAATCTGATAACCAACAATATTGGTGGAAATAATGCTAGTTAACTTTTGTCAGTTCTCAATGTTCATGTGTCTTAAATTAAAATAAATACCAGGAATTTACAGTCTTAAATAATATGAATATTATATCACTGGGGGGCAGAACTATCCAGTATTCTTTGAAGCTTTGCCATCTGTTAACTACCTCTTCTTCTTCTTTTATCAGCTCTTGTCATAGAAAAGTTTTTTTTTTTTGGTATTACAGGTTAGTTTGGGTATGTTTGCTATTTTTACTCTGGTGTTTTGTGTTCAAATGTACTAGTTTAGACAGCATTGCTGTCATATACAGTGGGATTCAAAAATCTGAGTCTGAGAGTTTTACCTGCTTTAAAACAGCCACACTTACTATTTAACTGATAAATCAGGTGTGCTGGAGAAGGATAAACATTAATATGTGCAGAGAAGGAGGCCTCCAGGATCAACAGTGAGAAATCCTGTAAAAAGTGGCTTGTCAGATCTACTTAAAAAATTACTTCATGTGGTAACAAGTAAATTAACTAGTCTTATTCAACCTAAATAAATACTTTGATTCTTTCAAAGTAATTTTTTTCATTGAATAAAATTAGTTCATGTACTTGTTACCACATGAAGTAATTTTTTTAAGTAGATCTGATGAGCCACTTTTTACAAGGAAAGAGCCCAGCAGATATATTAGCATTATTAAAGACTCATGGTTTTGTTAGTATCTGTGAAAATATTGCATGTACTGCACAGTAATTAACAACTTATTGCATGGTAATTAATGACTTACTTAACGGTTACTGCATTTCCAGGATACAAACATGGTTAAACCCCTTGGTAGCTCAATATAAGTAACCACATGTTTAACTACAGTGTGGTCCAAAAGCCTGACACCATTAGTGAAAATGCTTCTATTTTGCATTCCTTGCAAATTAAACAGAAAGACTTTCATTACATTCCATTGTCAGCATAACAATTTGAATGAAACATCAATGAATGAAACTTTAAAGAAAACTCACACAGACATGGGGATAACATGCAAACTCCACACAGGAAAGACCCAGGTCGCCCAGGCGGGGATTCGAACCCAGGCCCTTATTGTGAGGTGACAGCTTTACAACATGCCACCCAGTAAATGAATCATGTCGCTACAATTATTTCCACCAATATTATTGATTACCATATTTTTTAGCTTGGTAATATCAGTATCGATATTGATCACATAACATTCATATCAGTTGGGCCCTAGTTGAGGACCACTGATCTACCGCATGTCAAGCAGTCACGTCCCACACTCATAAAGAACAGAAGCAGAGGTTACACAGGCATATTTTTACTGTAATCACTCACGTTGCAAAGAGCTTTGATACAGTATAATGATATGCACATACACATTTAAATATTTGCTCTGTACACAAACATCTTGGAGCAGTTAATCAAATCAAGATAAAAAAGGACAAGCTCTGATCTCCTTTCCAAAAGAAAGTACAGAGCATGCTGAAGAGAAGACAGCTTTGAGTGAAGTTTGGCACTCCTGAAAAGATTTGCTTTCCTTTTTGGAAGGGGAATAGCGCAGATTAACAAATAATGCCAGATTCAAATAGGTTGTACTCCATGCCTGAGTGTGTATGTTTACACATGTGTGAGTGGGTATGTGCATTGATAAAATCTGCCTGCAAGTGGCAGAAGCAGACAACCACATAGTCCTACCAACGTTGCTGCAAAACTGCATGGTCATGGAAACATGAAGCACTGTGTATTTTAGCCTTTTTTCCAATGGCACATCTTCTGAAGTTCCGAGGGCCTGTTGGACATAACGAGGGGGGCACGCTCTTTTGTCGAGGTCTTTGAGGGGAGGCTGAAATTATGTTAAGGCTGTGGGCTAGAGCCTTGTTGGTTTTTCCTCCCTCCATTTTGGGTGGTCCTGCAAAAGCCTGAAGAGTTCAGTGGCTTGGCTCAGGTAGTAAAGGGTTTGGATAAGCTGACACAATCCATACTGCTATGAAATTGTGCCCCTGTAATACAATATGTTCCCTTAATTGTGGGGTGTACTGAAGCAATCATAACAAAGGACTTCAATTTGATCTGATGTGTGTTGCCCTGCAACAGAAGTGTTTTTGTTTAGTTATTTCTATAATTTCACTCATAAAAATAGATTGTTTAGAGTTGAGGCCAAATATAACTTAAGGCAAACATATATTTTTGGTAACATTTTCTATGAAAACCATGTCTATAAGAACCTAAAAACACATTCATGTTATAATGCATTCATAAGGCATCAGAAACATGGCTATAAATATATATAGAAATGCATCACACTTTATAGCTGTGTTTATTATACATAATAAATTGTTACCATAATGCATAAGAAGTAGTGTTCATAACCTGTTATAAGAGCTTCTAAGTTATATTTGTCAGCTTTAAGTAAAGTGAGATATACTATACTAAAGAAGAAAAAATTAATGTACAGGTGGGAAAGTTAGCCACTGTTAGCTTGGTGCTGACACAGCATATCCAATAGAATATTAGCAGTAATTAGCATTACTGTAGTGTAGTGTAATGATGTTGCAAAGAGAAGGTTTCTAGTAGTTGATGTTAGAACCAATGAGAGAGCAAATTACAATCATATCACTCTACGAACCTGCTTCTCACTCTCTCTGCATTACCTCACAGTAACTTCATGCTCAATGTGATGTCAAAGGGGGTTTCAGGGAAGGGGCCTGGTGGGTACTGGGGTTGCTGTGATGTAATGTAATTTTTAAAGTGAGAGCGTTGGTAAAGGAAAGCGCATTGTAGTAACTCTGAGCTGAACAACTTGCTTGGGGCTGGTATCTGAACATTCAGCAATTAAGCCCCAAAGGTCCAGCCCTAACAACACCCTAGGTGAGAAATACAATATTGGAAATACCATGGTGTAAATAAACTTATTTGTCTGACTTTACACTCTGAAAGCAGGGATTTGCTTATTGAGCACTGACAGTATAATATGAACACTGCACATAATGCATAATAAACATGGCTATAAAGTGCAATTCATTTTTATAAATATTTATAGCCACGTATATAATGCCTCATGAATGCATTATAACATGTTATAACATGTTGTGTTTATAGATGCTCATAGACATGGCAATCATAGAAAGTATTACCAGTTGCTCTCCATTTCCAGAAAAGTTGGGACGCTGTGCAAAATACAAATAAAGATGCAATGATGTGCCCTAAATATAAACCCTATATTTAATTGGAAGTAGTTCAAAGACAACATATCAAATGTTATTGTTTTTTTTTTTATTTGTGTTCCTGGATTTGATGCCAACAATACATTTCAAAAAATTTGGGACAGGTGCAACAAAAGACTGGTAAAGATGTGTAATGCCAAACAATACACCTGGAGCAACATCTCACAAGAAGTTAGGTTAACTGGCAACAGGTCAGTAACATCACTGTTATCAAAAGAGCATCCCAGAGAGGCCTTTCAGAAGTAAAGATGTGGAGGGGTTCACCCTCTAGGAAACACTGTGTGAGTGAATAGTGCAACATTTGGAAAAGTTTCTCAACGTAAAATGGCAAATAACTTGGATTTCATTATCTGTAGTACATAATATCACTGAAAGTTTCAAAGAGGAAATTTCTGTTTGGAAGGGACAAAGCCAAAAACCAATACTGGCTGGCCGTGATCTTCTGGCCTTCATTAACAAAAACATTCAGCAGTGGAAATTACTGCATGGGTTAAAGAGCATTACCGAAAACCTTTGTTTGTGAACACAGTTCTTGCTGCCTCCACAAATACACATTAAAACTCGACTTTGCAAAGAAGAAACCATGTATAAACAGGATCCAGAAATGCTGCCACCTTCTCTGGGCCCAAGCTCATTTAAGATGGACTAATGCAAAATGGAAAAGTGTCCTGCGGTCCGATAAAAGTTCTTTTTAGGAAATCTTTAGAAAATAGACGTCACGTCCTCTGGGCTTTGAAGAAGAGGGACTATCCGGCTTGTTATCAGGGCACAATTCAAAAGCCAGCATCCGTGATGGTAGTGCACATGCCATGGGTGACTGGCACATCTGTGAACAGGCCATTAATGCTGAACAATATATACAGGTTTTGGAGCAACATATGCTGCCATCCAGATGACTTTTTCAGGGAAGGCCTTGCTCATTTCAGCAAGACAATGTTAAACCACATTTTGCATTTATTTCAACAGCATGGCTTCAAAGTTAAAGAGTCTGGGTGCTAAACTGGCTTGCACACAAAAAATACAATAAAGGAGACCCTGAACTGTTGAGCAGCTGAAATCCTATAAACATTTCACTTTCAAAACTTGGTCTCTTCAGTTTCCAAATGCTTTAGAGTAAGTGTTTCGCCTTCTGTTTATTTACATTTTGCACAGTGTCAAAACCTTTTTTGGTAACTGAGTTGTATTATGCAGTCTGTGTCTACGTTTTGATGTCTGTCTCAATAGCAGAGCAGAATACTTTTTCAGCTATGCTGGTTCATGGGTAAGAATGCAACTAAGAAAATAGCCTAAATAACGTGACCAGCAGACTGATAAACAGATAAAGTTTTAACAAATATAGCATTTTACTCTCTAGACCAGGAGTGTAGGCCTGGGTTGGAGGAGCTACGTCCCCTCACATGGCTATGGCACAATCAGCCACCATTGTGTCTGAAATGTCCACATCCTGATCTGGCAGATAAGTTTTTCTACTTTTTCACTCCATTTAAATTATGGAATTATTTCAAGTCTACTTTTAGTTGATGACCATTAAGTCACAAATCTTTAGCATCTTTGAAAGTTTTAATATTTGCAATTGAATTGCCTTTAAAACAGTACAATGAGATCCAGCAAGGCAATTTTTTTTTTGTTTTAACTGCAAAGCTAATGGGTAACATTTGACCTGTTCAGATGTGCCAAAGAGTCACTGAATCTTTGTTGATCATAGCCTTAGGGACAGTGCTCCACAAACACATGCTAGAGCTTTTTTCCACAAGGAGTTCAGATGACAGTGTACAGTATAAACAGTTTGTTGAACATTGGAAGGATCAAATTCCAGTGGAATGAAACTGTAGAAAGGTGCTTGGCATGTGTGATGGACATGAAAGTGGTCATTATGACTACTTACCACCTGTGACTAGTAGAAATTACTGTTAAATTGGGCCTAGTTACAAAGCCAAATGAACAGTAATTGCATTTCCTGTTTGTCTTTGAGTGCTGACAAGCTTACAAGCAAAACAGTGATTTCCTCCCTTCACACTCTCCCGAATGGAATATCTGGAGCAGTTTAACACATGGCAAACACTTACTGTATGGAATTATCCAACAACTTGTCAGTAGAGCACAGTTATTTTGGATCAGAATCTGGCCAGACCAACAGTTCTGCCAATATAATGAGACGCTCTGGAACAGCGACACATGAGCCTATGGTCACAACGCTAAGCATCATCTAAAGGAATATAAAGCCCCCAGCAACTGCATTCTCTGAGGTGATGGAGTACCATCTAATAGCTTTGGAGTATGTTAGAGTGGTGTTTCTGATCAAGAACTAATTATTACTATATTAGTACCTGACCTCACTAATGGTCTTGATCAAATCCTAATATCAATGTTCCAACATCTAGTGTAAAGTCTTTCTAGAAGGCCTTTACAGCAGCAAAGGGTGGGGGGGGGCAAACTCCCTATTCATACCGTTTATTTCAGAAAAAACATTGGGTGAGCAAGTGTCTACAAGCTTTTGGACCTATAATACAATTACAATGCAATCCCAAATCCATTATTTGGGAACATAAGGTCACCCTCCTTTAGGAACACATTAGTTGGACACATCAACATATAAAGTGACAGCATTATGGGTTATGTTCTCTCTATGGATTCCAGACTTATGCATATCAAGCCAGCTAATGAAGCAAGAAGCCCATTACTCTCAAACATGCATCCCCTGTGGCGTGGAACCATTTCCATCTCTTTCATTTTACAGAGGCACCTTGGAAGAGTTCTACAGGAATAAGGCTCGGCATGACGCCGAAAGTTACTGAGGTTTCAAAGTTCATGACAAAAAATGTCACTTTATTTCGAACCACAGTTGAATGAGCCTCGTATCCTTCTGGAAAACCAATCAAGTGTTTGGACTTGCTGGTTATCAATGGGAGACGGAAGTGGCTAGAGGAGACTTTTATTCCACTGTTGTCATTCCGAGCCATTAGGACTTTGTTCAATCCACAAGCCAATGGATAATTAAGGGTTTTCTCTTTCTTGACTGCTGTTGCGAGTGCGTCTGTCTGGCGTCACATGTCTGTCTACTGAGGAAAGGCAGATTGTTTATGAATGCAATGGTGCATACCTGACTAAATTGTGATGGTTGTGAAGGAGCCAAAACATGATTTTAAGGCCTGGAACTGCCGACTCACACTGTAATATCCTTGATATTTAAGCAGGATATGGTTGCTTGCTTGTTTTGATTCTTTCTTGTCTCTGCTCAGGAGAAGCTTGCTTTGGATCCCTTATTTAATTGACCCAAAATTAATGTGATTATAATAATGCTATTCATGGCAAAGCATCAGAATGCAGCTCCAGAAGAGAAGTATTAGGTAATCGTATCTTGAGTAATGTATGCAAAATGGTGACCCTCGGTTTAACGTGTCGTAATGAACAGGCGAAATTGAGAATTCGTTTATTGCTCTAACAGCAACGCTTGGCATAGATTGGGCCATGGATCTCATTAGTGTGCTGCCCTGAACACAGCAGCAGGAGTTCAGTGGTTCTTTGGCTGCCAAATCGGTGTATCAGTTCAGTGGTGCTGAAATGTAAAACCAAAACAAAATGTAACCCTGAGTCAAAACATCTGGCTGTACTCTCAATATGCAATATGGGACTCTTCTTGACTTGGATGAAAAGAGCCAAAACCATTACATCTCCCATTCATAGGTCTAATATGATCATCCATGTAAATGACCCAAGATATGATTGCATACGGAGACATAGTTCACATGATCACTTTACTTCATCTACCGAAAGAGGGGAAGCAGAGATGATGTAATGTCTCAGTTGACTGTCGCCAATGGTAATACTAAAGGGCCAATTTAAGAGTGCAGACAGTGAGGTACAATGAGGAGTGGAAGCACTGTGGTGAAGTGAGGTAAGGAGGGGCAGGGTGGGTAAAGCACATCAAGAGGAAGTGTCATAGAAGAATGATGATGCAAATAGTGAGTTATTAGTATTGACAAGACTGCAAGTTACTAAACTAAGACAGCGGTAAACTAGCTCACCACTACTGTACATATTTTGGCATTTAGACCACAGGTATTTTAAGTGATTTAAAACTGGGGCGAATGCCAGTAAC
The DNA here is from genome assembly GCF_904425465.1 of Colossoma macropomum. NCBI lineage: Eukaryota > Metazoa > Chordata > Actinopteri > Characiformes > Serrasalmidae > Colossoma > Colossoma macropomum. The sequence continues at coordinate 19,357,582 of NW_023494795.1, read as the reverse complement.
ATTGTTTGCCTTGTCCATTCACTTCATTTCATGCTATGTAATCTCTCACTCCTCACTGACTCAGCAACTGGCTGCGAAGGGATTTTTCCCTGAAAATTTGGTACAATTTGTTACAGTTTTAGTGAATGTGTCCACTGTAAAATCTTTTTTCTTTTAACTTATAAAGTAAGTAAACTGGCTGCTTTAAAATTTTGAGTTCAGCAGAACAATGAGCTATGTTTTATGCTCTGTTAATTCTGAAAGCCCATTTCTTATAGACAGAGAAGGGGATTTTTTTTGTTCATCTCTGTATGTCAAAATTTTGACATAGTATGTCTACGGCATTACTGATTTCCTAACTTTTTTGATGTACTATTTTGAAATAATGACTTATTTTCTCAGAATTTTGACATACAGTATCTACATACTAATGATCTAGTATGTTGTTATTCTGACATACCATATGTCAGAATAACGACTTTTATAAAATGATTTATTACATCGAATAACGACTTTTTCTCAAATATTTAACACAAAATGTCAAAATAATGACTTATATTCTGGAATCTTTTGATTTACTATGTCAAAATAATGACTATTTGCTATGCCAAAAAAATATATTATTTTCTCAATTCTTGTCAATTCTTGTCTTATTATCTTGAGAATTAAGTTATTAATATAATAAAAATATTAATAAATATTTATTTAAGAAATATGTCATTTGTTTGAGATACTAAGACTTTTTGACATGCTACTGCCAGAAACAGCAAAGTAGAAAAAATGGCACAAATGAGGTTCCAAAGTTAACTGATTATTTGAATTTAAAACTAATTTTTGTGTACATTATAATCAGCCCAAATCTGCTCCACATCTTTATCTATTTCAGGGTCTTCATGGTTTGGCTTCCCAATTTCAGTTCCACTAACATGAAAAACCTGCATTTCAAACCATCTCAACTCTGAAGTTACGCTAAAAGGTTTTGAAAATGTTGTGACATGAAAGACTAATATTGTTGCATTATGGAATGAACAGCTTATGTGATAATCCAATGTGAAGATCTATCATCTCCACAAGAGGAAAATATGACTAGACAGCTCCCTCTGTGAACATAATGACATCTCTGAGTCATGTGTTTGAATCTGATCATGCGTCCATGAGGTCAAATCCTCTACACAGACCACTGTGAAACATACAGAGAGCATATTCAACTGTTCCACTAAGAATCATCCTTCCACATATCTTTGTGATCAGTCTCTAATACTGTCTTATCTTGTCTTGTAGGCATCTTAATAAATCAAAGACATTTTGTTACATTTTGTGCCAGTGAAGGTTTCAGAAGAGCTACGATCACTAGCCCTGAACCTTAAAGGGTAGTTCCACCAATCTTTTCAAATAATTAAATTTGAGAAGCAAAGTCATTCAGCGTGGTTTGATATGAAATGGTTTGTTGTAGAGAATCTTACTGACTTTGATTTCTTTACGGTGGTGCTGATAGGAACCAGGGGTCACAGTGTCTAACAACACACATGTAGCCATTTTATTTTTTATCTAAAACAACCAGTGCACTTACATGTGCCTTCTGAGGTTTTATATGTAATATTAATGATGGTAAATCCAAATCAATATAGATTCTTAGTGTATTACTGTGTCTTACAATGTCCTGTATGGATTTTAAAAATACGCTTTAGGCCAAAACCCTCTCTCAAAACTATTGTAAAACAATGTCTTCGGTATCTGGCAACAAATTCACAAGGTTGGGATGTAACGAAATACAAGTATTGGGAAATACGTATCCAGAATACTAAAATGAAGTACCTGTATTCAGTCTATGTTACATTTTGTAAAGGCAGTATTCAGAATACAGTTACTTTCTACATTTTTAGAAGAATATTTTTAGAATACTGACCTATTAAATTAAAAAACATACAATATTCAAAAGAAACATCATCAATGTTTGTTTATGTTTGCACAACATGTAGCAATCATGCTTGTTAGATAAATTCTAAAGAAGACATCAATTAACATCTTCTTTACAAACACTGAAGTTTCTGCTAAAGACTGTAGTAGACTGATAAACCAAGGTAATGATTAAATATTAATCTCAGCATAACTGTGCTCTGCTAAAGCCTGATAAAACTAATAATCTCCTCAGTAGTGGACATGTGTGCAAGTGATGATTTTTGCATCTGTGTTGTATTGGACTACTAGGGGGAAAGTGGTCTGAAACAGTTGGTACAAAAAGATAAAAAACGGTGCCAACCAGTAACAGAAAGGAACAGTGTGAATTATGTAAAAAAAGGTTTTCCTGTCTGCCTAAGATGTATTGTAAACATATTCTAAAAGTATTCTGAATATTGTCCTTTTTATGTGTGTCCTTTTATGTGTGTACATTCCCAAAAACATTCAGGACAGTGTATTTAGAAATCAGCCATCACTACTTTTTTGAAGTATTTTTCCCAAGCCCAAATATTGATGACCATTACATGTAATAGCTTCCTGTAAAGAAGCTTTTAGAGAGATTAAACACTTCAGATATTTGGTTCCCATCCCCCCATTTGACTTGATAAGTTTCTCTAAAATTATATAAAGATTATATAAGAATGTAAATATATTCTCAGTTCAACCTAAAATATATTTCATGTGGTAAATGAATATTGTTTTATTGAACTCTATTTTTTATCTATTTGAATTAAAAGAAGTAAAGCAAAAGGAAAAATAAATTGGATAAATAAAAGCAATATTGTTCATCAGTACAAATCTCACAAACTTCTGTCCTGTTTCACTTTTTACAGTGTAACATGACTAATTTTTGCACCAAACCACATTAATTAAAGTTCCCCATTTAACTGTTTGAAACAACTAAATTTAAGCTCAAGCGTATGAGAATTTGCAATTGTGAGATATTATCGACACCATTCTGATACTTTACAAACCTGAAGTGCATCCAAACTATGCTAACTTGTCCAAACATGTAGAGGAAAGTAATGGTTATTATGACAGACATATTTCAGTGAGGTATAACATGGATCTGGCTCTCAAGTTTGATTTGAACCCAGTTTTACACAGTGGTGTGGTTTACTGTTATTAAAAACAAAGGCAAGGGTGGAGGGCAGGATGTATTGACAATGAAAAAGTAGACTTTCCACAGGTTGGTTTAACTTGTTGATTTACTGAAGTTATTCTCATTCTCTGTTTTGTCATTTTCACAGATTCAAAAGCTCATTTGACAAAAATCAACATGGTAATAGCTTGACTATTATGAGGCCTACTGTTTTTTCTAGCTCTTTTAAGACTTATATATAATACATATTGCTAAGCGGTATTGATTTAGACTTTAAATTCACATCATGGCATATCTTTTGGGAAACCTCCACTGGAATATTACTTAAAGAATGGGGTTTTGGTTTTCAGATGGAATTAAGATCCAGAAATGAGATACGGTTTATAATAGAAATCCTTGTTTTATGACAGCAACTTCCTAATGTTATTTCAAGAGTCAGATGAAATCTGCAGACCAGTAATGAATGGTTTGGCTGAGATGCGCGTATATAATTGCTGCATGATCAGCGTGAAATATCACTATATGTTTGGTACATTCCCATAGGCACCATATGACAGCTTATGAATGCAGTCCTACAGCCTTACAGCCTTTGAAGACTGCTGGACACTTTACTTGTGCCTTTAGGCTGGTGAGTACTATCATGACATAAAATTAATAAAAGATATGAACATTTCACGGCGAGAAAGGTAGGTTCCGGCCAATGGAAGGCTTCAGTCCTTTTATTGGCAACAATGCCTTTTGTTTTACTGTTGTTCATCAGCGTCGAACCTCTTCAAGCTCGACATAAGGAATGTGTGCATTTAATCATGTTTTTGACAGCTCGAGACTGCGCAAAAGAGGATGGTTTGTTCTCGTGAGCTGCAATGGCTGCTCCATGTTTGGCTTGGACGCCAATGAATAACATTGTACGTGGAAAGGAAATTAAAAATGCAGGGTTGTAATTTACAGGAGAGTGGAACTGATTTAAAGCAGCCCCTCCCTTTTTTTTCTTGCCGCTGCTCTTCCAAGGCTTCCAAATGTGCCACAGCTGAAAGAGAACTGAGCTCTCTTGTGCTGGCAATAACAAGAAAGCTGAAGCTGTCGGCTCCCCTTCTTTGCCTCGGCATGATGGCAAGGTAAACGATTTATCAAATCCAAATGCTACACATGTTGGGCCACACTTGCTTGCACCAACTGAGCGCATATTACACATTGAAGGGCAACATAAAGGACCTGTCATCACAAAAGGGTCACAAGCATCGTTTGCATGTGTGTGACGTCACATAAGATGTGTGTTGAAAAAGTGGACGTTTGTCGCATTGGAATTCAAGTCATCGCAGCCACAAACGCAGGTATTTTAGAATCATCTCCATATGCATAATTTATACTTGAAGAAGCTGAAGGACTGAAGTCCAAGGTCACAGTGGTGAAACGATGGCTGCGGTTTAGATTCTGAGTCAGCTGAGCTCTAAATTACATGCTCACTTATTTCCTCACTTCATCTAGGATCTGAACTCTCCTCCACACTGGTGACCAGCCCATTGGACTGACCTCATCTCCTTAACCTTCGCCTGGAAAATGCACCGCTTCTTTCTGAACAGTTCTTCATGCATAATTGCAGTGTGCAGCCGCGCAATGCAAGCCATTAGGTTCATGACTTCAGAACATGCATGGTATTTGTATGGGCTTGCTTCAGTGTCTATACAAGCCAAACAGGAAATTTCACCAGTCATGTACATTCCATGATTCATGAAAGCACTGTCACAATTGCTCAGTTAAACTCAGTGACTTATTATTGTTTCAAATTTATCAGAAACAATTCACTTGTACCCTGCTACATAACATTGATATAACCATGCTATAAACGTGATGGCAGATGTCAAATACGGTCCAGTAATATAAAAGTGTCATGTTACCATTACCAATAGTTTCGTGTTTGATGTGATGTTGGCATACATACATATATATATATATATATATATATATATATATATATATATATATATATATATATATATATATAAATAGACCAGAATTTTTGGGTCATTTTGGGCCATTTCTTTGGGTCCATTCTACATGAAATTTACACACAATGTAAATATGTGTGTGTGTGTGTGTGTATGTGTGCGTGTGTGTGTGTGTGTGTGTGTGTGAGTGGGTTTTAAGGGCCTATATTGTACACTTTTCTTGTACTTATGAGCCGTCATTCACATTTTTCACAGTAATGTTTTCCAACCTCTGTTTAACCCTTAGAATTAAACTGACTGTTTCTGTTACTGTGCCTTTAAGACTGACATATGTAAATTACCTATTTTCTGATTGGCCACACTGTATTGTGCCTCATTCAAAACAGCTGAAACACTCATTAAAACTCTACACTAATGGTCAGGGCTAAACTACCACGGGCTGATATATATAAATATGTTGGTTTGTGTGACAGAAAAACAATTAATTCAAATCAGGATGTTTTTGTAGCTCAGTTTCCATATATGAACTGTATGAACTGGAGACACTAGCTACATCAAACTCTTTCTTTATGATGTGGACTTTTACGTTTATTTATTTATTTTTTTAATCACTCTTAACCCCACAAATTCTGAGGCTTATTACACACTAAGGCTTATTATTCAGTAACCACAGGGCCTTCAATGCAAACTGGCTGAGCTATTCTTAGATTATAGAAGTATGTAATAAAACTTTGGGCCGCCGGTGGGCCCTGACCATTAAGGGGTTCGTCTCATTTATTTCTCCTTGACCAGGTTATCTCCTACTTGAAATCAGTGTAAGCCTCAAGCAATTTTTCCAACAGCCCTGAAATTTTCTCACTTTGAACAAAATGATGTCAGGTGGCTTTAACTTGTTTGTTAAATTTATCTCACACCAGTCATAGCTGAGTATTTACATGAGAAAAGTGTCAGATCTCATCATTTTCTTTTTTATCTCTCGTCTTGTATTTCTCTCCAGAGAACATGTGCTTTTCTCATTTATCTCCACCACTCCTTCTGTGATTACATTCTCTTCTTTTCTCATGAGGTGGGTAAATAAATAGTAATTATAAATAATAAATTGTAATTATTCGATACTAATATAATTGTAAAGGCAGATTTCTACTTTTTTGATTTTGCAGTATTTTTATGCTGTTGATCCTAAGACTGCTCTATTTACAATCGGCTGAGGCAGGGGTGCTTGACTCCGGTCCTGGAGGGCTGGAGTCCAGCAGAGTTTGGCATTTTCCCTGCTCAAACACACCTGATTCAACTTAGTTAATGACCAGCTTTAGTAGGTGTGTTTGAGCAGGGAAATCACCAAACTGTCCTGGACAGCAGCCTTCCAGGACCACAGCTCGGCCTCCCTGCTGTTGCGGCATATTCCATCTCCCAGAACAACCCGCTGCCCTGCACTGTTTAAAATGTTCCCTACCCCAACACAGCTAATCCTGCTCCTGAAGGGCTTGATAATTACTTGAACTGGACCAGGCTGAGGCAGGAATACCTGAAACTGTGCAGGACAGAGATTCCTCAGGTCCAGAGCTGAAAAGCGCTGTCCCAGAACTCCACAACATATGGCTACCAGAAGATGGCGCCATCACCCAAATGTCACAGCATTACAGACTGCCCCCCAACGCTGCCCACTCACTTTGATGTCACTAAGAGATGAATTATGTGAGAAGCAAGGATGTCTATACATACTGACTCGGGGCAGCTCCGCAGCACGTATACACACAACGCTGGTTTACAAATACTCAGGACGTCCCATGATAAATATTTGAAGCAGAGAGGGCAGTCAGCTCAGAGAGGTGCAGCAGGCATGTCCACGGCCATGAGGACGACAGCCCATGTGATCATGTCGGAAAAAAAGCGGAAAGAAAGGAAAGGGGGAGAAAAAGAAAGCAGTTTCAGGGCAGCGTGGTGGGCTAAACGAGATGGATGAAGTGGCAAGTGAACTGTTTGCGTAGGACAAACACAAGACGGGGGTTCTGCTTCTAATGATCGCGTGGAAGAGACGCTCAGGCCTTCAGGGTCGCGCCAGAGGAATTTTCCTAAAAACACAGAGCTCTCTGCCCGAGCCCAAGATAGACAGAAAAAGAGCGAACAGGCAAAGCGAGGACCCTCCAGAGAGCAGTGAATTTTTTCTTCCTTTCTTTTTTTCCGACAGGCTTTGGCGTGTGCTCGTGGCGCCGGCAAGGGTGTTAGCTGACGAGAGGCCGTCATTCACAGTTGATGCTGCAAACCCTGCGTCGTTGGCGTGTGTGTGTGTGTGTGTGTGTGCGCGTACCCTCCGCGGCTCCACTCGGCCTGACTTGCAGGAAGGAGACGGATTCCGTGGGAGGTCACTGGAAATAAGGCCAACTTCCTCCATTTCTGCCCCAGAAGATGACAAAGCCTTTGTTTCAGATGCCGACTGCTAGCATAAGTCTCATTCCTGATCCCACTGTGGCAGCCTGTTCACATAAAACAGCAGTTCAACCTCCCCCTAAATGCCCCCAGCCCCCTCTGCGGGCTACTTCCAGTTGGACGTGTGATTAACTTCTCACCATAGATGTGCATATGAGAGACTTAGGCTGCATCCCAAACTGCACTCTGCTATCAGAGGCGCAACTAGCAACAGTGTTAGGGAAGTCCACTCTGCAGAAAAGTGACCTACGTCACAGAGTGAATACACAAACTGCTGAATATGTGTATCACATCAGCTGTCAGTTTGTCATTCATTCATTCATTCATTCATTCATTCATTCATTTATCCAATGCCCTGCTTCCTTTTTATCTGCCCATGATCACTTTTACCCCTTCATTTGTCCACTTCCCATCCCTCCATTCTTCCACAAACTGCTATTACTGTTCCATTATCTGATTTTACTCCATTTGCCCTCATTTATTTTGTTTAGTCAACTATTTAATTATGTACCCATTTGGTTTCAGTTGAAAATATGTGTAGAAAACCTTTAGTGTCCATTTTGGTCATTTTTTTCCATAATTTAAAAAAGTCCTGTTAGACTTTGCATTATGTTAAAATGTCACCATGAACAGAGTAATAGAAATAGTCCAAAATGTTGGAATATTAGCTTACATTACAATTTTGGAATGTTTTTTCCTTCTGTAAAGTTACAATTTTGGAGATATGAGGTTTTACTAAATATAGCGACATTGTTCTAAATCAATTGATAGTTGTAAATTGATTTTATTTCATTTAACTCTCTATCTTTCTCTCTCTCTCTCTCTCTCTCTCTCTCTCTTCTCGTCTTACTGATTACGACCAGACGATGGGTTCCTACCTACTGGAACAAGGGATAGCAGGCTGATTTAGCTAGCAATGTTATATGTGGTCCCAATAGGAAAAGAGGAATACAGGGTTTGCATTTTACAAGCATAATATGTTAACTGCCCTCTAAACTCTCACATTTATATCACATATACATGTTGTATGTTAGCCTATAGTATATGTATCTTATACTTGTACATCTCAAGAAGTCACTCTGAGTAGCATAGCATCTCGTACAGAGATGAACATAGCGGACAGTTAAGTCTATGGCCAAACCACTAAGGGTTCTGAGGTCAGCTAAAAAACAGTCACTGCTTATTGGGTAGTCTGGTCACTGTTTCCCATTGAATCACACAAAATTACGAAACTACCAATGCATTCCGAAAGCTAGTTACGCCCATGACTACTATACTACACATACTATACTAATGAATCCACTTCTAACAGTGGTATAGTGTTTTGAACATACTACTTAGTATGGTGGTATGCAGTTTTGGACACAACCCTAGATAGCTGACAGCCAGTGCTCTACTGAAACCACGGCTCCAGCAGCAGCACATTAGTGTCCCTATAGACTTTGATCTGTTGCCGATTTTTACGATCTTTTTCTTAAAGATGTAAGACAAAATCATATGTTTTTTTTTTTGTTTTCTGGAAACAACAAAGGATCTCATTTACCAATATCTAATAAATATATAATAGTTTTTTTTGTATTTGTTCTTGAGAAAGAAAAAGTCTATGTCAGATTCATGACATGTTCTTTAACTGCAGAACAGTTCACACCTTTGTGCACTTGAGTGTGTAGATTTTATCTAAGTACAAATCCCATTTAAGAAAACCCTGTTGAATGTGGAAAAGGAAGTGGACACCACATAACTCTTGCTTAAACACATTTATTTAATGCTTGTAAGGTATTCATATAACATATTTTACTTTGTACATTGACATTTTCAGTGAATGTTTCTTCAAATATTTCACCTTAAATCTTAAACTCTGACTGGAGAAACCTGTTAGCCTGTTAGCTATCTGCTAAAACTGTGTTCTTACATCAGGAGTGTTCCAAAGTACATATGCCTTATTCGAATACCTGACTAAGTAGGCAAATATTAAAGATGATCTGTGTTATCCTTATTTTTGAATATCTAAGTTTAGGCCCATCATAATGGAGCATAGTCTAAAATTCAGGTATGATAAACTCTCAGTTATGTCTTGTAATGTTTAAAGCAATTAAATACAACTTTTACACAGATATTAATGCACAAATTGTCTTGCCACAACCCATCTGCAGTTTTTGAGGAGGTAGTGAGGGAGTGTCAATATGATGGCCTGGCAGCTTCATATTGCTACATATTGAACTATGTAGTCAGTGATTTAAGATTCTATAGCTATTCTTCCCATGTGCTGCTTCTTGAGACAGAGCTAAATCTGCTAGCTTAGACTGCAAAGCATATAATGTATAATGGCATGTTTGTGTTTCATGCTAAGCGAATCTCAGATTCCTGTGTTGCGTGTAACAACACAGTTATCACAAAATGATAAACAGTTAATTATGATGATTTGGCCCATCAGTGTTTGCACTAAATATCAGCACTGATTATCAGGACACTTCATCAAATCTGTGTTTGCAGTCTGTGTTTGCTTTAAAGCCCCCCAGTGAGTAACAGTTCAAAAATGATTATGGCTTTACAGTAAAATCTATAAATAAAGACTTTAAGTGTGCCACCCCAGGTGCAGGCACCGAAACTGTGCCTCACACACAGCACATAAACAAATGCTCATGTTCTTTTATTTTGAGTTGACAGGTCTTAGCAGGATTAGCCTGTGGGTGTAGGCCTGCGCTACCTGGGTTTCATTTAGGTCTCTCTGCACACTGTTCCTGCCTGTTTGTTTTCACTGCTGCCTTAAAGATCAAGCTGGGAGCTCTGCCTTTTCCTTTAAGCAGGGGTAACAAAACATTTCAGCTACACATGCCACAGAACAATAACAGATATAAAGAACTGCATCTTAAAGTTAAGATTCTTTTTTGGTCCTTAATTCCAGGGAGACTTATGGCTAAATCCTGAGGCTTGCGTGGACATTTGGCTTGGACGCCTATTGTCAAATCACAGAATCTGAGATTGAAAATAATAGAGAGAATGTCTGGAAAGAACAAAAGTGGGCACATCAGTCCAAACTTATTACTTATAAGAGTGGTTTTGTAGAATATCATAGGTTTGAAAGAAAAGCTATGAAAGTTATGGCAATGTCAAAAATAATTATGATATCATGATATTTTTTAGTTTCTAGTTTCAAAATCACAGTTAGTCTGCCACCACCCCTTTCCCAACCAATACACACAGCTTTGAGCTACTTTCTGTTATACTTTTTGTTTAGATGCTTTTTTAACCTTAACTATTATTTTAATGAAAGTCTTTAATAAAATCACAAATTAAACAATATAATACCTAGTAACTCAACATCTTCTGAAAACTACATCACCTGTCCATTTAAAAGATGTTATTGCAAACATATGCATTCTTAAGCTTTTTCTGGTGTAGGTTCATGGTGGAAATTTTAGACTGCAAGTGATTTCCAAAGCAATGCTTATGTGCTTTACATATTAAAAAAACAAGGTGTTTTCTGTAATTATAGCAAAGTCACTCTGGAATTCTGGAGTATAATATTTTCACAATTTTCATAATTTATCTCTTTTAAACCTCTGGGACACTTTATAGAAAATACTGCAAATTTTTCTCAGAAGATAAATCATACTCTGGGAAACCCACAGCAGAGAAAGTTGGGAATTCACTCTAACGTACATATTATTTAACATTATTCGCTACCTTTTTTCTGGCCCTGTTTCCTGGCCGTAGATGAGGATCAGAGGAAATTTCTCTATTTATGTCTTCTGTCTGCACAAAAAAATGTCTGTGCCCTGCATCCCAATGGAAATAATGCATTTGAAAGCGCATCTGTGAATTTTACGCATTCAGAGTGTATGCAGATGCGTTCAAATGGTGCAGTGTATTCTGTGTTTGAACTGTGAGGAATCCGCCTGTGACAAGTTTTGCAAAGTGGAGAAGGAGCGGAGTGGATCTTTATGGACAGTTTTTGGCGCAAGAAGCTGGAAACTTGATGAACATCACATTGAAAAGATAGATTGATGGTATGGTACTTTTCATCTGTTTCTCCAGATTGTTAAGCAAACCTCAGTGAAAACAATTTCCAAGGTTATACATGCACCTATGAATCTTCGAGCGGAGCATTTTTTTTAGCACAAATGTGAGCAAGATTATCCTACTGTTCAGCCCCGCATTCGCTCTCTGTTTCAGTTTTACCTTCTTTTTAATTGGTTACATTGTGAAAAGTGACACATAATGATCAGAGCTTTTCAGCTGAAGTTGAACATTTTTCATCTTGATCTTGAGTGGAAGCTCAATTCAGGATGTTTGTTCGAATTATTGCTGCATTTAGGAACGCAGCAAAGATTCCAGGCAGTAGTCTCAGTCATTGTTTACAATGCAAACAGAAGCCATTTAACACTAGTATTTATGCTTCTGCATGGCCTAATGGGCCACGCGTCCATACACTTCTTTCCCAACATGTTTAACAGGCTGTTTAATGGTAACTGGTCCACTCTAGATCTCTGTTAGTTTCTCAACACTGAAATTATTGCCATTTTAAGCACTGTCATTGGGTCACTTGTCAATCATCAGTGATACCTGCCCTATCACCCAGGCCTATCACCAACATCAAATTTCACTTTTAATAACCTTTAAAGTTGGCTAGTAATCTTGAGATTGGCAGGTCCATTATAGAATCAATCTACAGTGTACAATACAGGCCTCAGGTTAAAATTAGCACATACACATTTGGAAACATTCAATAAGTAATATTAGTATTGAATTTTACATTTCTGTCTTTCACCGGAAAAATACTTTCCTGAAAAGCCCCACACACCCACCAAAGTCTGCGTGCTCCTATATGATGGAGCGCAGGGACTTTAGTAATGCTAACAAAAGTGAAGCTGATAAATTTATCAGGCTTCCTGTGAAAACACATCAAACCCCAAATCTTATGGATAAACATTCCAGGGGCTGTCCGAGCACCGTGGCGCTTATTTGAGTTTTAATTCGCTCTCTTGCATTTTTACAGATCCATTAGCTAAAAATATCTGAACATACACATGTACAAGGACCAAGAAAAATAAGCCCAGAAAGGCTAAGATACAGAGACTGTGTGTTCATTATAAGGTAGAGAAATTCGATTGCTTCATTAATTAGCTCACGGCCTACCAGCTCCTCTAGAATGACAGGTAGGAGTAGTCACCAGAGGACTGTCTGATTACATGCCAAGAGCGCAGTAGCGTCTGTGTGTGTCCGTGTGTGTGTACCGTGTGAGTGATTTATGAAGCACCCGATATGTGAAGGAGTAGCATTCAAAGTGCTGTATTTTTAAGCCATGGTGCACATGTGTGAGGTATCTGCAGGCCAAAACCTCCTGAGACATCATTTATCCTTTATCACCAGCATGTTGATAACATCCTCCTGAGCACACTAGACAAATATCTACAGGGATTCTGGCAGCGGTCAGCTTCCTACAGTACAGGGCAGGGCAAGAAACATAAATAAGAAGCCAGTGTTTAGATCTCGGTCAGTCTGCTTTTATTCGTTTATAATCCAAGGATGTTAAACAGGAAGTAATAGTGCAGCGTATAAAGGACCTTTTCCTTCCTGTACAGACAGTTTTCTAATTCAGACTGCTCCATTAGTTTTCACCGCGCTCCCATGTTTCACTTTCTCTCTAAACTGATTGCTGGGTTCATTTCTTTTCTGAGAAGTCCATTTAGCTCCTGATAAGTTTTCCGTTAGAACTGCAAAAAGACCTCCTTGCAATAGAAATGTGCAAGAAAAAGATGTCTAATTTTGTTTACAGATAGAAAGAGAAAGGCACAGTACTGTGCAAAAGTCAGAGACCACCTGTCATTCACTTTCTTTGCAGTTAGACAGCCATTAAGTACAAGTTATTATTTTTTCAGCGTCAGGTAAAAAGAAAAAACATATATTTAACAGAAAATTATACAGATGCCTCAACAAACTTCACAGATATTTTTCAATATTTAGTGTGTCCACCCTTTACCTTTATTACAGCTTCTATTCTTTTCAGGAGACTTTCAGTTTTTCATAGAAACCTTCAAGGATATTGCGGCATCAGCATAGAATGAGACGCGAGTGACGACCATTTTTTCTGGCATTTCTAGAAGGGCTTTTTTATTTACACCAGCAAAAAAGGGAAACGGAAAAACAGCCAGGAATTGCCAACAGGTCACTTCTAGCCATACGGTTTCACATTATGGTAGACATACTAACCCACACAATTAATCCCACAGCCCAACACAACAACACACAATCAACACATACACACATTTCAGACCAACGACAAACAACATGATCAACCACACAGCAACAGCAATTGTCTTTTCTAACTGAGGGGAGATGCACACACAGCACAACTTTGCCCACTCCACCCCTGAGGTCCTTTTGAAATGTGGACCGTGTGGCAGACACAATATGTTTTTACACCTCCAAAGTTCAGTCTTAGACGTTAGTTGTATTTTCTACTTCTCATGATCCTTGATTTTCTCTGTATCTTTGAATGAAGTCCAGAAATGAAAGAAATAAGGGGGTTCCTAAATTTTGCACAGTACAGTGCACCTAGATCTAGCTAGATAAGGTCCAGCTTTTATTTTTCCAGATGTGATTTTGCCTTTGTTTACCTTGAGGGATACTCACAAAACACTTGTGGTCTTCAAATAATATTAATTGTTTTTTTTTTTTCATTTAAGTACAAATGTCGTTCTCATTACTGGCATGTTTAGTACTCGTGTATCTCATTTTCAATATGACTCATATTTAAGCTGTTGTTATGTTGTTGGGCAGTCTGGCAAGAGCAGCACGACTATAGCACTTGATGACACAGTCTGGTAAACAAACACAGCTATACAAAGTGAGGAAATATAGGGAAAATTGGATTCTGGCACAAACATGTAAACACTACTACCCAGCAACAAGTTAAAACAGCGGCCCGTGCTGCAATATGGCCTTGCTACCTTTGCTTCTCTGTTGACTGGGATGAAGAGTGCTGAGCAGAAGCAAATCTAAACCAGAACAGCTTTCTTCTAAGGCCAGGAGAGGAGGAAGGATTTAACTTCTAAAGAGTAACCGTTTATGAGAACTGAAGAAAGGGAAGTCTTTCTCAGAAACAGTGATTTTTGTTTTTCTCTATGTGTCAGCAAGGCCATCTGTAAGAACAGAGTCAGTTGCCCTAACAGCCGATGTAATTTGTCTGTTGAAGGCTACAAGCCTCTTTAATGACGCTGCTTGATGTGAATACTGAAGAAATACCAGTTACATATTGAATACACTGCGGTATCTGCTGGCCCACTGTCAGTTGGTGAAAACCGGTCATTACATGAAAGCTGCATTACACAAACCATTATCATCAATTATTCTGATGCCTTTTGGTTTAAGTAACGCCACAGAATAGCTGCAAGTAACTGATTAGTCTTGTGAAGTCAGACATGATCTCGCAGCAAGAACATCTGAGGACAACCATAAGAAATTTGAGTTGATTGTGAGTGGGAATGTTGACTTGTTAAGAAGGGAACAAACTGATTGGAAACTTTAAATCAATTCAACAGCTTGTGGAGCTTAAGGTAGGGAGTGATGTTGTTCTCGTAAAGATTGTTGATGGACAGCAAGCCTGCTGTTAGTCCATGCATGTAACATAAGTGAGCATGACAAAAAAAAGCCCAATTAAGTGGATGTGTGATGTGTGATATGCATGTGGAGACACACAAACAACATCTCACACACAAATAATTTATTATATACAAAGATCTACTAAAAGTTCTTAAAACATGCTATTACATGCTGCATCACAGAACTGCAGCTTGGAGAAGTCACAGCTCTTGAGAAACTCAAAGTAGAAGTTACGAGTTGAAATGACTGCTCAATTGAATTTTTCCTACTTGGAAGTCCGAAACATCCGAGTTCCGACTTGGTCCTGAATGCAGCATTAGAGGGGGTGTACACTGGATCCAGTGCAATCCAGCAAGTTTAACAATGTCTTCAGACATGTGTTCTCGTTACAAGATCATCAGACCAGCAGTTCAGGATAGATTTTAAAGGTCTGCTACTAGTTTTTAAGGCTCTAAATGACCTTAAGGCACCTGCGTACAGTGTCTATCTATGTTCCAACTCATGATCTTACATCTGCAAATACTGGCTTTCTGCAAACACCTTTCATAAAATACAGAAAACATGGAGAGACTAGTTCAGTTATTATGCTTCTAAACTGTGGAACTCAATTCCACCTTTTATTAGACAGGCAGGCTCAGTGCTCACTTTAAGAAGCATCTAAAAACATCTCTTTAACTTAGCATTTAAGTAAAACTCTATGTCTCTTTGATCTTTATCTTTTAACTTGATCTGTGTCATTTTCTTAAATGATTCTAAATTAATATTTATAATTTTTGTATTACTGCTAAGCTTTATCATGTCAGTAAAGCACTTTGAACTGCCACCAGCATGAATAGTATAATAATAAATATAAATTATTATTATTATTGTTATTATTAGTTGATTAAATCTGACTACAAGTAAGTCACAAAAAAAATTGTGTAATACTGCATTACTTTCCTGCAAATTTTACACAAAACTGCTTCTACAACTGTTCAAAAATGTAAGCTGTGAAGCTGCAACCACATTGTGGAAACTGGTGACCATAAAATTAATACATTAACATTTCCAAACTTAAACCAAATTAATAAATCATTTGCATCAGAAATTAGCATAAAATGGAACTGTGATGGCTTTTGCATTTCCAAAACGCACTAAAAATGGTTACAGCTTGACTCTGTACATGGTTCTTTTACAAGAAATCGCAGGAACCGCAAATTGCTCAAAACAATTCCAATACTTTTGGAGTTGACCACTTTAAAACCAGCCTGCTCTGAGATTATAAATACGGTTTGATGGCTCTGTCATTACACTGTGAGTGAGGGGGAGGGGTCAGCCATCTTGTGGCATCAGGGAAGAATGGATGTGTTTGATGTGGGCGATTTCTTTGAGCCTCCACACCGCAAGCTTCTGTACACTGTAACAGGAAAAACACAAAAGAGCGGCGCTAATAAAAACACGCTCACGTAACTCAGATATACTGCGCTCGCACATACATACGCATGCAAAACACACAGTCATTGCAAACAGAGCCCTTGATGATAGCATCAGTACACTGAACACATGCACCGAAGACTTGCATGACTGCACATTTATGAACGTGGCTCATATATTTGCTCAGTAAACATGAAAAACAGAAAGGGCTTTGTCACTGCGCTTAACTCATCATAACAACCTTAAAATAGAGGCTCGATCTCGTTTACATCATCGGTGATCACTGCCTCATGTGAGCAGTATATCTGCTCTGGTCACATGGCAGCGAATGCATCAGCAGAGGTCATGGCCAGCTCTGTCACCTTTTCTATGGAAACAGTAACACAGTGACCCTCGGCCTGTTAGTCAGTGTGTGTGTGGGCGCTGGGGGTCAGTGCAGGGAGCTGAGGCCAGCAGCTGCCTCTCATAGGCTTTTTATTGTCTAGACTGAGCCACATTTCCAGTAAACAGGCCTGTAGTTTATGAGGTCAACACTGGTGTGCTTATAATAGTCCACGCAGCGAAAGCAACAAATCTCTCTCTGACTCGCTCTCTCTCCCTCTGATGTGAACATATGACGTTTAGATGACTGAGTTGACTCAGCGTTTTCCCCTGTGCTCAGGCCTTGATTATAGCTCTTGTTTCCACTGATCCAGGACCGAGATGTTTAGTTGTGCATTTCGGAATGCTGGGACGCAATCAAACAATGCCCACCATTGTGCTGCAATTGCAAAAGGTTTTACTCTGCTGCCAACTTTTTACAAAATCACCCACTGCTGTAAATATTGCTGTAAATTTATATCTTCTAGACAGTGCTGCTATTTGGTTTATTCTTTTTTTTCTTGAACTGTAACTGCACTGTGAACTTCCATGGCTATTGACAACATTTTAACATTGTATATTTATATTGTATCATATTTATTTGGTAACACTTTATTTACAGTCCCCTAAGTTCTAAGAACAAAGTCTAAAGTGTTAAAATTTTGGGTAACATGATGGTGAATTAAAAGACAGTTTACAAATCCAATTCCTAAAAATTCAGCAAAGTCTGCCAAATGATAATAAAAACAGAAAGTAGTGATTAGTTAATTCTGTTTGGTCTATATTAAATTGAAAACAGTACAAAAACACAGCAACACTTTACTTGAAGGGTGTCTATATAACACATTCATAACATCTTACACAAACACTTCATAACATGTTCATGAATGTTTACATCAACATTCATAAAGTATGCGTTTTACATTATATTAATATGGATTAATATGTCATTTTGCTGTCAAAGCACTTTCTGTCCACTGTTTTTTTTTTGTTTGGCTTTCAAAAAATAAGAATTATCACTGAAAGTAACAGTTTTTTCAAAATGCAAATTGAAAATTGGATCTGAGAAAAATGACGTAGTAGTCCATATTAATGTCATATAAAACATGCATACTCTATGAATGTTGATTTAAACATTCATTAGCATGTTATGAATGTGTTCTGTAGACATATATTTAATATTTTAAACTAATGCTGTTTACTATCCGGCGTCGACCAGAGGAGGATGGGTTCCTCTTTTGAGTCTTGGTTCCTCTCAAGGTTTCTTCCTCTTGCTCTTCGGGAGTTTTTCCTTGCTACTGTCTGGCTACTCTGGCTTGCTCATGGGGGCTCGGACCTGGATCTTTCTGTAAAGCTGCTTTGTGAAACCGCCAGTTGTAAAAAGTGCTATGTGAATAAATTTGATTTGAGTTGACACCCATCAAGTAAAGTGTTACCAAAAACACAATATTTGATGGTTTACCTTCTGGACTTCATTGTTTTTTGTGAATATACACTCATTCCGCATATTGTGCTTGCAACACGTCCCAAAAAAGCTGGGACAGAAGCATGTTTGCCACTGTTCACAACACTAATTAATACTATGGGGACTAAACACACAAACTGATCCAGCTTTGAAACTGGATTGCTTTTTTGCCATTTTTCTGTTATTCAAGCCTTCCTGCTCATATTGCTCAGTAATGTGCCACACATTTTCAGTAAGAGATGGTTCTAGACTGCAGGTAGGCCAGTGTAGCACCAGCACTCTCTCACTATGCAGGCATGCTGTTCTAAAATGTGTAGAATGTCTCTTGGTGTTGTCATGTTGAAGTAACCATGGACGTCCCTGAAAAAAGGGATCTAGAAGGCAGCAAATGTCGCTCCAAAATTCAGTGTTAGTGATGCCTTCACAAATGTGCAGGTTACCCACTAATACCCAACAAACCACAACAGACCCTGGTTTTGAACTTTACACTGGTAGCAATATGGATGGTCCTTTTCTTCTTTGGCCTGGAGAACACAACGTCCATTATTTCTATAAAGAATATGAAGGTTTGACTCATCAGACCACATTACGCATTTCCACTGTGCAGCAGTTCATTTCAGATGAGCTTGAGCAGCGTTTCTGGGCACTGTGAGTTCTGCTGTGCATAGTACAGTCTTAACTTGTTAAGAATAACAGTGTTTATTGATAATGGTTTTCAAAATATTCCTAAGCCCCTATGGAGATGTTCAACACAGAAGCATGCCAGTTTTTAGCAAAGGCTGTCTGAGGGGTTGAAATTCACAGGCATTTAGATGTGTTTTGTTTTTTTTTTTCTTTGGTTTTTGGAATTCGATAAGCATGGGTCAGTTCATAAAATGCTATTATGAATATCTTAATGTACTGACAAAACAGGTTTGGTAAAAATGCTTAACTAGAAGCGAGGATTATATATTCATGCTTCTGTAGGCCTTAATAAAAGTATAGACCCATGCAGAAATGCAGTAGTGTAATAGTGAAAGCAGCAGTCCCGTTCTCAAATAGGAAAGGCCACAGGGATGCTCTCTTCCTAAACGTTCCCATGTGAGTGTGCGCGCAGAGCCAGCGAGCAAATGAGGGGTTAGTGCAGAGATCTGAGAGGGCCTGGAGCAGTGATTGATGGGATGCCGGAGGATAGAGAGGTTTTGCCGCTGACAGGCAGAGCTCATCCAGGCTGTGCTGGAGATCAGAGAGGCCAGCGCTGCTCTGCCTGCCCCACATACGCCTGCCTGCGGTGAGCAGGAGAGAGAGCGGCTTCGCATATCATCACTCATCCAACTCACAGCACTCCTATTTATTTCAGCTCCTTATTGGGTGAGGAGAAACTTCTGGAGTGGCTATCATAAAGGTCTGATGTGATCTGCTGAGATACTGTGCAGTGAGCACACTGGAATGATTTAAGAGAAAAATGATATGGTGAGATTTTTGTAGTGTGTCTGTTGTGTTTATTTTTTTGTCAGTGTTATTATAGAGCGCTAATAGATAGGAAAATCTCAAATCTCCACAATGTCAACTTTATTAGAGAAGGACAAAATGTTATTAACTTTGAACCTAAATTGAAGAAAAATCCTTTTTTTAAAAAATTCTGCATAATTAAATCATAAAGATGTAAACAAAGTCACTCAGAGCGGTTTGATGTGAAATTGTGCACTGTACCATTTTATAACTGAAACATAATCACTCTGATTTCTTCATAATTGTGATGATAGGCACCAAAGGCCACAGTGTTTACATGGTAAACATAGACTTTTTTTACTATCCAAAACAACCTAGATGTGTCTGCTCAGTTTTATATGTAATGCTGATAACAGTACACTGTTAGAAATAAAGGTACTGTGCAGGTGCATTTTTCAATCATCAAGGTACAAACAATGTAAATGTACCTTCAAAGGTACAGCAGTGGTTTTAAGGTCCAATTGTGTTCCTTAAATAAGTTTTTCCCAGGTAAAAAGTATGTATTTGTACCTTTTCAAAACCTAATGTTTAAAAACAGAACAATAAAATAAAAAGTACAACTTAATATGCTAATATGCTAGAAATATGCTACAGTGATGTAAAAGTACATGTACCCTTGAGGGTATCACCCCAGTGACAAGAGGGGTACTGCCCCAGTGACAGTCTCATACTTTTATTTCTGAGAGTGTAAAATAGTGGTAAATCTGAAAAAAAAAGTTTTCTTTGGGTACTATTTTGTCTTACACCTCCCTGCAGGTGTCTCTCTGAGATGAACTGACTTAAAAGATAAACTTTAGCCCAAAAGCATATCTCGAAACTACCATAAACAAATGTCAGACATCAGATAATGTATTCATAATCATTTCATGTAATAACGTTCTGTGAAGTAGCTTTTGGGGGCTTTCAACTTTTTGGATGTCTGTTTCCTACCACCACCATCGCAGTAGTGTTCACATATGAACAATTCTAACTCAGTAAGGTTCTCTAGAATGGAGCATTTCACATTAAACCACTTGGAATGACTAAACCTCTTAACAACTAAATTATGCAGAAATTTTTAATTATTGGTGGAATTCCCCTTTAATATATGCAAGTAGTTTTTGGCCTTTTCTACTGATCTATTTGTTATGAAATCTTCACGCAATGTAAAAGGCAGCTAGCGTTATCATATAGTGTAGCACAATAAACAGGTTATAAGGCTTTGATGAAACAGACATGATAGGGTTCTTAAAAAAGGGCTTTAAAAAAGACTAGGTCTATTCTTCACTTGAATATTTTGCAGCATGTTTAAGCAGGGTAAAGTAGAAGGCCATATTTGGTACTGCAGTGGATCTTTTTATGGTCTTTTAACATCACAATAAAATGACAATAGCAATAAAAGCAGAGTAAGTGGACCTTGAGGAAAGACGAGAACAGTCTCAGTGATTGAGGCTTTGTTTAATCCAGGCACATTTATTTATCTAGGGCAGTCTGACATGTCTTAGATCCTTGTCGGTGAGCTCTAATTGCTTTATCCGGCGGTGGGACAGTGAGTCAGCTGTTCGTTTATGTACAGAGAGATTCTAATCTGATCCTTTCCTTAAAGTTGGGCTGCTGCAGACAAAAACTGACAATGGCAAAGTGTGTCAGTCATCCAGTTGTACTTCAGCAGGATGGTGATGACAGTGCTTTCATGGGTCTTTACTATGTTCCAGAGTGTGCATCTCATTATCTCTTAGTCTGATTTGATGTCACTTGTTTAAGTGACACACTCAAGATAAAATCAAAAATCTGCAGTGAAACCTGTTTATAAATGCAGTTTCTTTCTAAAGTCACAAGTTCACACTGATTGTAGTGATGCCTTGAGTGCACTTTGTTCCCTTGGGAGACATGCAGAGACATTATACTTAAGTGAAAGAAGTGGGTCCAAAGTTTTATTACACTCTTCTATAAACTAAGAATAGTTCAGCCAGTTTGCATTGAAGTCTATGTAGTTACTGAGTAACAAGTACATAATAAGCCTGGGATTTTAAGGGATTAAAAAGTGGAAGTGGAAGTATGGAGGCTAAAATAACTTTTAAGTAGACTCAAATACATAAAAGTAAAAAGTAAATGTTCGCTTTGTGTGGTGGTGTTTGAAGCAGGTAGTTGCAGTTAGCACAGTTGTGGGCGATTTGATTTTACACTGACATGAATTTGGTTGGATGTTTTAATAAAAGTAATAAAGTCAAAAGTTCAGGAAGGTGATCGAATGGCAAGAAAAAATCTCCTGGCCTTTGAGAAATGTAACACACATTTTGAAGGTCTAACATTTTCCCATAGAAATTTCATTTAATGAATCTACATCTACTTTATTAGTGCCAAAGCAACTTAACTGACACACTGACAAAGCTTGCTGGTTTGTTTGGGATGTGTACTTTCCTGTTTCATGATGTCAATTCAGTGTGCAGCAGTGTTAGCTAACATTTCTGGTCCTTATCAACCTAATAATTTGGAGGATCTAGTGGCATTCACTGGAAAAACGTATGTGCAGTAAGATAAAACATATCATGTCTGAAGCCACAGGTCATGATTGCAGCAATTTTCAAAAATCCCCTTGATTTACATTCAGATTTTTTAAGATGGGCATGACGCCAACTATAGAATAATGACATGACTTCTGTAGTCTGTAGGGAAAACAGAAGAAAATTTGCAAATCAAACAAAGAAGCTGCTGGTGTTCACAGAACAACTGACTGACCACCTCAGAGTCCAGACCTCAACATCACTAAATGTGATGGGATTACTTGGAGCATGAGAAGCTGAAAATGCAACCCACTTCTTAGACTGAACTTAATGAATTTAAGCTGTAATAAAGGTACACAGTGAACACTCTTAACACCGAAAAATGTATACATTAGTTGTTGAGGCTCCTGTGTAATTTTCTGTTAAATATGTATTTCCTTTGTTGTGCTGTAATACACTGCACACTTACGTATTTGAATCAAGGGAATTTAATGCACCCCCAAAAATCTAAATTCTTATTTCATTTAAAATGTTATTACTGTGCCTTCTAGGCTGGTGAGGCAGCTGAACAGCCATATGTTGCTGACCCCCAGTACTGCTGAGTCTGCACAGGTAAGCAGAGAGGAAGTTCCAACAGACTGATTTGTTGGAAGCCGAACAAGCACATGTGAGGCCCATCTGTGAATATGTGTGTGTGTTTCCACCTGAACAAAGCCTGCACAAGCTGTTAAAACTCCCACTCAAACTTCCAGATCCTGCTTTTAAGGAAATACTTTTGTCTGGTGTTTCTTACAACCTTACGATTTATGTCTTGTACATGTTCAAACCAAAGGATCTCTGAATGAGTTGGTGTCTAATTCAACCGAGCGACAGTATGTATATTTAGGAGTATATTTATCGTAGGGGATGTTAAGGTTTAAAGAGCGACCAGGAGGATTGTGATGGGATTTCTGGTCAATCTTTTCTGACTCATATATAAACAAGACTATAATTACACAAAATGATCCCCTATAAACATCAGAATCCCTTCACCAACTCTCAAAGGCTGGAAAAGTGACACAAAGAAATGAGGCCTGAGCATGATTTTCGTAAGGACTTTATTATAAATGTGGTGCCATTCAGATGCAGAATCTTAGTGAGGATAATTTCACAAAGCTGAAAGGCTTTCAAAATATTGCAACAGCCTTTGAAAGTGGAGTAAATCACCAGATACAGAGTTTTTCAGCCGCTAAATGTGTCCTGCTACCCTACATGAATAGATTTATTAGGTTAAAACTTAACCAACAATTTCAGGCCTAGAACTTGCTTCAGAAATTTTAACACATGTTAAACACATTATTGACTCACCACAATGACAATCAATTAGGTAATCCACAAATTTCTGAAAGGCATATTAAGGTTCTATTAGTGGACACATTCAGCGAGTGCTTTATTTTCCGTAGGCCCCAACACAATGCCACTTATGTGCTCTAGACAGAAGACAATTAACTTCTAAGGTTGCTTGCCTTTGCCCCCCTTGTCATGTTTTTTTTTTCTCTTCTTAATGTACGAACTTGGAATGACTCAACGTAATCAAGTCAGGAAAAGTTTATTCTGTTAGGAATTCAGTCTGCATCCAGAAATCTAATTTTAGTAGCATGCAAACGAGGGTCGGAGTGAGACTGCATGAAGTATCCTACTTATAACGTGGGGTGGGAGGGGGATGCACAGACACAAAGGCTCCTGAGAAAAAGGCTGTAGGCCGACAGTTCTCTAAACACTGCCATAACCCAGCTACCATCATTCATCCCCTGGTGGTTAGTGATGAAATGCCCCAGTGACATCAACTGCTTCAAGAGCTTCCAGTCCTTGCTTATTTTCCACTTCCTCACTTCTCATTTTTCCAGCAAACAGTATTGATAACTCTATCATCTGGTGGAAGAGAGTGTTCCTGAGCATCTCCATGCATCACTGGGATAAAGGTAGCAATACCAGGAAAAACTATTTTGCTTCCGTAAAGAACCTTTCTGTGGATGGTCTTTTAAAGAACCATTTTTTATGAAAGACTGAAAACCATTTTGAATGAAAGTCTAAAAAAAAAAGCCTACACAAAATGAATATGTTCTCCAGCTATTTTTTCTTAGAACTGTATGTCCACATCAAGAAGCATTTAGGAACTTTTATTTTGTGTAAGAGTGTGTGGTACTGATTAAATGTGACACTCCTAATTATCATGCCTTGACTGAGCTCATTACAGATGCTGGCATCATTTAGGGACGTGACTGTGCAGCTAAATTTAACTGGAGCTGATACTGCTGAGATTCTCTCGGAATCACAAACCCAATTTGGATAATAGCAGGGTTTGTGACAAAGCCCTATACTGGAAAACAGCCCTAAAGAAAACCAACACCAGAACATTTCAACCAGATAAACAGTTTGGGGCCACATTTATAAGATGTTTTTGAGTTTCTTTCTAAATTTGTTCTTAAAATAAGAACAAAAGTGTTTTTGTTTTATTTGTTCTTGAGAAAGGTACTAAGAAAAAGTCTGTATCAGATTCGTGACGTGTTCTTAAACCGCACAACCGTTCACCTTTGTGCTCTTGATTGTGTGAAGATTCTGCTCTTAAATAAAAACAAATCCCAGATAAGAAAACATTGATAAATGTCAGAATCTTTGTAAAACTGCATAAGTGGGTTTTCATAAGAAATTTCTTCATAAGAATGGATGGTGAATGAGGCCCAATGTTTACAAATCCAGCACATTAATGCAGGTAGCACATTGGCACCCCCACTATAAAAGTTTATACATCCACTTTGAAACTTGTAGTCATCTGTGCACATTTTAATAGCAAATTCACATACGATCATTTTCAGATCAAAGCCACACATTCATGAGGCCCCAACTTAGATGTATTCTTCAAATGAAACCTTTGTAGCGCAGGCCTGTAGCAGCGTAATTGTAGCCATTTTTGTAGCAATGTAGTATAGAGTCATATGCAAAAGTTTGAACACACTTGGTCAAATTACATTTTTCTGATTTTCTAAGTGAAAATAAATACACATCCTCTACAGCTAAATATGGCATTTTTGTGCAAATTTTAGTTTGCAAAACTATTTATTTGCTAGCGTTAACATGTTAAAAAATTAAACATAAAATTTGAAATGTCATAACTTTTTAATATAATGTTAAAGTCAGCAAATAAACAGTAATTATGCATTTCAATGTGCAGAAGTGTCTTATCTGTAGACGATGGGTATCAAATCAACAAACTGAAATTTGACTAGTAACCGTACCTCTTGTCTGAAGACCTGCAGTAGAAAGTGGAAGTGTTATAAAAATAAAAAATACATTAAAAGAGAAATGACTATATAAGCAAAATTAAAAATAAATGTGCCAAATGATGCCAATGCCAACGAAGACTGACTTTTGCTTCACTTCTGAACTTTTGAAATGGATGATTCTTTAAAGAATTTTTAAAAATAGATTTGAGAGTGTAAAATCATTACATTTTAACCTTTTACATACTCTATTCTAATGAAAGTTTTTTTTACCCTGGACCACACATTCAACCGGAGAAGTGTTTAAGAATCTTTATTTCTGAGGGTGTGACTGTGCTGGGAATGCCAGTAATTGTTTAACATTTATCCTTTCTTGCTTTCTTTGAGCTCAAGTGCTTTGAAAGAGTATATCAAAACCTGAGCTGTTCTCTGAAACTCCCTGAGAATGGAAGAAACCATCATCTGCAGAGCTGCATTCGTTCGCCACACTGAAGTGTAGAATATTAGACTGCTTGTTCTCTGGTAGTGTTGCGTTAAATCAGTGGAGAAAACTTTTCATGCACTGCTTGTGCTACTCGAGAGAACTTATAAGCTCCCAGGGACCGAGGGTGATTCGAACTAGTTAAAAATAACATTGCTGCCCTTAATAAGGACTTTCTGTGCTAATATTTTCACACTAAAGGGAAAAAAACCCAGCAGTTAAAGTACTGAGGTGTTTGAGTCTTTATTCTTTAGTCCCTCATTTTCCTTAAAACACGCAAATCCCTACAGATGGTCATTTATGGTTGCACTAATTTGATTAAGAAATAAGATACCTAGAAAACAGAAAACAGGGCTATTGAAAAATTTACTGAATACACAGGAAGCAATTTGCTGAACTGTGCATATTTAGTCCTCTGCTACATTTTTTAAACATATTTATTTTTTCTTTTAAATGTTCTAAATTGCATGAGACCATAATGAAGTTGTGTATAAATCTTCCCTCAGCCTTGACTCAAATTAATGAAACAATCATATGGAAGCAATCTCTATGAGCCCCAGTAAAGACACAAACCAGGAGCTCAATGAAGAACATCCTCTGGCTCAAGACCGCTCATTTGTTTTTATTGCCTATTAAGTGAAACACCTCATTTATCAATGTCAGAGTCTGCACAAAATGATAGCTGTCCTCATGTAAATCAGCTAATCTGACGAATGGTTCGGAATTAAGTGGCTGCTTTCTTATGAAACGCGCAGTCTGTCGGCTAGGCTGCCCCTGCTAAACCACCCACGACCGGGGCGTTTTTCTTTCTGCAGCTGAGCTGAGGGGAAACTGACTGACAACAGTGTGAAACAGAGCTGATTAGGCACAGAACAAGCCCTGTTCCCCACCACATAAACCAGTCGGCGGTGGAGGTGGTAATACGGGCCTCTCCGAGCGAGAGCTTCCACGGCAGCGCGGCGCAGCTTAGCCAGCACCCGCATGCAACAGCCTGCATCATCTTCTTACAGTACGGATTAGTGCAAAGTTCAGAAAGTGCCAAACCACAGGTTTCCTGTGAGGTGGGAAGGAATCAGTGATAGAATGAGTTTATGAAGGAGATTCCAGTGTTGCGCTTGTAAACCTAATTAATGTAGGCATGGAAATCTTCAGGGATCAGAGTGTAAAGTCACTTAACAGTAAAAGACTGCATTCCTAACGTGCACCTTCCAAGAAAAAGCTAGGAAAATTGTAAGCCATGCACTTAAAATAAAAACAAGGTCAATAATTTATATTTAAAAAACATTAAGGGATTTGATACACTGTGATGATAAGCAAGGCCTCCAGTAAAAAGGCTTTCACCAGCTGTTAATATCCAACAACACTTACTTTTATGCTTTAAAATATGTTTTGAAAGATAATTAAAGGTAATTGAAAGCAATCTGAACATGCCAGAGTAGGTCTTAGATTTTGCCCTGTTAGTTGAATCAGAAAATTAGTGTCAGTGTGAACCAGGACTTTGAACCAGACCAGTTCTTATCTGTTTGAACTAATGACCTCCTCCAACACGGACCACAGAGTCTTTACAAAATTCCATATAATACCCCTACAATCCATAAAATCCATAAAAAAGCCTTGCAATAGACTTTGCTTTCTTTTTTATTTGAACAATGGCAGGGTTGTCCTATATTTCTTTTCTTTTCTTTTTTTTTCGTTCATTTGTTATTCTCAGTGAAACTACCAAGCTGCATAAGTGGCCTTAGACTCTCAGAGCTGGTCCTACAGGGCCAGGAAAAAGCCGCCGGAGCCAGACGAATAAAAAGCAAAGCGCACAGACGCCGCCGCTCCGCTCCCAATCTGGTTCCTGTCAGGGTACATCAAGGGAACACCCGCAACGCAATCTCCAAACGGCTCCCTCCCCTCAACCATACGTGTCTCACTGACAAGGCGACTGAACCATCGCCAACTCTCCAAAGAGGATGTTTTTTCCCTTCATTTTTTCTCCTCCCCCTCCTTTTCGAGCTGGATCTGACCCACATGGATGAAGATCAATTCTGTGTGATATGATAATTGTGCTGTCACTTCCAATTGCCATGTGACGAAGTGAGAAATCAGAAAGAGGAGAGATAGAAAAGAAATTTCAAACTTTCCATGCTGAACAGAGCACAAACACGTGCTCTCATGTGCATGCGTGCATTAGATTTGCATAGGAACAGGAAGGTAATAGCTATTGATTAACTGTGTTCATACAGCATTGAGAGTTTTCTCAATAAGCGTTCCGCTTGTAGTTCTACTTATCTGTTTGATCCTCTCCATTACAGTAACAGAACTTCTGTGGCTACAATTTCTCTAAGGTATTTTTGAGGAATAAACAAAATAATTTTTTTTGCTTCCCAGGTCTGACGGGCTAAAATGCACAAAGGATACAGTATGTGCACAGTAGCTGGTAGGAGTGCGGCCGTGTTCGGCTGATCTGGCCTGAACACAGGTTGGATTTGTTTAACCCTGGATGTCAACCTGTGCAGTCTGGAGCATATGAGCAGGTAATGTCTACCAGATGAGTGGAGAAAAGTCCAGACAGACTGAAAAGAAAGTCAAGCTGGGAGAGGAGTTCTTAATCCGGTCTCGGTCTTGACTCAGACTCGACTATGACAAAGTCTTGGCCTTGACTCAGTCTCAATGTGCTCAGGTCTCGGTCTTGACTTGACTCATCTTTACTACAGCATTACTGATACACTTTAAACTGTGTTCGTCTCACTTTAAATTGTGAAATAGACAAATCAACACTCAGATAAAACATTTCTTTACATTTACATATTCAGCAGATGCTTTTATTTGTGAAGTATTAAAACACATTAAAACAAGCTTATTTCTTTACATATTTAACCCTTTAAATGGCCAGGGCTCCACGGCATGCCCAAAGTTTTATTACACACTTCTATAAACTAAGAACAGCTAAGCCAGTTAGCACTGCAGTCCCTGTAGCTACTGAATAACAAGGCTTAGTATGTAATAAGCTTTCAATAAGATTTCAATAAGATAATAAGATTTCAAGGGGTTAATAGATGCATTTATCCAGAGCTATTTACAAAAGCAGTTGCAAGCAATGTCACCCAATAACTGTTATGGACTATAATAAAGGCATTTCAGATTCCTGTTTCAAGTGTCGGATTGAACTCTGTTATCCCATTTGCGGGATGATCATGTTATCCACTACACTATACAACTTTTCAAAAGAACTCTACTGAAAAGAAGAGTAGCAATGGGGTTAATACGTGTTAAATATATTGTTGCAGTCCAAAAAAAGACGTGCTAAATATCATCACTGTCATTTTTGTCTTTTTTTAAAACCATGGCAGCTATCCTTTATGTTGTGTAAAAAAATTTATAAAATTATGATGATGACATATGATGAAAATTTACTGACCAATAAAATGAAACGATGAAGTTACATTAAATATCTCATGTTTTTCTATAGACAGTGACAGTATTCATACATAAATACTAAAATCTCAATACTCATTCCTTTGTGTATCGATACTAGTTTTAAAACCAAAACATTGCATTATTATACTCAATACATGTCTTTGTAGTATACTCTTGGAAGCATGACAATGAATACAGAGGTTCATTTGCCTCATTTGCACACTACCTAAATATAGCCACTCCTCCACAACAATACACAATTACCTGCACTTTATTTTGGTGCCACACTCTAAAATAGAGTGATCATGTATTTGGTTTGGTGGCTAAATGTTTGTACACTAAATTGAGTGCTTCTTGGTCAGAATGTGCCCGGCAGTGTCTGAGAAGACCAACCGCAGTCTTGGAGGATGAACGAGCTGCTGTTAGTAGGATGTGCAGCCGAGGATTGCTCTTTCCATTATGCATATTCATCCAGAACACAAATAAATAAATCTTATAATCCAAACATTCTGGGGGCATCTTTGGCAGGGCATACGGCCACCCAAATCGCCACAGGGGCTGGTTACAGATTTTTTAAAAGCTTCCTTCACAAACATCCAAACAAAAACACAAACATGAGCACCTCAGATGTTCCATTGCTCATTCAGGGTGGAGGACAGAGTTAATATGTAAGATACTTCTGACATTTAGAGAAATATAGATAAAATGGAAATAATAACACGCAGGCAAATGTCCTTGCGGTTGCAATCTTACCTCATGTCGCCTGAAGCAATTGTATCCAGTTCTGATTATTCCACAGCTATTCCCCTTAGTTCATGTAGCTGCTCTTACTGGATTATTCCCAAGTATATTTTTTCCACTTGCATGATAACATTCTCTAAAAAAGTTGATATTACTATCAATAAAGTAGCACCTAGTAAAAGAAAATTAGATTTAGCAGGAAAATACTGTTCTCAAGCGCAGAATACAATCTTATCCTTTTTTTTGTGCAAAGCTTACTGAGCAAAATCTCCACAGAGTCAAATAAATTTCTTGGCCATCCTTCCCATGCAATGAAATGATTTAACTTTGTAGTCAAATGTACCATAAAGGAGAATGAAAGACTGAGTGGAAAATTCAAGAGGAAAAAAAAGGACATTCGTTTCTTAAAGGCATTTTACAACATAACTACTTGTAATCAAACAGAGAGGCTGCAGAGCATGTTTTATGCACACTTTTAAATGCATCAATCACGTGCAAAGACGCAAGGGAGCTTTCTGCATCTCCTGCTGTAATTTACAGTGCTTGCCCCCCCCAAGAAGCATCGGTATAAGAAAGCACAAAATAGACCCCTGGGTTTGATAAAGATGTTAGGTGATGAAAGCTGACTCAAAACGACCTCCTGTGAGCGCGAGCCCGGCCAACTTTTGCACCTGGCTCTGAAGTAGCCAAGCAAACTTCCTTTTCCCGTTTTGACGTCTTTTTACATCCTTAGTTCTGCTTCTTAATGGAGCAGACAGCTACAGCGACTACACTAATCCACACCCATATGCTCAGTCTAACCACAAGAATTACTCAGCCAAACTGTAGATGTCCAAGCTAACTGTGAAATGTTGAAAAGTGATGCGCTCAATATCATTATCCCCCTGCACAGAAACATAGCATGACTATAAAATAATAGGGCCTACCAGGGGTAGCTGGTATAAAGTGGTTTGTAGAGCTAAGCCCCCTCTCTCTCTTTCAAAGAAAAAAGGCAAAAAACCCAGCACTAGTGAAAGAAAGGAAGAACACGATGAGGCTAAGATGGGGCTAAATTACTTCTATTTAGTTTCATTCTGTCATTTTACACATAGTTAAACACTCCCTAGATTTACAACTTAGAAAATATAGTTTAAATGGATTATGGTACAATTATGTTCCCTGACTGAAGGTACTGAGATATACCCTTGAGGGTACCACCCCAGTGACAAAAGGGGTACTACCCTAGTGACAGTTTCATACCTTTTTTTCCTGAGATTGTATGCAATAATGCAAATTTCTGTTAGCACCGTTGCAGGATTTGCAATATTATGTTATCAGCAAGTTAACAATTGGAGCTTGTAACACAGACATTTGAAGATTTAACCGCTTGTAACAGACTTTCAGGTATGATATTTTTTATGTTGTATATTGCTGTTTTACAGAGTTCTTCAGAAATTATGAATTTAAATCCTACAATGTTGTAGTATAAAAAGTGCAGTACTGCCGTGAAATATAGAGTGATTGTTCTGTTACCTTGCCATAACCTTTTTGCTGTATGCAAAACTGCTTTGTCAACATGTAACCTGTTCAACTCCTTGGGACCATCAGAGGTGAGTGTCATATGGGAGCTGTAACTGTCTTCTTTCCAGTCAAATAGATGGGTAATGTAATTTTAAACCCTTATAATAGAAGAAGCTGAACTCACTATTGTCTACTGAAAGTCGACCCATTTTTCCACAAATCTGGGCTATAAACTATAAACAGATGGTGTCTCTTAAGTGATCTGCTCTGTAAAAATTATTTTTATAAAATAATACAAAAAGCATCTAAGATTTTTGGCTTTCAACAGTAAATTGTAAGCATATAGCAATATGTGCATGATCATCACACATTTTCTGTTAATTTGAGGGGAACTTTTACAAATAAATAAATAAAAATTTACATTTATTTCATAATTTGCCTTACGATTTGGTCATGTAAATTCAGATGGAAAAATCAAAATATACCCTGGAGAAGAGGTTAAACATTTAAGTGTGACCTACAGTCAGCTTTTTCCATGATTCATTGCTGTAGATAGGAAGGGCTCTCAAATATGATGCTACAATATGATGGTGTTTGTTTTTATTTAGCCCACATCAGTTATTATAAACTACAAGAAAAAAAATAGGTAAAATGCAAAAAATAGCTTTAAACATGCTACACCATGAGAAAAGTATGAAAGACTATCAGCCCCTATAGGCAAACAGTTTAAATAGTTACTTCTAACACATATGTTCTACTGCAGAAGCCACAAAGGACATGATGTCTATTGGAAAAAACCCACATTTACAACACATTTCAAAGTGAGGCTATGATCCTCAGCGACGACATTTGAGCCCATAGCTATGTTAATATACATTAATCAAAGTGTCAGCTGCAAAGAGACAAAGACATTGTTTTGAAATGGGCCTCCAAAAAGCTTCCTACATAGTGTATCTATTAAGAGGTTAAATAAGCACTGTTTGCTAATATGGCCTGTATCGAGCCAGGCGCAGGAAGTGGACTGGCCAACACTTTCAGACCTACACAAGTATGGAAGCAATCTCTTGGACAAACGCAAACATTCAGACCATCCGCAGAGCCACCACCTGGGTGCGTTCTTGTGTATGTGTGCTGAGTGTGTGTAGGGCTTGATCCACAAAGCTACTGCAGATGCTGTGCACACTATCAACTGTGGGGGCGGGGGATGTGCACATCTGGAGAGAATTTATTGCATAATTCGCCCTATTATTGGTGTGGTCTCTGCTTAAGTAGCATGAGCACAGTCACGGTCCAGTCCTCAAGACTTCGAGTGGCCTCTGCCCTACACTAATAAACCCAAGAAGTGTGGTGAGTGCTGAATTTGTTCTGCGATGCCTAAAAAATACTTTCATGCTCTCCCACCGTTACTTAAGGGATCATGGCAGTGAATTTGCACAAAACCATATAATTTGTGAATACAGAATAACACACTCTATACAGTTTTGTACACAATAAAAAAGCTTGGAAAGTAAATAAAACAGTTGTTTATATGTTCATGCACAAAGAAATGTGACAAATAAAAATAAGACCGAACTGTGTATAGGTCAGAGACCCTCAAAACTGCCATTATTCCTTTTCAGGAGATATTTATGAAGAGATTTAACCCACTTGTATAAGGAAGAGGAAAGTTAAATGAAAATAAATGAAAGACTACAAGAGTTTCCAAAAGTGAAGTTAAAAAATTATTAAAAGATATAGAAAAAATGGGATTCCTAACTCAGACAAGACCCAGTAAAACACCAAAATCACCATCAGATAAACAGAACTTAAAGCTTTCATCTTTGAGAGATAGAAGACAGTGTAGCTGTCAAGAAGCTGTTACTGAGTAAAGAAAATAGAAAAAAGAAACAAAGAAGCTGCTGATGTTCTCAGGACAATAGACTGACCAGCCCAGAGTCCAGACCTCAACAACAGTAAATGTGTTTGGAATTATGTGGATCATGAGAAGCTGAAAATATAACCAATTCTAAGCTTTGAGAAACTTTCAGAGAAATACTAAACTTTGGAGGTGTGGAAAAATATTTCTGCAGATTTCTTTAAAAAAAACTAAAAATAAGCCTGAGGCCACCCTGATGACATCTACCTTGCATCTGGAAATATAAACACACCACACAGCTCTGGGGGCATATTGTGCAGCGGCATTATTTTAAACAAGCTTTGATTAGGCATTTCAGAATGTCAAACCTTCAAGCAGCCTTCAAAAAGCTATGATCCATGATTGGATCATC
The DNA here is from genome assembly GCF_904425465.1 of Colossoma macropomum. Taxonomy (NCBI): domain Eukaryota; kingdom Metazoa; phylum Chordata; class Actinopteri; order Characiformes; family Serrasalmidae; genus Colossoma; species Colossoma macropomum. The sequence continues at coordinate 19,323,698 of NW_023494795.1, read as the reverse complement.
TGTAGGGCTAATCATTTCTCACATGTGGCTTAACACATCATCGTTCATTCGAAAACCCTTTTCCATCACCCTTTTTCGCATTTCAGCTTCAGCAATATTCTAACCTTTTCACCCCGTCCTAGCGATGTTTGGCTGTTTTTTGAATTTCAGTCTTTTTCCATTCAGGTTTTTTTTGTGCATTTTCAAAATTCTCAAAAAAACTGGTGGATGGAAAGCACAATACAGAAAGTCTGCCAGGGAAGGCAAAAAAACTCCAAGCGAATGCAATGTCATTGCAAATATTTTTCAGCAATGGCACTTGGGGCTCTGTACAGTACAGTATTTTATGTAATTGAAAAAGTGTATTGTTCCACAGCATTTTCAGAGGCTAATTTTGCTGTTAATGTTTTAGCGGCAACGTCATGCATTATGACTACACTCCAAACATGAACTATTCCCAAATGGTGGTAATAAGTATATAATGTACACTGATCAGGCATAACATTATGACCACCTCCTTGTTTCTACGCTCACTGTCCATTTTATCAGCTCCACATACTACATAAGTGCACTTTGCAGTTCTACAATTACAGACTGTAGTCCATCTGTTTCTCTGCATACTTTGTTAGCCCCCTTTTACCCTGTTCTTCAGTGGTCAGGACCCCCATGGACCTTCACAGAGCAGATAATATTAGGGTGGTGGATCATTCTCAGCACTGCAGTAACACTGACGTGGTGGTGGTGTGTTAGTGTGTTTTGCGCTGGCCTGAGTGGATCAGACACAGCAGTGCTGCTGGAGTTTTAAACACCTCAGTGTCGCTGCTGGACTGAGAATAGTCCACCGACCAAAAATATCCAGCCAACAGCGTCCTGTGGGCAGTGTCCTGTGACCACTGATGAAGGACTAGAGGATGACCAACACAAACTGTGCAGCAGCAGATGAGCCATCGTGTTTGACTTTACATCTACAAGGTGGACTGACAAGGTAGGAGTGTCTAATAGAGTGGACAGTGAGTGGACACAGTGTTTAAAAACTCCAGCAGCACTGCTGTGTCTGATCCACTTGAACCAGCATAACACACACTAACACACCACCACCACGTCAGTGTTACTGCAGTGCTGAGAATGATCCACCACCCTAATATTATCTGCTCTGTGAAGGTCCATGGGGGTCCTGACCACTGAAGAACAGGGTAAAAGGGGGCTAACAAAGTATGCAGAGAAACAGATGGACTACAGTCTGTAATTGTAGAACTACAAAGTGCACCTATATGGTAAGTTGAGCTGATAAAATAGACAATGTAATTATAACCTCCATGGCTAACTAAGATTAAAGCACATTACCTAAGGTCTTTAACTCAGTCTTATAACTCTGCTCGTCTTTAGCTAGCTAAGCGTTTAGTTTATCTGTGTGTTCTGCAATGAACACCCATTAACAATGCTGCGAGGTTACACGGATAAAACACCCTGATGAATGTTGTCATGTTATTGTGGTTGATTTGCTAGCCAAGGGGCATTATTGCATTTGATCCTACCACATCTTTGTAATGAAACAGAGAAGAGCAGCTGCGCTCCTTTTAAAACATTTTCCAAACCACATTGTTGTGTCTAGCGTATGAAGAGATATGTCTATTGCCTATAGCACGTGTTCATTGCCACACATACATGGCTGCCTGTAGCTACTAAAACCTGCTTATGAAGAGTGACTCGTACGCTGAAGTATGTGTAGTAGATCATCTCTATAGATAGGGCCTGTGTTTCTTTCATGTCTTTTTTTCCCACTGTTTTGTTTTCTTTGTGTAAATGCTGCCTTTAGTTTCCTTTCATTCATCTTGCTGACCTATGAGGAAATCTCTTCAGCCTCATAAACTCTCACCTGACTTCATGCCTACAGTCAATTTCACACTTACTTACTTTCTCTAACTATTTCACTTAATATTTTCCAATTCAGTTCAAATATCATTATTCCCTCTCATAATATAAAACCAGTTGTGGACAAGTGTATAAAATTATGCTAACATGCGACTCCTGAGCAACTTCACAGGTTTCAGATAATGTATAGAACAAGGAAGCTGTGCATTTTAGAAGAATCCAGAATGATGAACTGAACTGCAGATGATTCTCAAAAGTAAAGAAATGTCAAAAATGGAAATCAGATCTCAAGGCAGACAACTTAACAAGTAACACTTCACTGTAGGGTACTGTTCTTATGGCTACATGACACCTACATAACCTTGTCATGACGAATGACATAACCATACATACATGTTTATAAATGCTTATTCCAACAGTCATTTGCTATAATGGTTACTTTTGTGAACTTTGACCAAAGTTAGCTAAAGTAGCCCTTATGATGGATGATACTTATTAGAATAAGCATTTATAAACATTTATGCAGAGTTATGTCAGTTGTCACCTCATGTAGCCTTATGAACAGCATCCTACAGTAAATTTTTAACATAAGTGATTTCAAACTTTTCAATGATAGTGTCCATTGAAGGGGAAAAGTTTTTCTACTAGTTTCGATGCAATATTTAACAAACTGCAACAATAGAAAAGTAGAAAAGACAATGGCAAGCAGTAATACTGTATGTTCTATAAAAAATGTTTCAGTAAAACTATAATAATGACATTGGAGACTTTGACTGTCATGCCTACCTTGACTATGCTTCCTGAAAAAGCCCACGTAAAGCAACTCCTGAACAAGTTTGGTCGACTTAATGGCATTTTTGGCGATTTTATGGCAACTGACAGCTTTTTGAGGTAGCTCTACTGTATTCACGACCTCTAGAGGTGTTTCCGAGTCAAGACCAAGACCAGGAGAGGTGACACCGACACAAGAATAAATTTTTTAAAAATAAAAAAGAAAGAAGAAAAAAAAATGAAATTCAATTGTAGTTCATTGTACATTTTTATCATTCACTGTATATGGAATATATTAATAAATATTCTCATGCATTATATTTTGTGAAAAGTAACATTAAATGATTCATATCCTAAAAATATCATGAATTATTCTATACTAAAGTCTTAGTCCAACTTTGCATTAAAACCTTTAGAAGCAAAGGATGGTGAGGCTATTTTCTGTGCCTTTTTCTCTAAAACATTTAGATTCAGAATCACCACCTAAAGTCAACCAATCATATATCAAACAACATACATGCATTTTTACTATTGAATGAAAACATAGCAGTAATAAATTCTGTTCTGCCCTCAGGGGATGTTTTAATCTTGGAGACAACAAGCATCAACAAAAAAATAATAGTTAAGCCATCATGGAAAGTAGAAATAAGATTTAATAATCGAACAGATTTCATGTAAACATGTAAAAATAGGACACTTTTATTCCGTTTGAAGGTGACGTTGATACTCAATAATGATAGAAAAAGTTTCCAGTCACCTCAGACGGACGCATCACACCTGACTTGTCTCAAGAACAAGTCCACCTTATCCTGAGACCGAGATCCATTAATTCACGGTCTGAGGACAGACTTGAGTACTACAACACTATTATGGGCATTGGTGAACTCCTATTCTGTTCCCTGAAGATGAGCTGAACTCAAAAAAGCTATGAAATAAATTGCTTTTTCATTTTTTTACAGTGTATCTAACACTTTTTGTGTATATAGCATATATAGTGTTCCTGTGTTGCACCATGATCCTGGAGGAATGTTGTTTTGTTTCACTGTGTACTTGTATATAGCTGAAATAACAATAAAGCCTCTTGAACTTGAACTTTAACACAGACAGTGGTACACAGTGAAAGAGTAGGACAGTCACTAAATTATGGGTACCATTTAGCATAAAGAAATACACACTGAGCAGCTGAGTGGAGCATTAGCTCTATAAATTAGTTCACTGTTCACTGTCGAGCAAACTGCATTTGACAATGAGTGTAAATATACATATAGACACTCACTCTGTAAGTGCTACTCTGCTCTGAGACATACAATGAGCTTGCTGGCAGTCACTGTGTGATTTGAATAAAGGGCTATGCGCTGATGAGGGATGATAATGCATCAAGCACCAGGAATGCTGACAAAGCCCATAGGCTAATTTGACAGACTGCAATAGCATAAACACATACTCAGACATTAAAGGGTTGGGATCCCTTCAGAACTACATACGGAGAACAGTTTCAACTTGCCCAGACAGCAGGTTGGTTATACTGAGCATGAAGATAGTAAGTTAGTAAGATATGTATTGTGTTCATCTTGCAGTTGTAGAACCAGCAGGTGGTTTAACTAGCTCAAGTAAAACTAAAACAATAAACTGTGAAAAGATAATAAATTGAATATTAAATTATGAGGGTATTGAGGCAGGAATCAGACAGGAGTTTCCTTAATTCAACGTCCTTCATTATATCTGCGACCACAGCTGTACCACATATTCAGGGTTTTTGGTTCAGGCACTTTGGACTGCTGGGGGTCTCTGAGAAGTTGTTTGGAAAACACTGCAGCAAACTTCACATTTTTATGGCTTGTCTGTTAATTGTAGGGAACAGTTTCTTTGTGTGATCACTCTCAGTGAGAACCGTATGCCCTAAATAGAAAATAACCCTTTGTGAAAAAGCATTTTCCTCTGAGTTAGCAGGTGATGAATCGCTTACTGATGACTGAACAAAGATGTAGGAAACCACATATGAGGACGCATGAAGAGACTAATTAAAAGTCTTTGGGAAAGGGACAAAAAAAAAAAAACAACAACAAAATGTCATGAAACGTGTGGTTTCTTAGAGGGTGATTTTTAACTACCATTCTTGAAAGGAAACAGAAATTTATTGTGAATATACACACGAATCAGACAGGATGTGAACCAGCCACCAAAGAAGAACTTAAATGTGCCCTTTTTTAGCTTGTTTCCCAAATTTTGTCAACAGGGATTGGACTTTCATCTCACAACTTGGAAAACCATAGTACTGTAGAGCAATGTCAGAGTGGGTAATCGAGAGGTGTGCCGGTAGCTCTTTGGGCCAGTAACTGTGAGTTAATATATAAACTCATGCCTGTAACTGAGTCTCATAAGGTAAGTAGAGATTAGATGGTGCTAAAGTTAGCTTCTAATTTTATTTCAAATGATATAACAGTTATATTCAGATGCCTGCATGGGTGCTAGTATGTAACTGCTGCACTATTTAAGGTGGAATGGAAAATTGAAAAAGAACCTAACATCAGCTTTGAGAGATTAGTATATCCAATTCAGTACAACAGTGTAAATCTGCTCTACAGACTTCATTACTTTTTTGCATTACTGATGTAGCTGCAAGAACTGCAAAAACCAAGGTGGCACTGAGAAGACCTGATTTAAAAGGTTTCTTAAGAAAAACTCGAGTAAGTGAGCAGTGAGAATTGCTGACCTTAACTTGCTTAGCTAGCATGTAGCACAGTGGTGCACAACTCCAGTCCTGCAGGGCCAGTGTCCAGCACAGTATGCGAATGTCCCTACTAACCTCAGCCTCAATACACCCATTAGACCTGATATTAAAAGATGAGTTGATTCAGGTGTGTTTGAGCAGGAAAATCACCAAATTGTGCTGGTCACAAGCCCTGCAGGACTGGAGTTGTGCACCCCTGATGGAGCTTATCGACTGTCATGATTATGTCACATTTAGGATAAAAGCTTTCACCAGTTTTCATTTTACAACTAGCTACTCACCTAGGTTATCTCAGTGTAGCATATAAATAATAAATAAGACTGAGAAACCATGATACACTATTGTATCATACATTTGAATAGATACATAATCTACACTATATGCCCAAAGGTTTGTAGAAATCGATTTATCCAACATTTCCTTTGTCCCTACTTTTGCTTCAGTAACAGCCTCTACTCTTCTGGGAGGACTGCTGTGAGGATTTGATTGCATTCAACCAAAAGAGCAGTAGTGAGGTCAGGTACTGTTGGATGATTAGTTCTGGAGCACAAATGCATCTCCAACTCGTCCCAAAGGTATTGGATGGAGCTCCATCACTGCAGAGAACATAGTTCCACAGCTTCACAGTCCAACACTGAGAGGCTTTATACCCCTCTAGGTGATGCTTGGCATTGGATGTGCTGACTTTAGATTCATGTGTAGATGCTTCAGAGTGTCCAATTCTATTGCCAATGCTTTTCAATGAAGATAGTAGCTGAATTCACTAATTAGAAGGGATGTCTGGATGACCTTGGACATATCATTTATGTTCACATAGATTTAATATATTGATGTCTGTAATGCTTTTTCCTGTAGAAAGCACAAAAAAATTACCATTAAATGTACACAAGAAGAATTTAAAATATAGGCATTGGAATTACGACATTAGCTTCTGATTTCTTGGTATTGTATCACAAAGAATATAGTGGTGTTGCCCATGCCTAGAGCTAAATCAACAGTCCACGTGCCTGTATCATATGATTATCAGAAACCACAAGTGGGCAGATCGTCAAAGATATGAATTACTTGCTCAATAAGCAAGCAAAACAATGTGCTTGCAAATACAAAACAACAAAAAAGGAAATTACTAGAATGGCTCTCCAAAGAATTTGAACAGAATTTAGCTGGGTAGACAGCAACCTCTTACCCTTTGGTTGTGAATTAGCAATGTTTTCTGTGGTGGATCCTTGGTTTAGGACAAGAAAGTATGGGGTCTAAACAAGTATTTTATTAATATGCCACCCCTAATGATGTCCACTCTATAGTACTTATATGGTGGTTTTGAGTTATGAGGCCACACAGGGTAAAATGCAGTGGGGAACCTTCAGGGCCTCCTAAACCTTTAGAGAAGGCCTAAAAATGTCAAAAGCTTGAAATGTCAAAAGGAAAATGACCTAATCAAGGAGATCAGTGGTATCTAGGTAAATACAGCCTTGTAAGCTTTCATTGGTGAGGTCTTCAGGAGCTGAACTGAAGGTCTAAAGCCTCAGATTAATCATTAATATATTTAGAAAAAGACAGTTGAATCAACTAATCATCTTCTGATTTTCATATGCTTGAATAGGAGTGGTAACCGAACCAGGTTTTAGTCAGTTGTTAGAAATGGAAAACAGAGGCAGCCGATAAATGCCAAGGCTCTATAGAACTGCAGCATACAAGGTAAAATATATGTTTATATCTGTTATAAGCTTATCATATAGACTGTCTTTAACAAGCTTACAGGCTTACAAGCTTATAAATGTCCAGGTTTAATCTAGAACCTAGTTTAGTGCTTATGCACTATTAGAAATCAAATGGGGTGCTAGCAGAAATTAACTAGTGGTTTTTTACTGTAGAGATTTTTTTTCTTGTTTTTGAGTTTTGACATTTATGGCCCAAACTGCTGGACTAGTTCCAACAGTCATACTTCACTACTGGTAAGATATATCCCGTGTTTTCAGCCCTACACAGGCTTTCCATTCCGTCCTAATCCTGGATCACTCCAAACCATATTACAGAGGAAAACAAAACAATATTTGCCTTTCAAGACCCAAGAGAGACCTGAGATGTGCATATTAATATAAACATGGAAAAGAGTGACTACACAGAGGCAATGGAAAACTCCAGAAATTTTCTTACTCATCTTACTGTTTCACACACACTGAGACTCAGACACTGTTGCACATATACAAATCACACTGTTTCCATGGCATGTTTGCTGACCTATATGGTGACTCAGACCTGATTAACAGATGACAAGATTGAAATATCCTGTGAGTTTAGCTCAGGGCTCTGATCTAAAATATATACAGACCTAGTGGGTTTAATGATAGAAATTTCAAAGAGAAATATACTGTACAGAAGCAAGAGTAGGAGACAGCAGGGTACAATCTAACACAATTTGTCTATTGATAAAACTTTAAAAAATATTTAAGCAAAAATACAAGCAAAAATACAAGTTTCTACTATGAACGAAAATACAAACTTTGAAGCCTATTATTTGTGAACATTTGAGCTTAAAGTGGATTGTGTATGAATGTTAGAACTTACCCAATAAGCACATTTATTTGTAACAGATGGCAGGGCTAGTTAACTTTTAAAGTCTGGTAAACTGATGCAAACTCTATTAATTCAATGTAATTATTGTTATTTCACCAAGTAAGCTTTAAAAAATACATACTTACTAGGGGTGGGAATCTTTAGGCACCTCACAATTCGATTCGATTACAATTCAGAGGGCTGCGATGCGATGCGATTATAAAACGATTATCGATGCATCTTTTTTTTCTCCATACAGGATTTCTATCTTCCTACTGTCTAAAAACTTCGTGGTTTTAAAGCAAAGTATTTGTAATGATCCATAATGTAAATGTATTATGGATCATTACAAATACTTTAAATATAAATATCTTTTAAATATACTTTAAATATCTAAAATATCTTTTATTAATAAATCAAATGGACATGATGTGGCAAGTGAACTAGAAGGCTCTCATTCAGATCCAGTAGCGAACGAAGAAACAGAGATCAAGACGAACATTGGGAGGACTTATTCGCATTTATAAGCAGCGCGGTTGGTTAAATCTGCAACGAGAAACTGTCTTGCTCTAAAAAGTTGCGAAAATGAACTCGCTTCTCTTTCGAATTTTCCCGTTCCACCTTAAATGGTGCAGCAGTTACATTCGGCGCCTAAGGCAGAATTTAAGGTGGAACGGGAAAATTAGAACGAGAAGCTGGCGAATGAGAAGCGACTTCAGCCTCGTAAAACAGCCGGATGTTGAGACATTTTACAAGAAACTCTTCCAGTTTTGAAGAAAAGTTTTCTGGCGGAGATGTGAGGAAAGCTTAAAGCACAGCAAAGTAAATCTGCGCTCTCGTTTATATTTTTAGCCCATACTAGGATATTAATACATACTAAGACATACTGGGCATTAAATGTTGTGGTTCCTGAGGTGGTTTGACTTTGTTGAAAGGACAAAATGGCTCTTCTTATCATTTGTGTTGTGACTCCTGACCTGACCTGGCTTTAATACAGAGGGAGCCGGTCGGATTTCTCGCTCACCCAGTTGTGTTTTTGTTATGTGCCGCCACAGACTGTCCGGGCGCTGCATTTACCCACTGCCAGTTCCGCCTTTTGCGTTCCGTCAACATTACATTATAAATTAAATATTTAGAAAATCGATTTTTGACATTTGTGAATCGATTCAGAATCGTTCACGTCCGCATCACGATGCATCTAAGAATCGAATTTTTCCCGCACCCCTAATACCTACCTACCTAAATACATACATATGTATGCATCAGAATACGGAAATGTGAACGACTCTGTCAGTTATTGGGAAATTATGTTTTCACTGCAAATTTGAACAGCAAATAGCATAATACAGTTGAAATCTATTGTATTTGCATGATGTCTATAGTTCACAGATTATATATGAATTAAAAGTTCTGTTTTGAAATAATTTTGAAAGAAAATGGGAATCTCATTTTTTTTGGGCTGCTTCTGTCTGTCTAGCCCTCAGCGGTAGTTATGTGTTTTGAAACAGTGCTGATTCAAATACTACAGGTGTGAATCCTGTGTCATACATACACTAGTCGGTAGTAAGGAAACACTGATAATGACAAATGGTGAATGAAATGGTGAATATTGAGAAATATATGTCTGATAGCTGCCAAAATTGATGACATTGATGATGCTGCAATATGAGAAGACAACAAAAAGAATGATTCACTTTAGTCTGTTTAACTACATTAACTACCACATTTTACACCACAGTGTGCTCCCCTACGTCTCACACTTGCCACTGATTGTTGGCTCTTGCCTTCATTGGAATTACTGTGAATATCTGGCTTATCACTCATTTAATGTCAGAGGTGGAAAGTACTGAATCACATGTACTCTCGCCACTGCACTTGAGTACAGTGTCCCCTGTAATGGTACTTTCTGGAGTAAAATGAAGTCCAACATAATATTTAATGAAATTCTTTTACTTCACAGTTTTATTTTCAATAATATTACAGAGTAAAAATAAATTGAGCATATCTGAAGAAAGCGTGGTTTAATTTAAAAGACTCAGTTCTGTTTCAGCCAATCAAAAAACAGAGCAGTTCCCAGCCGCAAAAACACTGCAGAGAGATGGCGAGTCTAGAGGAGCCAGAAAGAGAACTTCACAAGCACACAGGAGGAACAGACTTTATCCAAACGGTCATCATTTGTTTCCAAATGAACTGAAGATAACGGCGTTATCAGCTGCTGAACATGAAACCTGCCGAGATCTCTTTCCACAACTCAGCTTCAACCGGAGGGAGTAAGGTTAGCTAGTTACCTAGCTAGCTAGCTAATCCTAGCTAAACACGTAGTGTTAAGCTAATTTACTGTGTTTACAGTTTCCTTCTTACTTTACTGTTTTATTATAAAATGGTGGCTATTTAGCTAGCTGTCAGTGTCAGCTAGCTAGCTCCTTTAGTTAACACTGGTGCCAGTGCATGTAAAATACAATTTTTCTAGCAGGGATTAGTATTACCTGCGGTAATTTAAATAATTACGAACGAGCTCTATGATTTTAATCCGGTACAAATCTGCCATGTCTGCAGTTTTCACAAGTCTGTTAAGTAAAAATTCCGGAGTGAATTAACATTACCTCCTATAATTGGCCAAACTCAGAGCTCCTCTATAGCCTCCCCGCAACAACAAAACCGGGAAATAGGAAACTGATAATGCTGAAGCTGGCTTCCTATTCTCCAGCTTCTTGCTCGAATTTTCCTGTTCTACCTTAAATGGTGTAACAGTTACATTCTGGTGCCTCGATAGTAAAAAAAAAAATCAACCAAGAAGCTGTCGAATAAGAAACTGATGTAAACTTCATAGAAAACAGCACCTCCCATTATTTTATTTTTTGTTGAAGACAAGACTAACAGCTAAAATGGAGCTCGATTTGACCCAGTTAATTAATCCTTAGGTTTATGGCAAGACTACTGAAATCCACAACATTTGTGGTGTTGGCCAAAATACAAAGAGAAGGAAAGTGAACTCGAAAACACTTCTTGCAAGGCAGTGCATATTCTGTCTTGTTGGGAGGCATTTGTTACATTGAATGAACCCACTTTATAAACTTTATTAACCCACTTTATAATGCTAGCCTACCCTTTAGCTGCACAACGTGTTCTTATTGTTTGGTTACCTGGTGCTAGTTGCATAATGCTGATGTAATCTGGGCTATCTGGGGTCATTTGGGGAAATTACAGAGATTGTTTATCCAGTGCAAATCAGACAGTCAAACCACACACATTATCACTGGACCTCCTCTGCTAAAACTAATCCAGCTTGAATATGACTTAAAGTCCTGCTGGAACTAGATTAGTTTTACATAGGGAGGACTTGCAATATGAGAGATTACTGACAAGATCTGTGATTTTAATCCAGTATGAATCTGCCATGTCTGTAGTTTTTACAAGTCTGCTGTGTAATAATTCCTGAGTGGATTACCTCCTATAATTCACAGAACTCAGAGCGCCCCTTCAGTAATGGATCAACCTCACAGTAATGAAGCCTAATAGCAAAACCAGGTAATAGAACGGCGTCTCTAAGATAAAATCGAGCTTGATTTGACACAATTACTTAATTCTCAAGTTAAAGACAAAACTACTGAAATCCACAACATTTAATGCAGCATTGGAAATTACCACCCAACCTTGGCCAAATGTGGGTGATTTTTTTGTAGTGGTGGGTGAATTTACCTACCAGGCACAGTGGCAGGTGATGAAAAATGAATGACCCTGGGGGTATGTCTACAAATTATGACATTACTCATTTAATTTCATTTAATCAGCTGCCCGCAAAATTACACAGATTTCCCTGATACAATCAACACAAACAGCTTCCAGCACATAGCAAACTCATGCTCTAATAGTTCAGTATTTTACTCTTTCGTTATAACAGGTTGTAACAAAGAAGAAAGTGTTTCACTCCGGCTCCTTCTGAGTGCTGCACGTTTAGGAGTCACTAACAACAGGAGAGTTAATTTAGTCTATTGTGTGCTGCAAGTATCCTTTACTAACTGTTGTTAAGGGATGTAGGATGTTTGTTAGTCGTGTACTTGAGTTAGTTTCACTTTCACAGATGCAGTTTAGTTTACAGCGGTAGTGAGGTGTGAGGTTGTAGCTGCTGTGATCAGCACTTAGCCGTTACCATTGTAGCTGTTAAATGCTGAGCGGACAATGTAACTGTGATATTCGCAATCTGTGGCTCAGGTTAGTGAACATTTACTCACTGTTAGTTAGACAACTTATAGTTCCATTGTTGGGACTAAAAACCACGACTCATCAAAATGTCACATCCAAGTAAGAAAGATCTGTATTGTGGGGAAGATGAATGCTTGGGAATCTGCCACGGAAACTTCAGAATCTTATTCTGATGAGCAAGAGTGACATTAAACTGGGATTGGGGATAAGGATGGGGAGAGGAATGTTTTTTTTTATCTGTGTGTGTGGGTGTGTGTGTGTAATATGTGTGTGCATTAGAGAGAGAATGTCAGTATTTCCTCAAGAGCTTGAATATTTAGGCTACCTTATGACATAAAATAGCCTATTTACCTAAATAATCAAGCTTGAATATTGTTGCTCTCGTGTTATTTTTCTCACGCAGTTAGACACTGCTGGTTACAACAAGAAAGTGACTACTGAAAAACTGAGTGGCTGGTAGATTGTGGAATCTGGTAAAACTAATCTGGCTTGAATAGAGCTTAATACAGATAATGGTGCACCAATCCGGTACTCTGCATTTGATCGGCCCGATACTGATCTTATTAAGCAAATCAAATATCGGCTAGATGTATCCAATGCCAATTCAATACCTCTGATGCTGCATGCAGAGGCAATGGTCTGCAGACCGCAGTGGTGTGCGGAATGCTGCGTCAGGAGTTCAATGTTTTCAACTTCTGCCGTTGACCGGAGCAGTGGAATAAACTGAACGTTGATGGCACCACAGTCACCATGGCAACATTTGCGTGGCTTTATGCTGCCTTTGGCTGCGAACCACTTTAAGGTGCGAAATTATGTTTTGTTTTTTGTTTTTTTTCAACACAAACCCAGAATTAGCCACGGTTGCTCTTCACTCGAAGCGTGTAATTGCAAAATGTGATAAACATCAAAAACACTTTCTGTTTTTATTAACAGAATAGAAAGCTCAAACATGTAATAATAATGAATTACAGCCAGACTTCTTTATTTAAGGAAATCAGCAAGCGTGAAATCTGCCACCGATGTTTCTTTACGCTACAGCATGGCAGAAAAAAAGCTCCATGTAGGAACTTACTTTACTGTATCAGCTTTGCGAGCGAAAAACTATTTCATACATTCATATTTCATATATGTACGCCAAAAAAGTAATAGTTAAATTCAAATACACACACAAAAACACATTTTCTAAGCCGCTTATCCTTCTGGGTCGCGGGGGGAGCTGGAGCCTATCCATGTGGTCACTGGGCAAGAGGCAGAAAACACCCTGCACTGGTCGTCAGTCTATCGCAGGGCTAAATTCAAATAATGTTGTTAAATATTGAAATGAATAACAAAAGTTCCTCATGTTAGAAATCCTCAATTTAAACGTCAGCTAACAAGACAGACACACTTGACACAGCTGGATGTATTACAGCAACTTGTAATGTTTACAAAGCTAAAGTTTTGAGGGTTAAACGTCACATTTTCTTTGAATGTTTATGTTTCACAACTTTATTGTTGCACTGAAAAGTTTACACTGGAATTACAATTACTGTTTATTTTGCTATTGCATTATCCAGAAGCATATTAACAAAATTTAATAACAAAGATTTTTTGTAACTCATTCTTGTATTTTATTCTTATTAATTTGAACATGCTGATTTTAAGGCGTTTATGTTTTGTTCCTTTTGGTACTACATAAGAATTGTCTTCAGTGCCTCTGTGCTTATTAAATTGAACAGTTCAGCACCATGAGCAGGAACCCAGTCCTTAATATGGAAGACGGACATTAGCTCCCTGATGACATGCTTGGTTTGGCCCATTTTTTGGCCTAGGTCTGCACTAATGTTGGCTTTGCTGATATGCTCAGTTCCACATCTTTTCTGTTTAGATACACACTGAAAAGAAAATGAACCACTAGTCTAAGCCAGTAGCATTGTGTGAATTCCAGGGTGGAATCATTGGATAGTAAGAGTGGCAAAATTCATTCAGATGTCCAAGCAGCAAATGTAGTTCTTCCAGTGTATATTCTGCAGTATTGATGGTGGATGGAAAAGAAGTGGTAGCAAAACTCAGATACCTCCAGGGAATACTTACAAAGACTAGCAACTGGAGCTAAAAGACTGGTTGGAAAATATATATATATATTATATATATATATATATATATATATATATATATATATATACATACAAATATAAAAAGTATAAAAAGTCAAACATGAATAATGAAAAGGGTTTCAGAGTTTTCAAGTCAAATTATAGCATAATCCTCTTACTTTATATGCAGAACACAGTTGGTCTATTTCATGTGGATTAGGAGTCTCATTCTTTAGTTGCCTCCATGCTAGTGCAATCAGCATTGGGGCTTTAGGCCTAAACCTCCAACGGCGCATTCTCATCATTCTATTAAACTTATTTGCTGTTGGAGATTGAAATAGAATCTAAATAGAAATCTAAATGGAAGGCAATAGCAAAATATGGATGTGATTCATATAAAACATTTTGTGTCTGTCGTACATTACTAGCAAATCACTGGCTGCCTGCTTTACAGCCATCTTACATCCTCCAGCGATTTATCGGTTCAAACGTCAACTATCTATTAGAAACATGTGTCTCATATTAAACTCTTCCCCTCCACTTCAAATAAATCAGGCATACTTGACACTCAAGTTTATTGAAGCCGTATTACTCATAGCCACGCACAGACTGCAGCGTCTTAAACGTTTACATATTTGAGATGACAGATTTATAAAAAACCTACATGATACAAATTTAAATTAATTCCATACTGTAAAACAGATTTGGTCGCAATTAAATCAGTAAAGGAAGAAGGAGAGCAAGCATAAAAATGATATGACCCCATTCAGCTGGTTGAAGTAATGTTTCCACTAAGTTGACGGAGAAGAACATAACGAACAAAACATAATCAGTACATTCTGTGCTGCCAAAGTGGCTCCAAAAGCAATCACTGGGTTATGGAGCTCTTCTTCCACATTGCATTGTGTTGCTGAGGCCCTGGTGGTTGTAGAGAAATATGTTTGTAATATTCTTAATCTAAGAGGCTGCACTAAAACAACAAAAAGTCTTGTTTAAATCTTTGTTATTCAAATCCAAAACTGCTTTTTTTACATAACAGTATAATTTTGTTTCATGCACCCATAAACTTGTGGCTAACCTGAAAATATCAATTTAATACAACAGTGGAGCTGTAGAGATTTTTCATTTATTTCTTTAAGTTTACAGAATTTGAAGACTACAGTCGCCCTTAAAATTCTCTAAAACATTGATGAAGAGTAGATCAATAGCAATGCCCAAAAATTACTTTGGAAAAAAATTGTTGCTAAAAGAAAAAGTTTGGATGTTTTTATTCTCCTGAAACGTTAGCATTTTGGTAGATACAAGGTTTTGTTCCAGCAATGACGATATACAACAACGTCAGAGCTTTTTAACGTGCATACTTCAAAAAAGGTGGGAGCCACAAACTGCTCTTTGAGTAGTGCTATAGAACAGGGATGTCCAGTCTTATCTGCAAAGAACCGGTGTGGCCAAACAAAGCAGCTGCAGAACTTGATCAGTTTGACCAACTAATTTAACAAGTGCAGGGGTTGGCAACACAAGGCTCCTGAGCTGCATGTAGCTCTTTTACTGCCCTGTTGTGGCTCCACAACAGAATTAAATTTTTAGGTAAAAATAAAATAATCATCCTTTGCAGTAAAATAAACCTCTGCTGATCATTCTAACACAGTTAATAAATGGCCTTAAATGCTGGAGTTAATGTAGCCCATATCTGCTAATTCACCCTTTAACCCTGAAGGTTGGTGCAAAGACTGCTGGTCACAGCAACACAGACAACAGTCTCGCCTAGCTAGTAACTTACGAAAAGCCGAAGAGACAAATTCAAGATGAACATCGATAATTTGGGGACAAATGGAATTATTGCATTTATTAGCACTCCAGCTCATTTGCTGATATTTTTCTGCAACAAGAAACTGTCAAACACTAAAAATTCACGAAGCTGAAGTCAGCGTCTCATTCGCCAGCTCCTTGTTCGAATTCTCCCCTTTTACCTTAAATAGTGCAGCAGTTCTGGCGCCTCAGGTGCCATTTAAGGTGTAATAGGAAAATTCGAGCAAGAAGCTGGTGATTGAGAAGCTCATTTCAGCCTTGTAAAAAATCGAACATTGAGAGACATTTTACAAGAAATTATTTCACTTTTGAGAAAAAGTTTCCTGCAGGAGATGCGAGAAAAGTGACTATAGCTGAGCTAAAGCTTAAAGCAGAGCAAAGTAAAGTCTGCATTTTCATTTATATTATATTTTTAGCCTATACTAGAGCATTAGTACATACTGAGACATATATACAGCTAAGATGGTAAAATGGACATAAAACCCTGTGATTAGTGGAGAAAGGTAGATTGAATGGCAGAAAAAGCCACCTTTTGGTGGCCAACTTAAGGGTTAAACTTGAAAAGTATAATTTAGAGAAGGGTCTGGGACTCCACATTTATCTAAAGCAGAGTCACTTAATACGCTCGGATTAGTGTAAATGATGTGAATGTTGCTGAACCTCGCAGAATACTGTCTATAGAAGCAGTAGAATCTGACACGTTTGACAGGGTCCAACAGCTAAAGTGTGGAAATACAGGCTAGCATTAATAATAATAGACACTTTTTGATGTTCGGTCTGTTTTGTAAATATTTTGGAGACTGTCAGTTAATGCTGAAATTCCAGAGACGTGCCCTGTCCAGAAAAATAAACACTAATCGCTGCTCTGTTGAGTCCTGGATGTGAACTTGTTATTTCGTTCATACCATTGGCAGGCTCTAGCTACAGAAGTATAGCTTATTTTGCCATGCTTCGAAATATCAGGCTCATGTCAGTTCACATTAAAAACAGACACCAGCACTGCATGACACGCTTTTATGCTCTGGCACTGACAAGGAAAGCCACGTTATCTGAAAAAAATGTGCAATAGATATATTCAAAATTCTTTTGGAAAATGTAAACTATTGAGTGAACTGCTGGATCGCAGATTGAACCGAAACAGTATGAATCAAAGGAATGAAAAAAAGATCAACTATTTTAAATCCAAAACCTTGGCGAGCAGAATTTGTGACAGCTCTGCTATATGGTGATGCGATAAGTAGTCCAACCCAACAGTGAGCAGGCCCGCTCAAAAATAGAATGGTACATTCCAAACCAATATAACAGCGGCAGCTCACCATCAGAAACCCGCAGTAAATGGCAAAATTATTGCGTGTCCATTTTGAGGCACGCCTAAAAAACCCCACTGTGTCCACATGTAATACCACTAACATCAGGTAGCACTTAAATTTTCTTCGCTCCAATGTATGACTAAACATGCTGCCCAATATCCAAACAAGGCAAGCAGGACAGAGTGTTGCTTCACTTTGTCCATCACAATGCAGTAAAGACACCATTCCTTCAATAACAGGATATGGTCACAGTTAGCAATGCTTAAAATGTGCGTAAACAGCATTTTTTTTTAGTAAAGCCTTGCTTCTGTTTTTCAACTTTGGTTTAGCTGCCCACTTCCATCTCTCTCTCTCTTTTTTTAAGTAAGGTCATTTGGTCATGTAACCAAGAGCACTGTTTTGTAATGTGAAGATGTACAAATGTAATTTAGAGCCCTGTGGACATTTGTTTAAAACATAAGTATTTATGTTAGGTTAAATGCCTAAAGCAGTGGTCACCAACCCTGGTCCTGGAAACCAACCTTCGTGCAAAGTCTAGTTCCAACCACAATCTGCCACATCTGCTCCAGCTATTTAACTTTTTCAGAAGATCTTGATTATTTGGATCAAATGATACATGTTAGGCAGCATGCAGGTTGGCAGGGATGCAGCCAAGGGATGGCCAGGGTGACCACAATCCTGAGAAGCATGGCTTCTCATAAGCTCCTGGCTAACCCAAATATGGATAGCGAGATCGTCAGCTCTCATCAGTGAATTGCTCACCACTGAAAGGTTCTGCTACTTTGGGTAAATAGTTTTACTGCCTTTAGGGCAGTTACCAATCAGTTATGATCTGATGATGCACTCAGTAATCAGCATGTCTCTCCTCTCCTGTCCTTAGCTAATGCTAACATGATGCTACTAAATTCTTAATGCTATTCTTGCTCATTTTGCATAAGGAAGCTGCCTACATTTACTTCCTACATTAGCGAAACCATTTAAGATCACCTAAATAAATCTCTAGATCACTATATTACAGAATTTTTATTATGCTGTTTCTGGTTTATTGGTTTTCAGGTTTTCACATAAACCTAGTTGAAAGCAGCACAAAATCACTTTGTTTTCTTTAAAGAGTAAAACTGCATTTAAAAATGTGGTTAAACAAATATTGTTAATATTCATATAATTATAACCACACTAATAATTACCCGGTGCACTTTAGCAGTGCTGCTCTGTGAGCTACATTATATAAGGTAAGCTATACAAAGGTAAGACGAAGTAACTTTCAAAAAAGGGTAACTACTATCACTAATAACCAGCATCTGTCTTTATCATGTAAGCTTAATACTGAATACAGACAGACTGAATACTCAATACATAGGTGTTTAATGATGCTGGCTTGATTTCATCAAAGGTGAATCCTAAAGCTACAGTAGGTTTGCTTGTTACCCACTAAAAGATAGTTCTTTCATATTATCACTACTCACTTTTTTCCTTAGCAGTTTGCCACCTCAATAAAATCGCTTGGTCTAAACTGGCCACCCCATTGAAAAGGTTCTGATAATGCACCTGCAGGTTTAAACTAAACTCTGCAGGACAGTAGATCTCTAGGAGAAGGGCTGGTGACCACTGGCTTTAGAACCAACTCTAAAGTTGAAATGTTGCAACTGTCAAAAACCCAAGTTGTGCCTGTCAAAAACAAAAGTGCTGAACCTTAAAAACTTAAACTCAATTATGTATCGTTTCATGTTCCACTCATACATTTTCTTGAAGAGATTTTACACAGCACACATAAGAAAAAGGAAAAAAAAACTTAAGGACAAAATTCACTTAAGATGTTTTATGCAAGTGACCACTGGCATCTTTTAGAGAGCGGAAGCAAACTCAATTAATACTGCCATTAGATTGTTCTTCTTCGAAACAAGACACAGCCAAACCTCAGTAGGCCATGACTTAATGCTGTTAATGTCTCTCTCTATTGCACTGCCTTGATCTGCATACTTTTGGTGAAGTTACTGGGAGCATATAACCCAGAGCAAAAGCAGAAGTATATCTCTAAGTTGGTCTTCAAAGCACCCACTTAAAGCTTAGAACACTGAGCGCCCTGTAAATCAGCCTTGACTGATATCTTCCTATTTCCATAGGAAGCGTGGAGTGGTGCACAGACGTCACTGTCATAAGCTGAACAGCACTGGTATACAGCTAATAAAAATGCTTCATTTGTCTTTCACCCACACTGTCTTATGGGTGTGCTGTCACACAGATGAAAAACTTTGAATTAAATGTGTAGGTTCTGGTTTGGGGTAAGGGACTTAAAATATAATAACTGCCAGTTATTCTATATAAAAAATAGATTGCATATAATATATATTATATATAATAAAGATTAGCATAGCTACATGAACATCTATGCTTCAGAGAAATGCAGCTATAGCTATTAACTACTGGGAGCTACTCTTAGATAAATGAGTTGTCTCTGATGCTAATTTAAGTTATGATAACCTGCCAGTGCAACTATTTGTTGTAAGTATTGTATGTGTCACATACTTCATCATACGTTTACCTACAGTACAGGAGCAATAGGCCTCATTCAACTCTTCTAAATAAGAAATTTCCTCTTAAAATCCACTTACACAGTTTTCACAAAGATCATGACAACCAACGTTTTCATCATCATCATCATCACTTTTTATTTATATAGCGCCTTTCCCATGCTCAAGGATGCTTTACGATCAAAGAACATCAACACATTAAACAAAAGGACAATACAGGTAAACATTCAAGTGTTCAAGTGTTTTCTTATCTGGGATTTGTTCTTAAGTAAGAACAGAATCTGCACACCTTCAACAGCACAAAAGTGTGAACAATTCTGTGGTTTAGGAACACATCATGAATCTGATGTAGACTTTTTCTTAGGACCTTCCTCAAGAACACATTTAAGAAAAACCTTAGGAAGATACTGGTGAATGAGGCCCAATGCTTCTCGTTTATTTCCATTCAGATTTCTGTTTATTGAGACTTCTTAGTTTCTAACTGCGATCTGTACGATTTTCAGCTTCTGTTCATATCATTTTAGCACTATTAGACTGTCAGAATGTCACAGTGTTATGTATGTAGTCTTCAAACGCATACTTTTGAAGGCAGTACTTCAAAAATGACTAAGAATGTCAGTATTACTCATGTACTAATTCCATTGAAATGATAATTGACATGCCAGGCCCACAAGCGTTTAATGTAGCAACAGTAATCAAAGCGGCAGGGCTTATCAAAGGGTCAATTTCAACTTACTCAGACTGTCAAAAAATGGAGTCGTAAAATAGCACAAGTTTGGGAAGAAGACAATGCTTGAAGATCTTCCTCCTTACAATCCAGTGTCCTATAAATTTCCATCTCTGCTTTTTGCAATTCATCACCTTACCTATGGCCTGTTCCTCAATCCTATCTCCTATTCTTATCTCTATCTTTTCAAGAGGGGGCAGGCCTTCTAGCTTAAAGCAGAAGTCCAGCTCAGGTTCTAACCCTAACCCTAACCCTAACCCTAGTCATACAGCCTCTTCTCATTATAAAGGTGTGGTCCAAACTTGCAAATGCATATTTTTATAGTCTCAGAAAATTAAATGATACAATGTTTGTAAGTGCTCCCCCAATACTTGAGCAATAAAATAGCTTCTCTATTGAAAATCTGCTTGATTTGGAAAATTTGGAAAAAAGCCACAATGCTTTAGTTTAGTTATGTTGACAACCAATGCAAGAATTGCATCTCAACTTGTTTGTAAATGATAATACAATAAGGTCTGTGAATTATTTCCATTGTGGTCTTTGATATATAACAGCAAAAACTTTGCAATTTATTATCTGGCCTTGACAGGCAGATTATTCCATTCACTCTGTTCTGAATATAGAAAAGAAATCTTAACAATCCTCATATTAAGCAGTACCTAATAGTTTAGTATCTAACGAAAATAAAATGAGCAGTACTGCACCCTATTGTTAATTATTCTATGTGCCACATTTATTTTAAGCTGAGCTGTTCCACAGGTAGCCAGTTAGGTTCTTGAAATTAACCCAGGGATGTAACAGCAGAACCAATATAATCATTTTATTTTGTGATATCTGTAATTTGTAACTTAAATGTTGCTGGGAGATGTTGGTAAACTAATTGTTTGGCTACTTCACTAGCAATACAGTTGATTTCTACTGCCACTTTTGGACAAACTTTGCATAAACAATGCAAATTTTGAAGCAGAAAAATCTAAACCATGCTTAAAAGAGAGGTGGAGGACTTCAGAATGTGCCATGAAATTCAGTATCTCTGAAGTTCATTTAACATAAGCACAGATTCTGGCAATACCCACAGCTGGCAAAAACAAAAGAGGTAGAGTAGGGTTTAAGTAATAAGACTGAAATGAGTTCCAGAGGTTGGAGGCCCAATGTCCCAGCATTCAGATGATCCACATATCACAGTCACACTAGACATTCATTTTCTGGATGATCTAAATTTCTGATCTGACGCCACTGTCTGTTGCCAATTAAAGGAACAGTCTCTGAGCAGCAGTAACCATCTGCAAGGTGGGACTAGATATCAGCCCTGATTTACTGCTTCTTTTTAGAGTAAAGATCTGCTGGAGCATCTAAATAATGACACAATTTTGCATGCTACAACAGGCTTAGTCAGCTATTACTTAGATTACTGAAAGATTTCTTAATGGATTGTTTCTCACGAAACTCTTTAAATAAAGGTGCCAAGAAGGTTTTTTTGGAGTAATATCATAGAAAAAGCATTTTGTAAATGAGATCTGTGAACAAGTTTAAAGAACCCTCACATAATGTAAAGATCTTAAAGCAATTGAAGGTTTTTCCTACAACTGTACATCCAAGCCAGAAACCACACAGGAACCTTTATTTTTAAGACTGTAGATCACTAGATTTATACATGAGTGTACAAGATACTCATAAACTGCAAAATCTTCCACGCAGACATTTCTAAGACTGAATTAGTCACCGAACTACAGGGTACCACCTACGCCGAATTCTGTGGTAATGAAAGTTCCATGAAGTAACTCTATAGTTTGCTCTTGCCAAAATTAATTATAACATCTGTGCTATACTTGAATAATGGCTCATGAGTGAGTACCATATCATCAAATGCACCACCATAAATCAAGGAAGAGTGAAGAGAGAGGATGGTTGGGAAGTTAATCCCTGTCCGGGACTGGGAGGTCTGTGATAAGACCCAGAGACACATGGCTCATGGTCTGGACCTGATTATTCACATTAGCCAGTGACTCCATGGGTTTACTGAGATTTCAGAGATAGCGCTCACTCTTCAGCCAACAGCCAAGAAAGGACTACAGCCCTGAAACCATATGTGAGCTGGAAAATAAAGGTGGGGCAGTGTCACTCCATGAAGAATAACCTATAAATTGTAACGGTTTTCATTGACCTTTCATTTATACAATGTCCCAGTCAAAACAGCCATTAAGCACAAGTCCACTAAAACTGTCACCACCAGATAAACAGTACTTAAAGAAAATCAAGCTCCACTCCTGCTTCAGATCTGAAAAAATCTACAGGTGTTTCTGTCCATCCTTCCACTGTGAGAAGACAACTCAACACTATGAGTCTGAAATGATGTGCAGCTATCAAGAAGTTGAAAAGAGGAAAACTTGCAAATCAAAAAGAATCTTCTGGTGGACTGACCACCCCAAAGTCCAGAACTCAGCAACATTGAATGTTTTTGGATTTACTTGGATATGTGAAAAGCAGAATGTTTTCATTTTCTAGAAGCAGAAACATGTTTCTAAGACTGAACTTTTGAGGTGTGGGAAAAGTTCCCTGTAGATTTCTTTGAAAAACTGAAACCACAGACAACACTTCACTGGGCTTAAACAGCTCAAAGTGAGATGCTGCCTTCAAAAAACATGAAAAACAAAGTAGCAAAAAAGCACAACTCTCACTCCTTATAAAACATTCATTCATTTTTTATCCTGGGTCACTGGAGCCTATCCCAGCACTCACTGGGCAGAAGGCAGGAAACACCCTGTACAGGTTGCCAGTCCAGACACTCATATGGTGTGATTTAGCTTCTCCCATCCACCTAACTGCATGTCTTTGGACTGTGGAAGGAAACCAGAGTAACAAGAAGGGATTCACACAGACATAGGGAGAACATGCAAACTTCACACAGAAAGGACCCTGGCTGCCCGGCCGGGGAATCAAACCCAGGCCCAAGATCAATGCTGTGGGGCAACAGCACTGTTCACTACCCACTGCACTACTGTATTGATTTAGTTAGTTATTTAGCTTGTTAGATTCAACTTGAAATTGACTAAATGAAGGGTGGTCTCATACTTTTGCACTGTCCTGTCAATATAGATGCTTTATAACTTCATTTAGAGTGAGTTCCGGGATATCAGTTCTGTGTTATCAGAAGTTTAGACATTTCTTAAAAGCTTTGTTTTAAAGCTCATTCAGCACAGTAGTTGTGCTGTATCTGCTGTTTCCTGTTCCATATGGCTTATTGTTGTAATGTCCTCTATCTGGATAAGCACATCTAAATGACATAGCTAGATGAAAGCTTATCAGATTATCAGTTTTTTTTGTGTGTCTCAAGGAAACATTGTACATCGCTCTCAATATTTCCCATATCTCCTTCTTCTAATACTATTTTCCTCAGTTCTTTCAACTTTAAACTTTCTCATTCATGCTCGCTGATTGCTTTGAGGAAACGTACATTGGCCTGAACGTTCATTGGCCAGTCTGTGATTTGATTTGAAGCTAAGCTCACACAATTTGCTCAGCTAATTCACTTACAAGTTATTAGCTCCACTCAAGCGCACAGTGAATGTCTTATTATGTCCCATTCCTCTACAATTACAGTTAATAATGAGTGAGCTGCTCTAGTCCATTATGCTCTCAGCATCAAGCACAGTATTTAACATTTGAGAAGTTTCAGCATTATATAAGCCTAATAATTCTAAGCTTTGCCTTTGCTCAGCCCAATATTCTGCTCAGTAGCTCAGCTTCCATCCACTTCATGCACATATTGCAAGCCATAAAATGAAAACATGTTAAAGGAAAATATAAATTTTGCTGCTGATAGCTCATTTCCGTCAAATGCCCCTTACAGTAATAAAAATACCTGTGAAAAATCATCACAATTTTTATCTATATATGTATGAATATGTAGAATTTCTATTGCTACTGCAATTTCCATTTCCATCACTTATAAAATATTTCAAATCACTGAAATATTTGGCAACACTTTATTGAAGAGCAGTGTTCATAGAGCTACACCTACAAAGTCTTTCATAAGACGTGACACATACCTATATTAGACATTTATTAAGGCTTAAATCAAATAACAAATTTGACTAAAGCAGCCTTTACAACCAGTGATATGTGTTGGAATAAACCTTTATAAAGGTTTGTATTTGTTGTCTGTAAAATGTAATAGTCAATAGCGTTTTGTTAAAGGTTAAAGCTACACTGTGTAACATTTGGTGATTTGGAGACCTTTCTGTGGAAATCTGTAATTGCTTGCAACACTAACATCAGTTGTGCTTCAGCCCCCACGAGTAGATGAATCTGATGATTGCGAACTTGTTGAAAGAGTATCATAAGAAAACTGAGTCTAAGCTTGAAGGATGTGAATGATCATATCTTTATCAGTATAAAGTTGATTTTGTGTTTGAGACCCAAACATTGAGCCAGACCATCTTTTTGATCCTGTGCATGTGACGTTAATACGTAAACACACATGACGTGGTTTAAAAAATCGAATGTAAAATCTGACCCATCACCTCTGACCTTTAAAATATTATTTCAGGCTTTACAGGTGATTTGCAGCAGAACATACACTTTATTTTAACACTGCTGTTGTTATTTTATTTGTTATTAATTTGTTTGATAATGATTGTTGCTGTTATTATTACGGTAAAATATTGAATGTCAAAATAAGTAGTTGAACTAGTGAAAGTTTTGAATTGCAGTAAAAGGCTTTTTTTTTTTTACTTTTTACCTTTTTAATTTTCTTTTACAGTGTAGGTTTATGTTACTTGTTAAAAGGTGTTATGCAGGTGTTGTGTAGCCTTGTAAGTGCCTTGAGCACATCACTAACTGGGTAGAACAAACTCTTTGCAGTTTAATAAAGATAAAACAGAGATTATTTTATTTGGGAATAGCAATGAGAGGCACAAACTAGCTGCCTATCTGGATTCAGGTGCCCTAAAATCTAAAAAACTAGTACATAACATGAGTGTACTAATGGACTTTGATCTTAGTTTTAGCAGTCATGTCAAAGCAGTTACTAAATTAGCTTTTTATCACCTTAAGAACATCAACAAGATCAGACATTTTCTGAACTACATCTGGAGAAACTCATCCATGCCTGTTTCTAGCAGGATTGATTACTGTAATGGTCTCTTAACTGGACTCCCAAAAAAGACAATTAAACAGCTTCAGCTGATTTAGTATGCAGCTGCCAGAGTCTCACAAGGAGTAAAAGAAGGGAACACATCACCCCCATTCTCAAGTCCTTACACTGTAACCAGTCTGTTACAGAATAGAGTTTAAGACACTATTACAGGTCTATAAATTATTCAATGGTGCAGGACCATCAAATTCATTTCATATGTTGCAGCGATATGAGCCATACAGAACTCTCAGGTCATTAGGAACTAGTCAGTTAGTGCTGCCAAAGGTGAAGTCTAGACACGGAGAAGCAGCATTTATGCTGATCTTAAATGGAACCAACTGACAGAGTACATTAGAAGAGTCCCCGACACTGGACACTTTTAAACCCAGGCTCAAAACTTTCCTATTTGAGCAGCTTTCAGCACAATTTAAAACACTGTTAGCACATTTTTTTAATCCTAATTTAACTTTTTATTTTTTATTTGATTATTTAACTATACTTATTTCATTTCTAATTAGATTTTTTTATTTGATGATTTTATCTTTTAAATGTATTGTTTTAATCATGACTTAATTATGTTTTTAATGTTGTTTTTAATTATGTTTTTCTATTTGCATTTACTTTTTTTTTTAAACAACTCTGATTCTCTGCATTCTCTGACTCTGTATTTTCTCATTTGTAAAGCACTTTAAACGACAGCAGTGTATGAAATGTGCTATATAAATAAACTTGCCTTTTCTTGCCTTATAAATGCTGCCCTTCAAAAAGAGTTACCCACTATTTCTTGCATAAAATCTCTCAGGTGGAAACCTGTCTATTATGAACAATGGGGCTTCTGTAATAATACACTGCTTTTTTAATCTGTTAACATTGCATCTTGCATACCTAAATGGTAATTTGAGGAATATTTAGTACACACAAGAAATCATCTTTTACAACACTCTCTTAACAAGTCTGTAATATTAAAGTCTTACTGCAACTATATGGAAAACTATTGTTATGCGTGCAGGTCATATAGACTGCTGATGAGGCATTTGAAAGTCTCAGCCTCATAATTTATACAAGCTATTACTCCTTCTCCTTCTGCATCGTACAAAATACACTTCAGCGTTACTGAATGATTAAGTGCAAGACATGTACTAAAAACATTAAAACCACTGATGTTAGCATGTCCACTACAAGGGAAACTACCAAAAGAGGAACAAATGATGTTATAAATTGCCATGAAAATAAGCTGTTGTAAATGTCAAATGCCACTCATCATGACCACCCAGGCGTTGTAGGTCATTTCACTATTCTAGCCACATCTCTGAGGAGAATCGCAGAGGTACGTGAGCTCGGCCCTACTGACCACACACGTAAGCGTAATCGTAAAAGAGGGAAAAAATATTAAAGGGAATAAAATAACACATTTCCTTGAAAGGTTAGCAATAATAGAGGTTCTTTTGAAATGAACACTGTATCCGGAGTCCGAAGCCCTCCAAGGTTTGCTCTTACACTTCCAAAGCAAGCAATCCAAGAATATCAGTTTCCAACTCGACCGTTTTCCAACTAAAGAGCCACCCAATAACAGTAACAGTGACACAAGTGCATACTAAAGAGAGAGAAAGTGGTGCTCAGGTTTTAGAGTGCTATCATACATAATCTGAGCTCTGAGTTTATGCTTTAGTACTAACATTTAATGACTGAAGTGAAAGAGACAATTCATTCTTTTCAGTGGACCAGCTTTCAGATTTTCAAAGACATCTGCAGGGATATTTTTCCACACCTCCAAAGTTCAGTCTTAGAAGTTGGTTACATTTTCTGCTTCTCAAGATACAAGTAATCACATTTAGCAACAGCACATCCTTTCAGACCCACAGAATTAAGTGGAAGGATGGACAGAAACACCTGTGATTTTTTTCAAATCGGAAGCAAGAGTGCTTGATTTTCTCCTCTCTCTCAAAGATGAAAGCTTTAAGGACTGTTTATCTGATGGTGACAGTTTTGGTGGTCTGCCAGGTCTTGCACGGTTGTGAGGAGTCTATTTTCTCTGTATCTATTCATCATTTTTTGAACTCCAGTTTTAGAAATTTTTTTTTTTACTTATTTGCCTTCAACTTTCCCCTTCTTCGTTCAAGTGGATTAAACTGTATTAAATCTAATCTCCTCAGAAATATCTACTTGTACTTAATGGCTGTTTTAACCAGAAATCAAATAAATGAAGGGTAGAGACAGAGAAATACACAGGAATAGATCAATAGATGAAATATTTAGATATTACTTGCCCATTGTCACAGAAATCATTCTTTCACATCAAGTTGCAACAGTCATCAAACAACAAATAAGTAAAAGTGATGAGAGAGATTTGTCATTTTCAGTCCTGCACAGTCATCTTCTACAGTGTTCTAGATCGTCAGTACCTGTCAGAGTAATAAGAGTAAAGTAAGCTGGGAAATTCCCCAAGACACATTTTTTAGTGCTGTTTGGTACTTTTTGCTACATGCCTAAATAAAAACATAGCTTTGTTCTAAGTTTGCCTTTCAAAATGGCAAGATGAAGAAAAAAGTGTCTATTTTGTAGTAAAAATTACAGTCTGGATTGAATGAAGATGTTGAGGAGAAAAGCAACACTTCCAAGGTGTTTTATGTCTACCATATGGTCATTTACTCAGGGTCAGTCATTTAAGGAATGGTCAATAAATAGTATGGCAAATATGTATGTTGGATTCAGACCCGGAGCTTTTTGCCTTCGACCGAATGGGCATCTCAATAAATCAAAGGCAGAAAAAAGGTCACCCCGAAATATCCAAATCCATCAAGTCCTTTTTCGCAGAAGCTGGTGTTTATAAAATATACTGTAATGCCATCCAAACTAATTAAAGTCTCTATGAATTTCAGTGCGGGGTAATCCAAAATCCAGTCATGCATGATTATCATCAGGGGTTAGTCCAACAGCAAACACCACTCTCCACAGGCCGTCTTCCTCAGCCGGAGTCCAACGCTAGCTGACCGAGTGTCATGGTTACTGTTGAATCATGACCTCTCTGGGTGATAAAACAGTCTCTAAGTGTCTGAACTGGACTGAACAGACCACCAGAACGGTGGATTGTTGGCACCAGGCGGACTCTTTGGTGTGCCCATTAAATCATCCTCCCCTATTCCCATCTCAATATAGCAGCAGGGTAAATATTTGAGTAATACATACTGAAGGTACAGTTCTGGGACCAGGCCAAAATCACCACTACAGGCAAAAATGAGTGAAAAGGGGGCATTCACAAGCCACTGATCACCGCAAATTCAGCATCTGTGTCCCTAAAGGGCAGAGCTAGTTTTTGTAGCTGGACCTGAGGCTAACAAACTAATAAGAGAAACTCTTATTTAGCCTTCTTACTTGCAGGCTCTTATTCATTGTGAGGAATGGACTCCAGCGTCTTAAACTCAAGCCTGCCATCGTTTAAAGGTGGTAATGTGCAAGGAGATTTGAGGAAATCTTTTTTGAACTGGGCAAACATAGCCCAGAGCGTTAGTCTCCATTTCAGACAGCTAATTGAGTATTAGATGGATTATTTGAACTGCTGCACATGTTAAAAAAAGACATACATGTATATATTTAAAGACCTGAGTATTCTGAAACCAGCAAACTGAAGAAATACAAGTCTTCAATGAAGAAAAAAGTAGCAGCAGAACTGGATTACTGAAGAAATAGGTATCAAAACAACATCCAAGCTGCGCTTGGGAGGAAAAAACATTCCTCTTAGTGGCGACTCAAATATTTGGCACTATGTTTGCTATGTCTCTTGCACAATGCTTTTGGGGTTAACCATGAATCACAGTGACAGTGCTGGCTTTTATTCTGCACAGAGCAGTTTTGCATAAATGAATGTGGAGTTTTACCCCTAATTCAATCTAATGTGACAAGCAACAGTGTGCTCTGCGAGTATTCTTCATCCTTCCAAGCTCAGACATCACATAAGCACATACCAGTTGTCTCGAGCAGGTATTCATGCTATTAGTAGCGCACAGAAGAGATGCCTTTATGGCTGAAACTTAAACCTGTAATCATAATGTCTGGGTGTCCTGAGGCATAAAGAAAGGTTTATAGCTTAACAGGTCTGTAATGTTTTGCAGTAGAATGCATTACTAAAATCATTATGTCTGGATAATGGTTTATGCATTCTTTATTAGTATTTCACATTTCTCGTTAATAGACTGTCTTACTTTGGATCGTTCAACCCTACGTTTAGTGAAATTCAGTCTTGGTGCCAGTATATATATATATATATATATATATATATATATATATATATATATATATACACCACAGGACTTTGAAGTAGTGGAGAAAAGCATGTAGAGGACTTTATTGTGTCCTTTTTGTAATTAACTAGGTGTTGGAAGTGTCTACACTTGTCGGGTTGTGTTTTATGTTGCCTTACCCCCATTTTATAAGTGGCGGACTTATGTGTATATATATATATATATATATATATATATATAAACTGACGTCCAGTGAGAGCAACAGTGTCTGCATATTGCAACTGCTCTGTAACTGAAGCCTTTTCCTGAATAGTGCTACGTTACGTCTTGTTTTGAGGGGAACTTGAGATTTCCACTTTTTTCTGATGCTGTTGTTAGTTGACTGCTCATTGGTTTATGCATACCTTTTCCATAAGCACTGTTCAGAGTGATCTGCCAAATTACTGGTATTGCTGGCTTCAGCAGCGTGTTTTGCTTGTGAAGATATTTCAGACTTGACATACTTCAATGAAAAACAAATTCAAGATTGCAGAAGTTTGAAAAAGTTTTAGTTTTATGGAGAGTCATCAATGGAACTTGCTATTTTAAAGCTGTATTTGAACAAGAGGGCCACAGTCACAGAGTCATAGCAACAGAACACAAGTAGATCAGCTTCAGGTTGGAACTATAGAAACTAGGAAAATGTGTTAACAACATTTTAAAAAATTGTAGTGTTAATCATTTACTGTGTTAACACATTAATATGTTAACTTTAGCACCATGAATATTACTAAGAAGTTTATCCCTCATTGTTGTAGTAACAGACTCTACTCTTCTGGGAAGACTTTACACTAGATGTTGGAACATTGCTGTGAGGATTGACTGTATTCAGCCACAGGAGCATTAGTGAGGTCAAGTACTGATGTTGGATGATTCTGTCTCATCCCAAATTCAAAGATTCTTCATCACCCCAGAGAACACAGTTTCACTGCTCCAGATCCCAGTGCTGAGGAGTTTAATACTTAATACCCCTGCATTGACATGTCTTCTCACAATGGAGGGATGGACAGAAACACTGGTAATTTTTTCATACCTAAAGCAAGAGTAAGGCTCGATTTTCTCTTCTCTCTCAAAGATGAAAGCTTTAAGTACTGTGTATCTGATGGTGCCAGCTTTTCCACGGTTGTTAGGAGTCCCATTTTCACTATATCTTTAATGCTTTTTTGAGCTTCAGTTTTGGAAACTCTTGTTTTTTCACTTCTTTTCCTTTGATTTGCTTCTCCTTCTTTATGCAGGTGGATTATTTTACACTTAATCCTCTTGAAGATCTGAAAAATCAAAAACGTGTAGTCAATGGCTCGTTACATTGGAAATTCAGTGCATGATGGGAGGTCTCAGACTTTTACACAGTACTGTTGGTTGTTTTGTATCTCTCACTCCCACACCCATAGTACACTGTTAACAAGCCGTTGTTCACACGCTTTTTTAATGGATAAGACAGATTTAATAATAAATGGTAAGATAAAGCACATTAATATTACCTGATAGAACTTTCCAAGGTACTGTCATAAATCACTGCAGGGCAACATTTCATGCAAGCCTGAGCACATCACACCAGTCTTTCTCCAAATCTCTCTGTCTCTGCCTTGTGAAATGTTCTATCCCTCGAGTACAAATACATTCCTTCTTCTTAATTGCTCTTTGCGAAGTCACAGAAGTTGCATACTTTTGTACTGCCTCATAGTCAGTGTCTGCATCTGACAACAACCCCTGAAGATCACTAGTGCCTCCACTAATCTCACAGTATACCGTACAGGCAATGCTATTATAGAGGCTTCTGTATGGCATAACGCTCCTAGTTCTCACTTAGTTTAGGCCATATTCACCTATGAGGTTACTGTATCACAGTATTTCTTTAAGAAAAAGTGTTCTCTAAGGGTTCCCAATGAGGTTTTAAGGTTCTGACTGATGTCAATTAAACATGATCAGCTTTGCTACCTCCAAAATAATTAATGATGGAACCAGATCAACATAGCATAAAACACGAGTTCTGGAAGTCACAATCTGCAGTAAATTGGCTCAGATCTTCATTACCTTTATAGATCTGTATTCTGTAACTGCACTTTTGAATAGAAATAAGACATGTCACAACACTGTGGTGAAAAGTTCATATTAATGTTTTTGGTTTAGAGTTTAGTGCCATGTAGAACCAGTTCTGTGATGAATCTGTGAAGCCTCCATAAAATCACTGATGGCAGTAAGAGTTCTCGAAGCTGAAAAGAAAAATTAGACATATATTTTATGTCTATGCAACTATATTTTAAGAGAACATTCGATAACAAATTATTAATAAAGGGACAATTCAGACAATCCAGACAAGTGATCCTTATTTGTCGACCACTCAGAGGCTCTGTTCCTGACTTGTGAACCAACCAGAGGCCGTGTTCCTGACTTGTGGACCAACCAGAGGCTGTGTTCCTGAGTTGTTTATGGAACAACGCTACCCTTCCGGCCAAAATAAAAGTAAGCCTCTCGCATGCAGAGTTCCAGACATACTTATTCTTTTATGTACGACGTCTTCTGATGTCACATACAACATCATCTACCTGAGAGGGTTAAACAAAGAAAAATGTTTAACAACCTATTGGGTTTAGTTCTTTATCACTAATGCAAGCTAGCAAGACAGATGCATTTATTAGTCTCTAGAGCAAGAGCTAGCAGTCAGGATTTGCTGAGTGCTGTAGTGTTTCCCAGTGTTTGTATTATTAATGCATTTGTTGTGGTTCAGGGAAGTTGAACCTCAGAACTGCATTTTCGACCTCCACATGTTTGAGCAACACATGGATGCCTCCATGTAAGCATGTATTGGTAGCAACAAAGTAGCCAGCTAAAGTTAGTGATATGACTTTAACATTCATGATGTATATACCCTCTCAAAACAGTTAATTTTATGGTTGATGTTATAGATTTAACCAGTTAAGTTGTCTGTATGTTGACTGCTTGATTATGTTTGATGTCTTTTCCTAGTGGGAGAAAGTCAGATGTATGTGCGTGATGCATGCTGGGTATTCTAGTGAGAGAACATAAATGGATGAAAGCATGGAAATGATACAAAATCAGGAATTTTGTCAATGAGGCTGAGAGCTGCTGTGCTACACCAAAGAATATGACGTAACAAAAAATTAATGATTTATTGAACATTGGTGCATTTTATCATATTTTAGCATATTTTTTGGCAGTTTATAAAGCAATAAGCCACTCTAGACCCATGTCTAACAACACCCCCTAACCATGATAAAATCACTGTGGCTTATTGCTTTATTTTAGAAAGGCTTTGCATGTGAACAGGAGTTATCCTTTTTATAACAATTACATGACTTTTAATATGCTTCAGTGCTGTAATAGTCAAACTTTTCTACACTAAACACTGTTGGAGTTTGAATTAACACAATCGTAATATTAACATTGTTAAATTAATATAATCACTTTTGTACAAGGGGAAATTTACATGCTTAGAGTTTGAGTATGTGATTTTTTTTTTCTTCTAAGAGTAGAATTGAGGCTAGCTGTGTTATTGCGTTATTATTAGCACTGATGTGTTCAGACACCACAGGGGTCTTAACACAAAAATACTGCATTTAACAGTGTGAAGAAATCTGAATCAGCATTACAGTTGCCATGTCCAATATTAATTCATTTTCCAATATGCCTTCACTCAGCAGCTATGGTCCACTGTTGGGCTTACTGCAATGCCAAGTCAATTAGAATGTTTATTTCCACACATATTCCATAACTGAAATACAGTACATAAACAGTAGAATACATGTCGAACTCTTCACTCATATTCCTGGAAGTTATTTAAGAAATGCAATAGCCGAACTTGGTGCTTTCTGACATTCCTGGGACTAATCCAAGCAATATAAGATCCATACCCTCATCCATCTTTCTAAAGTTACCCACTGTAGCAAAGCAATGGGTTCTCTTAAACAGTGTCAGAACTTACTGTTTTCATCCCTGTAGCATTATGGGTATCATTGTATTATGGCGAATTGAAATGGGAGTCATCCTGCTCCCCTCGTAACATCATGTGAGGGTGCCAATTAACTGTCATACAAGCCTTGCCAAGAGACTTTTTGAAAAGACAGAGCCCTTTTTGTTCATCCGATTGTTCACTGTGCTGTGTAGATCACGGTTTCTTAAAGGCTTGTCTCTCGAGTCCTTCATGCAGTCTTGTTTGCCCTTTCCTTCAAACGCAGACTTTCAATAAGAATATTGTGTGCAGTGCCACTCAGACGGAGGGTGTTTGTGAAGCTCCATCTGACTGAAGTATGAGATTGCTTACATATGCTTCACTAGCGTGTTCATCTATTGTACTGGGCAGTCTTATTTGCATTCATAGAGAGTTCTAGTATGATTTGTATTATTTGATAATTGCAGCTAGTGACAGTGCATCCCCAGAGATGAGAGGGTAACAGAACGCTATTACATAGTATCTTCAAGAACAGTGGGCTACCCTGAATGAACTTGCTTTGGACCACACAGTTAGCCCCAGTGCCATAGTAGTCTGTTCACAATGTTTGGTGCAGTTTCAAAAATAAAGGTGCCAAAAAGGGTTCTTTGTGTGTTGGCATTCAAGAAACTTTTTTGGTTCCTTAAAGAACCTTTCAACAGACAGTTTCAGGAACCATTTTTCTGAATGTAAAGGTCGAATTGGCTTTTAATCTCTGGAATACAACACTTATTATTGAGTTCTTAATCTATTTAGTAATACTATGAGTGTCTAATATATCTATTATATATAATATACAGGCCTAAAGGTGGCAAAAAGATTGATGACATAGAAGAATATCTATATAGGGGTGCGGGAAAAAATCGATTCTTAGATGCATCGCGATGCGGACGTGAACGATTCTGAATCAATTCACAAATGTCAAAAATCAACAGCGTTTGTTCTGACGTTCAGTTTCACCAGATCTGAGTCATGACGATGGCTTATCGAGACTCTAAGTCGTTTAGTTTGAGGAATGATGCCGTTCTGACTCTGAGGTCTAAGGGTGTCCCAAAATGAACCCCGTAGCCCCGCCTACATATATTTGCATGTTGGTCAGTTTGAAAACGAAAAAATCTGAGATGTAAAGTAAATCTCCAGTAGGTGGCGCTGATGTTCGTTTGCATTTGCCTTTTCATTCTGACACAAAGCGTGTCGAAAACTTAATGACAAACTGTCACTTTGCTGTTGATTTATCACTTTTGCATTTCCATTTTGTCAGATATGCAGCCGATTGCTGTGAAAAAGAAATAAGAACGTGAACACTGCATTTTGGCTTTAGTTTTGACACGTATTCTGCATTTCATGAAGAAAAGCCAAAGCAAAAGTGAAGCTTGGATTTTCTTTTTTCTGTTAGCTTTTTCATTTTAGATTTGGCCATGAAGTACCAGAATAACGACTAAAATGAAATGACAAACAGCTGTTTTACATTTATTTTTATTTTTGTCACAAATGGCTCGTGCTCATGTGAAAAATGAAATTGCAAATGTAGGTATTTCATTTCATTTTCAATTTTGGCAGGATATTTGTGCAGATGTTTGGAAAAAGAAATGGCCAAAAGAGGTTTGCATTTACATTTTATTGTTTTAATTTTAATTTCTTTTTTGGCTGGATTTGTCTCCCATACTAGTATAGATTAAACACTATAAACGAAAACCTACATTTACTTCGATCTGCTTTAAGCTTCGCCTATAGCCGCTTTCCTCCCGTCTCCGCCAGAAAACTGTTCCTCAGAAGTAGATCAGTTAAATGTCTCTTAACGTTCGACTGTTTTACGAGGCTGAAGCCGCTTCTTATTCTCCAGCTTCTTGTTTGAATTTACCCGTTCCACCTTAAATTCTAACTGAGGCGCCGAATGTAAATGCGGCACCATTTAAGGTGGAACGGGAGAATTCGAAAGAGAAGCGACTTCAGCTTCGCCACTTTTTAGTGTGTGACAGTCTCTCGTTACAGATTTAACGTACCAGGAAACCAACTGCGCTGCTTATAAATGCGAATAACACATCGCTGCTATGTGACCTGCAGTCCGCACGCCGGTTCTCAGTCGTTGCGAAACAGGGCTTTCGCGCTATGTTGCACACGTCCCGTCTCAAAGATACTTTACTGACACAGCGATCCCCCCCCGTCTCTACAACGAGACTAAAACTGAAGTTATAAAATCCCTAAAGAAAACGGGTAGAATAGCTGTAACATGTGCTGCGTGTACATCCATCACCACAGGATCTTATTTCACCGTAACTGCGCATTTTATCACAGATGAGTAGCAGCAGCTTCTCGTGCTCCAAACGAGAGCACTGAATGAGAGCCTTGTAGTTTACTTGCCACATCACTTCTATTTGTTTTATTAAAAAAGATATTGGAAGTAAATTCATTATGGATCATTGCAAATACTTTGCTTTAAAAGTACCAAGTCACTTTAAATAACAATAACACCCAGTTACTTAGTCACTTTAAAATGTATATTGTCTCTATATTCTGTATATATTTTGTGTATATTTAATATATTTCAGTTGGTTTTTCTTGTATTTTTATTTTTACTTATTTACTTTCTGTAGAGTGATCTGAGCCTCTCCACAAGCATTTCAATGCATAAATGTCCTGACATGTTGTGCAAATGACAAATAAACTTGAAACCTGAACTCGAAACTTGAGCTCACACAGTGAGAAAATATAAATGCTACATAGAGAAGAAAGATGCATCAAGATGCATCGATAATCGTTTTATAATTGCATCACAGCCCTCTGAATCGTAATCGAATCGAATCGTGAGGTGCCTAGAGATTCCCACTCCTGTATATACATGTGTGGGTGTGTTTGTGTATTAGATGTCTGAATGTAAAAGGACCTTTTAAACTAAAGTTAAATTAACACATACTGTTAAGGTTCTAGGAAGAACCCGTAAACTACTAAAGATGTTTTCTGAAGATTCTTTGAAGATTCTTTAAACCTTTTAAACTCATCAAAATCTTTTTTCTTTTGAATGGAACCAAAAGTGATTATTATATGACATCACTCAAAGAACCATTTTTTTGTAAAATGAGATGTGTGTAAAGAACCTTTTTGAAGTTTGAAGATCCTCTCCATAATATAAAGGTTCTACTTCAGTTGAAGATATGACTTATTAATCCCTTGAACTCATTGTTTTTAATCATTATTAATCAAAAGGCAGATCATGAATTATTTAGTAACTACTAAGAGTCTTATATATCTAAAACTACACTGAATCTAATAATGACAAAGAAGAACCAATTTTGGTTCCCTATAGAACCTTTAAATAGATGGTTCTTTATTGAACCATTTATAGAGATGAGATGAGCGATATCTTTTTAAAATCCTGTAGACGCTACACATAATTTAGTAATGTGAAAAGGTTCTCCTTGTTCACAAATGTCTTTTTCAAACATAGTTCTGTTTTGGAACCAAAAGCGGTTCTTCTATGGCATTGATTAAAGATCCATGTGGCATCTTTTTAAGAGTGCAATTGTGAAATTCCAAAAGAACCTTTCAGTGATTGTTTTTTAAATAACCATTTTTGTAACTGAGATGAGCAACAGTGTGGATGCTTCATGAAGTTTAAAGAACCTCTATATCGTGGGTGCTCAATCCTGGTCCTGGAGATCTGCCACCCTGGAGAGTTCAGATTCAACACACCTGGCTCTCATATTCAGACGCTTCTGAAGGCCTTCATCAACTGGATCAGGGGTGTTTGATTAGAGGTCAAACTAAGCTGCAGTGTGGTAGATCTCCAAGACCAGGATTGGGCTTTTTTTTTATACCATTTAATAGTTTTTGCAAGAACCGCACGTCAGCCAAGAACCATTTAGGAACCTTTATTCCATGAAATAGCAATGTTGTGTAGGTAGATTGACACAGTCAGTCATGTAGCATAATAGATGACCACTGAAAAGCAATGCAAGAAAAAGTCTCCTTGCGAAACAGCTGACTGAATGTCTCAAACTCAAAGCCACACGCAGTTAAAGGTGGGCATGACGCAGGCCTGAAAACATGAGTGAATAAATGTATCAAGAACCACAGTCGTCCTGTGAAAAATGACCACACGCTAGAGGATTGTACACTGAGCAAACACTTGTTCATACAGCATATGACCCCCTTGCTCTCAACCAGCTAATTAAAGTTGTGATGGGAAAAACCTTGGAAATCATCGCTCAGTTCCCGAGGGGCTCTGGCATTTTGAACTGCTGTGTAGGTAGACTTGTGTTTACCCTGGATGCAATCCGTGATTAAAATGGCAGAAAGGAGAAACCTGCCTGAGTTGGCAGCGGTTAAGCCACCGAACTAAAATACCTCCTTAAGCAAAATAATGTCATTGCAATACGCCTTGACTTCTTCTGTCTTTTAAAATTTTGATTTAATTTCTACTCAGAGTTATTTTTAATGTGTGTTGTGCTTGACAGCGTGCC
Source organism: Colossoma macropomum (assembly GCF_904425465.1). Classification (NCBI taxonomy): domain Eukaryota; kingdom Metazoa; phylum Chordata; class Actinopteri; order Characiformes; family Serrasalmidae; genus Colossoma; species Colossoma macropomum. The sequence goes on along the minus strand of NW_023494795.1, from coordinate 19,285,311 downwards.
ATTTGATATTAAACATTTCCCCCCTCAGCCTATTCTGAGGGCGATTTTATTTTCCTTCCAAGCTGCAACTCCAAAAACAGTCGACCAGACACCACAAGAAAGGCCCTCGAGGTCACTGGAAGATGTAGACTCACCATTGGACAGCTAAAGAAAAATATCTACTTTCATTCAAATTATACCTTACAGACCATACCGAACAATTCACGTTGAATATAAACATCCTTGTGGAAATATTACCTCACATCTTGAGTTTCTCTTGCCCTGGATGTGCCTCGGACTCCGCAGAGGTGAACTCTACACGCTTTCACGCTTTACACATTTTCCTCTCCTTTATACACTCCATATCCCCAATTTTAAGCAGAGCCCCTCTGCTGCCTGTTTGTCGTTGCAGTTAGTGTGCAGGCAGCCAACAGAAACTGATTACAAGTGGTGTTTGTTTCCTATGAAAGCATGTTAATTCAGAGGCTGCCACAGTGTAAACTAGCCTGGCGTTTTACAGATGTAGCCTGTTAAAATAAATCACTGTACCTGCCTGTTCGTCTCTCCACGTCGGTTTTATGCTGTGCCAAGCAGGACTTAATGCTGAGGATTTTGCTATCCAACACACAAAAAAGTAGATGCCTCGATGAAAAACAACCTACAAAGTATAATAACTGAATATGTAATGCTAATTAAAATGTTTCACTATGAAATATACATGAAAAAACTATTATATTACTTTTTTTTAACTCAAACATAAAAATTCAGTCCTAGAATGAAGATTAAATGTACAGCATCCAGTTTTGCCAGTCTGATTCAAAATGAATCATAATGATTTAATTAACATTTTTATGACCTGTGATCTTTTTCATTTGAATTCAAAATGAATCATAATGATTTAATTAACATTTTTTTTATGACCTGTGATCGTTTTCATTTGGCGAACTTAGTTTCACCAAGTGTCGTGCTGTGCAAAAGTCAGATTCCACCTTTCCTGTATTTCATATCCAGTCAAAACAGCCATTAAGTACATATTTTAGCATCAGAAGAAACAAAAACAGAAAACATATATTCACATAAAAGCCTCACTAACTAACCATAATGTCTAAATGCTCAGTATTTAGTGTGTCCATATTTGCCTTTATTACAGCTTCCATTCTTTTCTGAAGACTTGCTTTTAAACATCCACAGAGATGTTTTTCCACACCTCAGTCTTAGAAGTTCAGTCTTAGAAGTTTGTTGCATTTGAAGTCTGGAGATGCTTAATTTGATTTGCAAATTTGCTTCTTTTTGTTTATTTCCTTTTCTCAATAATGGCTTCTTGACAGCTACACATCCTTTTAGACTCCTAGCATTGAATATACGTACAGTGGAAGGATGGACAGCTTGATTTTCCCACATCTCTCAAAGATGAAAGCTTTAAGTACTGTTTATCCGATGGTGACAGTTTTGGTGGTCTAACAGGTTTTGCATGGTTGTTCGGATTCCCATAATATTTTTAACATAATAACTCCAGTGTTTTCTTTTTACTTCCCCTACTTTATGGCAGTAGATTATTTTATATATAATCTCTACAAAATATGTCCTAAAAAATGAATAACTTGTACTTAATGTCTGTTTTGACTGGAAATGTAAATGAACAGTACTGCATAATAGGTAGTTGTTTATTAAAGAGTAACATTGGATGTATAGATTTCTGACAGTAACAGTTATTATTGTTCCCAAGTAGATTCCTGGCTTTACACTTACTGGGTTCTTATATATAATAGAAGACCCAACATCAACATTTGAAGTGGAAATAGTGTGCTTCTGCTTTTAACCTGGAGTATACCGTCCCACTCAGAGAATCGCATGCTCACAAGTGCCTTCAAAGTGATCATATGACAAACCAAATATTCAAATTCATGTGAAATGTTTGTGATGTGGGTGTAGTGTAGGTTTTCAAAACACACACAGGAGTTTGTAATGACTTTATTTCTCCAGGGCTCACAAGACCCGTCTTGATGTTAATTACTGATCTTCATGTTACTGATTATTGTAATAATTAACTGCAGACAGCAATGACTGCTGAAGAAAAAGAAGCCATGACATGTTGATTTAACCTGCACATTTAAAAAATAAACATAAAACATCAATCAAAACAATCAACAAGATTTCATGGTCACAAATTCAGATGAAGACATAACCACTTTCAGCTCTTTTTATTAGTTTGATGTTTTTACATAATTTTTAAAAAGATGTAAATACACTGCGAACAAGGGCTAAATTAAACACTGAAGTTGCAGTTGCTTGTGAAGCCAAACAATAAGCTGAAGCAAAGCCCACCAAGAAGGCTTTAAGAGCTGTTTACGCCTCCTCACATTCTAATTGACTGAATTAGACGGGAAAAAAATACAAGAAAACGCATTTCATGCATTCCACAGGTGAGATACTGCTTAATGCCTGCATACTTTATCCATTAAAACAAATACCTGTAACCAGTGATCACAGAGCAGCCCCGAGCCACGGCCCAGCCGGCGTTTTTATGTGGTGTGTGAAACTGATGAGTCACCCGAGTAGATAGTGGTTCTTCAGACGTGTGGCAGGCTGCAGAGCTGGAGCTGAGAATTAACCCTTTAAACCCACCTCAATTCCTCACTTTCATAACCACACACACACTGCATATTATATTCATGATTACTGAATAATTCATAGCAGTTCCTGAATAATTCATAGCAGTTCCTGAATAATTCATAGTTGCTACTGAAGAATTCATAGTAGATATCAAATAATTCATAGCAGTTACTGAATAATTTATAATAGTTACTAAAAAATTCATAGTAGTTAAAAAAAAATCATATCAGTTACTGAAGAATTCATAGTACACATTAAATATTTCATAGTAGTTACTGAATGATTCATAGCAGTTGCTAAATAATTCATAGGAGTTACTGAATAATTCAGAGTAGCTACTGAATAATTAGTTGTTACTGACTAATTCATAGTTACTGAATAAATTATAGGCTGTTACTAATCCATAATAATTGCTAAATAATTCATAGTAATTACCGAATAATTCAGAGTGGCTACTGAATAATTATTAGCTGTTACTGACTAATCCGTAGTAGTTACTGCATAACTCTTCGTAGTTACTGAATAAAGGTTAGTAGTTACTGAAAAATTCTTAGTAGTTACTAAATAATTCATTGTAGATACTGAAGAAAATGCTAAATACTTTATAATTGTTACTAAATAATTAGAGGTTGTTACTAATTCATAGTAGTTACTGAATAATTCATATTAGTTAGTGAATAATTCATAGTAGATCATGAAAAGAATTATAGTGGTTACTGAAATAAATTACTAAATAATTCATAGTCATTACTTAATAAATAAGAGTAGCCACTAATAGCTATTAGTTGTTACTAATTCATAGTAGTTACTGAATAATTGATGGTAGTTAGTGAATAATTCAGAATAGATCCTGAAAAAATTATAGTAGTTACTGAAAAAAAATTACTAAAAAATGTATAGTCATTACTGAATAATTCAGAGTAGCTACTAAATAATTAGTTATTACTGACTAATCCATAGTAGTTACTAAATAAATCATAGTGGTCACTGAGTAATTATTAGTTGTAACTGACATTCACGGTAGTTACTGAATAATTCTTAGTAGTTACTAAATTAATGTTCAGTCTTTACTGGAAAATTATCAGTAGTTATTGAATAATTCATAATAATTTCTAATACTTAGTCGTTACTGAATAATTCTAAGTCTTTGTCATTACTAAATAATTCCTAGTAATTACTGAATAATTTACAGTATTTACTAAACATATGTTTGAAGCAATTAAAATAATATAATAAATCTGTTCACTGTTGGCCAATTGGAAATTCTCAGACTGTTTTCAAACATAAAAGTCAAGCTGAAGTATTGTTATGTGTCCATATTCCACTACTGTCCAAACAGTTTCTCCAGTCATATTTGTGTAGTCAGTGTACTTCTAAACGTAATGCTGAATCACACAAAAATAGTCAAATTGTGGTGAAATTTGAGAACTGAATCACTGAATCGCTCCTTAAAGAATCGTAGTCACACTGAATCATTGTGAAGTCTGAGATTTACAGCCCTGGTAGTGACTAAATAATAAGTCATAAGATTAATAGCCATATAATAAGCGTGCAGTTTAAGGGGTGAATAGTGCCGCCTTCTTTCTTCCCCCGACATGCACCACACAGGTAGGCATGATTTACTGCCTCTTACAGGAATCATCTACATCTCCTGCCTTAGTGAGAACCAGTCAGAGAGCAGAGAAACTGTCTTTCCAAACACATATGTGCACACTCACTGAGACACAAGCTCCACCACAAACCACCTTGTTTTGTTTGTATGGGCCTGTATAGATAAGCAAAAGAGAGACAAGTAGACGAGAAGAGTGGAATAAAGGAAAATGCTAACAGTTCAGACTGATCATGCTCTCAGTGTAGCTGTTGAGCTCAGAAAAGTTTCCCTACGCTGCACAGTTCAGTGTTTTACCTGCTCTAACACACCTGATCCAACTCAGTGATTAATTAACCCTTCCTTAGTAGACTCTGTTCTGCGGGCAATAACAAAAGCATGCACTGTAAAAGAGAGTTGTTTTAAATTAAAAATGTAAGAAGCCTTAAAATGTTGAGCTTATTCACTCTAATAACAGTTAATGGAACAATACCGTTTTTATTGTGTGGCGTACTTTCATATTTCTTAATCAGAGCTCATTAAAACAATAAGAAATTCTGTCAAAACTGCAGATTCTAAACTTTTACTCAGTAACACTGTTGTGTTTGTAGTAGTAGAAGATGAAGTTTTATTCTGACTGGAATACCATATGTTATTGTTGTGTGTAAGAAAAAAATCCTTTGCAGTTTTTGCCACACGTTTGTCCTTTATTTACTTTGAAACCAACAGAAAAAGGTCACACTTAAGCTTGTCATACAGAATAAATACAATGTAAATGTATTTATTTACATAACTATGTAATTAATTGTATAATTATGTAATTACATTTCAATAGCTTAGCAAAAACACATCAATAGCACTCTATAAGTCTAACTTCTTAGAGTTAAATCTAAGGACCCACATTTTTATAAAATCCTATAAACTATGTTCAAAATGTTCTTGGCTTAGATGTACAGTTCTAGGAAAAAACTTAAGTTGCTATAGAACCTTTTAGATTGTGTAGAAGTCCTTAAAAGGTTTAAAAAGGTTCTTCAGGCTCACATTTCATGTGCAAAAATGGTTCTTTAATGAACGGCCCACTGAGTGAACATAACTTCATATTTCAGACTTGTAGTTAAATTCATAATAGTTAATTAATATATAAATGCATTACAAATGAGTTATAAAGTCTTAAATTTTAATAACGGTTTTATAAGCATTAGGTTTAAGAAGTTAGCAAGTCCTTTAGACCTTGATGTTCTTTTAAAAAAAAAGGTTTTACTTATATTCACATGTAATTTATAAAAGTACTTCTTCTAAGAACCCTCCAGTGAAAGCTGGTTCTTCTGTGAAATTGCTCCAAGAACCCATTTCTACACCTTTTTTTTTGGAAGAGTGTACATAGCCTACATTTTAGAATAGTTATTACTATCAGAATAGTTAATAGTTATTACTCATGATAGTTAGTGAATAAAGAAATCTTATTATTAATAACTGAATAATAAGCGTTAGGTTCAATGGGTTAACAAGTCATTTTTTCTACTGGTACAGAACCTATGAATCTCATTTGCCATCCATTAGAACCAGAAAGATTCTGTAGGGAACCTAAAGCGGTTCTTCTCTGATATTGGTCCAAGAACCTTTTTTTGTTTCTTGATTTTTAAGAGTGAAGAACAGTGAAAACATTAAAATGTGCAAAGTAAAGGTATTCCAGGCCCGGGACATTGCTTCCAGCTGTAGGTGCTGTCCTCAGCCCACCCCAGACATGACGGCAGTGACAGGCTACGGCATGCCACCCGGCAGCACTGGAAAGGAGCACACAGGGAGGAAGGTGGAAAGAGGGAGTAGGTGGAGGAAAGAGTGTGGGCTGGAACAGCAGCAAGAGCGTCCCAAGCAGTCGTCCCATATGCAGCAGGGAAGCTGGAGCGCGCTCGCGCCCCCCCCCGCTGAAGCGCTCATGACTCAGGGGAGCTGAAGAGGCTCCATCAGTCCCCTCTCTGGCCCCTCCCTCTCCACAGCTTCCCCCAGAGTGCCAGGAAGAGCTGCCGAACCACGCGTCTCCACAAGAAGAAAAACAGAGGGAGAGCAGGAAGAGGGGAAAAAGAGAGACGGAGAGAGAGAGAGAGCGAGCAAGAAAGCCACAGCAGTAAGCTGGCCCACTCAACTGTGCAAGTGTTGCTCTGGTGATGTCACGAGCATGTGACCCTGCCTCTCCAGTGACAGCGTTTTGAAGGGAGGAAAAAAAAGAGAGATTTTTTAAAGCTTGTGCCTTTTTGGGTTTTGTGTGAAGGCTCCGCTCACCTCCCGAGCAACCACAGAACCACAGAAGTTCGGCTTAAGGCTTTTTCACACAGTGCTCCTGGCGGCGCGTAAATGGTTAATTGTCGCAGGTCAGCCTTGGGCTTAAGGACCTCAGCAGCCAGTAAGTACGCTTCAACCGCACTCTTCAAATGCAGCGAGCTTGGCTCCATCCTCTCCCAGTGAGGGGACATTTTGTAGCCAGACCTGGTCATTACTTGTGGTCATGAAAATAGTTGATACAAAAACGCAATTCTTGTGGATGTGTTTTTTTTTTCTCCTCTTGCATTTCCTCCTGGCATGATGCGCGCTCCCTAAGTTGAGGACACCTCAAAGGTCATCAAAACCATAGAGAAACAAAATTTGTCCGCGGAGTGACCGTTCGTGGTGGCAATGGCATCCAACAGCCTCTTCAGCTCGATGACTTCTTGCCAGCAAAACTTCTTCTGGGGTAAGTCCTTGCATTTTCTTTTCTTTTTTTTTTGGTAAAAATCAATGTGGTCAGTAGCTTGTTGTGAGGTCAAAGTTCAGTGGATAGAAGGAAAAGGCTGAAGTTTGTTTTAATTGACAAGGCCTGTGCTGTCATACAATATATACAGAATATATATATATATATATATATATGCCCACTATATAGTAAATTTTCTGTCCTGATGAGCATTTATGTTGCGTACATATTTGCAAACATTTGCAAACAGCCAAGATGTTTGTACAACTTAAGGCTACGCTTGTGGACCGATGTCAAGAGCAAAAAAAAGGGGGCACTCAAAAGGGATTTCCGTCAAATGTAAACATTCACTCAGCACGCTGCACACATTTACGGACAAGCAGGGAAACAAGGCAGAATATGAAAGCAAATATGGAAATGTTTGACATGACCTGTTGGATTAGTGGATGTTCTTTAGCGACTGGCCTTTCCAGAAGCAAAGCTGTGTGTAGGTCCTCATTGGAGCTGACTAGGTCAAAAGGAACCAAGGATTAAAATTATGTGCGGGATTATGTTTATGCTGGGAAACCAAAAATAACTTCCCAGACACTTCTGGAGAGAAAGAAATGTCTAATGATGTTGAATCACTTCTGATCTTGAAAATACATCCATTGTGGTTCGTTTGCGAAACTTTCATCAATTCTAGTTGCATGTTTTGAAAAGTTTTGTCAGATTTACTACTTACTCCAAAGACAACAGTGTGTGATCAAATAATCTTTAAACACATAGCCTAGTATACACAGTTAGAAGCCCTATAAATCTTATTTTTAATTGAGAAAGGTGCCAAGAGAGAATACAAAAGAAAAATCAATGACTTACAATATGAAAACTATTATGCAATTAAATACAAATTACACAAACACAGCACACATCTTTATTGTGCATGAAGAAATATGACTTTCCCATGTCAAGACTCAGGGAAAAAAGCAGAAAAGCCAGTCTGCTGTGCTTGATCTATGAGTTCGCATATCCACTCCAAGAGAAATGTTTCAGGGCAGCTTTGAATAAGTCAAAGCATCTAGTCTGCAAACACAGCTGTGCTCCCTGCGCTGCGCGTGCTACATGCTTCCCTTTGCGAGGCCACAGCCGGCGAGGCACTTGTAGCAATCAGCACCCCCTATTACCATGTTAACCTCTGCCCCTCTCCGCCACTCTGGGGTGAGAGCACAGAGGGATGAGAGCGGCTTGGCGGGAAGCTTAGCGCCTGCAGGACGATAACACACTCTGTCTATCGCTGCTGCAGATGTGTGCAAATGTGCAGGCTCTGATAGCTCCTAATCAAAGACAAGTCCACTGCAGCAGCATCTACTGTTGCTTTGAATGATTTGATTAACCCCATATTATTCAGTTATGAAGCTTAAAAGTAATTATGCAGTAACTACTGTTACAAGCATAGTAGCTATAAGAGCGATCAATTCAATCATTAATCCTAAAAATCAGTATTCAGTAACTACTACACTAATATTCAGTTACTCAGTAACTACTACAGTCATTACATAGTAGTTCATGTAAATTCTTTCGTAATTACTAATTTATAAGCGTTTTTCAATTATTATTCAGTAACTATAGTGTTATAAATGTAGAAGCTATGAGAGTGAGGAATTCATGCTTATTATTCCATAATCAATCCTAAGAATTATCATTCTTATTATTATTTAATAACTGGAATACAATATTAACTACTGTTACAAACATAATAACTACAAGAGTGATTAATCCGTTCTTATTATTCAGAATTATTATTCAATGACTCAAGAACTACTACACTACTACTATTATTCAGTTACTCAGTAATAATTACACTGCTACTATTATTTAGTTACTCTGTGACATTACACTGCTGTTATTATGTAGTTACTCATTAACTACTACACTACTACTGGTATTATTCAGTTACTCAGTAACTACTACTTGATTACTATTATTATTTAGTTACCCAGTAACTTGTACTCTTATAACATTGTAGTTACTGTAAACTAATTCGTAAGTACTATGTTATAAATGTAGTAGCTACAAGCTTGAAGAATTCACTTTTATTAATCCTAATTCATTAGGATTATTTGTTTAGTAACTGCGGTAAATTATTCTGTAACTACTATGTTATAATAGTAGTTGTTACTGAGTAACTACTGTAAATTATTCAGTAACTACTATGTTATGAACATAATAACTATAAAAATGAGGAATTCAATATAGACCACAAATTCATAGATTTTCAGGGATCATGTAGATATAGCTATTGATATGTCAAAGAATAAAAGCATATAGATCCATATTACTGCAGTATGGAATTAAAATACCAAAGAAAATTGCATTTTTTAAGTCCTCAGAGGCAACTGGAGCTCTAACTCATCACCTATAACATACACCCCCTGAATAGATTCTCTGTAAATTGCTGCATCTACAGTAGCCTCTTCTTTTGCATGCACACATACACAGACCAAACACGCATACACACACATTTAAATTCATTCAGGCTCCAGCATTAAAAAAGATTTGGATTTAATTAGCTAGAAAACATTCTTCTGTAACTTTGCAGATGGGTGTGGAATAATCATCAGCATGTGTGGCAAGACTCTCCGGGGCATATTCTGCTGCTTATTTTCTCTCTGTCTATCAGAATCAAACCAAGTATTGACAATTATCCCATGGTAGCAATTATCATTTAGAGAAACTGTAGCAGAGAGAAAGAGAGAGAAAAAAAGAACACCTAAACTAGACCTTGATGAAAGCACAGAGGATGGCTTAATGAAGCTGATGACTCAAGATCCAGACCCATTCCAAATATCCATATGCAATAATTGAGGGAACCTAAGCTGGGAATTAAAAAGGCAGCTTCTGTTGCATGCACGGGCTCCTCAGATCCGACCACAGGGCTTCGTTTCTGAGACATCTTAAAAGCAAACCAGACATCCTTTTTCCACGGCAGAGCCAGAGCAGGGAAGCCCTCTCATCAATAGGTAATTGAAGCGAGGGGAAAATCTCGAGGTCCTCAGCGGTGGCTGAGAGGAGAGAGGCATCTAAAAATATCATCCTCAAAGGAACGTTTATTTAGCACAATTTAATTGTAGCTGGCAAGCAAACATCTAATTTAAACAGGAATTTATAGATAACGACAGCTGGAATGATCGGTTTACTATCAATGGATTAAAAGCAAGAGGACTTGTGTGAGGTGCTTTTGCATTTTAGATCGGTATGGTAAGGTGTATCGTCGCTGTCATGCCTTGTCTCTCCAATTTTGTCCTTTTTTACTTTTTTGCATAATTCAAAAAGTTCAGTTACCTTTTGCTTTGTATTGAAATTTCATGATCAATGGACCAACAGAAATGGTCCAAAATTACTTGGAAAGAAATATTTTTACATTAACCTCTATTACAAGTTTAGAAAGTTTTTTCCTTCTCTTGTAAAGTTCGATTCAATTCAATTCAAATGTATTGTCATTATAACAACACAGGCTCATACAGTATTACAAAACACTGTCTGACTAGTTCTCCATGCAGTGTTTAAAATAGATTAAAAAGACAATAGTGTAAAGACAATAGGCAAAAGCACAAAGTCAATAGTACAAAGTGCATAGACAGTGTATACAGCTATGTGCATGAACAGTAACTGTAGGTCAGAAGACAAAGGTAGAATTTAAAGTGCAAACTCTAGTTACTGTATTGTAATAAATTACCTGTGAGATATATATATATATATATATATATGTGTGTGTGTGTAAACTTGTGGGATTTACAGCTTAGGTCTTTATAGTGTGTATTAGTTGGAAGTTTGTTTATAACAGTGACGGTATTTGCTATGCATTGTGCTGCCTTGATTAAAATTAAAACAAATTTATGTTATCTTGATTTATTCTGTTCTGATTCAGTATGTTTTTGGGTAATCTATGCAAAAAGTTGTCCAAAGCATCACGAAGCATTGCTGAAGTATCGCTCTTATTAATATAATTCCTCCTTGTCCCTTCCTGCATTCAGATGATGAGAGTGCTGCTTGATAAATATGTCCATTAATACAGCATACATGCAGTATATGGTATTACACAAAGCCTTTGATCTTTGAAGGGAAGCTACCAATAACTGGAACACGACAAAGGGAAGTGAAAATTTAATCAGCACACTTAGTCACACTGTACAGTAAACCGATCCCCTTTGTCACTGTCACAGCATATGCCCCATCTATAACATAGGGAAGCCTAGAGAGCCGGAAAAGACTGTTCAAAAAAAGGACGGACTTAGTTTCACAGCACCACGAGGGCCATCTCCGAATTCGGTCGAGTTACCTCCCTGCGCAAGCCCCATGAGCCTAGAAAGTGTTAAATGTGAGGGATCAGTTGCACACCTGAACATCAGCCCCGTGGCTGTTGGACAGAGCGTCCGGCCATAGCCGCCCACGCCAACCTCGTGCTGTAACCGGAGCAGGATAGTGAGGAGAAAGAGCAGGATCAGCTTGCGCCTCAGAGGTGCAGCGCTGTTGTGTCACAAGAGACCCACCTGTGGATCAAACAGCACCCATCTGCTGCAGCGGGGGCGGCAAGGAGCTTTCATGCCCCCCTTAATCTGCCTCTCCACTTGGTCCCCTAACCAAGCTTAAAGCGAAAGTTCTCTTAGCCCAAATGTAGTCCTTCAGCCAGGACATTTTTGGTGTCCCAAGTAATAGAATCTTCTCTACTCTCATTAGTGTTGTGCAGACTGCATGCCTAATTCTTAACAGATGTTCCTCTAACTGTGTTAAGTTGTTAAGTAATTTCAAATAGACGTGCTTATGACACTCTTATTTTAAAAATATGTACAAAACTGTGGACAAAATTCCAGCTTCAGTGAGCAATGCAATCTACAGTACTGGGCAACAGTCAGAGACCACCCTTCATTTATTTAGTTTTCAGTCAAAACTGCCATTGAGTACAAGTTATTCATTTCTGAGGATATATTTTGAGGGGGATTATATATGAAATAATCCATTTGTATAAGGAAGCGGAAAGTCAAAAGAAAATAAGTAAAAGAGTTTCCTAAACTGTAGTTCAAAAAAGTGATTAAAAGATAAAGAAAATGAGGCTCATAACAACAATAATGTAAGACCTGGTAGAAAACCAAACTGTTACCACCAGATAAACAGCACTTGAAGCTTTCATCTTTCAGAGAGAGGAGAAAATCAAGCTCCACTCTTACTTCAGATCTGAGAAAATCAATAGGTGTTTCAGTCAGTCCTTCCACTGTGAGAAGACAACTTGACACGATGGGACTGAAAAAAATGTGTAGCTGTCAAGAAGCTATTACTGAGAAAAGGAAATAGAAAAAAAGATGAAAATTTGCTCCAGAAAAATGGACTGACCACCCCCAGATCTCCAGATCTCAACATCATTGAATGTGTTAGGGATTGCTTGGCTCATGAGAAGCCAGTTGTGTGTACACAGGAGTTGTGTGTACATATATCTATGAATACATCTCTGCTGTCAGAACAAAACATCATATCTCTAAAATTCTAACTTTACAGGAGAAGGAAAAAAACATACTCTACTTTTAATGAAAGTCAATAGAGCCAGACTTTTTCCCAAGTCATTTCGGCCAATTCCTTTGGTCCATTCATCATGAAATTTACAAACAAGGTAAAGGACAGCAGGCATTTTCAAATTAGGTCAAAACCTAAAAAACGACAAAAATGGAGATACAAGGTTTTGTTTCGACAACAGCGACGTATATACGTAATAGAAAAAATATCCTGTCCTGGACACATTAGCACACTGCACCCAATCATTTTTACATAAAACACAAATCGATTCAAGATTTCTTATCTACTTGGCACAGTTTGACACAAGCATGTGGTGATTTAAGTTATACAAGCTTTAATTACATGTTAGCTACGAGCTAGCCTCATATCAAGCCTAAAGAACTAAACTTCACACACTAAACACTACTGCATTTATCTAAGAAGAAGCTTGTGTGTGTGTGTTTTTTTTGATAAAGCTATGTTTTGAAATAAACAGCTCAGCAGCCCTCAGCTAAAAGAGCCACTAGCTGTGCTGGAAATGCCCCTGAATCACTGTCTCAGCACCTGCAAAGCATCCCGTCCTGGACACAATAGGCTTTGTAATGCACTGATGAGCAGGGTACACCCGCCCACACACACTCTTACAATCACCGAAATCTTATATGCAGCAGACAAAAAGGTGCGAGTGGGCGCGTACGTTGATACTGTGTTCAGTAATTGGCTTTGAAGTAGCAGCAGCCAGGTATTTTTGATGCCTTTGAAATGCCCCTGAGCAAGCTGCAGGAGAAAGATCTGGAAGCATCGTTTCACCTAGTTGTTCAGGTTCACGCGTCACAACGTCCGAGGGGAAATGAGAGAAAAAAAATCCATATTATCCCTTAGAACCTGCAGAACCACTTATTTAACATGGAACTTGCAGCAGTTACATTTTCATCCATAACGGTTATTCTTGTTGCAATGCAAACTGTTACTTCCAAGGGTTAAATATATCTAGGCCTTTTGTGTGATGCTTTTTGGATAATTGTATGTATCAACCATGTCTAACAATACTTGACAGTCTAGCACCTGTTTTCCAAGATCATAGGAATGTAAACTCCTAACAGTAGTCTTTGCATCAATGCCAATCAACGTCTCTGTCGGTGTAACATGCTTTAGTGTTGTGATTCTTCACAGTTCCAGTAAATAGCTGTAGAACAATGGGTTTGGACAACAAATGCTGTATATTCTGCACTGTACATCTGTTCTTTTTTGGTGGCTGCCAAGGCCTGCTTGTTGTGCTGTTGTGTTTCTGAGAAACAGGGCATCTGTTTTTCAAGTATATATTTTTTTCCCAAGTCGTCCTACATGTTTAGTAACCGCAGACACTCAACGTGAGAAAATGCACTTCAAAGCACAAACTGTGACTTTAAAGCAAAACAACATTCTCAGGCCTTATGTTTCTCTCTTAATTCATTTTGGGGCTTTGAGTGAGTCTTCATAAACAACTGTGTTCTTGTAGTAGAATTCTGTAGAATAAGCTTATGAACATGCTTAACAGACATTCCAACCTTTTTATATTTATATTTTAATATAATGCAAGAAAAAACAGTAATTCAGTATTTATTTCATTGCTTTGAAAAGAAAGCAGAATACTTTTCATCAAGAAATAACAATGAAAAGGACGAAGCTTGTCGAATCAAATGAGTGGTTAGTAGAAAAGACTTTAGTAATGAATGTTACAGTCAAGTTGTTCGAATAACCTAAACCTCCACTCAAATAAAAGCATTGTAACTTTGGTGAGATAATGTCTCAAGTAGAAGTATAAGTAGCTCACTAAAAATAAATAAATGAAAATCGGAAGAAATAAAAATAGTTGATGTACAAGAATATACAGTTTAAAACTGCTTTAGTCCTGAATTCCCTATAGAAATGAAGTGGAAATTATATATGTATCTGGACCTAAAGTTTGATATGCTTTATTTTTATTTAGATGCACACAAAAGGACTCAGTAAAGTCAGTGTAAACTGGGTAGAAAAGAGATCCTAGTAGTTGTACATATATACTGTACAGCAAACTTTATTCAATTTTCAGTTTCAGGAAAAACATCTATTTAACAGAAAAATACACAGAAGCTTCAACATAAATAAAACATCTTTTTTCAGCATTTAGCGTGTCCACGCTTTACCTTTATTACAACTTCCACTGTTTCAGGAGTCTTGCTCTTCATTTTTCTACTGGGATATTTGCTAAGTTCAGTCTTAGAAGTTGGTTTCATTTTCTGCTTTTCATGATTCAAGTAATCCCAAAACTAATTCAGTAATGTTGAGGTCTGAACTCTGGGGTGGTCAGTACGTTGTTCTTCAGCAGCATCTTTGTTTTATTTGCAAATGTTCTTTTTGTTCTTTTTTGTCTATTTCATTTTCTCAGTAACAGCTTCTTGTCAGCTACACATCCTTTCAGACTCATAGTGTTGAGTTATCCTTTCACAGTGGAAGGATGGACAGAAACACCTGTTGATTTTTTCAGATCTGAAGTAAGAGTGCAGCTGGATTTTCTCCTCTCTCTCAAAGATAAAAGCTTTAAGTGCTGTTTATCTGATGGTGACAGTTTTGGTGGTCTACCAGGCGTTGTGCATTTATTAGCAGTCTAATTTTTTCTACATCTTTTAATAATGTTTTACATTTTTGGAAGCTCCATTTCTTTTTACTTATTTTTCTTTGACACCCCTCTTCCTTATGTGGATCATCTTATATGTAACCTTCTCAGAAATATCACCTGAAAAATGAATAATTTGGACATAATGACTCTTTTAATTGGAAATAAGGTAAATGATGGGTGGTCTCTGACTTTTGCACATTACTGTACTGTGTGTATATATATATATATATATATATATATATATATAGAGAGAGAGAGAGAGAGAGAGAGAGAGAGAAGAGAGAGAGAGAGAGAGAGAGAGAGAGAGAGAGAGAGAGATCAGTGGAGATTTATGTATGAGAGCAGCTCACCACACCTACACTTGTACACTCAGCCCAGATAAACCTTGTAAACACTTTGCAAGAGGTGACTAATAAATGCACAGCAGACAGCACATAACCTTTATACTGTTTTCTGTTATTGTGACTAAAATTCATTAGATGTGCAATTAGGGTATTTTAATAAAACCAAACCCCCTGAGGGGAAGGCTTTATTAAAGCATAATGCTGATCATCACAGTACATTATCAGTCTTTTCATCAGCAGTGAGAAAGATGGTGCAGCAATTAACTTTAAAAGGTGGAATGCTTTTAGCTTAACTAGCTTAATTAAAATGTAATTTCTTTTCAGTTTGTAATTAAATTCTGATTTATGGATGTAGCTTCTGTTATGTATTAGATCAAGAAAGTAAGAAGAAACGACTCTGAATATCACAATATATTTTGCTTTAAAAACACATGAACGTTTACGTAAGTCAGAAGCTCAGTTTAAAGATTTAAAATGCTGGGAGTGCCATTACTGTTGAACCTCCCAGTGTTTAGTGTTTAAAGGCGGCATTAAGGTGGAGAGTAACAAAGTCAGCTCGAGATATATGAGACCCCTACAGTCAAAATGCCAAAGAGTCATTTCACTCAATTCTGAAACTGACTGGATTGTCTAGATTGCACCGGTATGTCACGCGCAAACCGCAGGCATATCATTCCCCAAAGTGCAGCGATTACCAATAAAATAAATTCTCCCAATGGGATTTGGGAACTGATT
Source organism: Colossoma macropomum (assembly GCF_904425465.1). Classification (NCBI taxonomy): domain Eukaryota; kingdom Metazoa; phylum Chordata; class Actinopteri; order Characiformes; family Serrasalmidae; genus Colossoma; species Colossoma macropomum. The sequence continues at coordinate 19,269,166 of NW_023494795.1, read as the reverse complement.
CAACCTCTCGCTCATGGATTGAAATTCTTTTGAGTTCAGCTCAACAGCCTCAATTAGATATCATTTCGAATTTCAAAATGTGGCACAAAGGCCCTATTTTACAAAAGCTGTTTTTACGTTGCGCATGATGAGAGAGCTTTAGGTGGGTACTCTTTTACACAGAGGGTCCACAAAGTGTAATATAAGAAGTTTAGTTCCCCACAAGGGGCACACCCCATAAAAGACTCGCTACTTACTGCTGAGTTTGAGGTTTAAATATCATTTATGTCATGTGCGGTCAAGGGTCTTTAGGGAACCAGCTGGTCAAATTCAGGATGAGGTCTTAACCCTAGCTCTGCTGATCAGGATTCTGAATGATCATGAGACAAAGTAAAGCAATTAGTGTTTTCCTCCAAAGCTGAGGAGGAAATTCAGTCCAATATAACATACATTTAAAATAGCAGTCAAAAGTTTAGACACACCTAAGTAAAAATACTAAATAAGTCATTTTAATCTAAAGGTGTGCTTTTAGATGCAAATGAAATTTGTTGCTAAGGCACACACATTCAGTAATGTTACTACCTATATATAATATAGTTTTCCACAAAAAAATACTTAAAAAGTGAAAATATAAACGGCCTCAAGGTCTTAACATCTGTGTATCTTCTTCAGCCCTGTTGGAAAATCAGCTCATGAAGCTTCTTTAGAGATTAATCGAGAATAATGAAAACAAAGTTGGGCTAATTTCTCAAAAAAAAAATCTAAAAGAGAAGATATTTTTTTGGTCACTGCACACATCATTATGTGTTATTTCATAGTTTTGACATCCTCACAGTGTTTATTAAATATGAAAAATAGTAAAAATAAGGCAAACCCTTCTGTGAGCAGGTATGTCCAAACATGACAAGTATTGTGTACAAAACGGTTAAAATGGAGCTAGTTTTTGTTTCATTGGCACCCATTATCCATAATAACGGATTTACAATCACTGAATGTTTAATATAAAGCCACACACACAAAGACATTTTGGTAGCTGTCAAAAATGCACCTCTTGCCATTGATTTCAATGAGTTGATTGACAACTGACATCAATGCATGGCAATGCATGCAAATTATGCACTGCTGTCTGTCTCAGTAGAGTTCAGTAGAATAACACCAATGCTGAGCTATTGAAATTGATAAATATTGCATCTATGACTGTCCTTTTAAACTTTTGCTTGAAAATAAACATTTCTAAATCTGTAGGAACTGTAAAAAAGTTGCATTTGCTTGTTTGCAAAGTGAATCTTAACAGATTAGCCGAGATAACACTGCAGTACAGTGAACCAGCACACATTTCCAGACCTCACTCTTATACAAATTGGTACTGTATCTCATTCGGACATATAAGAAAACATTCATGCGTCCAAATATGTAGACATTCTACAGTGAATCTCTCTTGTACTGTTAGTTACTTGAACAAGCAACATATTCAGGACCACATACATTTGATCGTGATTAAGTACAGCAGATATACTATGGGCATGAGCGAGTTCAAAGAGAAAGGATACCTTTCAGGAGGCTGGAGTCAAATTAGAAAGGACATGCTCCCAAACCCTAAAATGATTTCTTTGGCAGTATCGATGTACTTCCAGAAGCATTTGCTCACCATCATTTCCTCCACCTTATCCGATTCACCCTATTGGGCTTACCCTCATGAGCGTGCATTAAAAAAGAGAACTATCCACAGCTTTAAGTTTTGTATTACTGTTTTTCCTCAAGCTTTGGTAATGATGACTAACTCTAGCCTAGACATGGTCTGAAAAGAACAGAAGACTGGACAGGCCTGCTCCCCTCGAGAATGATTGAGTTTCTAGCAAACAATGGCAGCCTTATTTTTTAGTAGAAGAAATATCAGAACAGTAGCCAAGCAAATCACCTGCTTCTAGAGACTTTTGACATCCTGGAATAATTCATTTAATCTACTGCTGTGCACATATGGCTATATTATACTTTCCCCTGTCTAAGGTTTATGTGCAGGAAGAGCGATGCTCTGTGTGTCTTGCTCAGACTCTGGCTCCGGCTCCAGCTCCGGCTCCAGCCCGGCAAGTGTGACTGCGGCTATTGTAATATTCCTCCGTTGTCCTCTTGCTTTCATCCAGTTTCTTTTAAACGCCTGGGCCTGAAACGACCTCCATCCGCACACTAGAAAATAAAGTGGAGCGCGTAAAGCGTAAAGTCAGCAGCGACAGACGATAGCTCCCCTGCGAGTCGCGTTCTGGATACCTGCCTGCTCAGGTTGTCCACTAGTTCCTCAATCCATCACTGGGTGCACATTATACCACCAATAAATCATCCCCAATCTACTGTGGGACAAGATGAAATCCCCCCCATAAATCTGGTACTACTTTCACCTTCCACACAGAATTGCAATGAACAGCGGTGGATACATGAGAACAGCATGTCTTGCACATGTACTATAAATATTTTTCAACTAACCAGGCAGTTTCGGAGAGGAAGTAGCCCGGTGCAATCCACAGCGGAAGGGAAAAGTGTTAGGTGGAATTTTGCCCTTTTTTCTGGGCCAAAATAAACACACTCTTGTGGAAAAATGACACCCAGTCTTCATCCAGGAGGGCCTACTGTCCATTTCACATTTATGCTTATCCCTCAATTATACCTCTTTTTAAATGAATTACTCTGTTAATGGCTTAGCGTAAAAAATAATTCATTAGTTAATATGTATCGCCTTCTCATTTAAAACAAAAATTCCACACTCTTACAACTAAAAGTGCTAAAAAAGGTTCTTTGAAGCAGTGCCATAGAACAGGGGGGCTAAAATATTTGTCTTGGGGGGCTAAAGTGTAATGTTTGTGATGGGCCACAATAGAATATAAATCAAGGTTCCAAAAAAGTAGGTAGCTTTTTAAAATTTTTGTTTTTTAATTAGGAGAGAGGATGGGGTTAGGGTACCTTTCTAGCATGCCAAATCAAATGTCCTTATGGGCCAGCTTTGGCTCATTGGCCACACTTTGGGCAAACCTGCAAAAGACGACCCACCTTTGGTCTTTTCAACCTTTCAACCTGCATAGTTGACAGGCTCTATATGGACCATTGTTGTAAATGAGATGTGAGATTGTGATTTTATATATATATAGGTATATATATAGGTGTGTATATATATATATATATATATATATATATATATATATATATATATATAGGTTTTTTTCTAAAACTGTACATCCAAGCCAAGAACCATTTAGGCCCTTTTATTTTTTAAGCATGTATGTAAGGCCTCTAAACAGCAGGCTTTTACAGCACATCTCAGTGTGCTCAGTCAAAATAATAGCAGCTTGGAGCCATATCATGAAAATGGATTTTTCTTTGCATTTTTGAAATAACAGATAAACTGTTAAGCTGCAAAAACAGCCCATTGTTTTTGAGATGTCATGAAAACCAACACATTTACATTTATTCAGCCTAGAGCAGTTTAGCTCTGCCCATGAGGAGCGTTTTGGCCCGGACTGCTTTTTGAATGAAACAAAATAGAAGTTGGCAAATCAGAACAGACCTCATTTAAATATATTAGTCTTAAATGCACAGACTGTTTAATTCTAAGAGACAATGTGAGGTTGGAAAAAAGTCATATTACAATGAATTATAACTGTTGTTAATTAAAAAAACGATGTACAGCCATTATAACTGGGCCTCAGGGATAGTAGTAAAAGAAGTATAGTAAAAGAAAAGTGTGACAATATGAGTTTCCACAGACAAACAATGATACACGCTGTCCAATCACCTTGGACAGCTAAAGGTACAGCGGCTCTAAGTGTGTGAGGGCGGTGTAAAATCTGAACGCCTAGCGAGCTCCACAGCAGACGGCAGAGCAGCACGAGCCTTTAATGCTGGAGTTCGTCGTTATGGGTGTTTAATGGCAGCCTTCGTCACATATCAACGCCCTTTATTTCTTTTCCCCTTCCCTAGCCACAGAAGTTCCTTTTCTGTTCCTATTTTTAAGTACAAGTGATCTCAATTAAGGACCTCCACGAAGGCTGGAGGCGGCAGACAGTCATGCCAATAAGAGCAAAAAGGAAATTGCCTTTGTAGCCAATACCCCCCCTTCCCCCTTTACCCGCCCACCACAGCAAGCCTCCATCTCCACTCTGATTTCCAGACGAGGCTGCCATGCCGCATGCCGCACTCATCCAAAACAGCCAGAGGAAGGCACACAGAGTGCACCCTCTCCATTTTTACCCCCTTTATGGAAATTCGCCTTGCTCTGCCTCGTTTCTGTGCTTTCACTCATGCCATCCCTGCATGACTGCAATTTGCTGGGTAGACGGATCCTCTGCCTCACTTGTTCATACCTTGGCAAGTTCGGCTTTCAAGGCCGCACTGCTGTCTTCTGTAGTGATGTCACCAACCATTCAGCGACAAATAGTAATTATGGGCTTAGATCAAATCTAGGGATTGAGAGGAGTTGAGGAGGTCTTCCTGATGAGGTAAGGAATATGATTTCTGTGTATGTGTCATCTCTCTCTCGCGCTCTCTCTCTTTCTCTCTCCATCTCCCTGCCCCTATGTTGTGTTGCCTGCCAAGGATGGAAAGTAACTGTTTGAAACTGGAAGGTTCTGTGGCCCCATCAAAATGCTCCACACATAAAGCCATAATTAAGTGTCTCAAAAAATGCACCACTGTGAAATGGAGCCTTGATCCAGGGACTTAAGTGGCTGTATTTTTCCTCCAGACCGACGAAAGAACGCAGGACGAGAAAGAGAAAAAAAAAAGAAAAACACACAGAAAAACACTCATGTAGCACGTTACATAATCTCGGGGCTTTATGAATCTCAATTGGAGTCATTTGGATATCATTACAGCCCTGCAGCTCTGTGTCTCCTTTTGTTTATATTACCAGTCAACAATGGCTTCTTTGTCTCGTGTCATCACTTATAATAAGGTGTGGATCACCGTAGGGAGGGGGAAAAAAAAGTGTTTGTAGCACTGACTTTTGAACAAACTACTTGTCTGGCTGTGTCTGAACCTACTATGACTGACTTTCATTCTGTATGATTTCCCGCGGATGCCTGGTTGATGAGCTGGCCGCTACTGTCATCTCCATCTCAAGTTTTATCACGCCATCACCAGATCCTGGATCTGTTACACTGGGAGGCCTCTCTTTCCTTCTCTGTCCGTGCAAACTAAGCATATCACATCATCAGTTTTGAGCCAGATTAGCTCAGACATAAGAGGTTTAAAAAAAAGCAACAAGTGATGAACAGTGAACAGTAAGCCTGTGTCCTTGCTCGCGCTGAACGGCTTCAACCTCTTCGCCTCTGTGGCACATCCCAGCCAGCCAGCTGTGTGGGCTGCTCGCGGCTCATTAGAACATCAAACGGCAAGCCCGAAAGGAGTGGGCAGAGCCCCTGGTCTCAAGGCACAGTGAATGATTGAAATTAAGTGCGTACACCCCGCACCGATATTGCTGGCAGATGGCGCCCATACTGTACAGCAAAGTGGATTCAGATGTGACAAATGCTCTTTGATATCTCTTTGTGTATGACTTAACACGCAGCTCTGTTTGGGCATGTTGACAGCCCCTCTGTTCCTGCTATTAACTTTTATTTGCACCATCGTTTTATTTGATTGTCACGATACTAGCACATTTCTAAAGATGAATTACATTCGAGAGATCGCTACAGCGATCACTACAAACAGCCACATAAAACTACTTTCAACTTTTTTCCACTAGGCCCACTGCTTCTTGCCCTCAAGCGACTAAATGATGGAGAAAGCAATAAGTAGGCAAACCTGAGCCCCCAGACTGTTTGAATAATACGCAGTGCAATTTTAGTATGGATATGTTTAATACCATTACGACTTTAATTACAACTGTGCTGATTTATCTGTCCATAAATTTAAAGTTCATCTTTTAAATGTTGGCCAACCTGCTCCATATTTCTGGTCTTCTGGGCAGAAGGAGAGGCAGTGTAATTCAATACGCTTTTTTTCTCAATCATAACGATGTGCCATATGCATGTCAGGGCTTCCTGAGACGTTTTTTTATGTTCCTCCCACATCCTTAGACACACACACACCCTGCACATACATTAGTGCACTTCCCAGGACACACACAGTATACATAGAGATCACTAAGGCATACAAGCCTATTGTACTGAGTTAGAAATGAATCATACAGTCTCCATAAGCATTAACCCTGTAAATTTCCCAGGGATATTACATTCCAGGGCTTATATGTATGATTGCTTTTTTGTTTTTTTGGTGAAATTGAAAGAAGTAGAATTACTGAGTCAGCAGAAAAAACATGCTAAAATGTGAGTCACCCTGTAAAACCTGAAATAATAATTTAAAAGTCTCAGATCAGATTTGGTGGGAGCTTTTTGGAGCATGTCATACATCTTTATAAATTAACGTTACATGCACATGCTCAAAAAGAGATCCGGCTCCATGTTTAGGTCTCAGATGCCAAATCAACATTATAGTGATGAAAATTATAGTTAATATACTTACGTCCTGGCAAAACATGTGCTCAGCTAAGTTTTGACTAAGTTCTCTTTGAATACTCCTTCATCAAGCTCACATTCATCAGATTCATCCACGCTGTGAAGGGGTCCCAAGCACAACTGATTTTACAGTATGTTCTTCTGCATGTTGGGGGCATTACACATTCCCACCAGAGAGGTCTCCAAATCCCCAAAACTTTCATAGTGTATCTTTAAATAATTACATGGAAAACAATGCAAACTTAAAGGAATGGTTTAAAAAACACTTAATTTAGGTGTAGTCAATCATTCAAGACACTGGAGCTATGAAGCTAACATTGCACTAGAGGTCAATAGTCACCCAAATCCTTTCCATAAATACATCCCCAAGACTTCTCTCAATCCGCTAAAAACCCAAACTCCCAATGCACCAGACTCCATGCAGGCATATGCACGTTACAGATTACACCATTTCTCTTGTTTCTGTTTTTAAAAAACTACTGATCTAGAACTTTCTAGATATATGTTTATAAATTAAAAATGTAATCTAGTAGATTCTGTGAGGGAGTCAGAACACCTGTGGTCTAAAATGACCCCAGCATTCACTAACACTGTGAACCTTTGTTCATTTTTATATTTTAGAGTAAGTTATATTGTATCCTAAACCACACTGACAAGTCTATGATGAAGACTTGGATGGAGTTTTGAAGTGGGTTGAGAGAACCTCTATTGTTTATAAGCAGTGTTAGCCTTGTAGCTCCAGCGCTAATCTAAAAAAAATTGGACACCAAACATCTCGGCTGATCAACTACATCTGTTGTACGTGAAAACTGCTCAAGTGTGCCTTCTCGCTGAACCATTCCTTTAAGTTATGGGACTGAGGAACTCTCCCGAAGGTTCGGGGTATTTAAGGGGTTAAAAGCAATAAATGAAAATGCTGTCCCTTTTTAATGATCCAGTTTTCAGAGCAGGGAAAACAGTTAAAATCCCAAAGTTTTGTATGTAGCCCCACACTTCAGTTCCTCACTCTCATAATATAGCTTAGATACTAGTTTCATAGTAGTAACTGAATAATTCATTGCAATAAGATTCACTGCATTAAGATTAATTACTCAATAATAATGCATTGGTTCAAGGGGTTAAAACATGTGATCACTTATCTCCAATGCGCTTTCCTAGAGATGTATGTGAAATTAAGAAAAAACGAGAGTGAAGCTCAATATAACTGGACCCCTCTATGTAAATGAATTTACATGCTGTTCATGTGCACAGAGCAGAATTGTGGCTAGATTGTTTAGATGGGATACTGAATATGATACGTTGCAGCAATTTAAAATGTTTGAGAGGAAGACTGTGAACACAGTGCCTTCTACTGAGGACAGAGATTGCCATCTACATTATCGCAGAGTGAGCAGGGACTATTAACTCATTCTTTCACACTAATCATTGAGGCTATACATTGTTCTGTTATCATGTCATCCTCTGTTGTGTTTCTGTTTTACTCACTCTCTGATCTGTCTTTCCGGCCCCTTTGTCTCTGAAAAGCCGTCTGTCTGGATGACACGTAGACCGTGTCATTATTTAACGCCAACCGACAACTTTTTCTTTGCTGATTACTATTACAAATGAAGCGTAACCTCTACCGTCCTTTTTTAGAGTAATCATTTTAATTATTTAGTAGTTTTCAGATTCTGAGGTTGCTGATGCAGAGCCTGGACAGACTCATTTACTCAGTATTATGTATTACATTGCTCTGTCTGCACTGTGTACATTGTATATCTTTATGAATCTTAATTGCTGTATGTCCTATGCATGCTATGCTCTTTAACTCTTAAATGTTTGATACATGACCATGTCTTGACCGTGAGTTCTAAGAGGGGGATTCCACAGATTTTTCAAAAGTTCTGTATTAATGAGATGATCAAGGTGTAAACAAAGTCATTCAGAGCGGCTTGATGTGAAATGCTCTATTCTAGAGAGACTCACCGGGTCAGAATTATTCACAGTGAAGGTGATCGGAACGAGATATCTGAAGAGTTTAGTGCTTCTAAAAGTGACCTCACAGAAGGTTATGTGAAATAGTTACTAATATGCTATAATAGTTTCCTGTTATCTAACTTTTATTTTTTAAAAGTCATTTGTGGCAGTGGGGTACAGACAGGCTGTTGTAAGGCAAAACCTTTTTCACTGCTGGTTTTGGACAGTAAATAAAATGGCTATATTTGCATTTAGACGCAGCAACCCCTGGTTCCTATCTGTTGTATCACCACCACTGTAAAGAAATCAGAATCGTTCATTTCTCTCTCAGAATGACTTTGTTTACATCTCAATTATCAAATTATGCAGAATACAATGTACTAATAAATGAAGTGTTTTTATTATGATTCTAAATATCAATCATATACTGAAGAAGACTTTGAACTTGCCTAATTTTAGATTACATTTAAATAATATTGTATAATATTGTATTTCAGCAGCTACATTTAAAGTACTTTTGTACTTCAACTCAAGTAAAAATTTAATTCTTGAGTAATATTTTTCCAGGGGTATCTCTACTTTTACTCAAGTGCTGTACTTTGTCGACCACTAGATGTACCACATTTTATTCCTATGCAGCCACTTGACACGTTTGAATCATGTATATTCTAAACACCGTTTTTTCAGTGTAGCAGTTCAGCAGTCTTCTGAACAATTAATAAAGCCAACAGCTAATGAACAGCAGGATATCTGACCTTTCCTTAAAGAAATATGATACTACTGACTGACTTGAACATTCAGTCAGACCGTCACTGTATACATAGCCCTGGTTGCGTTAGCTTCCCTGTGACTTCAGGCACCACGTGCTGGAGAGACATCAGGCTAATGAGGGCCTGACTGGAGCGCTAACCCACAAAAGAGCAAAGCACAGAAACCCTCGCCTTCAAAGGGTAACCGCACTGGAGGCAACAAACACTCGCCTCCTATAAGCTCATTTCATTTCGCCGACCGCAGCTTTTTTCCCTGAGTTATGCAGAGCTCATTCCCACACTGGGAGTTTAGCTAGGCTACCTGTTTAACCTGACAGGACAGATACGCGGCTAACGCGAGTTAGCAAAACTGACAGGAGAGCGACACGAACCGCCGGGAGATTTATACTGTTTACATCCGGAACAGCAGCACTGCTTGGAGGGTAGCTTGCTACTGAACTTTGACAGCCTGTTACAAAAACCTGAAGAAAACTAAGAGTTTTGCTTTTCTTAAAACTCTGAACATTATACCTAGCGTATCTCTGTGAAGAGTAAAAAGTACGATTGTTTCCATAGACACGGGCGTGTTATCGTGATATAGTAAAATATAACAACAAGCTGAGTTTTGATTCAGGAAAACGGAGTAGCTGTGGACTGTACACATCACCAACTGAACCGTCCTGAGTGCAGTGTGTGTATGTGTGTGTGTGTGTGTGTGTGGGAGAGAGAGGGGGAGAGAGAGAGCGAACGTGTGTGTGTGTGTGTTTCGACACCCGCAGCACTTCCGAAGCTCATTTGAGGCTGACTGGCACGGCTGCTAAATCGCTGCTTATTCAGACAGACCGAGTTCAGTCGGTAGCCTAACTTTAGAGGAGAGTAAGTTATAGCCTCGCCTTTAGCTCACTCTCGGGCTCGCCTTAACTTACCTCCTCTGCTCTCCGCTCATTCGGACTGCTGTGATGCGCATTCCCGTAGATCCGAGCGCCAGCCGGAGGTTCAGCCCCCCGTCCAGCAGTCTGCAGCCGGTGCCGGTGAAGATGAACGAGGGAAACCCGAACGCAGGGCAGCCAGAGGCGGCGGGGCCGAGGCTCCGGCCCGCTGACAACCGCTCCATGGCCGAGATCATCGCCGACCACCCGGCCGAGCTGGTCCGCACTGACAGCCCGAACTTCCTCTGCTCCGTGCTGCCCTCTCACTGGAGGTGTAACAAAACTCTGCCCGTCGCCTTCAAGGTAAGCCTCGTTTTTTTCTTCCTTTTTTTTTCAGGGAGGAAAGTAATATAATAAGTATGGTTAACGAATTATGGGCTAATGTGGTACATGAGGCATTCTGTGTTATGACTTTTAGGCTGCTGGTTTGCACTCCAAAAAACTGTACGCTTGTTTAAAGTGCTATTCTTTATCAGACCACTCACTGTGTTTCTTATGAAGGTTGGAGATTGTTTGTTTGTTTGTTTGTTTGTTTGCTGACCTCAGTTTTCGGACGCGTTCACTGTTTGATTTTGTGGGATAATTCATCTACAGGATGCTTCATGATCTTGGACCTTTAGTTAATTAGGCTTAATAGCCGTTTATTACTCAGCGTATCTGTGTGTAGTTAAATGTCTGACTGTCTGGCTGCGTTTTTTCCACTGTAAAGCATTTGTGAAAGAGCGCTTTCCTTTCAGCTGTTTTTTTTTCTTTTTGCGGTTTTGTCGGATTGCCCTTCGTATGTGGTCAGAGTCTTTTTTTTAATTAATTTTATTTGAGGTTTTATTTACCACAAAACAGCGGCATTTTTGTTTGCGAATTAAATGATCTTATCTTAAACTCTTTAGACGCAAATGGAGAGGCAGTGAGCTGAGGGCAATCTGGGTTCCACATGTGTTTCTCCTCGTGGTCTATGACATGTAACCCTGTTTGTGAAATTGTTTTGTTATTAAAATGAGACCTAAAATATAAATAATAGAGGGCAAGTTACAGTACTTCTTCTAGTGTAACAAATGGTATACAAATAATCATACATTTTATTAATATGTAATTTTCGTTATAACTAATGTTCATAATGAGAGTTAAAGATTAGAAACGTGAGAAACGTGAAATCTGTATGACGTGATGACGTTTTTACCATACACCACGTGCGTGACGTCAGATTAAGTCCGAAAGTGAGGAGGAATATTGTTCATTCTTATTTAGGCTTATATTTTTATAATTTTGTGCAGACACATTTTATTTATAGAAACATTTAAGATAAATCCTTTTTATTTCATTTTATTTATTTATCCATTTTTCATATACATATATGACCACATCAAATTCTCAGGAGTAGGCAGGTACCAGGGCTCCTGTCATGACATACTTTGTTTTGGAAGTGTTCATCACTGTAGTCAGTGCTGTCTCCCTGCAGGTAGTGGCCCTGGGAGAGGTTCCTGATGGGACAGTGGTCACAGTGATGGCTGGAAACGATGAGAATTACTCAGCCGAGCTGCGGAATGCCTCTGGGGTGATGAAGAACCAGGTGGCACGCTTCAATGACCTGCGCTTTGTGGGTCGTAGTGGGAGAGGTTAGTGCACCTTCTGGCTATAAACCTATCTATATCATGACTTGGCAACTTTTTAAAAAGTGTAGTTAGAACTTTTTAGAACATTTATTTTCACGGTCATGAAAGACTGTCAGAATCTTGGCTGCACTCCTTTGGCAGCAGGACAGAAATCAGTTGATGGAAAAAAAAAAACAGCTATCATTGAGCTGTCATCATAGTTTAGTAGGGTAAAGCCAGGTTGTCTCCTGTGTGTAATTATCAGGTCTGATCCACTTAATGCCTATTTACTGATGTTTACACAAGTGGATCTGTAAGTAGATTAGATTATGTGAAGGATACTGTGTTGACACAAGATAAGAGGGGTTTACACAATAAGGGTGCACTGTACTTTGGTAGTTTTTAATGTTAGCCAATGATTTCTATTTATTTCTGTACTTAGTGACTACCCACACCTGTCCCTAGCCTGCACACATCCTGCACCTAAGAGTAATGTTTCTCAGGAGAGGACGTGTAATGAGCTTGTGCGGTCATATGGGGACACACGACATTCTTTGAATAATTACAGCCAGTGAGTTTACTTACCATATCAGTTACGAGCCAATGCCGCTTTAAAACCACATCACAGCAGATCCAGAGACAACGTGTTCATTAAGTTGCAGGTTTGTGTGCATTCCTTACTTGGCCTAGAAGCAATGCCCAGATCTCGGTCTGATAGTTACTGATGATTTACTCCTCTATAGTAGTAGTTCTGATAGTATTAAATAAAGAATGTTGTGCATATAAATATATTATTCTCAGTCCTGAGACTGCATTTGCAACTTATGTCAGACATCAGTAGTTAGTGAACTAGAGTGGATGCTGAGCAAGTTTGTCTTTCTTATTTTGCCAGCTGAGAGGTTCCTCAGGAAAGAAAAGAAAATATGCAAATTATTGACAGACTGATATGTTAGTTGGTTGATAATTCATTCTGCAGAATTATGGATATGTGCTAAATTTAGCTGATAAAGCATTCAAATTTAGGCATTTTACTTTGTAACAAACACATCCAATTCTTAGCATAATCATTTACTTGAAGATTTAACCCCTTTAATGCCCAGGACCGGGCAGGTGAAGGCTTTCATTCCTCATAAAATTTAAGAACAAGTCAGCCATGTTGTTATGCTGCCTTCAAGTCGTGTTGGAAATATCGTATTTACAAGATGGATGCACATGAACGGCACCACAATGTCGTATTTACTGGTGGGAAACTCAGATTTTTCAATGAGCCCCAAGTTTCCGAGTTGGGGGTGTGTCAACAAAAAAAACAATGATAGCCGCTGATAAACTGGCCATATTTCAGTTAATCATCAGCCACAACATTAACACCGCAGGCTGAAACCATCCGCACGTGGAAATACAGATATAATGTATATACACAGACTCTCTTTCAAGGTTTTGTCCTGACAGCAAGGACATATATGTATATATATATAAACATCATTGTTAAAATAACAAAACACATGGAAGGAGTCGAAAGCCATTCCCTTGCAAGAATAACATGTTATAATACAAAAAACTAACCAAAGAAAACTTATTAACAAATTAACAGAAACTTGATATTCATATTTGACAGTTTACAATTGACAATCTGACAATCATATCAGTCAGTAAAACAGTACTTAAACCCTTTTCACAATTACCATAAAATGTAATTTAGTCCTGTTTTGTGGGTCCTCCAGTTTTTGCGTTATGTATTTTTTCTTCAATAAAGTTGATGGAATGATTTAAAATACTGGAAACCAAATTGAATATCGAATTCATAATTGAGCAAGCAAGTCAGCAATTATAAAAGTGTTTTTATTGTATTAAATGGGATTTTTTTTGTGGGCTGTATTGTGTCCTAGCTAATCTGATAACAGAGTTACATGGAAAAATAAATATTATATTAATAATATAATAAATATTATGTGATTGTATTAATTAAAAATATCTGAGAAAATTTCTGTTCAACCACTAGAATGGCCACTAGGGGTCCTGCAGAAAAAGGCTACCTAAAACTACTGGAGTCTGGAATGTTTAACTCATATTGGCCAGTATTCATGGTCACTGGAATTTTTAGCTCTTGAAGTTGGTATTGCATCAGTCACACAGTTTTCAAATTTGCACGTATTAGATTACTTAGAAGTCTGTTCATGTTTCACAACTAGCAGGAGCATTTCAGGTTGTTTTTCATCATTACAAAAGAGATTCTGGGAGTCTGATAATGCAGCACTGGAACCGTGTTTTGAGATTGTATGTGCAGTGCCAGATGTGTGTGAGTGTTGCCATAGCATTCCGCCCACTTCTTCCTGTCTTTTTAACCAACCGATGCCATTTCTGAGGAAGAACCGTTAGGCCGCCATGTTAATCTCCTGCATTCCCTTCTGAAACCCCATGAGAGTACAATTTGTCTGGGATGCTTGTTTAGGGAAGTTGACTGATGAGCAAGGTTTGTTGATGTGAATGCCACTCTGTAATGCTGTTTAATCCTTAGTTAGGCTGCTCCTCCCCAGCCACCCTCATCAAAGAGATAAAATCTAGATTAGGGATTTTCCCAAATGAAGAAATAGTGTTTTAATTGAGCAGAAAGCCCCCTTTATATCCCTGGTTAAATTGGAAAAACTTCATTCAGATATGTAAAACGCATGGGTGTTTCTGCTGTCAGCACCTAAGCTTGTAAATGTTTTTGTGTTTGCGCAGGGAAGAGCTTCACCCTGACGATTACAGTGTTCACAAATCCACCGCAAGTGGCCACTTACCACAGAGCCATTAAGGTGACCGTGGATGGACCAAGAGAGCCAAGGAGTGAGTGGCCCTCAATATTACACACTGCTCGCTCTAACCACATCTCTGCATTCAGTCTTTACACACACACACACCTTCCTCTTACACTGTGGTTCTGCTTCATTACCTGTTTGTGGTCATTGAATTTGCATGACTTTTCAGTCTCACATCATCTATTCCTCTGTTGGTTTAGATTTTTAGATGTTAAACCTTGGATATAGGATAAGAAGAAGTCTAAACAATAACTGGCCACATTTTTAAGGACTTAATAACTTCGGAATCACTCGTCATATAAATAATTGCTCTTATTTTATTCATTTTAAATTATACAGTGCAGACTGAAATACCATAAGCTAGATGCCAGAAAACATTACAAGATGTTTTATTCCATATTTCAAGTTTTTTTAAACACAAAAACATTTTTAATGATAGGTTATATCATGTATACTTATATTACCTGTAAATAAATAACATTTAATTATTTATTATTTATCCTAATTTCTTGACAAGTTATCTGCCTGAGATTTAATTACCACATTTTAAATAGGAGGCATTGTGGATATTAATTTTACTATAACTTCATTTTCACTGTTATACAGCTTTACCAGCAATTATAGAATCATGTATAGCTCTGTTCATCATTCTGGACACATTTCAGATTTCTTCATTTTTCAATTTGTAGAGTAGTAGCATCAAAATGCAGTCATTTCATACATTTATCCGCAACATTTTTTATTTTATTGAAAGCAATGATTCCAAACATTTAAATAGTGATTTCAAACTTTTAAACACTAGTGTGATAAAATTTATACTCTAGGCTTATTTTTTTTCATTATGCCTCAGGCTTATTATATAATTAATACTGTAAATATTCAGTAACACATTATGAAATCTAATATGCAAAGAATGTATTTATGAGATTGAGGAGGAAGAGAAGTCTTAGAGTTTAAAGAGGTACTTCAGTTTATCATCATCTCTGTCTGCTGTATCTGTAGCATATGGCCAGTGACCACAGGCAACAGATAAGCACAGAAAACCTGTTGACATAACATACATTTATAATAGAAGCCAGTGGGCAGGCGCTGAGTGCGTTTCAAACGTTACCATTTTTTCCCTTTCTAAGTACTGGGGAATTATGGGGAATTTTGAAATTATTGCAGTAATTGACTTTATGCTACAGATGTGACAGATAGATAGTATTCTCTTTAAGGGAAGAGGTTTTAGTACAGTGCTGTGGAACAGTTAATGGCTTTAGTTGGGCTCTTATTCTTTTTGTTGAAAAGCAAAGTCATTACACATTACATTACATAGAGTACGCGTACTAAAGTCTTTCGTTACAATATATCTTAAGGGGAAATTAAACAGATTTTGCAGAATTTCTGCATAATTAGATGGTTAAAATGTAAAGTCATTCAGAGTGGTTTAATGTGAAATGGTTTATTCCAGAGAAATTTATCTGTTCAGAATTTTTCACAGTGGTGGTGACAGAAACCAGACATCTGAGGTGTTTTATGAAATGATTATAAATTATAGATTCATTTTTTTGTAAAGCTTTGGCCTAAAATGTATTTTTAAGTACATTCATGGTTGAGAGGTAACAAGTAAGGCATTGTAAGGCAAAAAACAATCCCTAAGAAAACTTATTTTTTATTCTTTATTTATCATTACCAACGTTACTTATAAAAGCTTAGGAGATACTGCTCATTTTGAATAGTAAACAAAATACTGTATTTGCAATGTAGACTTCGCAACCCCTGGTTCCTTTCACCACCATTGTTAAGAAAGCCAAGTCAGTAAGTTTTATGTACAATGCTCAATTTCACATCAGCTCACTCTGAATGACTTTGTTTTTGTGATAAATTTATGTCTAAATAAAAAATAGGTGGACTTTGCTGTAATTTGTGGAATTAAACAGTATTTATCATTAGTTTAAAATCATTTTTTGTTTAAAATTTCCTGGTAGTTGACCAGTCTCTCAGTGTGATCATAACAAGTTGTCAGTGTAGGTGTGGGAGTAGACTGCACAGAGGCTCCACTGGGGTGCCATTGTGCTAACATCAGCTCATTTTAATGAGCCTTATAAAATATAGTGGGAGAAAAAGGACTTGACTACATCTTTCAGAGCCAACTGGTCTGGAGTGCAGCTGTTTTACTTTATCATGAAAAAAATATATACTCTCATCTTGGCATAGGAATCAACCCTATCACATCGCGAGCAACATTTCTCTCCCCTTCCCTCTCTCTTACTGCAGTCTCAATGAACACATATGGTCCTGGTATTTGAAGGCACTTGGACGCACTGGCTGTATGGTCTTGATTCTTCATTGTATTAAAACGGCCTCTAGCAATTGCAGAACTTTTCTTTGATGTTGAAGACTTCCTATGCATCTGCCCCATCTTGAAACGTACTTTTGAGAGGCCGATGACTTCCATGTTATTGTGCCCGGAAACAGATGAGAAGTTCAGAGGACATGAAGATATGTCCAGAGCTCAAGCCTTTTTTATGCTCCTGAACACTTTATGCTAGATAGTATTATGCTGTCAGAGAAAGGCCACATTTCTTCAGTTTCACATTTCTTTTTCAGTCCCATAAGAAAATAGCACTCTGCTATTTTAAGAGGCGGCAGCCATTCGAACATGATGTATTGATAATAAGTCAGTTCGCTAATTAGGCACAGACGAAGAAGAAAGCAGTGGTCAGAAAAGAGAAGCTTTTGCATAGCAGGTCACTGATGGTGATCACTGGGTTGGAAAGGCATGTGCCCTCATAATAATGTTGTATTTCAGCACTTCCTTAACACTGGGATTCTGCATCATTAAACCTCCAATTGGTGTTAATGAGAGGGCAATTAAGGAAGAGGCCCAGCTCACTAGGCCAGACAATGCTAACAGTGTACTGTCAGAAAACTTTCACCAACCAAACACCTGAAAGAACACTTCTTCTGATTCACTTGTCGCCAATTATATTTGTTATGCTTCAGACCATTTATGTGTGATTTAGAAATAGTATGTGCATGTTTTTGTACAAAAAGTGTCATTTTTAGTCAAAATATCCTTTGCTCATTACGTTACGGGCCCCTGTGTCCTAATACTGACGCTGTTCATTTATGCTTTCTTTCCCCTTGTCTGTCTACGGGGCCTCACACTTAGCTGAATATGTAGCAGATATTAGTTCAGCACAGTCTGTGCATTATTAATATGTTTATGTGTTTAAATAGGCCCTGATGGGTGCCATATGAACCCTTCAGGGGTGGGGGCTGCCAGTGCAGTATGCATATGTGCAAGTGCATGAAAGGGCAAGGCAGTGTGAGTGTTAAAAACCTGGTGTCATAAACACGTCTGTGCATACTGACACCATTCTTTTGGTTAAGGACTTTATTTTTACATTCTAGACCTTTGCATATCTCTGCCATAGGTTGATTTCAGTAGCCCTGCACTGTTACATAGAAAAATGTGATGCATTGAATTTGCTCGATTCAAATGTGTACATCATTGCTGCATAGATAAAATATGTTCTAACACAAGTGTTGTCAAAAGGCGGTAAACTGAAGGACTTAATAAGATTTACTAAGAGAGGCGCTACTCAACAACAGTCTACCCACACTTTGCACTGGTGGGAGTGGCCAATTTAGTGGTTTATCTACTAAGAGCTTCAAATGAAGACAGGCACAACTTCATAATTAAAGCTGCACTATGTAAGATTTTTGGTAAAATTGAAAGAAGGAACATTATTGAGTTAGGAAAAAAAAACAGTAAAATATGCTGGATGTCACCCTGTAAAGCCTAAGTCAAAGGTGTTGGGTTGAATTTCACAGGAGTTTTTCTGACAACATCATAGTCTTTATGTCACACACATAAGCTCAGAAAGAAGATCCAGCTTGATGTTTAGGTCTCAAATGCAAAATTAACTTTATACTGTTCAAGGTATGATAATAAAAGTATATAATTCACTTACATTCTTGGGAGACATGTCACTCATTACATTTTGACTGAGTTCTCTTTAAATATTTCCTAAAACTTTTTAGTTTTAAGTCATCGAATTGGCAATTAGACAATTAGAAGTGTTTTTTTTCTTTGAAAATATGTAAATAAATGTGTTTGAAAAACTCTCTCTATTTTCTGAGCGATACACTGACAGCTATGTTTGCGGCAAAAATAAGACAAGCCTCTCACAAGTGTTAAATCATGCATACTGTGTTGTTACTATCAGTTTTGGTTATTCAGAAAAGGTGATTATAATTATAATAATTATAATAATCCTCTCCCAGTGTTTTGTGCTTTGGAAGAACCGTGACCGCCCCTTTGGTCTTACTTTGGGCAGGTTTATTGCACCTATTTAGTAAATCGTGACGGCCACTTGTTAACATTAATATAAAGTTTGTGACAAAAAGAACATAATTCAAAAGTATATATTAATATATTAAGTAGATTCAGTTCATCACAGCGAGTCACTTTTTGTGTATTGGTGGGCTGTACTTCCACAAGTAGAGAATCCACTGACACTGGCATGCATTTAAGAAAGATCATTTTTTCCATTTTTGTTCAATGATAGCATAATTTTGTTTTTGGCTGTGTTTTGTGAAATGATTTATATCCATGCTGTTTGCTCTTGTCAGGAGTCTGAAAAATGCCTGTAGGGTTATGGCTTTTGCTTCTTGGCCAGCGACACTCATTGCTCTTGTGTGTGTGCAGTCATTCGGGGGGTAACTCAGGCTTTGCAGTAACTCCTAATAGCACTCATTAAAAGTCATTTGAACTAATAGATGGGGCGGGGCTGGTTAAACCAACACACTTGCGCTAGAGGCCCCATGTAATTATAGAACGTATGTCGGACTGTCATGCTTTGTAACACGTTTAGAATGATCTCTGTGCAGTACGTGTCTCCACTTGAATCATGACAGAAGTCCAGTGTTGCAGTGTGTGGGGATTAGAAGAGGCCAGGTGCTCCTTTCAAAGGTTTTACTTGCAGTTTAACAGAATCCAGCATATTACTCTCGTTGTTTTGACACATTTGACACATCAGCTTGTTGAATGGGAACAATAACTGGCTTACAGCAATAACAATGGCCAAGACTGTTACTGAGACAGTAAAATGAATATATCTGGCCATTGTTCAACACCCTCTACTCTGTAGACCACACAAGACCAATAGACATTATTTAACCTTACAGCAAATGAAAAAAGTGTCAGTTTCACTCAGCTTAGGCCTCACTTAGGGCTGCATTTACAATGGGAACTGCTCACATAAAACCAATCCAAACAAGAGAGGAGAAGGGAGAAAAACAGAGGCTGGCGCAGGCCTGGGCCAGGCAGCAACATGCCGCCATGCTGGGGCTCCAGGAGTAGGTGCCAGTGGAGTGTGTGTATGCGTGTGTTCATGTGTGTATATGTTTTTGTACATTTTCAGCGTAAAAATGACTTTGTAGAAATGAGATAAAAACAGTTGTACTAAAATGGCCTTGACCTTGCTAAGTGCTTTTACACAAAAGCTTTTCATTAATTTTCTTTTTTTTTTAAACATTTGTTTTTGCTGTTACTAAAGTTATGATTTATGAGCTATGAGTTAAACTTAGAAAAATTTTATTACATATATGCAAATTTCAGAGACCACCTTTTAATTGATTTCCAGTTGAAATGGTAGGAAAAAAGCAAAAAACTAAATATTTAACATAAAATTACACAGAAGCTCCAGCGATTAATATCAGATTTTTCACTGTTTAGCATGCCCACCCTTTGCCTTTATTACAGCTTCCATTCCTTTTGGGAGACTTGCTTTCGGGTTTTCAAAGTAACGTGCAGGGATGTTTTTCCACACTTCCAAAGTTCAGTCTTAGAAGTTGGTTGCCTTTTGTGCTTTGTTTGAATTTGTCTACTTATCAATACTGTCTTTTTGACAAGTGTGCATCCTTTCAGACCCATAGTATTGAGTTGTCTTCTCACAGTGGATGGATGGACAGAAACACCTGTGGATTTTTTCTGATCTGAAGCAGGAGTGGAGCTTGATTCTTTCATCTTTCAAAGATAAAAGCTTTAGTTACTGTTTAGCAGATGGTGACAGTTTTGGTGTCTACCAGGTCTTTCACAGTTGTGAGGAGTTCCATTTTCACTATGCCTTTGAATCATTTTTTGAACCTGGTCTCTGATTTTTGTGTAGTACTGTATAGCTAGTTATGTATGTTAAATAATCATATGGGATGCACTCCACATCCTGACCTTGAATAAATGCAAATATGTGTGTGTAAAAGGAGGCTGTGGACACCGAATCTGTGTGTGTGTCTGCTCTTGATAGCCACTGTGCACATCAGAGCTGCATCATTTCAGCTCAGGAAATACTGATGGCGCTCTGTTAGGAGTCACACTGCTTTCATACGAGCGTGGAGGTGATGAAGGAGTGTGCCTGCGGTTTGAAAAGGGCTGAGGGCTCTTGTAGCTTGTGTGTGCGTGTGTGTGCGTGCGTGTGTGTGTGTCTGCACGTGTATGTGAATGTGTGTGTATACCCTTTCCCGGCCTGGCTTGCCTCCTAAAGCCTGAAATGCAAAGACCACACAGACACCTGGCAGCTCTCCACAACAGTCAGACTCTCTCTCTCACTCTCTTTCTCTCTCTCACTCTCTCTCTGTCTCTCGCTGTCTCTCTCTAGTTTTCCCCTAAAACCTCATTGAGCTCTGGCGGCTGGCTGTCACCCATGCTGTCTTTTTTCCTGCTGCTCTTTTTCACTTTTCTGCTGCTTGCTCTATCACTCTTACAGCAAAAGAAACATCCAGCTGCACCGGTGAAAGCTCTCCTGGTGCCACAGAAAAAAAAGAAGAAATGTCTTCATCTACTTCTCTGTCTCTTCCAGTTAGGATATTTACTCACCTCAAATGTCCCCTCATCAAGTCATCATTACTGTTCTGTCAAAATCAGTTACTTTGCTTACGTAACTTTAGGGACATACTGATATAGAATTTCTGGGCCGATCCGATAATAAAAAGTAATTATCTTCTGATTATTGCTGGTAATGATACCAATTTTTTATTTGTGTATGTATGTATGTATTTATTTATTTATTCATCATTTTAAAACAACTTCAACCTATAATCCCTAAATACAGTGCAGCTAACATGAAAAAGGTTAAATCTGATCATTGATTAATTTAATTAAAGCTCTGTTCTGGTGCCCTATGTGTGAGGTAGCGGTGTTATCTACAATATTTAATTGAGTTGTAAATTATGGTAATTCATGCAAACACCAGCCAAAAAAGGGGGTGCTAAATTATTGGTTATGATTATCCACTGTAATTTTGATATTGGGCCGATGATAATAATAATAATAATAATAACAATGAAATTTGTCGGCACATAATATATTGTCAGCCAATATATTGTGTGTCTATTTTGCTTTATTCACAGAGCAGCCTAGGTCAGCCCATCCGCGTCTGTCCATTTATCCAGTCCTCTGCCCTCGGAAGCACACTGCTGCTCCCCTAATTTCACTCTTCCTCTGTCAGAGCTGCTGTGTTTGTTTATAGTTAGTCAAAAACGGCCCCATATGCTGATGTGAGCAGCAGGAAAACCTCAGATAATATCTCTTACTTATTTAATTTCTTGCATTGTTTCAGGAGCAGTTTGTCTGCTTACTCAGGGCCCGTGGCTATCAAAGAAGATATGACTACATGGCTAGAGATGTTATCTAGGTATTACCTTGATGGACTCATAAAGAGCCTGGCCTAGACTCTGAAGTCAAGCCTGTGTCAGCTGGAGATTACATATCTCTACTGGTAACATTTGGCTTGGGTCCCATTGGGCTAGTTGAGCATCTGGAATGAATGTGTCCGTGTTTCCGCTCTGTGATTGGACAGGGAAGTGTTGGCTATCAAAAATCTCACCCTGTTGTCTGGGAGATGATGGGAGTGTTTGGGACTTTCCCTCCAGCAGTGATATCATCTGGTTTCCTGGCTCTCTTAAATACCTCCACTCATTCAGACTCACTCCCTGTGCTAATTCCCTGTACAGCAGCTGACAACGCTGCTTAGATTTGGACTCCACATGATGTCTAGAGGTGTGCTGTGGAGGGAGGAGCAAGCCCCCTTTGTTCCTCAATTCCAATATAATCGTGGTACCAAAAATACACATGATGAATTACCATCATTATATACTTTTCGTTTAGAACTATTTCGTGTTAGAACTATTTTAGAGCTATTTAAGCCATAGAACACAAGGCACATGAGTAATAGCAAGGCTGTGATTTGGTTGCACAATCCAAAGATGTGGAGTGTGCTTTTGCTTTCATTCAATTGTTTTGCAGAAATGGAAAATGGAAAGCAAAGAATGTTTTTAATGTTGGCAATTTTATCTCCCATTGAAGTATATTACTGTGAAGAAGTCAGACACCATTCTTCATTTATTTAATTTTCAGTCAAAACAGCCATTAAGTACGCATTAAGTAAGTTTTTCAGGTGGTATATCTGAGGAGATTAAATGTAAAATAACTACTTGAAAAACAGTGCATCAAAGGACAATAAGTTAAAAAACAGGAGTTTCCCAAAAATCTAAAAATTAGTCTAAAAATGATTAAACGGTATAGAGATAACAGGACTCTTAACAACTGTGCAACTGGTAGAACACCAAACCTGCCGTCATCAAAGAAACAGTACTTAAACCTTTCATGTTTGAGAGAGATGAGAAGAGGTCATACTTGGAGAAGACAGTTCAACACAATGGGTTTGGAAGGATATGTAGCTGTCAGGAAGTCATTACCAAGTAAAGGAAACCAAATCAAGAAAAAAAAGATTTCTTTGAAAAACTAAAAGCAAGTCACCAGAAAAAAGCTGTAATGAAGGCGGAGTGGACATACTAAATACTGAACAAAGTCATATTGTAGTTAGTTGTTGAGGTTTCTTTGTAGTTTTTGGTTAATATATGTTTTCTGAATTCTTCCTGATGCTAAAAAATTAATTACTTCTACACTCTTAAAAAAGTTCTTAAAGGGTTCTTTAGTAAAGAAAATGCTTCTATAAAGAACCATGAACACTCAAAGAACCCTTTGCATGATTAAAGGGCCTTTGCATCATAAAAGGGTTTTGATTGATGGAGAATGTGCTGTAGATGGTTCTATATAGAACCTTTTTGAAAAGGTTTCCTAATAGCACCCGAAAGGGTTCTTCCATTGTTACAAGCTTGACATCGTAACAATAGAAGAACCCTTTTGGGTGCTATATAAAACCCTTTTCAAAAAGGTTCCATATAGATCCATATATAGCACATTCTGAAGAACTCTTTCATGATGCAAAGAACCCTCAGGCAAAGGGTTCTTTGAGTGTTCATGGTTCTTTATAGAACCATTTTCTTTACGAAATGACCCTTAAAAACCATTGTTTCAAAGAGTGCTTTTAAGAACAGTTTTGACCGGAAATTAATTAAATGAAGGTTGGCCTCTGACTTTTGCACATTACTGTAGTTCCTCCACTAAGTACCTTGTTGTTACTTGGCAACTAGTTCCTGTGAGATGATACGGTACACAGACACAGACATAACACACATTTCAACTAAACTGATGGATGGAACTAACATATAAATGTGGTGTATCTGTGGTAATTCATGAACCATAAAAACTGCAAAAATGTTTTTCTTACAACAGGAGAACCTCAAGTTTACATCTTCATATTAAATGGCCTTCAGTCGATTTTGCCTTATATCACAAGTTCACTTCCCACCATAGTCTGGCTCTATGGCCAAAGGGTAAAGTTCTGTATGTTTGAGTTGATGTTGCGTGTCTCGAACCCCCTAGTGAAATGTAAATATTGCTCTCCCTCCCTAACTGCAATAACATGTGCAGTGCTTGAGGGAGTCTTCCGCAGACCCTGCTCAGCACTGCTCGAGGAGCCGTCAGCACATCCAGGGCTCCTAATTTACTGTTGATGAGGGTCCGCTCCGTCTCCCAGCACAGAACATCGCTTTTTATATGAAGCTCCAGGAAAGAAGTCTGCACAAAGCACATCTTTGTCCACTCTTTTTCCAAACTTCAATTTATTTTAGTATCAGTGCCTGGGCACAGCTTGTGGCAAAAAAATTACAGTGAGACATACAAATTGGCCTTGTGCATAAGGGCATGATTTGCACTCTATGGGAGTTTGAGTTCCATTTATGTTGCTATGCTCACTGGCTTTAATTGTATTCACAAATGGATAATGCAATAATCAGATACAAAACTAATGGCATAGTGGGTCTGTAGTGTGTATAACATCTAATCTGCCATCTACTGTCTACTGTATCTGTGATGCATGTGCTGTTAGAAAGAAGTAATCTCTCCCTCTCTCCGTAGATTGTATGTTGCTTCTTTGTTCTCTGAGCGTAGTCAGATTAGCCCAGATCCTGTTTTAGCTGGCCCTTTCTGTGCCAACTGGACAGGTTCCAGCTTCAGCAGGAGTTTTTCTCTCTCTCCTGTTTGATATTTACTTTACTGCCTTCTCGGGGAAGCTGGTGCGGGCCTAGACAGACAAACAGGGCTGTTTTAATGGGAGAGGGAGGTGGGGGTAGTTCTGCTCAGGGCCTCTCGCTCCTTCCTCTGCTATGGCTAGAGCAGGCGCAGGGCACCTGTGGGCCCTTAAACAGCCTTGTTATGGCTCTCCTGTAAAGTATTTAGCAGTATGGGCCCATTGTGCCCACAGATCCCACTGATGGGGCACTGAAGGAAGGATGAGAGTCTGTGATTACGCTGTAAAAGTTCCGTCTCGCTAGACAGCAGAAGGTGTTTAACTTTTATGCTAGCATGCCTGCATGGCACATAGCTGCCTCCATCACTTCTGCAGTCTGAACCTGCTGTAGGGATGACCGTTTAACTGTTTTTGCTATTCAAATGTCTGCATTTTTAAACTACTAGCATTCAGATACCCCAGTGAGATAAAATTTCATAGTGGTACAGTAGCACCTATAGCTAGCTTAAGAAATTATCTGAATGTGACTGTTTAGTTGATTTAGTGATTCATCTTTTGTGTTTTAAGTGTATGCGATTTAACATGTTATGAGCTAACCTACAGAACAGTAACTCAGAGCCACATGGTTTACACTGTACAAATGGAGCATTTTTTGTTTAAAAGAGTTTCATATATACAGGGAGATTCGCTCAAAAGAGGCCCTGAATATTCTGTTGTAACTCCTGTTAGGATGAAGCAATCTGAACCAAAAAAATACGCTACATACCTTGACGTATGTGTAATCGATTGCATTACATGTGATGCTGGAATTGATCTCCATTTTCTGCCAGACATATTTCGACACGGCACTCCATGTTCCTGAACGTATCGGCAAGCATTAGAGAGGTTAAACGTCGCTCCAACGCAGGGGCATCCTGGCTTGTTTGAAGCTCCATATACTGAGGAGCACATTGCACATTGTTTCGTTCAGATTGCTTCGTCCTAACAAGAGTTATTACAAAATATTCGGGGCCTCTTTTGAATGAATCTCCCTGTATTTCCACTTAAATGTTGCAATTTTACTTAACATTAGACACAACAAGAAGCTGACTTCAGCTTCGTGACTTTTTAGTGTTTGGCAGTTTCTCGTTGCAGATTAAACATATCAGGAAACCAGCTGGAGTGCTTATAAATGCAAATATGTCTGCCCATTCGTCTTTAATTATCAATTATTTTGTTGTGGAGCCATAAGAGGGCAGTAAAAGAGCCGCACGTGGCTCTGGAAGCGCATGTTGCCGACCCCTGTACTAAAACATAGTGTTTTCTTAAATTACCGTATGTTATTGGGTTTTCTATTCAGCTGTAAACATCACCTGTAGTGGTTTACAGTAAAGTAACGGCAACTGGGCTTTAACAAATGATTTAATTCTTGGTAATTTTGATTATATGTTTAGTTTACCATACTTTTTGGTTTAGAGAATGTACTGTATGTACTCTTTAGTTGTTAAAACATGCCCAGTAATACTACAATGCAAAACGTTTGTTGTTTTAACTTAAAAAGTAATTTTCCTGCTTTAAATTTAGTAATATCAATAATAATAATAAGTTAACAGAACTATTAGCTGTTGTACATTCTATTAAGTAATTACTTGAAGTTGAATAAAATCATAAGACAGCCAATTTACTTACTTTTTTTACATTAAAATTCTAAATAGTTTTTACAGTATGTAGAAATGCAGGCATTTACTACTTTTAATAGTTCCTATAATTTTAATGCCATATAATCACAGTAAAATGTCTTTTAGTCCAATACTGTATATTCTATTATACATTTTTTATACATGTTTGCACAATTTATTTTATTTTTTTATTTTATTTTAACTTCACATGCCACAACATTCAAATATTCAATAAAGTACGCAAAAATGTGAGATGAGACATCCATATATTAAAATAAAGCCACATATCCTTACCAGCATGGACAGTGCTGGAAAAATGTGAAGCAAAGCTAAAGTATGTTGAGCAGCTCTCGTGTGGAAGCTCTTTTGACTGCATATGGCAGAGTGATACACACAAGAGTACGTTCTAGATTAATAAGCCAAGCTGAATATGCCAAAGGACTGAATGAAATGCTCATTCAGAAGGAAATGGAACACCTGTCTCATTTTTATCCATCACAAGCCATCTGAGAAGCTGGCATGGTCCAAAATGGCAGTTAGCTAGGCCTGTACCTATTAATACAGATGAGAGATTGTATTAGACAGAGACAAAGACAGCAGGCTTTATAGAACCATTAATGAATTACAGTTTTGGCATTTAAGGTCCAAAAGGTCCTTGTGCTACAGCAAAACACCATATTTCTGTCACTGAGTTGCCACTGTGAGGATTTACTGTGTTAGTGTAATGAATAATTCAGACAAAGCCAAAGCCCTTACTAGTAATTTATCTACTTTTTCAGACACCACAGCAATATCTATAATTTAGAAGGAGTGTAAATGGTTTATAGCTGTTGCCTTTTGTAATTGTTGCTGTGCATTCTGTATTGTATGACTGATGTGATATTATTTGTGGTATAAATATGGTGATGATGACAGTCCTGCCCTGAACTCAGCAGCATCAGCTCATGTGCGGTCTTTTCTAAATTTCAGGGCACCGGCCGAAGTTGGATGACTCTCCCAAGCCGGGCCTGTTCTCCGACCGCCTGAGCGAGATAGAACGCCTCCGGCAGACTACCATGAGAGTCGCCGTGCCAACGCAAACTCCACGACCCTCCCTCAATACCCCCAACTCCTTTTCTCCTCAGGGCCAGAGCCAGATTTCAGGTATGGGCAAGATTAAACTTTACTCCCTATTATTGCCTCTGCTGAACTTTACCATTATTGTTTAAGGCATCTTCTATATAGACGGCCTACAATTTTAACCCTATACACTTAAGGGCCCATATGTGGTCCACATATAATTTCTCCTTCTCATAACTACACAACTGAAAACAATACTGAATAGTTCTTAGTAGTTAGTCAGTAATAGGTCTTATTTTTAGTAACTGAATAATAAGCCTACATCAATTGAAGTAATGAATTGAATTTACTTGATTTAAATGCAATTTCGTCATTTTAGTTAACTTACTTTTGGCAATAATTAGTTAATGTGTTAATGTAATATATTTTATTCATATGGTCATATAGACATGACATACAGATTTGAGTAAATTCAGTGCATCACTTTTATCAGTGTAGGGTTAAAGAGGTTAAGATTAATAACAGAATAATAAACCAGAATCATGTAAACTTAGAAAAGTAGTTTGTCTTTCTCTGTCTATTACATCAGAGCCTTAGCCACTCTGGTGTCACTCACTCAAAAGTAAAGGTGAACTCTAGCACGCAGAGGTTTGTGGAAGCTGAAATATCACACTGTGAGGTGATGGAGAAGTGGAAACACTGTGAGTTCAGTGCTCAGTATATGTAGAGAAGAAGGCACATATTCTTGCCTGTGTGTTGTTACTATACATGACTGTGCTGCACCGGACAGAATAAGTAAAAGCAACGTAGATGGGTCGGACTGCAAAGCAGCATTTTTTATATATATATATATATATATATATATATATATAAGGATTTCATCAGCTGTTGTTGGGGTGACGGTAGGTAGCACCCGAAAATAGATGTAGGTTATTATTCTAAACTTATTCTAAAAAAGGTTAAAATACAGTACTGTGCAAAAATCAGAGAGCACCCTTTTATTTATTTCACTTCCAGTCAAAACAGCCATTAAGTAAGATTTTTTTAGCATCAGGGAAAAAAGCAGAAAACGTATGTAACATAAATGATATACAACTATGTATAATATATTTAATGTGTATTTAGTGTGACCACCCTATACCTTTATCATAGCTTCCATTTTTTATTGGAGACTTGCTTTAAGTTTTTCAAAGAAATATTTTACCAAACCTCATATCTCAGTTTTTGACATTTTTCAGTTTTTGACATAATTTGAAAATACCTGTTATATTATACCCTTTATATTATATGTAAATTTCATGATGAATGGACTAAAAGAAACGACCCCAAATCACTTAGAAAAAGGTCTGGCTCCACTGACTTACAATAAAAGTAAAGTGTGTTTTTTCCTTCTCCTGTAAAGTTACCATTTTGGAGACACGAGGTTTTACATATATACATATTCTGATTATCGGAATTGGCGCTTGAACTTGCTTCCTTGCTGATAAAGTCCTTTTTATTATGTATGCGCATATCTAATGCAATCACGATAAAAAAAAAGCAGCAACTGGCCAAATGCACTTAGTCATATAATTTCTCTCACTCTAGCCAGATAAACGTGACTCGTACGTGCAGCTCAAGCCCTGCCCAAAATATCACATATGTTTGAGAGTGAGGTTTCTGTGCATAGGAGCAGACGCAGTGTGCAGACCGAGGCTGCTTCTGTAGCGGTTTGAACACATTCGCAATATGTGTGCCTATAGCGGAGCAGTAAATTATTTTTTAAATCATAACGTATCATTTTACATTTAAAAAATCTTATACACAATTTCTGCACATTTTCATTTCTGTTTTCACTACAGACAGTAACACACAGCTGCAGCTCGCTACTTCCAAAGATTCAACCATTTAGCTTAGGCTAAATTGGCCAGTTCCATCTAATAATGCATCGCATTTTCAAGAGCCAGTCAGAATACATCTGATACATTCAACATATTCCTCTACTGCTTGCTTTCATATAAAATACATTTTAGGTTGAACAACAAAATTAAATAGACTTGTTAACATTTATAATAATTTGAAAATACCTACTTGTCCTTTTTGGGCCAAAAGAATTCTTTTTGTTTCTTTCGTGAGAGAGAAATTTGCAAGGCAAGTTTGAGTAGTTGCTTATGTGAGTGTCTCTTTAAAGAGGAACACAAGGTCAGTGACAACTTTGGGAGCAGGTTTTGTTGAAAGGAGACAGCTGTAACTCATTGGTTTTAAGACTGTAAAGATAGAGGAGTTGAATTTCTTAATGTTTGGCTTTTTTCATTCTGATTATTCGATTCATTCTCAAAATTACTCAACTACTAATATACCCATAGTGGCAGGCTCAATCTACATGGAAAATGGATAAATAAATGGACATTTTGACTGGAAATTAAATAAATGCAGGGAGTCTCTGACATCATTAATTGTTCTATTACAACATGAATTCTGTCGGTGTGCATATAATTGATAATAATTTTGTTAATATAATGTATTTTATTTTTTTGGAAAGTATGTGCACACTTAAGTAAATTCAGTGCATCACTTTGGCACTTAACTGACAAAATGGACAAGGTAAAGAATGGGAAAATGAGATCATGTAGGGTTTAATCTGAAAAAATAACCTTCCTTCTCTTTGTTTGATCACACTTGGTCAGACCACCGCCAGTCGCAGTCTTCCCCTCCATGGTTTAATGAGCAAGCATACCCATCGTACCTGAGCCCCATGGCATCCCCCTCGGTGCACTCCACCACCCCTCTGTCCTCCAGCCGCGCCACCGGCCTGCCCTCCATCAGCGACGTGCCCCGCCGCCTCCCAGGTAACCTCCAGCCTCAGCCCCCCTGCAGGTGCGGCCCCTTCCCCTCTTGCCCTACATTGCCCTGGCCTGGGATCCATGGGGGGGCACATACTTTTAGCCATTAAGCTCTGTTTTTACATAGCTTTGAAATTACTTGCTTATCTTATGGTGCGTCAAAGTTGTGTTAAAGCGTTGCGTTTCACTCAGTGTTCAGACCTTAATCTATTACAAATGTAATCTGACATTAGCTACTTTTTATTGGCTTATTCTGCTGTGGATGTAAAACGAGACTGTCTTGAAACTTCAGCTACTAGCGAGTGATGGGAAGACCTTTTTTTCCTGAAGAGATTGTTTCCTTTTTCCTCCAGCCCCAGTCTTTGATCCTGTGCCGAATATGGTTAATAACAGACTAAGACATAATAACAGGCCAGTGGCGGGCAAATAAAGCAGCTTTATAGCAATATAGTTCCGCAACAGTCTGCCAGGGAATCCAAGCCTAGTTGGTGCAGGAGCTAATATGCTAATTTGTCCTCTTTTGCCCTGCACCTACCCAAACACACAAGTTTAAACCCTAAATGTGGGCCGATGAGTTTCTCCCTCCAAGCACCTGTTTGAGCATGGGCCAGGTGACTATTTTCATACTTTTTTTCTTCCTGCTCTCGATCTCTTTCTTCCATGAGAGCACAGAGCGGCTGCAAGCGATTAAATGAGCGACTCCCTGGTGCGAGTGGTGCTTGGCAGCTTTTGGATGCATGCCACCTGCCCTGTCAGGTTCAATTAGTCTGGTTATGTCAGCCCATAGCATGTAGCACAGCATACTCAATGCCCTCGCTGCTAATAACAGCCATTATGTGAGATAAGGCCAGCGCTGTTTGACACATTCAGTTGCCAGCCAAGCAAACAATAGTTAAAAAAAATCATCCTGTAAATTGCGGACGCTGTTGTCAAATGTCATTACATTCTGTCGTTGACTGAGGTTGACAATGTAATACTTGCTAAAAGTACATTTGCCATGCATGACAAACTTTGTTGCAAAACAAACTTTTGCTTAGTGCTTCTTAAGCAGGAAGGGCCTACTAGGATGTACAGAGTTAGCATCTGGTTTTGAGTCCAGCGCTGTCTCTTCTCAAGTATTGTGGCGTCTAACATCAGCGACTGTTTAAATGCAGCCTAAACATAGCGTTTATGTGTACATGTGTGCGTAAAAAAGGGGGGGGGTTGGTGCTTTTAGCCATTCTGCCCATTATTCAGAGCACACCCTCTTTGTTGCCTGAGGCTACAAAACCATTATTCTGAATAGCTCAAATCAAAGAAGTTTAATATAAAGGAGAAAGAGAGTCAGAATGGGGGCGGGGGGGTTACATTTGGCGTTCAGGACACAGGAGCGCGAGCGACAATCCATGCCTCCGCAACGCACCCACACATAATCATAGTCCCCCTGAGTGTAGACATGGTGACAGGAAAGACGCCTTGTGATTTATGATAAGAGTGCTGCGCCTGGGAAATGGGGGCGGGGGGTGCGTTTTTTTTTTCTCCTCTCCCTCACTTTTTGGCACAATGCTGGTGCTAGGAGCGGCCCATTAGTGGTTTGTGATTTCTGAGGCGAACGGGAGAGCGAATGAAGGACAGAGGGCCGGATGGACGAGGTTCTAGCCTGGGCTCAGAGTAAAGGAGATACCAGGAGCCCACATCTGAGACCAAGTCTGTCTCCTTGCGATGCTTTGCGCTCCCCTCAAAAGTGTTTCCAAATGTGTGACTACTTATGCAACGCGACTGCATTTTAAGCATACTCCATAGCCAAGTCAATGTGGACACACACACAATTTGCCAAAGTGATATGCATACCTAAGTATACACAGACCAATTTAAACATGTGCAGACACACATAAACAGGAATATAAATAAGCCCGGCGATGTGGACACAGATGAAGAGAGGCACATAAGCATCCACATGAATACACATACACACGAGCTTGTCGAAGAAAATGAAGGAGAAAAGCCATAAACAAGTTCGGACAATCCAGTGACTGTTTGTGGCCTTTTGTTGTGCAGTGCTGTGAGTCGGTCTAAAAGCTGTAGTAAACATCATTTGAATCCTGAAAAAAAAACTAAAAAAAGATTTGTTACAAAATTATGGCAGTCTGCACAGTAGCTACTGGAGCTCACTACAATAAATTCAAGTAACGTTAATCAAATAACGTTTTAAGAATACGAGTTTTAACTAGTTTTAAAGTGATGGCACAAAATAAATTACACAGTTTTCCCCCTTAACCCAACTACCGTTTATCAGCCAAAAACAGGTTTGGTGGCTGAAGTTCTTTAGTTTTCACTGAAGCTACAAGAGTAATGTAATTAACAAGTATGGGAAGCTTATGACCACCAATTCACATCATGCAAACTGCAAGCTTAAATCACCAGAACCGCACTAGGTTGATAAGTAATCTCAAATAGACTTGCTTATGTGGTTTCTGGCACTGTATGACATGCTGTTATCTGTAAAAACTGACAAAAGTGCATTGTATGAGACAATTCCATGTTTTAACTTAAAAAAAAAATAGTAACCTGGTTGCTGAAATGTTTTATTAGTTCGTTGAACTTCATGTAGTAAGTTAACAGAACAAT
Organism: Colossoma macropomum; assembly: GCF_904425465.1. Lineage (NCBI taxonomy): Eukaryota > Metazoa > Chordata > Actinopteri > Characiformes > Serrasalmidae > Colossoma > Colossoma macropomum. Next base: position 19,236,096 of record NW_023494795.1, on the reverse strand, counting down.
GATCTGTTTTACATTTTGTTAACTTATTATATGAAGTTTACTGAAGTTTAAGGCAAACAGGTTACTAAGATTTTGTTGCTGTCCAAAGGAAAACAAATATCTCCAAAATGGTAACTTTACAGTAGAGGGAAAAAACATTCTTAGCTTTTATTGTAAGTTGATGTAAAGAGATTTTATTCCAAATGATTTTTGAGCATTTCTGTTGATTCGTCCATCATGAAATATTCAGATGATGTAAAGGACAGCTGTTGTGTTCAAATCATGTAGAGAAATAAAAATCGTCAAAATGGAGATACATCGTTTTCTTTTACGATGTTAAGTTAAAATACTGAATACTGATTTTTACTGTGTAGAGAACTACTACTACTGTTTTTAGCTATGCGACATAATCAATTTTTGTCCAGTTTTTGCATAACAGTATGTCATGCATACATAACAACATAATGTGAGACAGTTCATTGTAACTAGTTGGGCACAAAGGGCAGGGGGAGGTCCACATTTTATGCATTTCCCAAATGAGCTGTGTCCCATGATGTCTTGACATCAGGCTGTAGCCTACTGTTGATAGCAGTACAACAACAATGACAACACCAACACAGCAACTTTTTTAACACAAGCTTAACATTCTGATTCAAAATATATCAATGGAAATAACTGTGCACTTGATCAAAGTAATAGCGGATATCAACTGTCACTAAGCAGTGGCTGAAGGGCAGACAACAGCAAACCAGGTATTGTTTTTAATGGTGACTGCCAGTGGCAACATTCCATCACAAGTACAGTTTCCCCAACTTTTGCCATCAACCTCAGCAGTGGAAACAGGATTTAGATTTTTTTTTCTGAAACAGGTGATGAATGCTCGTAGTTCATTCATACATTGCAACAACTGAACTTCAACAAAAACACTCTATTAGAAATATTACTATTACTACTATAACTCCATCACCCCACACATGGACAGAAACGCCAATAATGCTATCACCATGGCAAAATTCATATGGTTTCATGCAGCCATCGGTTTCATACAGCCATTGGCAGCTCTGCTATGAGGTGTAGAATGACGTTTTTTCAGCACTGCAGCACTACATCAACACAGCATTAGAAAGACCGACCTTAGATTAGACAACCTGGCATGTTCAAAAATGATGCAGAGTGTGATGATTTTGACCACAAAAGGAGGAACTGTACAGAAAACAAATTAAAATTATATATCTCAAATATCATTATCTGTAATAAAATAGATGTGTTTGTTAGTTTTTATGATGCTAGTATATGCTATAATGTATGCTATATAAATTTCTAGCTCCAGTGCAAAACTAAAAAAAGCAAACTTCAGACACCAAATATGTCTTGGCTGATCAGTTACATTTGGGGTAAGGAGTATTGTGTAAATTAGCCTTTTTGCGAAACTATGAATATCTGAATGAATTCACATGATTAAGGGTACATCTGCTGTGTTTGTCTGCAGGTTCCACAGACCTGAGTCCTTTCCCTGGGCAGTTTGAGCGCCAGTTTCCTGGTTTCTCCTCCCTCACCGAGAGCCGTTTTTCCAGTCCTCGAATGCACTACCCAGCCACTTTCACCTACACGCCCACCCCAGCCACCACAGGCATGTCCCTAGGTGGTGCCCACTACCACACCTACCTGCCCCCACCCTACCCTGGCTCCACTCAGAGCCAGAGTGGACCCTTCCAGAGCAGCAGCACCCCTTATCTCTATTACGGGGCCTCTTCTGGCTCCTACCAGTTCTCTATGGTCTCAGGGGGAGACCGCTCGCCTTCCAGGATGCTCCCCGCCTGCACTAGCGCTTCCACAGGGATCACCTTAGTCAACCCCAGTCTCCCCGTCCAGGCTGACGGTGGGGGTGGAGTGGAGGACGACGGCAGCCATAGCAACTCCCCCACTGTTCTGAACGCAGCTGGGAGAATGGACGAAGGTGTTTGGCGGCCTTACTGACCAAGAACTATGTTGTGTTAGTGCAACGGAAGCAGGAGCTAAAGGACCCTGTGCCTCTCGCACAGGTGAACTCCAAACCAATGACATGGTTTTAAAGCACAAACCCCACCAGGATTCCCGTCCTACCCATCTGAGCTATTCCCTTTTTGCTTTGTTTGTTTTTAATCTTAAAATATTGTTTGTCATTTTTTGAGTATTTATAGAATGTGTTTTTTTTTTTCCAAAGGAAGTATTTTAAAGCAAACTCTTGTGACAGTTCTTATTTGTATAATTGTAACATAAGGGCCATTACTCTGTAGCTGAAAGCTCTCAGCATCATTTACAGTTAAACAACTACGTAGGGTTTGACTGGTTTGTTAGCTCTCAGTCAAAGCTGTTAGACTTGGCATAAAATCTAGTATTTTACGTACAGTTTGAAGCACTGAGCAGCAGTGGGTTTCAATTGAATTTGACAAACTAAGTTTGTTTTCTAGGACTCATTTCTTTTTTTTAACTTAAGTAATTTAAATTATGCGTGTTTGGTAAGAGGATATTGAGTTTGTAAGTTATAAAGCCATAAATTAAGTAATGTATTTGGAACTTGATTCATAGAGGGAATATTTTTGTAATGCGTCTATGTTCAAGTTGATAATGGAGTTAATACGTAATTTAAGGATAGTTTAATTTTCTGTGCCTTAAGTCTGTTGATTTAACAGGGTTTGGGATATGTTTTTCTACGTCTACGTACACTTCATTATAGAGAAGCTCTATTCTTGTGTAGCAGGTAGGCATGCTAGTCTGAATTATGGCTTTAATGCTTGGTACTTAAAGCTCTGGTACCCTTGTAATGTTTGACTTCAAACCAAAGAGATGGTCACATTAGCTTGAAAATGTTTGTATCGTGCTTCCTGTCATTTGCAGTATGCAGTATGCTCAGATAGATATTTCAGTCAGTGTTAACTTTGTTTAATAAGAAAATGATTACAGTCTGCTCTGAATAAAAAAAAGGGCTATAACCGGAAACCTTTCAAAGACTCTGCACACTAGGAGATCTGCTATGCACCACCTGAAGACTGGATCAGTTTACTGGAACATAGAATGTACCTAATAAATGCCACACACAGTAATGCACAGGCTCAAAATACTGTGTTTGCCTTTGAAATGGTGTTGCTCAGTGTAAAGGCAGCTAAAATAATTCCCAAAGATCATCCATTATTTTTGAGTTTAGATTTTTCAGCTACCTTTGGTACGGTCCTGGATATTACGGTTGCACATAGTTGTTGTCATTGTTTTTAGATTGTTTGTTTCCAGCTAAGAAGATTACATTTGTAATAATAATGTATGGTCTTTATGGCTATCCATTTAAAGCCCTGGTCAGGAGTTGCCGACTTCGCTGTTAGTATTGTCCTTGGTTACAGAGAGTGTATTATTTGTACTAAATAGACTTTTATTGAGTAATTTAACAGATTTTGACAGTGTGTATTATTGTGGTACGAAACACTAGCCTAGCAGCTTCAGTTATTCTTTACTGGGATTTAAAAGAGAATCCCCCTTTTTTCTTTTTTTCATACAGGTGTTGTTACTTACCCTTTACTCAGTTTGATTCTCAGTCAGGCCAGCGGCATTTAGGCTTATCTTTTCATTTGCCTTAACCGGTGCCTTATATCATACACTAAAGATTGCAAAAAACGTAGAAACAGTGTAAGAGGAGCCCTGTGAATCAACTGTAATGATTTCTGAGCACTTGGATGACAAACTGAATCTATTTTATAGCATTTTAGAACTTAATGCTCTTAGTGAACAGATAATGCTCATAATGCATTCATTTCCACAGTCAGATAAGCAAAGCACTTAGTCATTTATACAGTTTATATGCACCATCGCACCACTCAGCGTAATAGCATTAACTGTACTGATGTCAGCTGGAATTTTGTCCTAATCTGACTTATACATAACATGTCATTGTATGAACTTGACATATGTATTTTTGAGACTTTTAAGAAGCATTGAATTTTATTTTTATTTCATCTCTAGTGGCTCCATTTCGGTTCCAGTTGGTTTGCATGTAACGATGAATGAATATGTCATTGTATGAACTTGATGAGCTGTGAGAGTGAGCAGAGCTTAACATTTGTTTACAAAGTGTTTACAATAAAGTGAGTGTAGATTGTTCTGATTGTTATTGTATGAGGCAAATATACCCCCGTTACATTTGTGCTTATTATTCGTTTTCTTGATTGTAAAATATTTATCTTCCCTGGTGAAAATACCAGATTGACAGGGGGATGGGGGGCGGGGGGGTGTTGTAGCAGATTTCTCTCTGGAGCTTGCATGCTTTTGCTTCACTTGCACAAATGTGTTTATTTATCATGTTTCTGGCCTCTAAGGTCTTTTTTTTCTCTTATATCATTATAGATCGATGGCTAAAGGGACGATCGTCATGACAACAGTGAGAGAAATTGGCATTTATTATGGCTGTACATTGTTGTACTTGTTTACTTTTATAAGGGAAATAAAAGAAATTTTGCAATGATTTAATACATTTTTTATCATTTATTTGTCATTACCAACAGTGCACTGTTAGAAATAAAGGCACTCTGTAGGCACATGTTTCATTCATCGAGGTAAAAACAATGTAATTATACCCTCAAAGGTACAACAATGGTTTTAAGGTCCAATTGCATACCTTAAATAAGTTTTTTTCCAGGTGAAGACAACATATTTGTACCTTTACATAACCTAATGTTTCAAAACAGACAAATAAAATAAAAAGCCTGGAGACGAGACGGGGTGTGTGGAGTCAGTACAACTTAGAAAATATAATTCCAATGGATTATGGTACAATTATGTTCCCTGACTGAAGGCACTGAGATGTACCCTTGAGGGTACCACCCCAGTAACAAGAGGGGTACTGCCACAGTAACAGTTTCTTACCTTTTTTCTAAGAGTGCAACTGTACAATTCCACTTTTTTGGTTTGTTTTTTTCAGCTACAAAAGTCACATTTGTAATGAAAATGAATGACCTATTACTTTCAGTGTTTTCTGTCAAAATATGTTTCAGATATTGTTTTACATAGACTCATTTGTTAAACTGCCACCTCTGTCTGTTTTTTCCTCTTTGGCCTTCCAGAGTACACAGAGCGCTGACCTGAGGGAAGGCAGAGGGCTTCCGTCCATGCATCCAAAATCAGATCACTTAGAAAGCTGCAAAGTTTCATTAGCTTATCAATGAAACTTATGACTGGCTCGCCAGAGATCAAAGCGGAGGTCCCGTCCAGGGCCTCAGCACTACCGTAGTACAGACTGGCTTGGAGTGCACTGTGGATCAACATTTGCTTTGGAGAGTCTGAGCTGGCACTGTGCTGCTGGCCACAGCCGCGCCTTTGTCTCTCTAGTGCCGCTTTCACTGAAAACCAGACCTGCGAGACCGGGGCTGTTCTACGTTATTTCAAGACATAACAGGCATAATCAGAGAGTGCTTTTTGAGGCAAACTGGGAACATTCCAGGGATTTCCCTGAATCTGAAGTGAGCAGGGAAAGCGGAGCACGTCTCAGGTTTTGCATTCCCGTCGTTCCGATCCACATCTAGCAATTAGGGTAATGAGCTAGGGTGGGGGAAACAAGAGACAGCTATATGATATTCCATAATGCGCAGGGAAGAGTCTTAGAACTGCAACTGCTCCTGCAAAGCAACAGTGCTGAGTGCAGAGCATTTCAGCTGTAAAAGCAATGCATTAAATTGACTCGATTCCAAAGTGTACATCAGTTTCACATGAATAAAATATATTAAATAAACACAGTTATTGCCAAAAGTAAGTATACTGAAAGACAACATTGTATACATATATAATATACAGGCTATTTTATTCCTGTGGGACGTTGAATTAAGTCAATTCAATGCATTACTTTTTGCTCTGTAGTGAATCTGAATGCCTATTTCTTTCTTTTAGTCAAGAAAAACCTGCTTGAGCTCTTGGCTTAGACATCGATCTTTGTATCTTCACTTAGACAAGAAGAGAAAAACGTGGGAGTGGGATTCAGAGAGAAAGTGAGGGGCGAGCGAGACCTTACACAAAACCAGTCAGCACCTCCGTGTCACACGGCCCAAGACAAACTTGACTCTGGCGCAGTCTCAGCAGCAGATGGCCTGTGTTAAAGTCCATCTGAAAGGGCCTCCAGCATGCATTAGCACTACACGCTACATTCTGCCACTCTATCTGAGCCCTGGGCTATTACATAACCTGCCACAGTCCTTTTCACATGAAGTAACATTGTATTTGAAGCAGAAAAAGAACATTAGCTTTCATATAGTATGTTCATTTCACTCCCTAAGCCAACTGTAGCTCTGTTGTGCTACTGTTGCACTACTGTGCTGACTGTGTTGTCTGTGAAGCTGAGGATATTTTTGACATTCTGCATGCAGTATTTCAGCCAGAACTAAGCTCTGACTTTCTGCTTCTTCTACTTTAGCCATAGTGTAAGTCTTTGTGTCATATTGTGGGCACATATTACGCCCCTCCATTTTAGTATGTAAACATTGTTAGCTTTTCAAATATACTATATAGTCTGTAAAGGAAGCTGCAAAAACAAGCAGTCCTGAATGTGCTGTTTTCGTGGTGTCATATAGTACAGTGCAAAAGTCTTATGCTGCATTTACATGTTGGCGGGAGACGGACGACAGCAAACGGATATTCCACTGTTTTTAATGGAGCAGCGATGGAAAATTCTGCCACTGCCAGCGCCAACATTCAGCTTTCCCAACATTTTTCCGGAAACACAGACTCTGGTTGGTCGTAGTTAAAGTCCAGGCGTAACCATTCATGTACATTAACTTCTGAACAAAAACACTATTAGGAACATTAGCGTATTTTAGGATAAAATAGTGGCTAGCACCAGAATAGTGGCAAGGCTTGCAAGGCTTTGTGAGGCCGTCAGCTGTGTGCCATGGCCAATTTTCCTATGAGGCATGGAACAATTTTTTAATGCCAACAGATAAAGGCAACATTAGGCATCTGAGGAGAATATAAAGCTATTCATCTGGCAGGAAGCATTTATTGGTAAAAAAGGAAAAAAAATAACATCACAATAAATACAAATAAACAAAGCATTGAGATTTTATGCGTGTTGGTGTGTTAGCCTAACCATTTCCAAAGCTTCCAAATCCTTGAAGAAGCCCAGTACTGACAGTTAACATCCAGTACCTGCTTCCACTTATCAATCCTTCATTAAACTAAACCAGGAGTGCCGCTGATGGAGTTTAACCCTTGTGTGGTGTTGGGGTCTGTGGGACCTGTTTTCAGTGTTTACCAAAAGAAAAAATTATGCGTGTGTCTCTGTGTGTATGTGTTTGTATATGGGTGCGTGTGTGTGAGGGTGGACAACATGGACAGGCTGCTGACCGGCCACAACTGCTAAAGGAGAACCGTACTCTGTGTTGTTATGGCTGTATTGATTAAAAAAAACGTGGTGGGTCCAGCAGACCACCTGAGTAACAAAAACATGGTTAAAAAAACGGTTAACAAATCCATACAATGGCTGATGTGCAGCAAGAACTCAGGAGCAAATAAATAAAGAAAAATATTCTTCTTACATTTATTTTATGTATTTATTCTAAAACCTGTCCACGGTGTTTCCTGCCTTCCACCCGATGAGTACTGGGATACAGTCCAGCACTCCCCACAACCAAGGAGGATATGTGGCTTAGAAAACGTGTGTGTATGTTTGTGTGCGTGTGTGTGTGTGTGTGTGTGTTTGTGTATTAATCCTAATGTTTCACTTTCAGGAACACACACGTACTGCTGAGATAAATTGTTTTAAACCATTTTCTTGGCTAAGATTTTCACAGAGTATTATATCTACACCTATTCAGTCTTTGTCAGTTTAGCCTCTCCTATTCATGCTGAAGTTATAAGGGGTGTTTTGGCCTGGCTTGCTTTTTGAATGAGGCACAATACAGAACAAGTGGATATATTGGAAAAAATAAAATACAGGAAAGATGTGGCATATGAGTCTTTTAAACACACTCCATACTGGGTTACATCAGAAAGAACAAGTAGGGAGTTTATAGACCACTTAAATAACACCTTTTACACCTTTCTCAATATTATTGTTTATCATACATGTTTCAACATGTCACCAAGACCGTGTCTGTCAGCAGATTTTTGTAGGACAAATACACTCCATACGTTGAGGTATCTTTACATTTCTGTCTAACACACTTGCAGTCTCAGGCCATACTGCTGAGTCAGGCTGAGCAATTATCCTACAGCAATAAGAAATATTGGCACACAAGATATTTTAAAAGTTTTTTCAAATCAAATCAGCCCAACTGCTCCATCTAGTGCTCAACTTCCATCTGCAGCTGCTGTAAAAATCTGATAAGAACCTAGATAAGAAGGCTCTGCTGTCTGTACCTGATGGCTCTGATCTAACTCTGCCTCATAAGAAGGTGGAGAGAGTTTTGAGCATATATGAGCTGAAAGGTTTGCATTGTTTTCATTTCAGTCGTTTATAGAGTCATAAAAACCATTATGATAGTCTCTTGCTCACTGATGTTAAGACTCACCTTAGGTGATGTTAAAGCCTCTGAGGTCTTTCAACACATCCATGCAGCGAAATTGACACATTTCCTAACTTCACCTCATTACGCTGAACTACAAACCCACTGGCCCATAATTATGATAATTGAGAAGATGTTCTAATATCAGGACCATGGACAGCTACCACACAAACAATGGGCCTCTTTGTTGAGTCTGCACGCTGGTGCCAGGGGGTCTCAAGTTCTCCACCATCTAAACTGTCAAAAACGGCTCACGACCATCGAGCGCCTCAGGCAGCAGAACATTTGACAGGACAGGGCTGTGCGTTGTGCCAAATATTCATGCAAAACAGGCCTTTTCCATAGGATCCAGCCAAGCAGTAAAATGTGAAATATTTGGACAGAAACTCCATCTTCAGATGTAGCCAGCCATAGAGGAGCATAGACATGTTTCTCGTCAAAGAAACAGCCGTATAAACTTTTTGATGGGGCCGAGTGTTAATTGAGAACTAATGAACTGGTAACGCAAAACAGTCACGTCGCGCTTCCAGGGGTCTTTTATGATGACTGACATACAGTCTCGGTGACACTATGCCAATTATTTCTGATTCTGTGTTTTGGAAAACGACAAAGTAATCGTGGCCTTGCGAGCATGCCAGAGCGTTTCATCGATGCCCATGTCTGCTCCTCGTTTAGACTCCGGCCCTGTCTCCAAACATCCCGAGTCGTGTTATTATATTAATGACAGATTTTATGGTTTATGACTGGAAAGTCAAACATTCTCGATTTCCTGGGGAGTGTGCGATGATTTATAAAGCTGAATGATAAAGCGAATTTTCTTGACAGCCGTGGACCTGTGAGGGCTTCTGTGGGCAAGGCTGAGTGCAGAAGCAGCAGACGACTCTCTTATGTGGAGAGATATACTGCGTGCTGGAAGACGGCAAGAGGAACTCAGCTGTCCTTATTCCTTACTCAGGCACCAAGTCATGTCACAGAAGAATTATAATAATCCCAGACATACTGTAACTGTCTGCGTACCCACATCCTGCCGCTACAGGAAGAGCAACTGTTTGAAATATCAAATTAAAACTCCAACGTCAATCTTTTCACTCAGGCTATAATCACTCTGTTTCTGCTAGACATCTGATCTCCCTGCTAAATACCAACACAGAACATCTCTTTTATGGCCCTGCTTTTAATCAATCACTTTTGCGGCTATGTGATATAGTAGGCCTCATAATTCTCAGAGAAATATGTCCAAATAGCAACTCTTTGATCTGGAATCTGTACAAACAAAGAGCCTCACAGCGTTGGAGATGAAGGGCTCAGGTTTGGGGATCTGAAGCAGGTCCAACCACTTAACAGGCTCATCGCTGATGTCCACCATGCGCACGTTCTGCAAGAGTGGAGAATTCTGAAGCCAGACATGCCTCTGGTTAGGTCATCAGCTCCACACTTAAGCCACAGGCGTGCGCCCGTCATATCAGTAATCCCCATCAAATCCCACCACAAGTCACTCATGCTGCCGAGCAGGAGAAGCTGGGCCGTTTCACCATGACCGTGAGGAAGAACCCGATACTCTCTACACTTTCGAACAGCCTGGATTCTTATTTCTTCCAATTTGTCTTCATAAAAATGATACCCTGCTTTATGGCAGAATATTGGAACACAGCTTCATCTTCTCCACCATTTACACTCTTAAAAACGATGGTTCTCCAAGGATTCTTTAGTAAAGGCATTGGTTCTTTATAGAACCATAAACACTCAAAGAACCATTTGTATGCTTAAATGGTTCTTTGAATGGTAAAAAAGCTTTTTAGATTGAGGGGAATGTGTTGTATATGGTTCTATGTGGTATATTGAACAGGGTTCTATAGCAATTTTTTATGTACATCTGTAGCTATGTTTCAATTTAATTTCTACTCAAATTGACAAAATGAAAATGCATTTAAAAAAAAATTATAATTTTTGCTGCCCAGAAGCTTCTTTCCATCAAACTGACTTTTAGAGATGAAAATGTTTATTTCAGTAACATTGTCTGCAAAAAATGCTGTTGCTTAAATTTTCTTTTATTGACAAAAAATGGGTCTTTGCATGGTAAAATAGTTCTTTAGATTGATGGAGAATGTGTTGTGTATGGTTCTATTGATATTAAATTGATGATAAAAATAAAGATGTCAAAAACGTTTTTTTGGAGTGACACCACAGAAGAACCTCCTTTGATTCAATAAACCACCTTTCAATTGTGTTTTTAAAGAAGTATCAAACTGAAAGGTTCATTAGGGAACCATAGGTTCCCTAAAGGGGATCCTACTGTAGAAAGCACACATCTATGAAGTGAAGAAACTCTCTTTAGTTGTTAATTTGAGGAGGAAAAAGCTCTTAAACCAAAGTATGACCTGAAAGCTTTTAGATAAGGCAGATACATTACATATTTTCTTATAAGCTGTATCTAAATTAATGTAGTCATTTGCTTGAATGAAAAGCTACAATAAGATGTATATTAGTGGCCTTAATTGCTGTAGATGTTACTTTTGGTCTGACAGCCAGATTTAGGCCTGACTCTAAAGTGGGCTTGCAGTGCCACCATCTGCTGGCCATGCATAAGAATGCATGGTGTTGCTGCTGTTCTCCAGTGTAAGTTGTGCACCTGTGTTCTAAGACTGTACTGACACTGTCCTTTAAACGTAAAGATGCCAGAAAGAGTTATTTGATGCCATAGAACTTTAGGTAACTTAATGAATCTTTTAATGGATAGTTGTTTGTATGAAAGGTTATTCAGGGAAGCAAAAGTGGTTGTTCTATGACATCGCTCCAAAAACCTTTTCTGGCACCTGTATGTTTAGGAGGGTAGGTGCCATTCTAGATAATAGCTGTGGGTTACATTAATATACACAAGTGTAACTGACTTAGATGTGACATGTGAATAGAATCCAAGCTTGGCCTCCAAGAGTCACCAGTGCAGTGTGTTACACTGGAAAGAGTGCGGACAGAAAAGAGGCACTTTTAACCTCTGTTCAAGAAACCAGATGGTGCTGATAACACAGTAGCTGGAAATGAGTGTGAATCCTGGTACAATCAGCAGAAGATATGGAAGATATGGATCAGTCAACACTAGGACTTTTACTTGAAAGTAAAATTTACATTCTCAATGAATCTGCATAATGTGAATGATAAACAGAGTATCTGCAGGTCATTTCATTGTCATGCTTAGCAGATTCTCCACAAGGTGGAGCTCTTAACTTTTTATGTGCATCAGTAGCTATGTTCAAATTTAATTTCTGCCCAAATTCCAACAAAATGAAAATGTTGTCGCATAATTTTTATTTTTATTATTATTATTATTATTATTATTATTATTATTATTATATTGTTTTCCATCTGAACAATTACTGGAGATCATGTTTCTCCACAGTTTAAGCACTTTTCATTTAGAAAAGCCTCTCTCTCAGTAGGAGCTAAAAACTGGCAGCATTCCATTTAAAAGTGCTCTTGTCTGCTCTTCAGTCCAACTACACCTCTCCGCCATGCTGTTTGTGTTTCCTGTAAGAGGTACACGTGGGAAATGTGTCACACGACACTAAGTTTAAGTATAAACTTAAGTGGGAAATGCTTTTCCTGAAAAAAAGCAAGGTTTTTGCAACATTTTAGATGAAAGAAAAACTGAAGTTGAAAGAAAAAAGGTGGTGTTCCAAAAATGTAAGTTTCCATACTCCTACATCAGTACATATTTGGCACATAAAAATATTTTTTGCATAAATCCTCCAGATGGGAGGCTAAAAAAGAGGAAACTCACACTAGCAGGATCTCACAAATACATATAATTATACGTAACCTAATTATAATATAATTTCATATCAATTTCATTTCATAAGCACTCTTAACAAAGGTGCCGTAAAAAGTTCTTTAAGTGATGTCCCTAAAAAGCCATGTTTAAAGAAGAGATTTGTGAGCATAAAGAACCTTTTAAGGGGTTAAAGAATCATTATAGAAAAGATTCTGTACCAACTTTAGACTACTTAAAAAAAAAGTCTACTATAAAGTGTTTCTATAGACTTTACCTAAGGATTCACTGTAAAACTACATACAAATGCCCTATTGGAGCTGGATTAGTTTTACTAGAAGAGATCCAGTAATTTGTATGTGACTTGACTGGCCATTCAGGAAAAAGGATCTGTGTCATTTCCTCAAATAATAAAAAACTATTTATTTGCTTTTAACATATTGAATATAAATGTGGCATAATTTGTGTTTTTCAGCAAATAAACAGTAATTTTGCTTAAACTTTAACGTGAGCAGAAAACATTTGTATACGACTGTATATATATAAAATATATATATATATATATATATATATATATATATATATATATATACTATTACATGTATATATATATATGTGTGTATGTATATATATATATATATATATATATATATATATATATATATATATATATATTGACTTATAACATTTGTGTGGGTTTATGTGCCAGTTTTCTCAACCTCGCAATTATTTTACATTATATTCTGATTGACTGCCCTGATTTGTGCATTGGTCCAGTCCAGGCTAAAACACTCCTTATAACTTCAGTGTTATATATTATAATGCTATTTAAACTCCTGCAGGCTGAATAGGAGGATGTATGCAAATGTGTTGGTTTTTGTCACATCACGAAAACTAATGACTTCAAAACTGGCCATTTTTACAACTTTGTTTCCATATATGAGCCAGGTGGACTAGAGAGCGAGTGGTACATTATGAAGCTTAAGTCACCATTTACATACTAAATCAGACACTCTTGCATTGATTAAAAAACAAAGAAAATGTAGTCTTCTATGATATGAGCTCTTCAGTGATTAATGTAATGGATAGTGACAGCCCTGGTCACCCCACACCATTATTAAACAATTTAGCCTTGACCACTGCACCCTTTAACAAGACACTTAACCTTCATGAATAACCTACCTGAGAGATGCTGTAGGAAAGTGACCAGTCTGGCTCTATTTTTGAGCAGAAATACAGTAGAAATGGCAAATGAATACCCTCTTTGACTCTTGTGGCTGTCTTAAAAGCACACCATGCAAGTGAATAAAGATATGTGTGTTCCCAAAACTCTCTGAACTTGGTGCTCACTGACGGAACACTGCAGACTCATCATATTAAGTCTAAGTACCTACAACAATGTGTCAATTAATAAAAGCCAGAGGGCATGATTTAATCAAATCTCGTCTGCGGATTGTCTCCTCGTACGTATGGAGCTGGAGGAGCTGTGGATCTCTTGCGTCTGTGCAAACAGATTAGAGTTACGGCCCTGGATCAGCGGGAGACATGTTTGACATTAATGCCCCACTGTATATTATCTTGCTTGGAGAAGGCTGAATGTGGGCGCGGAGATCCAAGGCATAGAATGTTTAAGAACTAATTACGAAACAGCGAGGCACAAGTCCTGCACATATTTTCTTACTTGTGTGGAAAAATATGGCAGGCTCCATTTATTTTCCTGCTCTGTTATTTCTGGATGGCGCTGGCTTCGGGTAAATAGTCCTGCTCCCTATTGTAAATCTGATGGGCGCAGGTCTTTTGAGCGAGGCTCTTTTGAGGAAAAATCGAGACGGGTTGGACTGCTTTTTTTCCACCCTAATGAGAGAGCGGAGGAGAGGGAGAGGGCTTTGATCCATGGGCCTGAAAGCCCGTGTTTAAATCTGTTAGCGGTCATCACTCTCCCCTAGCCTGAGGATGAGGAGACCAGATCAAAGTTTCCTCAAAGTTTAATGGACAATGAAATGCAGGGGGACCTCAGTGAAGAAGTTCAGATGAAGACTGGCCCCATGACACTGCTCAGCTTTATCTAACGTTTCACCCTCCTTGCACCATGCTGAGACCCACATCTATAAATTCTACACTTCAGCTCCTCACATTAGGGCTCATTATTCAGTTGCAATATATAAGATCCGTTTCCTCTTATACTACCCCCCCCCCTCCCCCATATAATTACATTAATTAGTGGAAAATGGCACATAGGGAAAATGAAATAATGCAAGTCGAACTGCGAAAATATTATTTTATTCGTAGAGGTTCACGCAGGATGGGCCTCTCTGGCGCCATACTCCCATTTCATATCAAATGTTTGTCCAAACCACACAAGAGCAGCGCAGCTCCATGAGGACCCATCAAGGCTGTGGAGCAGTGTGCTATTCCAGCACTGCTGAGAGCAACGGAGAAAAGCTGGAGAAAAGCCCGGCTACACTGCCTTACTCCATTTAAGAGCACTATTGGGCGTCATGAATTTTCTTTGCCACACAACTCATATTAATCAGGCATAATTTAGCTCCAGACTAAATCTTCTGGGTAGATATATGTGCTGATAAAGAGACAAGTTCGATGTTAACGTGATAAAATGTATTTTGGCTAAACAGCTGTAAGGAGTTGAATGAAAGCTTCTTGAATCAGGCTAAAAATAATATACGGTCTATGGAACACTATCATAACGTAAATCATATTTAAGATTTTGGCCAGGAATTTCCAAATCAAGGCACGTGTTTTGAATCACCCGATCACTCTTCGTTCAGCAGTCGATTGTTTTGAGGCAAAAAAGTTTTAAATATTTCAAAGAATGTCATTCAAACAGATTCAATTAAGAAACAGTCATGCAAAAATGTGATTTGTTCACAGGTTTCACCAACAGGTTTCTGTGTTCTGTCTTGCTCTACTGCTCACACTTGTTCTTTCTCTGTTTCTGGAAAACACAAATAAACCTAAAGACATAATTTAAGGTAGTTGTTAGCGAAAAATCTAATTTACACCATTTTCCACTAAGCCAATTAGCCAAGACATGTTTGGTGTCCAAATTGGTCTTCTTTATTTTAGCTGCTAATAAGCATTTGAAGTCAATAGTCACCTAAATCTTTTCCCTAAATGCACAATCAAAGTTTCTTTCAACCTGCTTACACTGCATCCTGATCTTCATTAAGGCTGTGCAGACTTGTTGACATGGTTTTGGACATGCACACGCAGAGAAATTAGAATTAAACACAACATCTGTTGTCCAAGGGTCCAAAGTGGCAGCTCACAGCATTTAGCTAATGTACACAGTGATGTTTTGTTCATTTTTAAAGTTCAGAATAAGTCATACTGTATTCTAAACCACATTGATAAGCCTCAAGTGAAGTTCTAGAGATGTATTTACAGAAAAGATTTGGGTGACTATTGACTTTTATTGTTTGTTAGCAATGTTAGCTGTATAGCATCAGCATTGAACTAAAGAAGCAAAATTTAGACACTGGACATGTCTTGGCTCATCAAATACATCAGAGGTAAGTGGAAAACTGAATAAATTAGATCTTTCGCTGAACAATTCCTTTAAGCGTTCATACAGAATATCGGCATACACAGCTTAAACAATCATATCTGAAGAGTTCAGTGAATGCCTTAAAGTCTAATGAAACAGACTGTGCATTACTGAAAATCATCACAACAGAGGAAAACTGTTACAGTGACTATTTTTCAGCTAATCAACAGAAATCTCTCTCCTCAGCAGTCAGGTCTTTGCGTGTGATTGACAGTCAACAACTACTGTAAAGAGATAAACTAAATGATAGGAATAAATAGAGGAAAATCAACTTATCAGAAAAAAATCCACCAAGTTATGATGATTTTAGACACAAGTTGCAGTGGAACAAGACTTTTCTGGTCCAGTGCTGAGTCAGCAGGTCTCTTTATTTTGTCACCCGTGTTCAGAACGGAACTTTTTTTTCAGGTTTCATTTGCAGTAGTTACAAATTATATAAAGCTAAAGTATACAAAACCAAACTCTACACCTCAGATCTATTTCTGACTGCATCTGTAAAGCCTTATTCCTCTGTTAGTTGTGTCACATCATTTACTTGACCAGCCTTTTTGCTACATCCTGATAGGCCAGTTCAATCTCTCTGTCTGCAGCGCAAGTGTTGGTAAACTCGTCTCGTGCGTAGGCACTGTTCAGGTAGCGCCACACTCCCGTCATGTCAGAAGGAATGTCATAGTTGCGATACTTCTTGGCAACGACCTGAAAAAAACAGCACAGTTGAAAAATTTGAGATCAAGCTTCAAACCTACGCTGAACTCTTTATTTATTTTATTTTGAAAGAAATGCTCCAGTGTTTTCTATTGTATGGTTGATCACCACAGACAATAATTGTGATGTTGCACTCAATACTTAATAAAAGCAGAAAATCTGTTATCTCAAAACACACTTATAATAGAAACCAATAGGCAGTTGCTTCAGGCAAATGGGTCAAAATTATTATCTGTGGTAATCAGTCAAGCGATACAGATGTTGCAAACAGAAACTGAGCTAAAAACAAAGGAGTATTCCTTTAAGATGTATTATTAGTGGCAAACTGTAAGTATCAAGCTAGGTCTCGACACCTCTACATTAATGCTAATATCCACTAGCACCTGTACGGGATTTTAGTAGAATATTAGCACTAAGCTAATAATGATTCACATCAACATTTTGGGCCTCTCTAAATTAAACAGAGTCATTTAACGCTTGTAAAAGACATTCTATGTTTGATTTGAAGCCTCTAGCAGACATTAACATACATTTTACCATGTAGCAGTTTTACAGTGCTTCCTTTAGAGCCCTTGCATAGAGCTGCTGCTGTTTTCCATCTGACCAAACACACTGGTCAAGCTACCACTCACATTCGCAGCCAGAGATGTATCTAGGATTTCCAGAAGGTCTAGAGTAACATGTTTCTTGTTTATTTTTTTTCCAGCCATTGTAAACGTGACTGGTTGAATCCACTGTCAGTTCCTAATCATGTGAGTGATTTATCTGAGACTTTAGGCCTTCTGTTCAGATGCTGAAATCCTAACCAATGGTAACTAGCTAGCTTGACTAAATCTACCTAGATACCACAGAGAAAAAAATCCTGATGGGACAATTTTCCATCGTGGTGTTTAACCCTTTAGTTTCTAACCTAAAACATTTTCAAAAATATTTAGAGTTTAAATTCAACAAGCATAATGATCATATTGAACAACTGTTCTTCACATAAATCACTCTCTTAAGGCCTAGAAGGCTGTATAGGTTCACCACTGCTTATTATTCGATAGCTTCTACAAACCTTGTACAAGGACTACTGTAACTAATTGACACGTAATTCATTAGAGTGAGGAACTGCTGTGTGGGTTCACCTAAAGGCCCTTAAAATTGAAAGTGTTAAAAAGCAGGACAACCATTTACATTTAGCCTTTCCTTACATAGAGAAAAATCACTAGTGCTGAATTTACACCTGAAATTTACATTTGAAGACTGTGTAGCTGTAGCTCACATAGCCATCGTTCACTAACGTAGCCATGTAGCTCACCTTGACTATGTGGAGTTTTGGCAGCAGGTTGCAGTCTGCCAGAGTCAGCTCGTTCCCATCCAGGAACGAACGGCTGGAGCTCTTCTCCTCCTCCATGCTGTCTGCATCTATCTCTTCAGGTAGAGGGCTGTTCAGATATTCGTCCAGCTTCTTCAGGGCCTTCGTCAAGCTTTTCTCCAGTGCTATCACAAACAATATCACATATTCTTAAGGCACAGGAATCTATTCACACTAAATTGCAGAAATAAAAATAACTGATCTAAGAAATAATTGTCTATATTCTGTTAACCCTTTAAAGCAGATGCCTTCGAATTTGGACCCTGACCAGTTTCTGGTCCTGGATTTAGTAATCATTCATGGGTTTGACACTAGGTGGCCACCCAGCTAGAATTTTTTTGTCCTTAAAACGTGCTGAGAATATTACACACGTGTTCTATTAATGTTTTCAGTTTTTTTTATTTTTTTTCCAGAATGTTGTTCTAGGAACGTTCTCTAAAAACATCATCATGTAACATAATCCATTGCCCTGCCAACATCCTCAAAACACCCTCTGAATGTTTCAGTTAAAACATTATGCCTGACCTTATAGGAACATTATTTGAAATGATAAACATCCATAATTTTCTTCGAACATTAGATTAAAGGTTTTCTTTAAACAGTATTTGAACTTGCAGGTAAAGTTAGCCAAAGTTGTGGGAATGTTCCCTGCTAGCTGGGCAGTAGTATAGCTTTTTTTTTTGCCTTTGCTGCAGTCTCACGACTGTGGATGTAAAGCTCACTAGTTTTTACATTCTCAAAATAAAGTTTGTTTCACAAAATGTTGGTGCACTTTGCTGTGTCATCACAGCCCAAACCAGGCTCACCATGTATTTGGATTACACTGCCCAGCATTACTGACCAATGCAGCCACTTCACATTAAACACCATAGTACCGGTTTCGCATGCTCACATTTAAAGAGCCTACCAAAATGGATGTTAAGCAAAGCATCTAAGCAGCGTCCTTTTGCAATAGAACAATTTCTCTGGACAGCGAGTTGACTAACAGTTTTTATCAAATTTTACAGGTTTTCCACACCCATCTCAATTTTCCATTAGCATTGGTAGTTGACTGATCATTGGTAGTTAACTGAACTGTTGAAGCAACTGACTCATGCCACCCAACTTAGAGTGGCATGAGTCAGTTGCATAACAGTTCAGTAACTACGAATGATTACAAAATTCCGAACCTGAAACTGGTTTTAAGACCTCTCACTAGTAGTTTGTACATTCCTCAGACCATTAGCACTTAAATCACTTGTGTCTAACACAAATTGATCCACTAACTGCCATGAGTGTAAAACTGACAAAACATTTTATTCACAATCTAAATTATTATCTAAAATTATCTAAAACATGGCCAAGATGTCAGAGGAATGAGGTCATGGGGGTCTAGCAACTCAAAATATGAATTAAAGTAATAAATAATAATAAATGTAAATGGAATCACTAATAATATTACATTTAATGCAATAAACAGGTGAAGTCTAGAATTACCAATATTCAGTTTTAGCATACCAGCATCTATAATGTTCAACATACATTCATAAAGTCAAGTGATTCAGTTTGACATGCCTACCTCCATTGGCATCTGGCCTTGTGTTTTTGATGTAAGCTGAGAACTTTGCAAATATGTCAATCCCCGCTGTGTTTGACTCCCTGTGCTTGGCTGCCAGTTTAGGGTATCTTAGGCACAAAGAACAGAGAAAATCAAAGTGTTTACTAGCATTTTCCAGCTCCTAGGCAAATATCAAGGACATGCCATTCAATAATATCTTTGGCGTATTTCAAAACATAAACTGGAGAATTAATAGTCATAGAGGGAAGAATAAAGCCCAAGAAGTCAAAGCATAAAACTGCTACATACTACAAAACCATATTACTGAGTGTGGAAAAGGTATACAGTATACTGTATACAGTGTCGTACTTTGGTGGTGCCAGCACCTCCTCTAGGAACTCCTCGATCTTGTTGATATCAGTTTTGACCTCGCCATTGAAGGTGAGGAAAGGAGGGTGGGTGCCTGGAGCCAGGTTATGCAGGTCAGCTGGTTTCCTGCACATGATATCAAGTAAAACTATGAATTTTCACAGTTGTTAGACATGTGTGGCCTAGGTTGCTGTTGAGCAATGTAATCAGAAGCTCTTTGGGTGTTGGAAAAATAGAAAAATGACCATGGAGTGTTTGCATGTATGAAGAAAAGGTTTGATATAAGAACAAAGAGCATATGTCATACGTCACGAGTGTGAAAACACTTTATTTCATTAAGTACAAGTTATCGTCATGTTAAAAGGTTTTTTACCTCTTCAGGTCCACAGTGGTTACGTTGAAGACGACCCCTTTGAGCCAGAGGATCATGAATAGGCGCTGGGAGAATGGACAATTCCCAATACTTTCTCCATCACTCCCAGCCTGCAGAGAACATAGTCACAGTCAGATAGATCATTCTGATCACATTAAAGCTTATACTGAAGTCATCACAGGCTCTGATCACCAAAGGGTACAAAAAGGGAAACTAAAGGAAAGAAATACAGCATCATAGTGCCCTCTGTTGGCGTCATCATGTACCAGCTGATTGTTATTTCTCAGAACATTGTGTTGGAGTCTAGTCTAAAAGATGTCAAAGTGAAACAAATCCCTTCATTGGGGTCATCTTTTGCATCCTAAATGAACTGATGTATTTGGCACTTAAAGTGCCCATACGGTGGTAAACTGAATTTTCCTCTCTGAAATCTGAAAAATAGTTTTTAGCATATAAATACTGCTAGTTTCAAAACATACCATGCAGTCTATAGTCTATACAGTCCATATATATAGAAACTAAGCTGCAAAACCACCCTGTTTTTAAATCATTGTTTCTGTGATGTCACAAAAACCAACACATTTACATATATTCACCTATTCAGTGTACAGCAGTTTAGCTCTAACCATTAATGCTGAATTTATGAGGAGTCTTTCAGCATTTTAAGTAAAGGCACAATACAGGACAGCCAATCAGAATAGAGGTCATTTACATATATTAGTCTTAAAGGCACAGGTTGGAAAATGGCCATGCAAAACCGAATTATGACTGGTTTTGGTACAAAACTCACACAAATATTGAAAGAGAACACCAGGGGTCGCAGGATGTGGGCCCACAATGTCAGAACAGAATATTAAGTGTGCGAGTAATTATGATGAAAAAGTGCCTGGTGTTCAAACTCAAGAAGTGACTTATTAACATAATAATGTTTCTCGTGAAATCAAAGCTGAGACTTGAAAGGGCAGAGAATCCAATAAACTCAGCTCAACAGTATGAAGTACAATCAAACATAAACGAGCTGGGACATGCTGAGACTGATATCTCTTATCTTCCAATGATAGTCATTTCATAGTAACTGAGATAGTAACTGTTTGGTTACGTAACAGTAGAATACAGCAAAGTGTGGTGATTGGTGGTCATGAATGAGTATCTATGTTAGATGTAGCATAATGAATGTACTGAAGCACAGTGGGAGAGCTCACAGTCACACTGCTCTGCCTGTGTGCTAAAGAGATCAGGTGTCTAAACACAGCGGCATGGGTGACAGGGGACTTGCTATGGAAAGCATACCATGTGACCTAATACCCAGGACAATAAGAATAATGCACTCTGATTCTATTACCTGCTCCATCGACCACAGTCAGAGCATGCCTGGGTCAAACACGCTATTCATAGCATTCAGCTAAAACTAATTCCATGAGTAGAATTTAAGATGAGTTATATTCTGATTAGCTGAATTATACAAATTACTAATTAATCTGGATCAATTAGACTACCATTACACTAGTCTAAGTCTATAAATAAATAGCTAAATAGTCTATTTAGCCCATCACTAACTAATCTAATCATAGTTTATTGTACGGCAGTAGTAAGCTCTCTGCTATACTTTGACTAATAAATGTCATTTCATGACATTTTTCACCAAAAAGGAAAAGAAAAAACAGATACTACATCCATCATAGACAAACAGCAGACTATGTAAAAAGGAAAAATCCAGTGGCTGAAACAACTAGCAGAGCAGTGTGGAAATCACCCCACTTCTCATATGACCCCTCATCTCCCCATTCTGGAAAATGTACAGCAGTGTTCACACAACAAAATACAACTAACAATAGTGAATCAAGGTCTAGAAAGTACAGGACAATAGGCCAGTGTGCCATGAAAGCAGCAGATCCAGCCAGTAACTTCACTGTTTAGGTGAGGTGAGGTTTACAACATGAAAGCAGCAGTTGGAGTCAAGAAGTGGATGAAAGAAATAAGAACGCTTCTGATTTACTTACTACATAACTAACAAATATGCATACAACTGAATGAGATCTTAGCTCTATCTCATTTCCAAACAGAGCCATTCCACACATTCAGTCACTCAGGATCAGTTACTCTACCTGTGTGTGTGTCTGTCTTTGTTTTTGTACACTGTTAGAACATTGCACTGACTTCGTAGAAACAATAGAACAAACAGGGCTCATCATCAATTTAAGCACAGACGGTCTTGACTTCATAAAAGTGCATTTTACAAAAGCCGTCTCATTTTTAAAACTAAAAGGGCAACCATTTCTTTTTGGCTACTGAGGTTAAAATCAGAAAGGGGGTAAGAGGTCTTATGACATATAAGTACTTAGGGGTGGGCAATATGATTATATTCAGCATTATTTGGACAAATTACATCACACTACATCACTTTCTATTACAAAGAAAGCATAATCAGTACTGTTTAAGTGGATTTAGTGCAGTGCAGTATGTGGAATGTTGAATAAAATCAATGTATTCATAGTTTTTGATTGTAATTTTTTGTAATAGTTTGTTCCAACTTATCGAACCTCATGCACATATATAAATATATACATACACAATGTCAGGGAATATAATTACAATTACCCCACGTCCTGACATTGCACAAAAACAAACCTGGGTGCATGTAAAGTGCTGTTTCCTCTGCATCAGCACCTCATTAGCTCTTTGCTACTCCACCTGCCCCTCTCTCAGAGGAGCCCTTAGGCTTGTACAGCACAAATCCAAAAACTCCATTCAATCATATAGATCACAGCACATGCTGCACAACAACAAATACGCCCACTCAAAAAGTAATGCATGTGATTATTCAAATTTAAACACCATTTCCACACAAATAAAATATATTACAACAACACAGTTCTGTCTTTTGGTTTAATTACCTTTGCCAATTTGTTGATGTAATATATTTCATTCATGTGGAAATGATGTACATAATTACATCAAGTAAATTCAATGTGTTATTGTTTTGCATACCTATAGGTCTACCTATGAGTCTGTGTCCAAACATAGAACATAGAATATGTTACTGTTCAATTGTGTTGTGTTTTGTTAATGTGGAACTGTTAGACACATTTAGATCATGTAAATTCAAAGCACCATTTGTTCAATATGCATAGGTATCCACAAGAACAAGATTTATACTCTCTCAACTGAAAAAACAACCTATACAGTCTTCATTGGTGAGAATCTAATAGTAGATCTGGAGCTGTTAGACCTGGGTTAGGAGTCCAGCTGTAACTCTAGAGCAACTATTATATTACACAGCCTTTCCAGGGACATCAAACGAGCAGAATAACATTAGCAAGACATAAACCTTCCTTAAAAACTAAAGTTTTGTTATGACATGTCTCTCTAACCTACCTTGACAAACAATTCAATATCTGGGTCCCGGCCCCCTCCATTTGAAGTCATCGTTACAGCTGATTTATCGTCATCCAAGTTATAGATAAAAGAAGAGCAGGTACATTCCACACACTGTCCCCTACATCGTCCCACTTAGTAAAAGCAGTCCTGGTTGGCCTAGTGTGAGGCCACTGTTCTGCAGTAAAGTTCTCTTGTCCTGCAGTTGGCAGGCAGCAGGTGGGGTGTTGTGAGCTATGGGCCGGGTGCTTCTCTCCCACACAAACAGGGATGCAGTAGAGAGAGAGCAGGGAATAGGTGTGAAGCTTTGCCAGGGGAGGAGCTCTCCCCCTCCTTCACTGCGCAGAGCCCGTGATGAGCTTGGGGCCAAATCTGGCCTGCAGAGCACCAGCTGGAGGAATGCAGCATCTCTGCTACATGCTAGAGACCTACATAATCTTTTCTGAGACTTGTGGCTGTTTCTTAGTGTTTGAACATGGGCAGTTTAATACCGCATTTGGACAACTTCTCATTAGAGTATTAGAAATGACAGTGGAGCCTTTTGAGTAAAAATGTAGCAAAATGTACCAAAAACAGCTGTAATTCATTTTTACATGACCGTTTTTTTTACATTTCCTCACTGCTTAGAATAAAAAATGAAAGAGGCTGTTTTCTTACTGTTCCATTAAGACTGATATGTAACTGGCCTCTGTTTACATTGGCCATCTTGTATTGTGCCTTGTTCAAAAAGCGGTCCAGTCTGAAATGTAGAGAACTGTCAAGTTTAATCTTCAGGGAGGTCAGAAAAATATGTCAACCATGAATCATTATGTCGGAGTCCTTTTGGAAAGCTCATTGATGCATTCGCCTCCCAACAGCCAGGAACAGCACAACATTTAACCTCTTAAAATCCCAGTCTTAGTACATTCCAAGGCTTATTATTCAGTAACCACATCGACTACAGTGCAAACTGGCTGTGTTTTTCTTAGGTCACAGAAGTGTGTAATAAAATTTTGGACCATCTGGTGGGTCCTGGCCATTTGAGTATCTTCCGTTCCAAGAATGAATAGAAGTGCTAAACTGCTGTAGGCAGGCTGGGCGGTCACATGCAGATGTGTTCATGGTTGTGACATCATAACCATGCCATGTGGTTGTGACATCACAAACATGATCAATTCAAAATAGGTGAAAATTTGGTTTTCCATGACAAAGGCCCTTTAATGAACCTTCTCTACTATTGGACAAAGAGTGTGTATTTTGTGTCAAGACAATGTGAACTGAGGTGAGGAAAGCACAAGCAAAAACACTGAGAGAAGATAAAAATGCCATTTGAAAGATCGCTGCTTTATTATGCAACACTGCGTTATCAGAGAATTTATGAGTCTGGAATTTATTGTTCTCTGAAGTAAAGATATGGCTTTAAAAAGTACAGCGCACAAAGCTTGCTGTTTACAATCTTAAATGCAAAAAACTTGTAGAACATAACATTTTCTCCATGTGTAACTGTAGTACAGTCGTGGCCCAGAAACCAAGAGCAAAGGAATGAGCTGCATCCATTTTTAATAGGCCCTAACACACAGGCCACACTCTGGCAGGCAGTGGCAGGTTATATTTGATCAGCCTCGGAAGCCCAGGGGAACAAGATTCCCCTTTGAATATTTGATGATTTGGCTTTGGTTTTATCGAGAGAATAGTCTTTCAAGGTTTTCTGAAAAGGCTTATATGGGGCAGTGAACTGAGATCAGTCAAAAATGTATTTATACCCTAGTCGTACTTGTGTGAGTACCAGCCAATTAGTTTTTAATTGCCATTTCTGGCTTCCACTGGATACACAGCACAGTGTGGGCTTGTGTCAGGTTTCTGACGATACCCTTCTACCTGTGACCGAGCAAGCGTAGGTAATAAAAGGAGAATTTTAAGTAACACAGGGATATAACAATGTATTTCTTGACTGAAGTGTGACTGGTAATGCAATTGTTAAGTTATTGAATATGGTGCTTAATGGATCAGTATGAGAATCACTCCATACCTAGAGAGAAATTGAGAAATCTCCTGCTACCTTGCCAGTGTACAGGCTGCACAGCTCCCTCTGATGGCAGAATACATCAACTGTACACCACATGATGGGGGGTTGTAAAATGGAAATTCTACACATTATGTCACTGCACTCGAAATAAATGTGTTCACAGTGGTACTCATTAATCTTTCATTCCTGGATTAAAGGAGTTATTTCACCTTGACGCTAACTACATGTGCAACACTGCCTACAATTACTTTGCATGCATGACACACATGCTGCTCTGACAAAACCTTATATAATTGTAACTTTACAGGAGAAGAAAAAAAAGCATTGAAAGGAAGTCAGTGCAATTAGAATAAGTCGGGCAGGAAGTTATTGCCCCTGTGAATCGAAACTGAATAAAGTGCACAATGTCCCCTTTAATGTGAGGTTATTTATATTTATATAAAATAAACCTTATAGGAATCACAGGGCTTTTTGTTCCCCCCTTTCACCAGTTAATATTTAGTTACAAATCCACTGCAGTCAACAACTGCTTCAAGATTTTTTAACCATAGAAATCACCAGATTCTGGTCATCCTCCTTGGTGATGCTCTGCCACACCTGCCAGGCATTTTCAGTTTCTGCATGTTCTGGGGGCAATTTGCCTTCAGTTTTGTCTTCATTGAGTTAGCAGGTCAAAAATGTTTCACTTTTGACCCTAAAATTCTCCACAATTGCTTTAGTACAGGGGGATTAACTCGAAAAAGGCCCAGAATATTCTGTAATAACTCGCTAGGACGAAGCAATCTGAACGAAACAATGTGCAATGTGCTCCTTAGTATATGGAGCTTCGAACAAGCTGGGATGCTCCTGCATCGGGGCGTTGAGGTAGGCCCCACACAGCCGTTGTGACGTTTAACCTCCGTTTGCAACTTCCGGGTGCATACCCCATGCCCCTTCACGTGTCTGGCAGAAAACAGAGATCACTTCCATCATCGCCTGTAATGCAATCGATTACACATACATCAAGGTATGTAGCATATTTTTTTTTTGTTCAGATTGCTTCATCCTAATGGGAGTTACAACAGAATATTCGGGGCCTCTTTCAAGTGAATCTCCCTGTACTATGCTTCAGGTCACTGTCCAGCTTCAAGATGACATACAGTAAACTGGAGTGCTCGTTTTTTCTCAGTGCAAGAGCAAGCTTTTTTTCCCTATTCTTCGCCACATCAGCCACAGCTAAAGTTAAGTACTCATTCTAAGCCATAGTTTCTTGGAAATGGTCCCCAGCGAGGGGCCTGTGGTGGTGTGGGCTCACACCGCAGCTCCTCACTTTCATAAC
This sequence comes from Colossoma macropomum, assembly GCF_904425465.1. Lineage (NCBI taxonomy): Eukaryota > Metazoa > Chordata > Actinopteri > Characiformes > Serrasalmidae > Colossoma > Colossoma macropomum. The sequence goes on along the minus strand of NW_023494795.1, from coordinate 19,209,234 downwards.
TACATAACTTACATATTAGCTTCATCATAGTTATTGAATAATTTACAGTTCTGCATAATATGTTTAAAGAATATCACCCGAATAAGCCTTCAGGTTGAGAGGTAAAATGAAAATTAACAGGTTGTTATTTACTGAAGATTCTCAAAGGAATTTAAATCACTGAATATATAGATTATAGTATGGTGATACCACACAATGTGAACATCATAAACTCAATCTGGCATCTAGAGTTTATAATAATACAAGTTCTTTTTATATGTAATATATGGTAAATGTCCATTCACATCTCAATGTGTAATTCAGTCCTTATAGAGAACGGCCCATTTTGAATTTACTGTTTTTGTGATGTCTTAAAATTCAGTGCATTTCCAAGTATAGAACTATTCAGCCTACAGCAGTTCAGCCCCACCCATTTACACTGAAGTTATAAAGAGTGTTTCAGAACAGACCAATCAGAACAGAGGTCATTTAGACATATCAGTCTTAAAGCCACAGGAATGAACACCTGTTCAGTTCAAAGGGAGAATGAGAGGTTGGGAAATGGTCACGTATAAATTAATTTTCCATAAATCCACAAAAAGTACAAGATAAACATTAGACATGACCCCTTTATTTGACCTCTTTAGTGTACCTTTACATGTTTAAGAATGGGTTGTCACTTCATAAAACCTTCATGTAGTAATACTTTATGTAGTAACAAGCAATTTAACTGGTTTTATTAAATACCTTGAATGAAAAAGCACAAAGCAAAGCAAATAGGTTAGATTAGGGCCAAAGTGGGATTCGTTTGGAGGCTGGGAGTTACATGATGCAGACCAGCTCACCCCAAACTAACTGCATTTCATACACACACATACACGCTACACACACACACACATCTGTGCCTTTTCCTCTTCTTCATTTTTCACTCTTATTTATTACTTATAAGCTGTGATGAAGTGGAAATTTGCAAAACCTTTATCTTAAATGCGACTTAATCGTGACAGTCAAACTAATACTAGGCTAGCTATGTTAAGGACATTGCCCACCTGCTTAAATATGTCCTCATCCTCCTTAAGTAGCTTTTAATTCAGGTCTTTCTTGGTGCCACTTTGTATTTTAGCAGTTTTTGCTGCTGCTCTCCATCTTCACATGATCCACATATAAAAACTGCTACATCAGTAATGTAAAAAAAATAATGAACTCTGTTCAGCAATGAACTCTGTTTATTACTCTTTTTGCATTGCAGATGTAGCAAGTGGAGTTGCTGTTCATTAACTAAATACTATATGCAGTTCACCCAACCCAATTTGATCTTATGTAATTAACTCCTGAGTTGAAACTATATAAAAAATGACTAAACCAATATAAAATGATCAGTCTCTACATGATGGTTATATCAGGACTATGACTGCTCAAGAACAAAGCAAAAGGTAAAAAGCTGTCATTTAAAAAAACACTAAAAGTTAAGCTACTAAGCACATTGACTGCTACTTTAATCTGTTACTGTTACAGTGCTGCAGTGGGCCTGTGAAGTAAATGTCTGCTATAACTCTCATGCTTTTTATTGCGGTGATCTATTTTATGACATGAAGTGACCATAAAATGGTTGTGAAAATATAACCACCATTTTAGTCTCCATTTTAAAGACCATCATTTCTATGTTTTAATATATTCAATGCAATAACAGCTATCTTCATACGTCCTGTTAAGATAATGATGCTGCATAAAATGTAAGTTATATTTTTGTTATATGGGCATATGAACTTTGAAGTGTGATGCATAGCAATGCTTTTGTTCTCATCTACAATCTATAGGTTCTTCTACAGCCTACAGACTCTTTTTTCAGTTCTTTAGAAAGAAAATCCCTTAATAATTGGCAAGTTGTACTAATTCAGTTCAGTATTGTCTCAGCCTTTCCTCTTCAGCTCATGATTGTTGCACACTGTCACAATCACTGTTGCTCAATCAGCAAAGTGACCCCCTCAAGTACAGAGATTGCAGCCCTCCTCTATCAAAAAGCAAAGAGAACACATGGGTTCACTTTCAGGCATGAAGTTCACTCTTGTTTCCATGACTGTACAGTTAACTGGTGAATGATTAAACAGCTTGCTGGGTCCTGATGAAACACATGCCACAATCACAGCTTCACATGAAGGAAATAGATATAAACGCACTTAACACATGTGCCTCTATAAAGGCCACTTTTTTTACACATAGATCTTAGATTAAGCCTAGTCCTACACTGAGATGATATTTGACTCAAATTTCAAATTGGCAGCATATTTTTTACATAAAACTACTTTTGTTCTGTGTCTGGAATCTAGTAACACAGTGACTTGAGGAAAGCAGAAGTTAATAATTGAAAAAATGGCTGATTGACTGAGAAACTCCTCACTGTTGCCATTGTATTCTGGATGTCTGTCGACATCCACAGATCAGAAATCACACCATCACGAAACTGATTAACTACTGAGTGAACCAACTAACTCAAGACATTTGGATATTATCTTAGATTTTATTCATTTATTTCAATCTTGCACTTGAATTTTATTTGCACAGTCTACAGCCATATGAAAAAGTTTGGGCGCCCCAGCTTCTATGTGAAAATTCACAATTGCTACTTATTTGCTGAATTTAACATTTTGGAAAAATATAGTACAAACTAATCAAATGTGGCTTGTGCAAAAGTTTGGGCAACCCTGCTTTTGTTGATTTTCTATGTGAAAATTCACAATCGCTACTTATTTTCTGAAGTTTACATTTTGGGGAAAAATCACAACACAGAATGTGGCCTGTGCAAATGTTCTGGCACATTTTAGGATTAATGTTATGTTTTTTCCCATAGAAATTGTGCACTAAAAATTGCTGAAAAAATGTCATTTAAGTTTGTTCTCTGTAGAGAATGTGTGAATTTATTTTCACCTAGAAAATCAACAAAACATGGAATTTGACCAGCGTGTTCACTTGTATTTCAAGTTGAGAACTGTTTCATTTTAATATTTTTTTAAACATCAAGATCCAGATGGCTGAAGTTCAAGTAATGATTATCATAACCATTATTGTACAGCCACACCTATGTGACCTTCAGTCAGTATCTTAAGGTTGAAAGGTCATTTTTGGCTTCTGAACATTGTCCTCACAAACTTTTTTCACTTTTCCACCCATTTTTAGCTGCATTGAATTACATTCAACTCATTGTGCCACTAAATATAGCCCAATGCTATGGTTTCACAGACATGAAGTGTCACAGTCTGGTGTTTGCTAATTCATCACTAGAAGTTTTGCTGTGTTTGTAATGGTATAATGGACCTTACCTTAACAAACAGAGAGATTTCAGGCTGTGTGGAGTTGATGGCTCTCTCTGGGGCCGCAGCTGGATTGGGGTCCACCGTTTTGAGACTGTAGTCGACTTCTTCCTCTGGTTCAGAAGATCTGGGTGCTGAGAAGGCAAAAGCCATGGCCATGGCATCCTCAGTGCTTTCTTCACACGGGTCTCCACACTGCTCGATGGATGACGAGGATGAGTGTCTGGACAAGACTCCATCGCCATTCACCTGTTCAGCAGCTTCACCCACATCTGGGCTGGAACTGAAGGGACGAGCACTTTCTTCTTCGGTCAAGCTCTCGCTGCCATTGGCTTCTACCTCAGGCGTGCTGTCTCTGGTGTTCATATAGTCTGGAGATGAACTTCTCTCTGCCTTCTCAGCAGGCTCATCCATTGAAATCTCACTGTATAAAGCCTCCTTCACTGTAGTGTCTTTATAAGCATCTTGGTTCTCGTACTGCACCTCTGCAGGCCCACCCGGTTCATCAAATGGCTTCTCGTACACATTCCCTTCATCTATTTTTTCGTATATGTTTTCTTCTGCAAGCTGTGCCATTATTTGAGGCTCCTATGGTCTCACAGCTGCGGCGAGTGTGGAGAACTGTCAGAGAGTATCCGTGAAGAAGGGAGTGGGAGAGTTGCAGAAGGAGAGAGGAGGAGGAGGAGGAGGGCATGGCCAGGTTTCAGCTCACACTCACAATGAACTTTGTTCTATGGCAGTGCATTTAAATGTGAGCAAACAACAGCTACTCATCCAAGCTCAGCCTTGCTCGCTCAGTTTCTCAGTCAGTCTCTGAAGAGTTTAGAAAGATGTTTAGCTAGGCCTGGTGTCTACAGTAAAACCAGGTATGAAAAATGACCCTGAGGTGTATTTATTCCTGTTTTATTTGCATGCGTTACACTCTTTTACAGCTAAAAATAATGACTTCAAACAGCTTTTGCCCCAAAACAAGTTATTCTAGAAATGTAATATTTATAAAATAAAATAGAAAGTTGAATTGTTTTTCTCAGAGCATGCTAAAAAAATAAGTGAATTTTCTTCAAATGCATATGAAGTGTGTGTAAAATGTGTCATTTCCACATGAATGAAATACATTAGCACAGTTTTGCATCTTAGTTTATTTGACAAGTATTTAAACTCTTTCTGTTGCTGACATATTTGTATTTTTAATTTGATATTCTTTCATTGATAGATTTTCATTTTTCAAATGTACACGCATGCTTGTACTTAGAAAATATGAACAGAAACATATGTATTCATAAGCATACATGACGATATTCTTAAAAAATGATATTGATAGGGAAAAATTAGACATCACAAATGAATAACTGCAGTACAGTACTAGCATCCACAGCAAGGGTGAGGAACTGAGGGCCAGGGTCCACCACAATTTGCTAATTTCCCTGCTCTAACACATCACCTAAACCTGGTAAATAACAGGAGAGTTGAATCAGGTGTGCTTGAGCAGCAAAATCATCAAAACCATGCAGAAATCCAGTATGAAGTAATTAGCTTTTTGCAGCATTGTGGTTCGGTTTTAGCCCATTCCTCTTGGCAAACTGTCTTCAGTTCCCCAAAGTTACGAGTCCTCAGATGGGCACGCAAGTCAGGAGATTAGGTAAGCATCTTCATCTTCTGCTTTGAGACCAGTCTTGAGCTGTTTTGGCTGTATGTTCTTCTTGTTGAAAAGTCTATTTTCTAGCCAGAGACAATTTCTTGGTCAATGAGATTAGAATTTCGTCTAATATCTCCCGGCACATCCATTCATGTTTCTGTCATACATATATACATATGGATACATGTATATATATATATATATATATATATATATATATATATATATATATATATATATATAATGATAATTATCTTAATTTAAACATGTATTTGTTTTTACTTATAAATACATGATTTTATGCTCATGTTCATAAGTACAAAGTCAAAGAACATGTCTGTAACTGAAGTGAATACATGCACTGGAAGTATATTAAAGAAAAAAGCACAAATGTCTGAATACTTGTTTCGCCTCACTGTATTTACACTTTTTAAAAACTTAGTTCTTAAAAGGCTCTTTAGCAATGATTATATATCTGAAGAGTTTCATATCAAAATTCTGCACATTCTTTTGTAACAACAATCAAAAAAATGAAATCACTCTGTTGTTGGTTTTAATCAGTTTTCTCTCATTGACATTACTTAAGATTAAGACTAAGTGACCCTTATTAGCCCCACAATGGGGAAATTCCACCTCCGCGTCTAACCCATTCGTGCAGTGGAACACCACATACACACTAGTGAACACACACGCTAGGGGGCAGTAAGCACACTTGCCCAGAGCGGTGGGTAGCCCAGTCATGTACTGCTGGCTCAGGGGATCGAACCTGTCACAGGGCTGGTTCCCTAACCTCCAGCCCATGACAAAACTGTCAAATCCAATATCAAAATCTAGGAACAGGCAGGCAAAGGCAATAACCAGAGAACACTAGAACTCAAAAGAAGCCAGGAACTGAAAATATGGCTTAGTATTTATGGAGAGGAATTCATGTTACTTTTTTCAATCTAGTGTGCGCTATGCATTTCACTGTTTTGGTTGCATTTCAATGCAGCAAATCCATTACAAATTTAAGATGTAATTTTTAAATGAAAATCTTCATGTATTGTTTTTCATTAAGGAAGTCAAATGACATAACAACAATGCAAATGAGGTTTTGTTTTTCATTTTTGGACGTATTCTGCATGTCAGTGTGGAAATGTAATGTCATTCATGCATTGCATTTCACGTTTTTCCACCATAGTGATTGTTTTTTAAATTTAGCACCATTTTTATTCCATAAGTAAGAAAAAAGTAAAGCGCAGCAAAAAGGTAAAGATATTCTATTGCTTATCCTTCACAGAATCAAGAGAAAAGACAAATTCCATAGTTTCACTCATTCTATATTTTTATCAACATTCATATACTCATCCAGCATGGTTTCACTCCAGCACTGTTCATATCAGCACGTAAGTGTGTGCTCACTCAGTCACGGTTTTGATAAGCAGCAGAATGAGAGGGAAAATTCATGGCTCTGTTTGTTCGCTTTAAGGGGAATTCCACTTTTTTCTTTTGTTTCTGTATAATTAAATGGAGTAAATGGAGAGTGGTTTAATTAGACATGCTCTGTTCTGGAAAAACATAGTCAGAATTGTTCCCAGTGGTGATGATAGGAACCAGATTTCTAAAGAGTTCACAGAAAGTTACATGTAAGTTACATGAGTTACATGAAATAGTTATGAATACTCTGTCTGATCCTGAGACAATGTTTTATGATAGTTTTGAGAGAAAGTAATATATTTATTTATCCATTCATAGCAAAGAGGTACACGTAGGCTGCTATACAGCAAAGTAGACCCCAAAAAACCTCTTTTTTCATATGTAGCACTTTTACCATCATCAACATTACATGTAAAAGCTCAGAATACGCATGTAGGTACACTGATGGTTTTCAGAAGTAAATACATGGCTATGTGTTGTAGACATCAGAACCCATGGTTCTCATCACCATCACTGTGAGGAAAATCAGAGTCAGTAAATTTCTCAACAATTAATCATTTCACATCTCAACAGTCTGAATGACTGTTTACATATTAATGATTTAATAAGGAAGAATGATTTGAAAAATCTATGTAATTCCCTCAGATGTCACCCATATTTTTAAACGTCATACTGTCCCAGAAACAGCTGTTGAGACAGTTCTGTTTTGCAAAAATGTAAAGCATTTTGACATTATGTATGTCTGTGTATGACAAAGCCTCAAAAAATAATCAGATGTGATCTCTCCTCAGGGCTCTGTATATCAACTTGGGGAGACCAAGAAGAGTTGAAACATTATTCTACTACATCTTTCAAACAGCAATAATGTAGAAATTTTCTGCACACTCACAAAACAACTAAGTTTGAGTTACATACAAAACGTTCTATCGTTATTACAGAATTTATTGGGGGCTTTTGGCAGATACAGTCATAGGCAGAAGTTTGGGCGCGCCGGTCAAATTACACGCTTTGTTGATTTTGCTAAAAATATGTTAACACGTCCTCTACAGAGAACATTCTGAATTAAACATACTGGGGGAAAATTAAATAAAAATTATATTTTTATATGTATGTATTTTATATATATATTTTTTTTCTTATATGTTAAACTTATTTTCCCAGTATGGTAAACTAAGCGGGTATTTTTAGCAGTAAAATGTCTTATTTAAAGGCGCAGTGTGTAAGAATTAATCTATTAGCTGAAATGGAATATAGTATACAACACCATATTTTTATTAGTGTAAATCACCTGCAACTACAGAATATTGTGTTTTCGTTAGCTTAGAATGAGCTCTTCATATCTACCCAGGGAGCAGGTCCTCTTCCAACAGAGGTCGCCATGTTGCGCTGCTGTGTTTTACAGTAGCCCAGAACAGACAAACCAAACACTGTCTCTGGAGCGCACGTTATGTGATTTTATGTTCAAGCAACAGCTTGAATTTGGTGGTGCTCTAGCACCGGTTGGAAGAAAGAAGAAGGAAGAAGAAGAATCAGTGGTTGCTGCCGATGCTAGCTAACCATTTTGTGTTGTGAGAAGTTTGAGAACCCAAATTTTGACAAATGAAGCATCACATTTTTTATTTAGCACAAGAAAAATCAAGTGAAAGTGAATCAGAAGCTACATCAAATTGGGACAGAGGATGGCAGAAAACCAGGATAAACACTGCTGTGGCCTTTCACAGATAGAAATCGCTGTTGAGGGACAAATGTTTTCAGAGAGATATCAAAGTTGCCGGTTTTCTGCTGGACAGGTAATTTGCCGTACCAATCGCTTGACAGAGTATTCAGTTGGCTGCAATCTGCAACCTCACCACTAGATGTCACTAAATCTTACACACTGCTCCTTTAAATCTGTTCACTTTAGAGGGCCTGTTAAGTCATTTTCACCTAGAAAATCAACAGAATGTAATTTGATCAGGGGGTGTTCAAACTTTTACATATGACTTACCTTAAAATACCCTACAACCCACGACCAGGGTTAATTTGAACTATTTTGTTATGTTCCTATTTTGTTATGTTCCTTTATCTTTACTTTTCATTTTTTATATTATATATTATTTTGTTTATTCTAATAAAATCAACTACTTATTAGTCTAATCTGCTAAAAAAAAAAAAACTATTGCTCAATAATGACAAACTGTTCAGTTAAAATCAAATCTTTATTAATATTTCAGCTTTGTCTCAGCCCGCCACAGATATTTTGGTATGTTTGTTTCAACCTGCGAAGAGAAGATGACAAAGTTAAAAAGAAAGGCAAAAACACTTTGAAAAACATTTTGCACTCAAAACAATGTCATGTTTAAAGTAATGTATTATACATTGAGAGAAAGGTGGTGATATAAAGCCCAGTCTAACCAAATTTATTTGCTTAACTATCTAGTCTAGTAATAGCAAATAGCTGTTTCTAAGTGGTAGCTATGGTATTACTGACAATTACTAGGGTGTTGCTAGGCCGTTGCAATGGCATTTCTGATGGTTGCAAGGGTGTTGCTTGGTGGTTGCAATAGTATCCCAGGTAGTTGCTAGAAAGTTGCAGAAGTGGTTGCTATGGTGTCACATTTCATTGCTAGGGTGCTGCTAGGTTATTGCTATGGTGTCCCAGGGGGTTGCTAGGGTGTTGCTAGGTGGTTGCTATGGTATCCCAGATGGTTGCTAGGGGATTGCTAGGTGGATACTGGTGGTTGCTAAGATATCCTACATGGTTAATAGGGTGTTAACAATTGGACTTCTATCATGGTAATAAAAGCTAGGTTTGCAAACCTTTGCACCCAATTCATTCCTATGGGTAAAAAAGTCATTGTTTAACTGTAGTTGTAACAAAACCATACGGCTGATCAAAAAGCTGTATATAAGCCCACCATTCCCAAGCAGACCGAACATTCTGGAGTTGGAATGGTGTCAATCTCTTGAAAACTGTGTGACGAGTTAGTGGACAACAATATGGCAGAAGAAGAAGAGAAGAAGAAGAAGAAGAAGAAGAAGAAGAAGAAGACAAACAACAACATCAGCAACAACAAACCACTGAACAACAACAGTGTTAAGTGACCCTCTTTCCCTCCAATTAAAATTAAGTGTTATGAATAAGGTTCTAATAAAGTCTTTCTTTAAATAAAAGTCCTGTCTTTATTGTTTTAACCAAATAGTCAGTAGTAAAAACTCAACAAAATAACACAACAGGCTCTTACTCATGAAAATTTAATTGTTGCAGTGTTTTCAATGTAACAATTCAATTTTTCTTCAGTGAGTAATCAATCAAAACATTAAACACAAACATTAGAATTTCAACATGTCAAAATATAATGTTTACTTGTCAGACTTTATTTAGAACATGTTAAAAAAAACTTTCATACAAGTAAAAAATGTTTCTTAATTCAAAGTGAATTGGAAAATTGAATTCTTTCTAATGATAACTGGACTCTTAAAGGCTAAAAGGGTTGAATCGTATCAAGTTAAAATAACTTTTTAGATTTTTTACATAATACATTTAAATATTACATTTGTAATATTATTAATGACATTTTAATTGTTCAAACAAGAAAGCCTTAGATTAAAAGACTTAAATAGCTTGCCATGAGCATCTACTATACCAGCACTGAAGAACAACACCTTTAGGGAGCCACTAGAGGGCGGTACATGACCATGAGCAGGGAACCAGTTCAATTACAACTGCTGCTGCTCAGCGAACTAACCCATTCGTGCCAAACGCTTTCCTAGTCTGTCTGAAATTAGAAAGAATGTATATTGCTTTTGAGGCTTTTTCTATTATTTACATTTTATAGGCCTTATATAGATGCTCAGTATTATCTAATTCTCCTTAAAAAAACAGGACTAACTGTGTTTTCATGCTGGAGGTGAAAATTAAAACACAAAAAAACTACATTACATGTAGTATAAAGTTGATCTTTAGCAAAGCCTCTTGTAGTTTCCAGACATGTTGCACCAAACTTTTGATGCAGACCACGGACTGTAGGCTACAACAGCACACGATGATGATGATGAGCTGCTTAATCAGGTTTATTCTAAAAAAAATTGAATTTTGCCTACAAACCATACTGTTTTTAATCTGTTCTTGGACACACATAGGTGGAGCAGGGTGATCAGATAAGGGGTTTTGATCTGACATGAGCTCAGGGACTGGCTGGCTATGTGTAATATCTAACTGGGCCTTCACAATGAGATCTTTGTACAGCTGAGACAATTCCTGAGACAATACCTGTAACATTTCATAATCAGTGAGCACAAAGTTTGCACTATAAGTCTGCTGGTTCTAACTGCAAATGTATTGTTTGTAAATCATATAATTCATATACTGTCAATAGCAGTGGTCAAAGTAGAAAACTATAAAAGTTTTATACTGCAACATGTACAGCATCATATGTGTCTCTTCTTTTGTCCGTTTCATACTTTCTCACTCTCTCTGAATAGGTCCTTTGAAGGGAAACCAACCACACAGGAAGTGCACAGCTGAAGGTGCGGTTCATCCTCTCTCATGTGAGAAACACAAGACAGAGCAAAGCCTCTCTCTCTCTCTGTGTGTGCATGTGTGTAGGCCTACATCTGGAGGTGGCCAAATATTGTACAGCTGAACAGTACAGGCTGTACTGTTTGCCACGCTGTCATGCATAAACTACTTAATCGCTGCAGTTGAGAAGAAAAACTCCTACACCTCTATTCAGAAGTTCAAATCTGGAATCACTGTTTTCAGTCATATATAACCTACTTTGTTGCAGATACATGTATAAAATTATTCTTTGCAGGTCTGACTACCCTACAGAAGTGGTGATCAAATCTCAAGGCAGATAACGTGTAAAGGAAATACTATCCATATATACCCTAAAAAAATAGAACAAAAAGACCATTAGAATTGCTTTCTAATCGTAATTCGCTCAATGGTTAACATTAGAGAGCACTAGTTTCCTGTAGGACACCTTTAGATACCAACCATCAAACACATCTGGAGTCAGTCCCAGAACATCTTTTAAACCATTAGAATCCTTTACACTGTGACATCAACCCAAAAGGAAAACTCAGAATACCATTAGTGACTATTGAACACCACCATGAACCTACAGAAATTCTTAATAGTTTTTATGATTTTTTTCCAGCAGGGTACCTACAGTGTATTATATATCATTAGTAACTTATTGCGGCCTCTAAAAAAATTAAAACATCTTACAATGTATTCTGGTGCCCAGTTAATAGCATTTCAATCTACACTGTATTCATTATTATTTAATAAAATAACAGCAATTATGCACATGACAATTCCAAACTTCTGAACAGTAGTGTGTATGTCTCTGTCTCAGTTTGACGATGCGCAGTTTAATTCAATTACTTTGCGCTAAAGCCCTTTCAATACATGAATCTCCAAATCATAAGAAATTCCGCGACTCCGAACCGAGTCTTCCGACCCATTTTAATAAACAGAATGTCCTATTCAAGCAGTTCAAATGAATCGTTTTTAATACGCTAGAACTTTACGATTTTATCAGGTTAAATACGAAAATATATGTATATACTTAATGCTAAACACGAATAGATACAATGCGCACGTTACATGTTATAAACAAAAAGCCTGATTCAGTTGGATTCTGGTTCAAATCAACGGTTCAACACAACGATTCGTTCCCGAGTCCCACAGCACTAGCGGATAGAGGGGAATAATCAGATTGCGGGTTTCTGTTCCCACGCAAAGCGATGATAAAATCAGCCGCTGACTCATTTAATTAATCAAATATGAGGGCTTGCCCCGCTTTAATTTAAACCCGGCCTCATAATTTTACACGCCAGCACTGCGCTGTCTGGCGCTACATCGTAAAGCAATGTTAGGACGAGAGGAGACGAGGAAACCTAGCGCTCGTAATCACCCTAGCAACAACAAACAGCGCTCGCGCCGCCGCTCCGCCAATGAGCTCTGAGCCGTCTCTGTCCTCACTTCCGGTGCCTGCGCTGGGTTTGGCTTGGCTCTCTCAGCATACGAGCAGCCATCTTGGATTCGGTAGTCTACCAGGACAGCTCTCAGTGTTTGGGATGGCAGGAATGTAAAGGAAAAAAAACTCAGGTGTTTCACAGCGTATCTTCTCGAGAAGAGGAAGGTGTCGCCCGTCGGACCCCGTCTATTCACCGGAGATTAAACTTCTCAAAGCGGCGGCCAAACTCTGGAACCGGTTGCTGGGAGCTCCCTCTCCTCCTTTCCCCTCCCCTTCTGCTGCTGTTCTCAGCGCTGTGTGCAGTTCTGAGGGCCTCTTAACTGTTTGCGCGTTAGTTTCACTGGCTTTCTTTCCACTTTGAAAACTCACTAAACACCTCTGGCGTGTGGTTGTGGTGTCCATGTGGTCGAGGCTGCAGAAGTTTGCCTTGGGTGCCGCCGGTGTTCTCGGTTGTTGTGTGCTGCTGTAAGGCGGCTCGATAAATTGCTCCATTAATGTGGAGTCGCGGGGTCTTCCGGCGTTCACCGCGCAGAAAACTGAACAGCTAAACTTGCGAATTGAGGTCGATGTGGATCCGAATCCATGGTCTTCATCATCAGCTGCCGGATACCTGCTTTCCACCCCTCGGACTAAGGACTAAGGTGCTGCGATTAAACGGACTCGGACGGAGAGCAGAGGGGAAGCAGTTTGGGGATAGAGACGTGATAAAATGTCAACCAGAACACCACTGCCTACTGTCAATGAGAGAGACACGGAAAATGTAAGTATAAACCTCTTCACCTTAATCTTGGCTAAGTTAACTTAGCCGTTGTCTCGGCGGACCTGTCCAGACAAACTTTTCCCAGCATTTATTCTGAGCTTTAGGTGTCGTAGCTATAGCTCGGCTCTTATTTGAACTGCGTTGCCTTCTAAACAAGGAGCACAAGACCAGACTCACGCTGATGAGAAGGTCAACTTTTCCATTTTAGTACTTCATCAGCATGCTCGTTTCCATTATTCACTCGTGGAGTCTTGGCATACGATACAAAAGATGTATTTAGATCGACGTGACTGTCAGCTCAGCTCAGCTCAGCCATCTCCAGCTTCCTCTTACTTTCATTGTTGTGTAGCTAATAACCAACTACTTGTAGACATAACAGACTAAACACACTGTGCTGATGAAGTTTATCAGCAGTTACTGACAAGCAAACCACTGCTTTGTTTATATTACGAGTTTCTGTTCTCACACTAAGCGTCAGGCAGTCATTCATCTGATGAAACGAAAGATGGGGTTCCCTCGTCTTAATTGAAACTCGATTTCGTGGGTTTCTACGCCAGCATTGCGTAGGGCTGAATGATGAAGCACTCTATGGAGATGAGGAGAAATGAGTAAACCTACCTGGCTGATGGCGCCCTTTCTCCACTTTCCGTGGGCTGTTCCTGAGTGAGGAGCACCCAGAGCCTTTGGTAGCTCCCTCCACACCTCCCCTCCCCACCTCACCTCCTCCCTCTCTCTATAACCCCCCACCCAGCCCCCCCCCAGCCCCCCCCCGGACAGGAGTAGATGCCCGAAATGCGAAATGTGTTTCACGCTTCTGTGAGCTCCAGCCAGCCAGTGCTGCTGGATCAATGAACTACCAGCACAAAAACGGAGTAGCTGTCTGTTCACTTGCCATTCCCTCCGCCAATGCTAGGATGAAGGGCTCCCATTCGGTCAAGAGACACCGCATCACCATAGTAAGTTACTGGTGTTTTAATTAGAGGCTGAATGAAATAGATGACCGAAGCGTATAGAAATTTGCAGTACACAGGATGTTAAGTGTAAACTTTTCTCATTTAAAATTTCAACACGTTAAGAGTCGGAACAAGTGCAGTGTCTGGATGATTTACAGAGAAATACATATCATGATAATGCCACACAGACGTAATTGTCTTGTTTCAGTCAAAGCTGTCAGTCATGTCAGCCTTAGACATGAGACTGAGCCCGAAAAGTCTGTAGAAGGTCGTCTAATCCAACGATCGGGCATTCGGTTCTGACCTACATGGCTGTCTGCTGGTATTTTTTGCTTTTTTCCTCATTTGGATTCTCTAATATTCTCCTCAAAAGTACTTACATTTGGAGGATAAGATTAGACTTAATACAGACGCATCTATTCTACATCACATTTAGAATGAGCATGTTCGATTTACAGAGCATCCTTGAGCAGTCGACGAAACCATTCAGCAGTCTACATTCATAAAGTTTACAATGTGCAGTGCTGGACATTGTGATTTATGATTTAGATTATGATTATAATTTAGTTGCTGAATATTAAAGAGCCCAGAATGACTCTTTTCAGTCAGTCCTTTCTATCTGTCGTGTGTTTCTAGATGAACATGGGAGACTGTTCTCATGAGTACCGTTAATAATAATGATGATAGAAAAAGTCACAGAATGTTCTTAGACTAGTGCATGTTGACTGGCCTCTCGGTTACTGAGAAGTACATACGCAGTAAAGCTCAGCTGCCTGTTCAGTGTGTGGACAGTTTACAGGTCTGTAGTCATGTCTCATTTACGTATTAATGTTATTTCAATACCATAAAAAACAAATACTGCTTTAAAATTGATTTGGCAAAATTAGTACTAGAGGCTGTTAGTCTGACATCTGGTTTCAACAAAGCATTTGTGTTTGTTGCCTTTTTTCCAGGGTTTTGTTAGAGGTCAGAGAAGAGCTTTGTGTAAGCTAGCAGAGATGTGCAGATTAGGCTTGGGGCATTTTGAGTAATCAATAGCCTACCAGACTATGTAAGAACGTGTGACCTAGGTTAGTGGTTAGAACAGCGCACAGAAATATGCTTGTGTCAGAGATCAGTGCCATGCAGAGTCTGGTCTAGTTAATAACAGTTCTTTTTCGAGTTAAATGCACAATAATTACATTTGGTGGGGAATTCTTTTCCAGCTATGTGGAGTTTACCGCAAAGGGCAATGGATCATAGGAATTAAAGTTTGAGTACTAGGCTGGAGAATATTGGTCTTAGGCATTGGAAGTTTGAGGAAAGAGGAAAAAACAGCAACTGACATGATAGCATTGACCTGTATTTATAGTAGACTACTGATAAAGGTAGAAACATGTTAATTAATTTTAGAAGGAATCAAATGTTGCATAGAGAAGATGTGTAAAACTTCAGAGTGGTTGTCTTGCTGCTATGTTTACCCTTTTCTGCCCTAGTCCTGGAGACAGTGGAGGTTGCTTCCCATTCTGATGTTGAGAAAAGCCAGGCAGCCATATGGCCAGCAGCTACCAGTAATATGTGAATTAAAAGCAAATTACAGAATATGAATTATTGTGCCTCTGACACAAATGCATACGCTTTTTGTAACACGACTCAGAATTAGGCCTACTTCTCTTGTCGTGACATGAATATTATGACTAACACAGCTCACAGGGATGCACGATATATCTTGTTAGTGATCCTCTTCTCAGGTATTATTTAAATATCTTGTTTTTCATACCACATCTTTGCAACCATTTTGGAGGTATCGCCGGCTTGTCTTTTCCTATTCACCGTATCTGCTGTCTCTGTGTTTCCTTCATCAGATATTACTCAGCTGTCTGTTTGAACTCTTTATGTGCTAATTCGAGCACCTCTGTTCCAGAAGGATTGGCAGTGTGTTTGTAACGAAATGGCTCACAGATGAGTCTACAGAGTGTGGGCTAATCTTGTCTCTGCAAACTAAACAGATGTAGAGGCATAAACATTTCCTATAGGCTGTTAAACATTTGGTGCCAGTTTCACAGACCCAGATTAAGCCTTAGTCTAAACTAAAAAGGATTTCCCATGGTGATCCACTGTAGGGATTGTAGTTTCGTTAAAGACTAGGCTTAATCCATGTCTGGGGAAACCAGCCTCTCATGCTGGCCAAAGCAGGACTGATTTCTCATAGGCTCTGCAGTGCTGAGATCTAGAGTTAAAAATGAAACTGACTGATTATCTTTGGAGAAATAATTGCCTGGTAGATTTGGCTTCCTTACCAGATAGACTTATGCTATGGTTG
Source organism: Colossoma macropomum (assembly GCF_904425465.1). Taxonomy (NCBI): domain Eukaryota; kingdom Metazoa; phylum Chordata; class Actinopteri; order Characiformes; family Serrasalmidae; genus Colossoma; species Colossoma macropomum. The sequence goes on along the minus strand of NW_023494795.1, from coordinate 19,192,911 downwards.
CCATTAGTGGGTATTTACTGTTATTTTTGCTCATTTAGACACTTCCTATAACAAAAAATAAGAGCAAGAAAAAATCTAAATAATGGAGGAGTAATTTATGGTTAACTAAACTAGGGATGCACACTGATATTAGAATCATATTAGTTTCGGCAGATATTTGCTTTAAAAAAAATATCGGCTTTGGACAGATGTTTAGATATTTCAAGCTAATATTTGATGACATATTTATTGTATTACAGAGGAGCAGAATGTTCAGACAATGCTGGATTACTGTACTAAAATGTCTAATTACACTTTCAAAAAAGTTTTAAAAACTTTAATCCCAGTCTGCATCTGAATAGTTTTGCATGTTGGTTACACATTTAACTATGGGAAGGTAAACGTTAAAAAATGAATTAAGGGCATGAATGATTGCACCGCTAATAAACATGTTGTTATATTAAAAATACCGTGATTTATAGCTCAGATTGTGAGCCACGGCAGAGATCTTTGTGCAGCATTACAAGCCACTGTAGTAAACAAATTAAACTCGGAACTGCACTGTAGTCGTGGGCCTACTGTGTCATTATTTTAGCCATTTCTGATTGGAGCTTTAAACTGGAGAGCTTGGATGATACTGATTTTCACCCTTGCCAGCCAGAAGTAATGCATTGGCTTTTCACTGGGTTGCAATACATTGAACTTGTTTTACAAAGACTGTTCTTCGTAAACAAGCATTTCACTATGCTATTTCTCATTAGAAAGAGGAAGTGGACACAGAAATCCAGGAAACAGCATGGCATTTTCTGTAGCCAGCATTATTTACATGCATTTCCCTTCCTTAACTGTCAAGTGATAGTCTAATCATGACACTGCCAGACCACACTCAGTGTAACACAGTGTAAGGGTAAGGATGGGATGCAAATACAAAGATTTTTGTACAGCAGTTAGTGCAGGACTACATTCATACAATGTTTATACATGCATTCATCACAAAAATATATTGTTTTAGAAAGTGTTGCATTGGTCTGATGATGTTATTACAAGTTAAAACGGAAATGAGCTAGTCTTTAAATTCGGGTGGAAATTTAACATTTTGAAATAGCCTTTAATTTGAATCGAGTGCATATTTTAGTTTGTATAGGTGGATAATGTAACAGTATGTTATCAGTATCATGATAAATTATGTCACAGCACACTTTGTGGATATTGTCAGTACTTAATTAAGCCTGTTTAATTGGATTTAGTGCAGTTTCTAAATTGAATAAATATTATTGTAGTTGTAGATTTATTATTCTTATTATTATTACAGGTTCTTTTTTGTCTGTTCCAGTTTATTCCAGGAAAAACAAAAAATCTTGATGCATGTTATGTATCCTAAAAATGTATCGAAGTATTGTAATATATTTTTGCAGTGTTGCCCACCCCAGTCCATTGCAATCAATTCCAGCATTTTACAATTAATACAGTTAAACTACGAGCCTTAGATCAATGCATCATTACTATGTGATGTGTTTTTACACCCCTGTGCTTGTTTTCGTTAAGTGTATTGTATTATTAGTAAATCCTAAAATTAGATACTCGCTTGCTAGGGACCCTGACTGGGAAAGGTCTTCTAGTCTTGTTTTCTGGTTATACCATTGCCTGTGTGAATATCTCTTTACTGTCTAGACATACTACGCAGTTTAAGACAACAGCTTTGTGCTTCTAGTCGCATTACTTCACTATATTGTCTAAAAAGATTGCCTGTGTACAGTGACCTGTGTGTGTCACCATTGGAATACTTTTTTTTTTTTTTTCTTTTCTTTTGATAACCTCTGGTGTGTTCTGTCTGCAGCACACCTCACACAGTGATGGGCGGAATGAGGCTGCCACGCGGCCCAGCCGCTCTGGGGCACGCTGCCGGAACTCCATCGCCTCCTGTGCCGACGAGCAGCCACATATCGGCAACTACCGGCTGCTCAAAACCATCGGCAAGGGCAACTTCGCCAAGGTCAAACTGGCGCGACATATTCTCACAGGGCGAGAGGTGGGTTATAAAGTTTCCTAAGCCTCTGGGATTTTATTTTGGATTGCCATGGTCTGATGTTTCGTGCTCCTCATTTTTATTTTTTTTTTCAGACATTTTTCACTGCTTCCTCCCTCTATCTCTCTTTCTCTTGCTCTCTCGCTCTCTTTCTCACTTGCTCACTTGCTCTCTCTCTCTCGCTCACAATCTCACTCTTTCTTTCTCACACTCTTTGCCTCTCTCCCCTTTTCTCCCTTTGTTACTTGCTCGATGTGTCTGTGTCTTTGTGTCTTACACTCGCACTCTCTCTGTATCTATTTTCACTTTTGAAAAGAAATTATCGTAGAATTGAATGAAACTTAAAGATAAAATGAGACATTGTGTATTTGCCTTTGAGAATAATCATGTTAGAAATGTTGATATTATTCTAGTAATACACAGTAATTCTAAAGGCATTTTGTTTTTTTCTCCCAGTACATCTTTGGCTTCTTGCCAGTCTCAAGTTGCCAGGGTCAGTAAAATACAATTTGTCTTCACTCTTTCCTGCAGGTGGCCATAAAAATTATTGATAAGACGCAGCTTAATCCTACAAGTCTCCAAAAGGTAAATATTTTGGATTGCTGCTAAGCAATAAAAATCGTCTCTCCACCCTCTCATCTTTCCTCTTTTATCTTTTGAGAAAAATATATATATGCTTTTTTGTTTTTAATCAGAAAATTTGAAGGACATTCAATTTTGAAATCTCTTTCAGTTCTGACACTTCACAGACTGAGCTTCTTTAGCTCTAGCTAGCGAAAACCCAAAGCACTTCATTGCAGAGCAGTGCATGTTGGGTAAGTGGAGGCTGACGAAGGAAGCCTCTGTGGACTTGGATATCAGAGGCAGCTAATAATAGCAAGAGCGGAGAAATTCGAATGAGAGGCAGGAGTAATAACACCGCATATGCCCGAGCAGAAAGCAGAGCACTTAGATGGGCCAGTGAAGCAGGGAGGAGGGGCAGGAGACAAGCCTCTTGCTCTGTGAGCTTCAAGAAGCCCAGCTTCTTGTCTTGTCTGATGCTCTCCATTCAGAGATTCATGTGCTGAAAATCTGTGATCAGACACCCTCTCTCTTTACCCATTTTTTCTGATAGGGCTCTATAGATCATTTTTGGGGCCACAAGCGGGTAACAGTGTACCCTTCCAATAACCTAACCCCTGTCCCTGTAATTAGCTGGGACTTGTTTTTCCAGGCCATTGATTTTTAGTTTGTTTTCCATTTCTGGACCCATTGACAGCCCGTGGCTCAGCATGTGGCTGTAGGAGGAGTGAACGGTCAGTTGGGGTGGAGCATGAGCGTGAGTGGGTTCTGTGCAGGTTTGCCCTAGACCCAACTGTTAGTACAGTCCACCGCTTAAACTGAGTTAGCTCAGACTTTGTCACAGGGTACATATGGCTGTGTGTGTGGTGTTAGTCTGTTCCACAAATCTCTTATGGATGCAGCTTTTAGATTTTGGTGATCTTGGTGCTTGGTGATTCATCAAAGTATAATTCATCAAAGTATAGTTGATATGAAGATGTCTGTGCACTTAAAGGGACCATGTCATGGCAAAAAATTTTTCCTTGCTTTTTTTTCAAAATTTAAAAAAGTTTGATGTAGTATCTGAAGACTATTTTTAAAAGACACCATGCAGTCCCCACTCAGCACAGTCAATATATGGAAATTAAACTGCAGTCAATTTTGAATGTAATGAATTAATGAAAACCATTTCATGAATTCCCAGATTCATCGCATTCATGTATATCCACTTATTCACTCTACTGTAGTTTAGCCCCACCCATTCACATTGACGCTATGCCAATCAGGGGTCATTTAGTCTTAATCAGTCTTAAACACATAGTAACAAAAAAGTTGTTAATTCTAAGTTATAAAGAGAGAAATAATCATATAACACAAATTACAAGTGTTTTATAATTCTTTTTACGTAGGTTAAATTCAGGGAAAAAGTAAAATATGTGAAAAATGTAGATATGGCTTAGTGTGCCTAATCCTAATGATCATGTTTATCTCCTGTGGTCTACTGCAAACCATAGTGATAAAGAAAGCTGATATAAAAAATGCTGTACATGTGAAAGGAGACAGCACATAGGGTACTCTTTTCTCTCTCTTTTATGGATGAAAGTCCATTCATAATGCATGTTCCTGTGGAGAGCTGTGGAGAGACCATGGTGTGAGCAAAGCCAGTTTTGCTACTGTGGCCCCTTCTGGCTGGGTCTCTTCCAAATCCTCAGTGTTCTGGAACCAATTGATGGGACGTGGTATCAAATAAAGGGACGTGTCTAGTGTGTACTATTCACCGACTGTCATTGATCTGTGTTGCATAATTTTTTTTAAAGTTAGATGTCTTTCACGGAAAGATCGTATTGACTGCACAGTCTCTGTTTTTGAAAACGGTTCTCAGCTAGATTATTGGAAGATAGTTTTTACAAATCTACATCTATATAGAGAATGTTAAATGCTTACGTTGTGTAGACTGTTTAATGCCACATTGGTATTGTTATGGCTGTGTTTGGCGGCACTAAGAGTGAACTAGGCTCATAAGCAAGCCAACATGGCTAGTTGCAAAGTTGATATGCTGTCAGCCTTTCTGGTTTTTGTAATGGCATTGTCCGTGGGTGTGACATGATGGGATTTCGCCACTTTATTTACTAGTAACAATATATCTGCTGTCTTTCTTATCTCTGGATAGCCTGAGAGAACAATCTGTACTGTAAATCAAGTCGTGCTGATGGTAACCCACTTTTTTAACCCATGTTACATGTGCTTAACCTAGATGAATCCCAGTTCATTATATTAAATAATATATAATAGTAAGTTTCAGAATGGGAGGCAATTTACTTTGTGCTAGAAATAAAGCAGGCAGATATTTTAACTGATTCCAGAGGAGTACTTATATGCATGAAACACTTTGGCCTCCAACACAGAAAGTTTGGGCACCCCTGCTATCTTGTAAATTATTTAAGCAAAGAAATGAATTAATTTGAATTAATGCCAGGTTCATTTGTATGCGTGTTTGCTGGCTTGCTGCTTTTATTTGACATTTGATTCTGAGATTTGGGGCTTCTCTGAGACAGTGGGCATGTCTGTACTGCTTAGAACACCTCTCTGTATTTCCATGTAACTGTACTGCGTAGTCTCTGACTGCCGCTGTTCTGATTTGCGTCGGTGTGACCTACTCTTATGCAATTGATGGGTGTGGGAGGAGAGCCCTTGGTTCAAGTTCTGTCTCTTCTTTTAGAATCAGCTGCTTTTTTATCAGATCAGGGTCAGCCATCGACTGCATGTGTTTAAGTGGAGATGGAGAGCCTGGAAATACTCTCCATGCTCAATAGCTCAAAGGGGTGACACAGGCTGACGAGCGTCATCGTTGCGTGTAGACAGACAGTGATAGGTGGGGGTGTGTGGGTGTAGATCATCCAGCCCAGGCATCCCAGATGAATTGGTAGCCCTGGTGTCTTAGAAACATATGGAGCACTGGGTTTTATTCAGATGGATTGTATGAGAAACATCTGAGATGCGTGAGGAAATGCTGAGAATGGATGCATCCCTTTAGAGACAAATTTCCCTGGTATTGTTGCTTTCTGGTGCCAGATTTGCCTCAAACCACTAAAGCTGTGGCAGTTTGGAAGTAGTATTAAAAAAGAAAAATAACATTTGTAGTAGTGAATGGTAATTTCAGACTATATTACTGATCTGCGTTTCAGTCCCTCATTTCCCATCTTTGTGGAAGCCTATGCTATGGTGGCATCCAAGCTCTCACTGGTTTGTTTTGTCTTCTGAAGTTGCTTAAAAATTCTAGGGGTTGGATTTTTTGAGCACGACAGGCGTTAAACAAGCTGTAATTAAGATCTTTTATTCATCTGACGTGTCTGCAACATTATCGATAGCCTAATTAACATCATCACTAACATTGATAGTAAATAATGTGCACCCTATTTGCATCTTTTGATTGAAAGTGGGAAAATACAGATGACAGAAACTACAGTACTGGATTGTGCACAACCCAAAAAATATAGAAACACCACTTTTAACCACATATTCGAAGACTATAGTTAAAGCGTGTCATTGTGTTTCAGCTACGTCTGTTTCAGTTTGAGATTGAAAATACAATTTTGGCTGAAAGGATGAGCTGCATTTTGGTCTGAACTGCATATTGAAATTGCACTTATGGGTTACCAGGGTTGCTTGTGCCCTATTGCACTCAGACATGCTCATTCGAACATGTACGAATATTTTTGAAAAATTCTGTGTTTTCGTGTTGACTGTGTTTTTGTTTTGACAGATGATTTTTTTGAAAGCGCTGACACCAAAAGCAGGAGTTTCGAGGGCAATGCAGAATGTGCGTTGCTGTGCCTTTAATAATGTTTATTTTTGGAAAAGCATAGAACAAAATATAAACCAGTTGTGTATTTTATTTTTGTATTTGTTTAATCAAACATTGTGTGTAATGTGGAATATTTAGTTATTGACAGACTAATAACTGCACATTTAGTCATAACGGACTAATCAAATATGGAAAATGTGGAAAAAAGAAAATATGGATATTGTCTTTACCAATCTGTGTAGTTTATAGGTTGCAGCAAATTCAGATCTCTCAGTATCACAAGAATGCAGATAGACTGATCTCTGCATCCTGGCAGCTTTTCGCTATGTGGGCCAGTCCTGCTTCTGGCAGTGACCTCATTCAGACTTGCATCACCCAGATACTGTTGCATCTGTGCTGCTCTATTTGTTTACGCGTTTGTGTCATTACTGTGTCTGGATTTGACCTGACATCTCATAATGTGTGAGGGATCTGTCTAGGCTTTTATCCTTATGCAATTGTTGTCACCAGAGAGGAATAATGATTTGTTTGGGATATGATTCCGAATGAAGTGTAATGAGGAGTCACTTTGTTTTTTTTCTTCACAGTTTAGATAAGGGGTCTTTTGCCTCTCCATTGAAAGGAAATATGTGATTTCCCATAGTTTGTTATTTTCAATGTATTTCAACATGTCTGGTGATGGCTGAACCCTTAGCTTTGTACTCGCACAGCCACTTCCAGCACACATCACTGGAATTTTCCTTTTCCTGTTTTTCTTTCACCAGTGAGGTTTTATTCTTTCTCTCTCTCTCTCTCTCTCTCTCTCTCTCTCTCTGTATCTCTCTCTCTCCCCCCTCTCTCTCTATCTCTCTGTCTCTCTCCCTCTCTCTCTCTGTATGTCTCTGTGTGTGTCTGTACTCTGCTCCTTGTCTGTAAGATTTATTTAAATAGGGACATGCACTGTACATTTTCTGTCCAGACTTGTGCATGGGCAGATTACAACAGGGATCTCGGTAGCAGAGGACTGAATGCTTTGTTCTAAGCTGGCACAGCTGTTGTTGTAAAATGGCATGATTTAGGCTTTCACTTTAACCTTTGGCTTATGGTATCAGGTATACTTAAGGGAGAAACTGAAACACTGTCTGTGTTTGCTATACACTCACTGTGACACACACACGGACACATACACATGACAACTTACACCCATCCTCCCAGGGGTTCGTCTGTTTCCTTCCTCCTGAGGCATGTTTTTAAATAACGTGCCACCCACTGCACTGAGAGAATTTATCAGCTCTAACCTGGAATGGCCCAGTGAAGGACTGAGAACGATACAAAAGAGGACAAACATGTCAGGATTAGGAGAGTCATCTTTATGCAACTCACAACACTTGTGACAAAGAACTCCAAGGCATCTGAGGACAGCGCCGCCCAGATGCCCCAAAAAGTCCTTTTTTCTATTCTTCTCATGTCTGAACCCCCACCCCCATGGAGAACTCACTCATCATCCCTCCCTCATCATCTCTGAATTGCTTCTTTTAAACTGTCAATAAATGTTTTAAGTTTTATTTGATACACAAAAATATCAATATTTCTATATTAATTGCTTCTAGAGTGCAATCTGGTCATCTAATAATTAGAAGAAGAATTTGTAGTTAAAGTAATATAAGTAATTAAAGTAAAACATGAAAAAAAAGAACACAGGTTTATTTAACAAACGTCACACATTTTGCACTGCATTTTATCTTTATTAAACAAATGGTTTGAACAATCCAAGTCATTGGTGACAAGAAGTATGTGAACTTTTAGGATAATCATTTTCTCAAAGGGGCACTCTGGAATTCGGTGTTGCTGTGAGGTTCAGTTGTAGGTTTGACTTACCTTAACAAATAGAAAAAGTACGCAATTGTATTTGGTCTTCACAGTGTTCAAGTGCAGTATTAACCAGTCAAAAGAGATGTCCTCAGAAGAAGAGGACCTCACAAAAAACAACAAAGTGGGACAGTAGAATTTCTCAATGCTGCAAAAAATGTTAGCTAAAATTTGATAATTAAAATATGTGAAAAGTGTAAACTGTACAGTCATTTGAATTTATTGATCTGATGAGATGAATAGTTCGTGGTTGGTTGTGTTTTTAGTGTCCATCAAATGCCGTTCTTAGTTTTAGATGTAATCAGAGGTCTAGTAATAAATGAATTAGCAAATACATAATTTGGAAGAAAAGAACATGACAGTGATACAAAACACAGGACGAGACCAACAGCAGAGTGACTCAAATGGAAGAAATCTTAAATTTAGAACTTAAAAACTAGTCTTCTAACATCAGGCTCATTGAAATGCTGTGGCATGATCTGAAGGCCATTCAAGCAAAAAATTAAAAAAAATGTTTATGACCTGAGAAGTTACATTCCCCTAGTTATTCATTTGTTATGTTTAAATCATGTGCTTAACAAAGATATGGCATTGTAAAATATTGTCTGTGTTTGTCAAATAGGACATTTATGTGCTATGACTTGATCAAACCTCATTTGTGAGTCATTTATGCAAAATCCATATAATTCCAGATTGAGTTCATTCTCAAGCTTTATTCTCACTGTGAACCTTCTTTCCCTGAATTAAATGAGAAAACTGAAGAAACTAAGAAATCAGAAATTAATATACTTTTCCCATGGAAAGGAAGTAACCCCTCCTTTCATTTATAGTACAGCAAAAGCATTCTAGCTACATGTGGATGCAGACCATCTCTAGTCAAGCACATGGCTTTGTTAGGCTTCAGTTAGGGGCATAGTGGTGTACCTATAGATGTCATGAAGTCCCTCTATCCCAAATCCATTTGTGGAATTTAGACTTGATCTAAGTAAGCCCTTTATGACAAGTGGCCATCACCAAAGCTCTCTGTTGTATTTCTTTAAACCCTGAATGTGACATAATGTTACTGGAAGCTACTGACTGTATTAATCATCCACCCCCAGCTATCAGCTGATACCTCACTTGAGCTCAACATGAAATGGAATCAGTGGTTATTTTCATACTGAAGACTCAAACCTAAAAATAGGAACTACGTTGGTCTAAATATAGTTGAAACCCCCGAATGTCTATTTTGAGTCCTTTAAGGTTGCTCTTTTATGGCGTTCATGTTGTGCTGTCACATTCAGTAGTTCAGCTTCTGTGGTCTTTGATGGTTTTTCGTGAAGCTTAAATGCTTATGGAGGTAATGGGTCATAGATGTGGGGGCCGAAACGCAACCAGTGAATAAAATAAATCTTTTTCATTTGCTGGGGCTCTGTCAAACTTCCTGTCTTTTGAGAAGCCTCAAAACCCTCAACAGGGTCACATCGAGCTGAGCGTCATGGCAACGTGGCAGGCATTCAACCTTGGCTTGCCTAAGAAAGTGCGGCATGATTAGAACCCCCATCATGAGGCTTGCCTTCCTTATGCGGCCCTGTTACTGCAGAGCAGTGCGAGGCGCAGCTGCTAACACAAGCATCATGGCCATACACCGGTCAACCATGATATTGAATCCATCTCCTTGTTTATACACTCAATGTCCATTTTATCAGCATCGCTTACTATGTTGGTGCACTTTGTAGTTCTACAATTACAGACTGTAGTCCACCTGTTTCTCTGCATACTTTGTTAGCCCCCTTTCGCTCTGTTTTTTTATTTGAATAGTGGATCATTATCAGCACTGCAGTGACACTGAAGTGGCAGTGATGTGTTAGTGTGTGTTGTGCTGGTGCTGAGTGGATCAGACACAGCAGTGCTGCTGGAGTTTTTAAACACTGTTTCCACTCACTGTCTGCTCTGTTAGACACACCTACCTTATAGATGTAAAGTGAGAGACAGTAACTCGTGTTGCTCCACAGTTTGTGTTGGTCATCCTCCAGTCCTTCATCGGTGATCTCAGGACACTGCTCACAGGACACTGTTGGCTGGATATTTTTGGTTGGAGGGCTGTTCTCAGTCCAGCAGTGACACTGAAGTGTTTAAAACTCCAGCAGTGTCTGCTCTGTGGGTGGTTCTGTGGGGCTCCTGAAGAACAGGTTGTAAGGAGGCTAACAAAGTATGCAGAGCCTCAGATGGACTACAGTCTATAATTGTAGAACTACAGAGTGCACCTATATGGTAAGTGGAACTGAGAAAATGGACAATGAATGTAAACAAATGTGGTTTATTGTTATGGCTGATTGGTGTATATATGTGCTCAAGAAAAAGGGAGGTGCGCAGGGGAGGAAGTCAGAGAGGAAAACACATTAACGGGCTGGTGGGGAAAGTGGGCCGCTGTCCAATTAGGCCAGCTGAGGGATCGTTCTGTGCTCGGCACATGCACTGCGATGTGTGTGCTTCAGTTAGTGGGAGTATTTTTTGTTTGTTTGTTTTTTTTTGTTGTTGTTTTTTTTTTTTTTTATACAGGTTCTCCTGTAGTGTGTATGAACATTGAGAGATGTGGTTACAGAGGTAGCTTGATCTGTTCTAGTTTATCATCACTATAAGAGATTTAGTCCTTCTTGTAATATTCTTGTTAAATACGCATGGTGAATTTTATTCATGTGCTTTATGATCTAGCAGTATATTTGATCCAGTCAGGGTAGCATGTGCCTCTGGTGAAACTTTGTCTAAACCTGTCCTTTAGTGTTGCATTGCCTAATGAGTGGGCTATGAATGTTTCTCACCATTTTGCCTCAAAACCCAGGTTAACTGATGATGATGATGGGAAACTGATAAAGTTAGGTGAAAATGATACTCTGAGAAAATTGTTTAAGCTTGTCATTCAAAGGCCTGCACCTGGCTTGGTGATGGACTGTAGTCTCTGCCTTTTTTCCCTCTGAATCTGTCTAGTTTTTTAGAGTACCTTTAGACTTGGGCTGGGCACAACTTCACAGGACAGTGTTAAGCCCCAGCTGAAGGGCAGGGCGCTCCACTATTCATTATTAGCATGAAGGCATAGTCAATACTTGCCTTTAATTATATTAATCACAGTACAGTTGCCAGATTTCAGAGACGTGTGGAAACATATTACTAGAAGAACTGTAAGCACAAACAGCTTCCATCATATCAGCTTAATGTCCAGAGTTGAAATTTGTGTGTGTGTGTGTGTGTTTGTGTGTTTGTGTGTTTGCTGCTGATGGCTTTATTTCTCTCATAAGACAAAAAGAAAATCTCTGGCTGTACTTAGGGGGGAGAAGTAGCTGTTAGTGCTGGAATGTGGGCTTCAAAGGAGCAGCGATAACCTGCAGACTGTCTGCTACCCCAGCATGCAGGCTAACCTGTTCACAGCCTATTCAAGTGTGTGTGCGTGTGCTTGTGCATGTGTGCATGTGTCCATGATCTTTAGGATACATGTCGGCAGGATACATGTCCCACATTGTCTTTGTATGTAAGAGTGAGCAAAATTTTGTTATTGTGATAAATTACGTCAAAATACTTTTTTTGCAGTATGGTGTGGGTAGGATCAGTACTTCTAGAACACTAAACAACCGCATGTATTAGAGAGAGCCTGTAAATGGCAAAAATCACGGCTAGTTTTCCAGTAAAGTTGGTTCAATAATTCCTATTATCACACATCACAATAATTTAAATTATGCAGTTATGCAAATTATTGCTCTCTTTGACGTCATGTGTTTGTTTTTTTTTATACTACTTTACCTTTATTTGACCATTCCCTTTGTGCAATAATTCCAATCTTTAGTTAGTTAAAAAATGACATAGTAGAAAAGACTGTACTAAGGACTGCACTAACAGAACATCACCCACTGTAAATTAACTACAAACGTACATATTTATAAGATTATGATGTACATTTTTAGTCAAGGAAGAATGCTGGAAAATATGCAAATGAAACAGAAACTTTTGACTCTGTAATACTCACATGTAGTACTTCATAACTGAATTTGTATCAGGGTGATATTGTTCATCGCAATAATTCTGAACTACATAATATTTTGCCTAAATTCATTTTATAATACAAACTTATTCTCCACACCAAAATTAAGCCTAGGGCTAGACCAAAAAGGATTTCCAGTGGTGGTTTTCCATTAACACTGTAGTTTGGTCCAAGATTAGGCATGATCAATGTGTGGGAAACCAGCAGACTAAAGTAACTACATAAACCTAATAATAAGAAGTAGCTTGGATATCAGTCCATTATTCTCTTGCCTTAGTTTCTTTTTTTTTAAATGCAGCACTACTTGTTGTGCATTTTGTCAATTTAAACTACTTCACAACTAAATATCATGAATCACGCATCATCATTTTCAAGTACTGTGATGTGGACGTGACACATTCGATGCTGTACATGCAGTAATTTTGGGGCAGACTGTATTTTTAAATGTTTTTTTTTTCCTGTTGTGGGGCCTTTTTTATGGGGGGTGTGTGGGCGTGAGCTTGTCTCACCACCACCTCACTGCATCTTCACGAGTGGCTTCCTGTTTGAGAGAGTGTGCTGAGAGAAGCGTGAGGGAAGCGTGTTTCTCCAGCTTTGCAACTTCGCAGCAGGGCAGCCAGTAACCCACTGAGATTCATAGTGAGCTGTGTGAGATTGGGAGTTCCACTGTGTGGGTGGACCTAATCGTTACCGGCAGGAAAATAGTTTGCATTTTTTTATTATTATTATTATTTATTTATTTATTTATTTTTTAATATAATTGTTTTTGCGTACTAGTCATGGGCATCAATATGGCACTGTTAAACACAAGCATTACTGAATGACTTGACCAAACAAGATAATCTTTTGTCACATTCATTATTTGCCCTGTGGTATTTGTCAGACACAAGCACATACACTTCCTGGGCCTCAAATTGTGTGGTGTTCTAGCCACTTTTAGTGCAAGTGCTAAATAAAATAGAATGTGGTGTACTGTTAATATGCTGAAATCACTGACAGGTGAAGTTTGGAGAGTTGCACATTGTTTGCCCTCAGCAATCACAGGCTGCCATACATAACTGAAGGAGATTCAAATTTCAAGTGTGCCAGGTGGTGTTGTCCTTCGATCTCTGTATTTCTACTCGATGTTATGATGTTATTAAGAATCAGACTTTAAATAATGAAGTATATGGTAAATAAGGTTAGAATAGAGCACATAGTGTCTGAATTGAGACTCCAGGACAAACTTGATGCAGACATCTAACTACGATGTGGCCTGCAGACCTCATAAAGCCTGATCAGATCACAGACAGTGCTCTGTGGTTTCTCAGCGTTTTGCTGTTTTTATGAGACTGAGGTGAGCTTATTCTCTGCTATATTTTTACTTCAGAGCAGTATAGCAAGGTCACTCCGCAGGGGCATGGCTCTGTGGGATGTGTTTGATTGACCAATGTGGCTCTGGATTCAGGGTCCTGTGTTGGGGCTTTTAGGTCATGACTGCATGCCAATGACCCGGGGAGGCCACTGAAGTGTTGTCAGTCCACAAAGTTGGAGTGAATTATTCAGAAGTACTTTGTGTTTTTCCCCATAGAATGGCACGAAGCACATCCATGGCAAAACACAGGAAGCTTCAGCAGCCCGTGGGCATGGGAAAACACACGCACACACACACACACACACACACACACACACACACACACGCATGCACAGACAGAGATACAGACAGATACACAAAGACAAAAATGCTCTCTGACATCCTCCAGCCATAGAGCAAGCATTTACATGTTTGTGAAATCCTCCCACAAACGCTTACAGGTGTTTTGCCGGCTAATTTGCATTCACACAATACAAAATATGCACGCACACACACACACACACACACACACACACACAAGATAGGTCTAATGTTTCATGAAATCTTGATTACATTAATCGTTTTCTTACTAAACATCACTACAAAGGCAAACCCACTTAAGGCATTTAGCCTGGATGTAAAAAATCTGCACAGCTTTATTAAATGTATAAATTTGTTTTTGTGATGAAAAGAAGTCATTGTGTCATGTTAAATCATGTCACACACTTCTCTTTAATGGAATCCACACAATTAAAGAGAAAAACAAATAAATACTTATTAAAAAAAATTATTGAAAATAAAAGCCCTAACATGCCCTGGTTGCACGAGTGTGCCCTCCCCAACAAGTAATACCGTTTGCATTTGATATAGCTGTAAAATATTGTAAACAAGTCATTATTAAAACAGCAAAGTTGCTGTTTTCCTTGGAATTGAGATTTAGGCTCTGACTGGGCTGATCTAAGACACCATTATTCGCTTGACTTTGATGTGGGGTTTGCATCATTATCATACTTGAAAGCGAAACTCCTGCTTTCTGGCAGAGATTAGCTTCTTTTGCGGCAAAATATCTTGATATTTGGAGCTAGTCATTATTCCATCTGTCTTAATTAGAGCCATTTTCCCAACTGAGAAGAGAACCCCAAAATATAATGCTGCCACACCATGCTTCACAGTAGGTGTTCTTCAGTTGATAAGATTATTATTATCTTTTAAAATGTGAGCCAAAAACGTGATCTTTAAAAGTCCTTTGTTTTTAGCTCTACCCTATAGCCCAGACATTTTAAAAAGTAAATAAAGGTCTGTAAATGTTTTATTTATGCTGTAGGATGGGAAAATGTGAATGCACATTTATATTTGTCAGCTGATATTTTGTCCTCTGTTGCTGCTGCAAAGAATTTTGAATTATAATTTATTTATATATTATATCTTATTATTTATTTTTATGCCACAAGTCATGTCGGGCATCTCTTACGTCAGTTGTGGATGCTTTTCTGTGTGGCATGCTGCTGGAGGACCTAGTTTGGAGCAGTGGAACACATTGTCCTCTTTTCACCTGTTCCACCCCACTTTCCCCCAAGCGAGGTGTGTTTGGGCTGATTCTGGCCTCCAGGAAACAGTGTTGGCTCATCTGATCTTTGGTGGGCCCGAATGACATGCGAAAAGAGCGACCTACATGTATAAACCTGTTACTCACGCCAGCTTACCCTGGGTTAGTACAAGCCGACCCAGTCCCAAAGGTCCAGAGTAAAATTACCGCTGTGTTTGGGACATCCTGTGTTAAAGTAGGCGACCCTGGCTTTTTAGTTCATCAGCACATTGTCAAGACCTCTCGGTCAGTTTGTCCTTTTTAGCATGACAGGCATGTTCAGTTCCATACTACACACCTTTCTCTCATGTCAGATCATGATTAAGGTGTAATTGTTTGACCTTACGGTGGTTAGTTTCATTACTATTCTCCAGGAAGCAGCACTGTATATCATGAAATCTCAGATTTCCCCAAGTGATTACTTTGTTATAATTCAGAATTATGTAAGTATACACTGTGTCTGGAGGAACTGTTTACACAGTAGTTTAATGTAGACACGAACATGTTTTTTTATTATTATGTAATTATTATTTTTTATGTTCATATTTTAATTTTAAAAATGGCCCAGAAATTTTATTTTGACCAGAAAATGAGTGCATCCTTTATTGAATATTATTGAATCAATTATAATTAATTACAATCTTCTAAAATTGTTGCAGTTGAATTTCTACTTTCAGAATAGCGCATTTTTAGATCTATAGGCTATAGTTTATTTCATCAGGTGCTGTAAGCTGTGTCATTGCTCTGTTCTTCACCTAAGAGTTGCACGTTGTGCACACTCGCAGACGCAGCTGATGACTCATCGTGTCTGGCCCATGGAGCTTTGGAAACAAGCTGACGTTCTCAGCATCATCCCTCTCTGCTGCGTCTGGACGCTTTCCGCTTGTTAGCATGGCCTGCTTGTTTTTTTGTTGTTTTTTTTAAATGTTATCACTGAGTGATTAGTGGCTTTAGGCAAGTTCTTTATTTGCTCTGTGCTTCTCTCTCGCACATGAGCTCAGCATCCCTCTCTCCTTTAAACCCTCAAACCGTGGGGTAATGTCACGCTCGTCAGCCTCAGTAAATCGTCTTTAAGAGGAGGTTTTGTGTCTTTCCTCTAATCGCAGCCTGACTTTTACTGTGGAGCCAGATGTGTGCACACTGCTGTGTTTTGTGGTCCTGTGTTTTTCAGCTAATGAACACAGTCAGTTAATGAATTTCTTCCTTCCCATGTGGGCGCCCTGTGTTCCATTCAGAGAGCAATGCACCAGTTACCTCCTGTGTCTGTGGCTCCTAGTAGTCCATTGTGCACACAGCAGTCCAGAGTCATAGTTCTAACTCTAAAGTGTGAGTGAATATATGAGAAGTCTTGTACCAGATTTAGCTGTCCAGTGCAACTTCAGCTGGCGAAGGTCGTCCATGCGGAGATTGTGTTACTGCTTTTCATGTTCAAAGTCACAGGCCATGTTAGCCGCTAAATATAGCCTTTACACTTGGAGTTGTGTGTGGACAACAGATGCCTCTCCCTGTGGAGCCATGCTGTTGGGGGCAGCTCCTGTGCTGAGGCTCTGAGAGTTGGGCACATGGCCACAAACGGCTACTTTGATCTAGGCTCAGGTCATTTGCTGTTTGCCATGTCTCACAGTTACACGTCACGTGTAATTGTGTTTACTGTATGCAGTTAAGTTGTTCCATTAGTGATTGTAAGACATTCTGCAGTGTTGTTTAAAGAGTTACTGGTACTGGTAATGTTAGTGATTTGGCTTTAGTAGGGATGGCCAATATGACAATATGTGGTGTTGTTGTTGGGATAGATTATATCACAGTATGCTTTTCTGACTAAATTGTGTGTATCATCAGCAGTTCTACAACACTGAGTAACTGCATGTATAGTAAAGACAGATTGAGGCACTACTTAACAATCAAAGTCATTGTATATTATCTGCAAGCTCACAGCTTAAAGTGAAAAAAAAAAAAAATTAGTAAATGGTGAACGGAAAAAAAATCATCGTGCTCAGTTTTCCATAGCTTTTTTTTAATGCGGCACTACCAGTAAAATGTGGAAAAAATGAAAAATATTGTGCGTCGTGTCTTTAAGCATCATGATGTTATACTCAATATCAACCACTCTTCTCTTTAGTTTTTCTTCAAAGGAAAAAATGTGCACACACACACACACACACACACACACACACACACACATATATATATATATATATATATATATATATATATATATATATATATATATATATATATATATATATATGCGCTAATCAGGCATAACATTATGACCACCTCCCTGTTTCTACGCTCATTGTCCATTTTATCAGTTCCACTTACTATATAGGTGCACTCTGTAGTTCTACAATTACAATTACTGTAGTCCATCTGTTTCTCTGCATACTTTGTTAGCCCCCTTTTACCCTGTTCTTCAGTGGTCAGGACCCCCATGGACCCTCACAGAGCAGGTACTGTTTGGCTGGTGGATCATTCTCAGCACTGCAGTAACACTGATGTGGTGGTGGTGGTGGTATGTTAGTGTGTGTTGTGCTGGTACGAGTGGATCAGACACAGCAGTGCTGCTGGAGTTTTTAAACACTGTGTCTACTCACTCTCCACTCTATTAGACACTCCTCCCTTGTCGGTCCACCTTGTAGATGTAAAGTCAGAGATGATGGCTCATCTGCTGCTGCACAGTTTGTGTTGGTCATCCTCTAGTCCTTCATCAGTGGTCACAGGACGCTGCCCACAGGACGCTGCCCACAGGACGCTGTTGGCTGGATATTTTTGGCTGGTGGACTATTCTCAGTCCAGCAGTGACACTGAGGTGTTTAAAAACTCCAGCAGCACTGCTGTGTCTGATCCACTCAGACCAGCGCAACACACACTAACACACCACCACCACATCAGTGTTACTGCAGTGCTGAGAATGATCCACCACCTAAATAGTACCTGCTCTGTGAGGGTCCATGAGGGTCCTGACCACTGAAGAACAGGGTAAATACATACATGCATGCATATAATATATACATACATACATGGGTAATGGAAAATGCCACCACTAAAAATGACAACAGTAGTGATGGATAAGTACATTCACGCTGTATTTGAATGCTGCTGCTACACCTGTACCAAAATGTCATAGTGTCATTATGACTCACTCTCTGTACTAAATATCCAGTTGTCTCTTACTTTCAGTGTAATACATTGTTTGATTCTTGTTGTTTAAATATGCAATTGATTTAAAAATTTAAAATGCCAGTTTGGTCTATTAAAAACAAATAGAAATAGAAAGTACTGGAAATGTTCTGGTGTGTTTCTTGTGTTCACCTACCCTCCACCAACCCCACAGTGTGAGCATCTAATTTACAAAACATATTTGACTGTAAAGAAATCGTAAGCAATGATAAAAATTCATGATCAGTGCATAGCCAGCAGTATATACACTATATATCTTCAATAGATACAAAACTTTTTTCTTGTGTGCCCTCATTCTTTTCACATATTGCATGGCATGTATGTGAGCGTAAGGATAAGTTTATTACTGTGTGGTACGGTTATTCAGAGGGAAGGCAGCCCAAGGACTTGCTAAACCAGAGTGGGATTATGCAGCCAAATGCCAATACCCTTAGCAAGAGTTCAGTGGCAAAGATCAAAAGAAATAAAACCACAGCAAAAGAGTGGGAGAAAGGAGAGAAAGATGCATTAGAAAATTAATAGAAAGTGGTGAGAAGAGAGGAGAGGAAAACACTGTAGTGTGTTGGTAGTGTTGTGTCTGCAGGGGGCTGGCCTGATGTGCCCTCCTCACTGAGGCATCTGTACCACACTGGTGACAGCCACCTAAGCATATTATCTTCCTGCCAGGGGATAGGGTCATAAGGTCATCTGTTAATAAGGGGCTGGGGGTCTTGCATGGCACAACACACTATTGGCCTGGGCACTGTTTACCACCCAGCTTTCTTCAGGAATGTCTGTGCGGGACAAAAACTCAGTGTGGGAGATAATGTGTTAGGGCCCTGACACACCAAGCCATCAGGCCATCGGTGTGATCATCTGTGGCTGAGTGTTGCCTGTAGATTGTGCGCCGTTTGTTAGTCTTCATCAGTGCTGTTTTGGCCAGTTGAGCATGTTGAATCTCCGTCGGCAGTCAGCCATGAAAGAGTTCTGAATCAGTGCACGAGGAGAGAAATGAAAGAAAGCAAAGCAAATAAACTGCTCTCTCAATAGGGCACACACATTTTTTGGCACCAGTGCAGGTAGCAGTGTTTTATCAATACAGATGGAATATCATGCTCTGAAGAAGAAAATGATTTGATATTGTTATGTTTGTCATGTAATTATGAATATGAACCAACCAGTAATTTTATTTCACTATTATATGTACAAACATTAACTTTTAGGTAGCCTTTTTGACCAGCTCAGCAAGAAGTTTAGCTTAACCCCAGACATTTAAAGCTTGTAAGACATTCAGACAGTATATTCTTTACATTGTGTGTTGCAGTATGGTAGTTGATACTGCCAGTTCCTTCTGTAGAGAATTGTTCCCTTTCACACAGGCGCAATAAATATGTGTGTGTCAGCTGTCAGCTGTAGTTTTTGTGCTGCGTTTGAGTGCAACCTTTCACAGGAGACGAGATGATGGTGAGCTGAGGGAAGGTGATTGTCAGTTGGCTTTAGTTGGCGCTAGTTCTTCTTCGTCGGGTTGGTGTCTGGATCCTTAAAGACACAACAAAGACAGTGTCAAGGCTTGATTAACATGCAGATAAATACTGAAAACAGCATTGTAATTATTCTCTGTGGTAGTCAACTGCATGCTGCAGACATTGCAGATACTTGGTTGAAAAAGGCTGGAGTATTCCTTTAACATTTTATAAGACATTAGTACAAGTTGTGATCATGAGTAGTTACTTATGATACAGTTTTGATATAAATATGGATATGTTTTTTGTAAACAAAGATCTGTTGTTGTTATTATTGTTGTTGTTATTGTTGTTGTTATTGTATGTATTACATATTCTAATCATTTTCTCTCTTCTCTTAAAGCTCTTCCGGGAAGTAAGAATAATGAAGATTCTAAACCATCCAAATATTGGTGAGTTTTGTGTTTGTTTGTTTGTTTGTTTGTTTGTTTTTATTTGTTTGTTGATTGAGGCAGTAGTTGGGCCCCAAAAGCAGCCTCTCTAAACCCCTCTATAGGAGTTCCCTCTGCTTTCTGCTGGGGTGCTGCTCAGTGCCCATTCGGCCAGTCGTGCAGCTCCTCCCACCAACACAAAAGCTCTGCTGTGAGCCTCTTTGTGTATGTCATTGTTGAGCCTCCATCATCTGACAGCTTGCACATGCCTCTACCCCCTTCTCTCTGTCTCTGTCTTTGGTGGGGTTAGCTGCATGTGTCCCTCACCCTTTACTCACCCCACTGCCCCCCACAAGCCCTATCTGCCTGTCTCACACAGCAGGTGTATTTTTGAAGCAAAAGAGAAGGATCTTGTACTAGAGCTTAAGTCGGCCTGAAATTTTGGTCTAAACCCAGATATAGCCTGAGAAATTTCAGTCCAAACCTGGCTTGTTCTGACCAAAAGCACTAAGTTTTGAGTCCAAACCCTAGCCCACACCCAGCCTGAATCAGGCTACTACCAACTGGAAGCAAAATAAAAGCACATTACTAATCACAGAACCTGATGAACTAGCTCAGGGAGTAGCAAGCTTGACAGCCATCATCACATTTTAAAAAATGAATAGACTAATTATAAGCTATCTAAAATAAAGTTTAACACCTTAAAATCTCCAGCTTATTACAGGCTAAGGTGTATTATTCAGTTGCTACAGGGACTTCAGTGCAAACTGGTTGAGCTATTCTAAGTGTGTAATAAGCCCTGGCCGTTTAAGGGGTTAAATTTGTTTGTTGATCAGAGCCCTCGAACAACTAATATATATGTCTGTAATTGTTAACCAACAAATGGATCAATGTTCAACCAATGCTTTTGAAGAAAATTTCATTTCCAATAAACAGTTGAACATATTACAGCCTTTCATAGGTTTTTCATTCAATATTCCATGTTGTTTGCATGAAGGTGCAAAGTACACTTTGTTCAATCAATAAAGATGCAGTCGGCAATAGTGAAACTATGTAAGATAATAACCATATCGCTGCTGTCGGAACAAAGTCTCATATCTCCAAAATGATTACAGGAGAAGAAAAAAAAAACATACTTGACTTTTAATGTAAGTCAATGAAACCAGAATTTTTTTCAAGTAATTTTGTGCCATTTCTTTTGGTCCATTCATCATGAAATTTACGCACAATGTAAAGAGCAACAGACATTTTCAAATTATGTTAAAAACTGAAAAACAACAAAATGAATATTAGGGTTTTGCTCCAACACCAGCGATATGTTGGTATTTCTCAACAAAAATGACTAGGATATTTAGCCACATGTGACTGTGCTAAAATAGACTACAACATGATCAGGGCTCCAGACTAACTTTTCCACTAGTCGCAGTGATGCTACCAACTTTTTCAGTTGGTCACACCAGCACATGATCTGGTCTCACCTTTTTTTCCATATTAATCTTGCTTGCTGATGAATAGTTGTTTTCATTTTCACACCCTAGTTTTGCATTGATGTGAAGATTCACAGTGACTCGAGACTTAATGTTTGTGAAATAGTATAATCTTATTGTTTCTCTGCCATTAGAGGTGACTAATAAAATAGGTAATTTTCTATTAAATAATTTTAATGGAAAACATAACAATGCTATCAAATAAAGGCAAAGCACAACATCATGTATGTTTTTACATGTACTCTAAGGAGTCAAAATAGCATTGCCAAAATTCTGCTCTCCCCATTGTTGAACTTAGGGACATGTGCTTTATGTGACATAACCTACACATGAAGATAATGTACCAGAATAAGGTTGATTTATAACAGACCTTGCCCTCCATAAATAAGGGGGAGTATAATTTTGGCAGGTTCAAAGTAGTCCTCCTGACTATATAAAATCAGCTAACATTGTAGCCAAGATTAATCTTAAAAATAACTGACAATGTGATGTGCATGCATGAGAAGGGGAGTCAAGTTCTGCAGAGACTGCTTCATTTTGGAACATGGTAACTAAATTGCTAACTGGATTGTTTAGTACGTTTCATCATCAGTGCACTGTAGCCATATATGCAGCTGATGATAAAAATGCAGGTAGAGAGAGACCGACTGAGCCAGTGAAGAATAGAATTACTACTTTCAACCACAGTGGCTAATGCAGTACCCATGCCTAATGATCATCATGCACTCGCACGAATGCGTCCATGTGAAATTTTAACTCAGGCAGTCTTAAAAAATGGTCACATATGCCACCATTTTGGTTGCAGTCTAGAGCCCTGATGATTTTTCTGCTAAGTGTAACCTCAAGCTATAGTATTTCTTAGCTAACTGACTATGTAGTTAGTCCCATGACAAAAAAAGCTTCATGCTTTATGTAAAACACAGTGTTATATTTGATGTTTTCATGGTTCGTGTCCATGATATTAAGTTTGTTGGTTTAATCAGTTGAGTAATAACAATAGTTTAAGAGAAGAATTTGCCAAATTTGTCATCTCTATGGAAGAAAAAGAATAAATTTGGGAGTAAAACTGACGCATGAATAAGCTCAGGCCATAATCTGTTATATGAGAGGGGCTGTGAGAAACTTCAGTTGGAAATTTGGAATCGACGTTTGATGGCCTAGAACAAATATTTCCAGCTCTGGGATCTTTGTTTCACTGCATTTTACTGTGTTCTGCACCGTTTGTGTTAATAATGTTAAATATGTTGATGTGTGATTTCATTAAGAATCTCTGACCATCTGTGGACCTTCAATATGTCTACTGATTTCCTAATGCCTGTGTAGACTGTATGTTCTTTTTGTGTGTCTGCACGCATGTCAGATCAGTATGAATGAGTAAGCGCAAGAACGTGTGTGACGCATCTTTGCCACGTTATGTAGGTGAAGTGTTTAGAGTGAGGGGGAGGGATGCTAATCGCTACCACTCCTCAGCCTTAGCCCACACACATCCTAACTGTTCTACTCTGTTCACAACACACTTCCTCCAATAGCCTCTCTCTCTCTCTCTCTCTCTCTCTCTCTCTCTCTCTCTCTCTCTCCCTCTCTCTCTCTGTCTGTCTGTCTGTCTGTCTGTCTCATAGAATGGATTGACAAAAATTACAGTAGCATGATTTCCTTGGACCATGTGTGGTCAAGCAACTAAAATGAGATCTGTATTCATATCTCTGTAGTTGTCTACTTACAATAACAAGGTTCACACTGTGGTTGTGAACATTTGGGCTGCAAGAACAACAATGACGCATCATAATGCTAAATTAAACAGATTTGGAGAGCAGTTGTTCCGTGTTGCACATTGTTTTAATTGGCATAGACAGTATAACGGTATTATTGTGATAAACTATGTCACAATATGACATATTGTGGATGTTGCCAGTACTTTAAGAGCACTGACCAGTTGCATATTCCATTGCAATGAGTGCATACCTAATTACATGTAATTGGATTCAGTGCAGTAATTTTACATGAAATGTTAAATAAAAATCATTGTACTCTATTTTTGGTACTATTTTAAATGTGACTACTAGCACATTTTGACTATTCCAACTTATTTAGTTTTCCTGAGGTTTAATGTCATGATACATGTTGTGTACTTTTAAGAAACATTTAAAAACATCTGTTTAACCTAGCATTTAATTAAAGCTCTATGTCTTTTGGTATTTATCTTTTTAGTTTGTCTTTGTCATTGTATTATATGATCTAAAATTAATACCCATAATTTCTTCTATTACAGTTAAGCTTTATCGCCTGTCTATAAGTCACTTTGAACTGCCATGGGCATGAAAAGTGCTATATAAATAAAGATTTATTATTATTATTATAGTGAAAACACCCACCTTTAGTTGTAATTAGTTTTTCTATGTCAGATTAGCAAACAATGGTAGCTTTTTCTAGTAATCTGGGCAATCATAATGCAGTGCTGATGAGTTTGTATGTATGTTTTCAATTCAATAGTAGTACTTTCCACTTATGTTGTATATTCAAACTCTGAATGTCTATAAAAGACAGTCTTCCATTTATTCTTCAAGTTGTAACTACTGGCTAGCTTCATTGGTGGCAGACATGGAGCTAAGATAGACTCTTAGTTCTTCACTCTCAGTTCAAAATGAATAAGCATGAGTTCTACATTTTGGACTACTTACTTGATAACTTGAAAGTAGGTCAGTAATTGCAGAACTTGTAGAACTATATTGGCTCTCTGAAATGGTGTGATTCAGGAAATACGTTGTGCATGCTCTGTTGCATGGGTGCTTTTTAAGATCACAGTGCCAGTAACCACATGAGTAATGCTATGTGGCATAACTTTGAAGCTTTTATTTCTTCTTTAGTCTTGTAGCTTTGTAGAAGTAACTTTGATTGAAAAATATGATATGGGCCCTAGAACAGTAGTTTACTGACCTGCCTGGGTTACTGAATTACTGTTGTAGGGCCAAAATCATGTAAGAACTTATTTACCTTTTTTAATAAGAGTTTGGTGTACTGTGAAAACAATGTTAGTTTCAAAACATAATAGTTTTCACTTTCCCAAGTCTATACGGTCTATATATTGTGGACTGCAAAAACAGTTGGTCTTGAAATCATTGTTTTTGTGATGTCATGAAAACCCACTTATTCACACTGATGTTTTAAGGAGAGTTTCAGCCCAGACTGCTTTTTGAATGAGCCACAATACGTTCGTATGTTGGTCTTAAAGACCAAAAAGAACATATGATAAATTGAGGTTGGACTGTTTTTGGTACGTAAATATAATAAAATATTATAAGCGGACATCGGTGGGAAAAAATAGGAGAAAAATGTAACAGAGAAAATAACAGAGAGAATGAGAGAAGGCCAATGTTAAATATCAATTTCATATCAATGATCACATTTTTTATTACCTGAAAAATGTCATGCTAATTATTTTTAGATTTCACCCAGGCCTAGTGCAGGGGTCATCATAGCAGTGCTTGCTGTTTTGTTCATCCTGTGTGATCGCCTGCTTGCTCTGTTCAAACACATACCTTGAGCATCAGCTGCTCTGTCCTGGGGGACTCTCTGCTTTGGCATGTGTGAGGTCATTGTGTCTGTTTACACGCCACCTTTTTCCTCTTGATGACCCACTTTTTTAGTATTTCTGTTGAAGGAAAAAAGCCTAGTAGGTGGGCAGGGATTTGGTGGTGTCACTCCTTTTGAACAGGAAGTGGCTCTCTGAGCAGGATCTCAAACACAGACATCACATTCGCAGTACAGTCATAATGAGGTGGCAGAGTAGGAGTTTAACTGGCGGGAATGGCCCTCTTGAAGCTTACTGAGTTGTTTT
Source organism: Colossoma macropomum (assembly GCF_904425465.1). Taxonomy (NCBI): domain Eukaryota; kingdom Metazoa; phylum Chordata; class Actinopteri; order Characiformes; family Serrasalmidae; genus Colossoma; species Colossoma macropomum. The sequence goes on along the minus strand of NW_023494795.1, from coordinate 19,167,408 downwards.
CCAGTACCTGCTTGGGAAAAGGAACATAGGAGACAAATCAAAAAGAATGGCACAAATCAAACTGAACTTCCCACACTAGTTGTTTCTGACAGAGAGCTACCTGTGTGTGTCAAAAGAATTCTCTACACACACGACTTTATGATGAAGTATGACATTAGTTTAGTTGTCTCCAAACTACTAATGATGCACATCTGTCCCAGAAGCCACATCAGAGTACAGGACACCATACGCACAGTTTGGACAGAATTACTTTTGCATGGGGACGTTGGGTAAAGTAATTATTATCGTTGTTTCTTAGTGATTTTAGTTCGAATCCACCATGTCAGTGGTTTTCATGTGCTGTGCGCTCCTACGTCAGATTCTGATGGCTATTATTCGCCATAAAACACACTGTAAAAATAACCATGGATAGTTAATTAATTAATCAGTGAGTTTATCTTGATTGCAGCATCTGTACATATGCCATGTCTTTTTCAGTCTGAAGGCAGTGCGTAAACCAAGCAGCCATTCTTACATATCATTTATTCTGAGATTTCTTATCTTGGCCAAATTGGTTAGAAACATCAGACATCCTGTGGTTAAAATTGCATTGCCCACTTCCATATGTAAAACTAATCCTGCCCCAGTGGTACTACAGTGATCTTAAATAAAATTCTAATGTGTGTAAAAGAAATATTGCTCAAGTCTTGATTACTGACCAATACTGAAATGGCCATTTTTAGCATCTCCCACTATGGTATTGGTCTTATTGTGCATTCTGGGTTTAATTAATTTCTTTTTTTCACTTCTCTACACAAGCTTCTGCAGGGGCAGTGATGTGCTTGTTTCCACATAAAGCAAAACACTATCTGACATATCACTCATCTTGCCTGAGGCTTCAGACACCTTTGTGTGGTTCTCCTCCTACAATACACATTAATTAGAACTGTCTAATGCTGGCATTAAGGATGATGGGTGCCTTGGAGCTTCAGTTCAAGCAAATCAAAATCTAAAATGATTATTAATATCTGTCTTTTTCTCTGTCCCTCTCTAACCTACAGTAAAGCTGTTTGAGGTCATAGAAACAGAGAAAACCCTTTATCTGGTGATGGAATATGCCAGTGGAGGTGAGTAGACATGTTGCGTCATTACTAAATCCATTGGTAATGCCATCTTTTATCTGTTCCTCAAAGATATCTATGAATACAGAATGTTATTTTTAGATGCTCAGACAGTAGAGAATGTACTATGTACATGATCGCTGTGTGATGTGGTTTATAACTTTCTTGGCAGGGGAGGTGTTTGACTACCTCGTAGCGCATGGCCGAATGAAGGAGAAGGAGGCCAGGGCTAAATTTAGACAGGTATAGTACTGCAGTGTCCTGAACCGTGTAACACAGAAATCCTGATCATTTTCACTGGAACTATAGAGACTATACATTTAGCCCATATTGGTGGGATACAGTGCACAGTAGAGCCAGTACACTGCTGACAGTGCAGTTAGCTCGATGTAAGTCCCCTTAACTCTCCCACCACCATCATTACAGCCAGTAGGCCCATATGGTGGGCAGGGCAACATCTGCCCACCGCTGGGACACAAACTCAGCCAGTCGTGTGTAGTTACAGAGCCAGGGTCTCCCTTGCCCCTCCCCCTCCTCATACTCTCTGTCTGACTCTCAGCCTGCTGGGCTGCACTGCTGTAGCTGCTGTGGAGACAGCTTATCTGGGTCAGTGCTAGAGCGCTAGTCACACATTTAAGCATCACAAGAAAACTTCCAGATCCTTCCACTGTCACACAAAGGGAAATCAGGAAATACGGCTTTGTGTCACAAATGTGTAATATTGGGACTTTTAAGACCACATTTTCAGGGGCTTCAGAAAAATAGTATGAAATTTCCTAACATACAGGAAGAAAGGTTTGAGTTTACAAAATAAAAACACAAATGTTTAGATATTTGAATACAAAAACTGGTAGAAACATAAAGAATGATAAAGCTTACTTGCATGGGTTCGTGCAGTGTGCTGTGACGAATGAAGGAAGTTGAGTCAAGATGATCTGGCAGTTTCTGGCATCCCATTTCCTTTGTTAATATTTTTGACTTCGGATCAAGTTTCGGAACATAAGTGTTCTTCATTTTAAAATGTTCATGTTCCCTTTCTTTGACAAAAATATGTAAATAAAATTAAACAAATTATCAAAGAAAACTGAAACCATCAAAATGATGAGATCCGCTTCCTCCCAGGAGCTAGCCTTTGGGCATAAGACCTTCTATGGCTCCATCCGGCTCACTCTAGGCCACGTAGCAGGTCTGACCATCCACATGCCTCAGGCCCAATCAATGGGATTCTGGGAAAACGTGGCTGTAGCAGTCGATGTGGCTAATTGGCTTTCACACTCGACTCCACATCTAGGTTCTGTTGTTCGATTTGTCTCTGTGCCGTCCACCTCGGCCTGCTAAACATGCTGCTTTTTTGCCTTTTCCCCATCTTTTTCCTAGATTGTATCAGCCGTACAGTACTGCCATCAAAAACACATTGTGCACAGAGACCTCAAGGTAAGATCAGGCCACTGTCACCTCAGCCTTCTCTTACAACCTCATCTCTTGTCACAGTTGATTTGAAAGTATTATCTTACTTACTGTCCACCCCTCACACACCTATCAGATTATATTAGCGTGTGAACCAAATGTGTTCAGTTTAATGTGTGGCAGGTTTTGTACTGTGTACACTGCAGAGCATGCAAAGGTCACTGCACACTGACAGAAGATCCTGTCTGATGCACTGTCTCTTTGCAGATTGTCTTTTTTCTGGTGTAGGATTAGTCTTCCTGTGCTGCTGTTACACTTTAGTGTTTTTTTTTTGTTTTTTTTGTTTTTTAATGAATTTTCTACCAATGTCCTTCTGTTATTAAGTGTTAAGTGTAATGCCTGGTTATAACTTGCATTACATGTGTGATTCCTGGGCACAGTGTTCATGCTGTTGTGATTAAAGGGGAATTCTACTGAATATTAAAAATGTGCTGCATAATTTAATCAGTAGTGGCTTGATGTGAAACGTTCTGTTCTAGAAAATCTTACTGAGTCAGAATTGTTCACAGTAGTGGTTATAGGAACCAGATGTCCAAAGCATTAATACCTTAAAGCTAATTTCCATTAATCTATTACATGAATTGGTTACAAACATGCTGCCTGATGCCACTGTTTTATGACCATTTTCAATACATGGTTTTGGCCTGATCCATTCATAGCAGGGTGTTGTAAGAGAAATAGTACCCGAAGAACTCAGAAGGCATGTGTGGGTTCACTGGTCAGTTTGGATAATAAATAAAATGTGTACATTTGTGTCATAGACGTAATGACACATGGTACCTATCGCCAGCATTGTAAAGGAAATCTGAGTCAGTATGTTTCGTTGCGCTTTCGCACAAGACGTGCATTTCGCAAAAGACAACTCATGGTTTTATTTACATCATAACAACTGAATGATGTAGAAATTCTTTAAAAAATCAGTGGAATTCCACTTTAAGAGCTTCCTCTAGTTAATGCTGTGTAATCACACTTGAAGGATGTAACGAATTGATGAGCTATTTGCTCTCCTGCTTCATAAGATTACGCAGTTGCATTTAGCGCTGACTAAAGTTTTATAGAGCCTGTAGCCTCTCCATACAAGTACAGCTGTTCTGCAGAACAACTTTTGACAGTGTAAAGAAGGTTGAAAATTTTGTAGTAGTATGTCCAATAGCACAGTCCCTAGAGCAGATACTGAGATTGAAGAGGGAATTGACTGAAGCTTATTGTCCATCTCCGTCTGAGTCTCTATGTTCTGTTACACACCCTGTTTCCAGGGCGATGTGTTCTAAATGATGCATGAGATGAGGGCTGCCTCACAGCCGCATGTCTCAGGGACCAGGTGGAAACACACATCTGCTTTCTCCTCTTTATTTGCTTCAGTTTGATACATGATGCATACATGATGCTTTGCCCCCTCTCCCCTTCCTCCCTCAAAAGTGTTTACTGAGAAGTATGGAGAGTAGGTTTTTGAGGCTTTACAAAGACACTAGATACATGTTTTGCTAGGTTTTCCACCTGTCAGTGTGAAATTCTAGCAGTTGGCTGAAATCTTATGTTTGCATTCACTGTGGTGTTCTTACATACATATATACACGCAAACACATTGTTGAAAGATGTGTTATTGTTCTCTTTGTCATACTCAGGCAGAGAACCTGCTGCTAGATGCAGATATGAACATTAAGATAGCGGACTTTGGCTTCAGTAATGAGTTCACACTGGGCAACAAGTTGGACACATTCTGTGGCAGTCCACCATACGCCGCCCCCGAGCTCTTCCAGGGTAAGAAGTATGACGGGCCTGAGGTGGATGTCTGGAGCCTGGGAGTCATCCTCTACACGCTGGTCAGCGGATCGCTGCCTTTTGACGGCCAGAATTTGAAGGTTAGCTTGCCCTCTTCCAAAAGGTTACTGATCTTAAGGCTTGGTTCTGCGAAGTAGGAGAGAACTATTCAAGTACATCCTTAGGTGTGGTTTCTGGACCACATTTGTCTTCCGTTTATATAATTTTTGGTTTGATAATAATAACAGCCTATTGTAAAACAAATCCACACTTTAATCCGTATATGAAATGCAGTGAGCATAGGACAGGATAAAACTCCAAAGCTGGATAATTCATTAATTTTACATAGATGTGACATCATTCACATTGACATTGTTCTGGCTCTGAACAAAATAGAGTGGTGGCGGAAAGCAGAAACAGTGACCATCATCTTTTTGATGAACTGTTGTCAGTGAACGGGAAAGTAATTAAGGTTTTTAAGCCAGTCAAAACCACATTGTACTGGAGCACATACTAAAATCAGCCACATTGGCTTTAACACCTGGTGAAGTGTGAATGATTTTCCTAGCAATCTGGAGAAGCAGGAAACTTATTTGGACAGCACCGAGAGTTAAAACTGACATTCCCACCTGGAATCGCAGGAGTCTTATAAGCTGTGCCAAGTGACAGGGAGTCAGCATTGAACAGCTATGAATGGCTTTTCCCTTTTTGAATATTTTATCTTTGAAATGTATTGAATATTAACGAATATTTGTTGCACCCCTAAGTGGCCTCTAACACCACTGTTTTGGCTGTGCGTGTCACTTTGTTTAGCAGGCCTGTGTAGCAGAACCAGTTCCCTATTGCACCTGTATGTGTCCTCAGTTGATGTATGATATAGATATTTTTTTTAAAACAGTAGCATTAATCGAATGATTGATCATTTTTCAGTTAACAATTAATTAGTTAATCATTTATATCCCTAATGCTGTCAGTGACTTAAAAAGGAAATGCCGAACATTAATGCTTCATGTTTGTAATTATTGGCTCTGTTTGCAGTATCAGACCGATAATAATAAATACTTTTTCCCATTTATCTGCAAAAATAATATGAGCTGCTGCTATATTTTGCACCCCTAACTTCAGTTTGTCTGTTGTTTGCCTAATACCCGTTGCCACTGCTCTAGCTGTATGTTGATTATCTTTCCAGAGTTTGTATGCTGATTGATGCCAACCTCTGCCCCTTTTGCAGGAGTTGCGGGAGCGAGTGTTGAGGGGGAAGTATCGCATCCCCTTCTACATGTCCACTGACTGCGAAAACCTCCTCAAGCGCTTCCTGGTTCTCAACCCAGCCAAGCGGGGCACACTTGAGGTGAGAGAAGACAGCGAAAATGTAAATATGCTCAGATTTACTTTAAACCCCCGAAAACCACCTTTCCTTGGCCTGTCACGCTGCCACACCCTCCTCCACACTCCTCTCACCCCCATGCTTTTGCTCACTTGATTAGTACTATATGACACTGGCAGCCTGCTGATAAACATCTCAGTTCACGTAGTTTAGCACACACTGGCCCTGAATGACAGCTCCAGCACCAAAGGCAGTGGATAGTCAGAGTCAGAGAGGTCAGGGTAACTGCTGGTGTCCTGCAGGCTTTGTCACCGGACCATGCTGTAGTCTTAAGTGCAGATTCTTGCCAGCGAGCATGACACCAAGTGGATACACCACACTGCTCAGAACAAAACATCTCTTTAGCTCCTGAATAATGGAAGAGCCCCAATATGCCTTACTAAGAGTATCAAGCGAAGGGCTTACACGAGTGCTTTGTTACCCCCCCTTAATAGAAGCACTTTGCTGCTGCATTTCCTGTATTAGACTGTATTAAACTGTATTAAAACTGTAATAAATAACATTAAACATCACAAAAAACATGAGGAGCAGTGACATGGACTCTGTGTTTATAGGAAGAGAGGAATAAGATGAATAAAGATGTTTGCATACAACCGACAAATCCATCAACACCACTAACATGTATATACCCTGAACGTATGTTTGTATTTGTAAAGCAAAATTCATCGGTACTACATTAGCTGAACTGGTTTATACTAATTAGTGTAGCCTGTGCAAGATTCTTTTGAATTTCACACTTTTGTCCAAGTCATTGTAATAATGGTTTAAACAGTTCTCATGCATGAAACATCCCCCCGTTCTAGTACGCCCTCTCCTATTTATCCCCTATTTTGTATCTCCTAAGTCACACTCAGTATTCATATTGCTCAGCTTTATACAAGCTGAAGAGAAACTGTCATGCAACTCTGTGTATCCTCTTCAGCAAATCATGAAGGACCGGTGGATCAACGCTGGCTTTGAGGAGGATGAACTCAAGCCCTTTGTGGAACCAGAGCTTGACATCTCGGACCAGAAGAGAATAGGTATAGCACCAAACACCTGGTTTTTGAACCCTAAGCAGCCACAATAGCGTATTAGATTTATGATCTGGGCGATAATCTGGGTCTTTCCACTGTGACCTTCCACATAATTGTTTTGAACAGAAAAGTGGAAGTCACGTTGTCCCCGGGCTTGTGGTTTCATCTATCAAAACTCGTTCTCTTTGTGTAACTAAAAGGTTTCAGCATATTGACCATGAAATGCACAGTGTTTTGGCTGAATTTATGATTGATTCAGCTGTTTCCTAATCCACTGACAAGAAGATGACTTAATACCCATGCTTGGAGGCTCCATGTGATCTTCTAGTAAATAGATGTAATTAAAGCAAGACTTGTTCAAGTAATGAAATCTTTCTACTCTCTCATATGCTTTAGATAGTTTGGCAAAGTGGTACTTCGGGGGTGTGTTGAGGTTTGGAAGTTGAGTCAGATTAGGGAGTGCTGTGTCAAGGGCAAACCACAAATTTTGATGTTTTTGGCCTTACTGTATTGCGCAACCTCCTGTGAGATCCTTCATTGAGGCACGTGTCTGTGTGTGTGTGCATGTGGGGCTATATGCACTTTCCCTCAACCAGGACCAAAGCATTAGTCTGGCATGCTTCCCTCAACGTGAGGCAGACAGTGCTTAATGTGCCCCTGGGCTACAGCTCCATCTGAGTGATGCAAGGGTCGATGGTGCTTAGGCCAGGCAGACCCTGTACTTTCCACTGCTGCTCTGGGCAATCTGCCCTTCAAACCATTGATAGAATCAGAAACAGATCTGTGTCCTAGGATTACTACTAGAGCTGGGTCTGTGTCCGCTGACACAACTAATACTGCTTTCCAGGCCTTTTTCTTGTGATTCTTCTTTAACTTTGTGAATTGCAAAGTGAAGCTTAGATCAGATGATTAGGACATGCATATTATCCAGAGAGAAGCAGAACATAGCTGATATTTTGAATATCACAGTGATTTGTGGTGTTAATTTTATGTTTGATTGAATCACTGAACTGTAACTATTGACTCCCCAAATATAGTATTGTGCAAAAGTTAGAGATTATCCTCCATTCATTTAATTTCCAGTCTACTCTTTGCCTTTGGTATAGCACTCTTAGAAGATGGTTGCATTTTCTGCCTCTCATAATCCAAGTAATCCCAAACCCATTCAATGATGTTGAGGTCTGGGCTCTGGAATGGCCAGTCCATTGTTCTGAGAACACCACCAGCTTCTTTGTTTGATTCGCAAATTTAGCTACCTGTCCTGACAGACCCATAACGTCAATTCATCTTCTTACAATGATAAGATGGACAGAAACTCCTGTGGACTTTTTTCAGATATGTTGTAAGAGTAGAGCTTAATTTTCTCCTGTCTCTCAAAGACAAACGCTTTAAGTACTGTTTACTTAATTGTTAGGAGTTCTGTTAACTCCAGTTTTGGAAACTCTTGTTTTTATTTTACCTATTCTTTTTTCTGTTTTTATTTTCCCTTTTCTTATGCCAGTGGATTGTCTTATATTTAATCTCCTCAGAAATATCTCCTGAAAAACGAACAAGTGCTGAATGTCTGTTTTGACTAGAAATTAAACTAGTGAAGGGTGGTCTTTGACTTGTGCACAGAACTGTGCAAAGCGATTTAAACGGTTTAATTCTACTGGTCTGTGTGATTGATGGAGTTTGGGCCTAATCAGGCTCTGCCACAGGGAATACTGGCACTTTGTTTCTGTGTGTGTACTCCCTTCATCTAACACAAGTGTGTTATGTTTTACAGACATAATGGTGGGGATGGGTTATTCTCGCGAGGAGATCCATGAGTCTCTTACCAGGATGAAGTATGATGAGATCACTGCCACTTACCTACTACTGGGGAGGAAGCCCACAGAGGTAAGTAACTTCTAGGAGATCACAGTAATCAGAGCCTGGTATTCTGAAGTTGTGTGTCAGTATATTCTGTGCAGCTTGTTTTGAAACCTGGCTAAAGGAGATCAGTGTACTCTTTTAAGGTGTGTAGTATACAGCTTTAAATGGATTCATGGTTGACAGGACTGATGTCCTAAATATCATGTTTGAGGAGGTCTGTATTTTGGAATACCTTTGGTTGGATATGAGCTTTATCTCTGTGTGTATAGGTTTTCCTGAACAAGGCTTGGTGAGCTACATATCTGTAGGTGGTTTTATTGGTGAAGGATTTCTTGGTTAGAGATATATCTCTCCTTCTGGACAAAGTTTGATTAAGCCTGTGTGCCTACTTGTAAAGTTTTTTTTTGTATGGTACATTTTTATGGTATATCATGGATGTTGACCTGCTGATTCACTTTAGTAAAATGTGTGGTGTTTTGTATGAGTCATTTAGTTCTCATAATGTCCAGCCTTTGACACCCCCTCTGTTAGTTGTGTTTTAGTAACTGACTGCTAGTCACATGATTAGCCACATGGTCAAAGTGTGACTTTTAAGGAACTATGGTGCAACCGCAAATTAGCTTTGCTTTTATCTGTAAAATTGTTTTACCTAGCTTTAATGAATCTTGTTTGTTTCAAGACATTTGAGCGTTTCTAAAAATGTGAATGTTTCAACTCACTTAGCCCTCTGACCCAAGAGGGAGTTTGTGCTCCAACATAAATACAAATGAGCTGCAATATGAAAATATGAGAAGTAATTGTGTTCCTCTTTGGTGCTGTCTCAGTTGGAGGCCAGCGACTCCAGCTCTAGCAGTAACCTGTCTTTGGCCAAAGCCAGACCCAACAGTGAGCACAATAATGGCCAGTCACCATCTCACCTCAAAGTTCAGAGGAGCGTTTCCAACCAGAAACAGCGCCGTTACAGTGACCAAGGTGAGCTCTGTCATCCTTCTCTTGCCAGCCCAGTTGCTTTAAACTGCATTCCTACATTGTAATTATTTCAGACTGTATACTCTAAAGCAGTCAAAGTCCACAAAAATGTTGGCCATTTTTTAAAACTCTTGATCTTTTGTTCTCTTTTCCTTATCTGTCTCTTCCTTTCTGTGCACAGCTGGTCCAGCAATTCCTTCAGCGGGCTACCCCAAAAGGAGCCAGACCACCACAGCTGATAATGAGCACAAAGAGGAGAGCAGTGTCCAGCCACGCAAGTCTAGCTCTTCTGGTAGTCGTGGCATGGCCCCGCCCAGCCCCTTGCTGGGCAACGCCAACAATCCCAACAAGGCTGACATTCCTGATCGCAAAAAGGGCTCTACTGCTCCTGGGGTTAGTTAGTTATACAGAAACATATATTAGTTAGTTATACAGAAACTGTACTTCAAAATAGTCTTTAATAAGGTAACGTTTGGTACCTCTGTTACCAGAGTATATTTTGACTCCCTGACCGTTTCACAGAGTTATCAGTTTTCCTTCCCCCTTCTCTCTTTTTTTTTTCTCAGCTAGTAAACCCTTGTAAGATTTGTGTTGCCTCTGGCTTTACATGCTATTCTTTTTCTGCAGAGTAACTCTGTGTCCGGGGGGATGACAAGGAGAAATACATACGTCTGTAGTGAACGTAACGCTGGGGACCGCCACTCTGTAATACAGAATGGCAAAGAAAACAGGTGAGTTCACATCTTCAGGTGAAAAATCAGAACACATGGTCAGTGACCAAAAACAGCAGGAAATGAACTTCACTCACAAGTTGCATGTGATGGCAAAGAAGCAGGAACCATTTCTTCTATTTTGTCCCACATCCCACAGCCCTCACATACGCAAGCTTTTTATTTGGGTACATCTTCTCCTTAAAGACTTTTTAGAAACTCCGCCTCTAGGAGCTCAATATGCCTCCACACCAAATTGAGCTGGAGACTTGGAGATGGCGCTTCAGTTAAAGACTTGCTCTGAGCGTTCTCTAAGCCCAGGAGACTCTATTTCCTAGCTTTCAATTGAACTTCCATTTCATACAGATTTCAGTTGGCCTGGGCTTCTCGATTTTAACCTTGGCTGGAAAATAGCCAGTGCCGTGATTTTTATTTCAAACATTGCTGTTAAATTTATTCACAGTTCAAGTGTATGCACAGTTAGTAGCTTTGTAATTCCTTGGTACAGTTTTCCAGATACAAATTAAGCTCAAGCAGTCTAAAAAGACACCTTACTGATAGATCAAGTGAGATCAAGAGATCAAATTGATTACTTTATGCTTAATCAATGCTTAGAGAAACAGCTCAAATCACTATTTTAGGACTTTTATTATAGAAGACATTGATAAGGCGTTAGCTGTTTCTTCAGCTGTACTATCATGTAATTCTTAAAATCACATATAGTCCATACAGTTTTCTTTTAGTAGTCTGGTTTGGTCCTGTCCTGAAATTGTAGTTGTAAATAAAGTCCAATACCATATATCCATTTATTAAATCAGATAAATCCATCCCTTTATAATATTAAATCCCTGTTGTGCTCCAGGCCTTGAACTGGACGAGGATAAAAGCTTTGAAGCTGCAGTCACTTCGCGTGCACATGGCTTGCTAACTATCTCTAGTGATATGTGAGCATTGGCCGCCCTGCTCTTCCACCACTCGTAACTGTCCTGCTCTGCTGCTGCTTCCAAAAATTCATGTCTCGCCAAAATGGAAAGGATCCAGAACGGACAGCTCATAGCACTTTCTCTCTATCTGCCTTGCTTTTGTTCTGTTCATTTCTGTTACTGTTTTTGTCTTGCTTTGTTAAAATGGAGTTTCTCTGCTCATGTCACTGCTGATTTCACCGGCCTGTTCACATCCGTTGGCCAGCCTGAGTGAGATGTCAGCGTGTGCCGCCACAAGTCCATCAACGTATGCCGCCGCTCTCACCGCTTCATCCGCCTCAGTCCGCCTACGGCACCAGAGGGCCACTGCGTTTTCCGCTTCGGGGCACACCTGTCGCTCCACGTTGCCCCCTAGCGACTGCCCTGCCGAACTCTTCAGGCCCAAGTAAAGACGAGCCCTGCGTCTGTCTCTAGTTTTACAGTGCCCCTCCGTTAACTGCCCAACCCCTCCACTCCCTCTAACGCCCTCTGACCTCTCTACTGTCTGCGTCTTTGAATCTATAACGGCCTTTCACCAGCTACTCACTGTATGGAGCTCCTCCTACTTCATCACCCACTAGAGTGTCAACTAATCCATGACGGCCTGTATGAGAAGATCCTTCTTTGTTCTTTCCACTCAGACCGTCTGCACTAACTACCCATGTGTTGCTAAACCCACTACTTGCACTTATAATGGATATAAACTTCACTAATATAGAGCACACAATTAAGAGGATTAATCTTATTGATAAGTTCTATTATTTGTAATATAGATATCTAAGTAGCCATTTTAAATTGCATCTAATAGAGATTAATAAATCTCTCTGACAGTGTGTTTAAATTACCTAAATAAACAGAGATGTCAGTGAGATGTTATTTGTGGTAAAACACATCTCTGGCCCAGGTAAGATCTCTTGCGTGTAAGAATGAATGTGTAATGAAATGATAAGCGAGTCAAGGGTAAACCACGATTTTGCTGCTGTCCTACCAAAGAAACTGATGAAAAAGTGAGCGGCATGAATACAAATTGAGGCTGAAGCGGCTCAGAGGATTTATATCCTCCTGGTTCCATGAGTAATTTTTGCACAAGAAAGATCAAAGTGAGTCTGTCCTTATCTCTGGCCCTGTGGCTTACAGGAAAGGTAGCATGCCAAGGGTTTGGATTCTGGGAACTGGCAGTAATTGTTTTTCATTAAAACGAGAAATTGCATTCTTTTTACACTGTCATGTTTTAATTTAACTCTCTTCTATATTGACTTCTGTACTTGTTTTGAAATATGGTAAAATATGCATTAAAAGGGACATTGAAGGATAGGTTTCTTTGATGCCCTTTTTCAGTACTGTCATAACAAACGCTCTCTGTACCTATGTTTGTAAAATTTTCTTCCTCAGTACGACCACAGCCCCTGGCCAGCGAAACCCTGGGGCATCCACCCATAGTATCAGTAGTGCCACACCACCAGACCGTCTGCGTTTCCCACGAGGCACAGCAAGTCGTAGCACCTTCCATGGAGGTCAGTTGAGGGAGCGACGTACAGCCACGTATAATGGACCACCCGCTTCCCCCACACTCTCTCACGATGCAACACCCCTATCCCAGTCACGCAGCAGAGGCTCAACCAACCTCTTCACCAAGCTCACCTCCAAACTCACACGCAGGTAAGCAAAATACACATGCTCTGCAGGAGGAACACACATCTCAAAGCTAAATCAGTATTGCTGATTACACTACTACACCAGATTTTAGGAAATCTTGAAGAACGGATTTCTTTCAACTGAGAATACTGTTCAAAAATAGTAGTTAAAAAGTAGTTAAAAGTTTAGGAGTTAGGAGTTTTTTGGTTTTGTTTGTTTTTTCTAAATGTGTAATTTAGAGCACACACCTTTCACTCTTTCTTTAAACCCGTCAGTTGAAATTCTTTGTTTTAAGAAGAAAAAGTGGTCATTCTATCTTGGTATCTCTAGTCAGAATTCACCAAGCTGTAAAGAGTAGATGGTGGACTTTACATTATAGTGAAAACTATGGCTGCATGATTAATGTTGTCATCTTGATATGAGTTTATGTGATAAACACATCTTAAAGGGCTGTAATAATAGAATGGATCAAATTACATTCCACTCAGACAACGCCAGAGTGACATTATTGGGGGGATATAGCATTGGGAGTCATGCCGACACTAGACCAGTAGTGTACCTGCCTGAGAGGGAACTGAACCCCGTCCTACCTCCCGCTTACAAAACAAACCCATGTGCACAGCTGAACAACTGTGTTGTAGCATGTAAAAACACTTTAAAGAGAATGACTGATCTTAGTCCCAAGGCAGTGGTAGGAAACGCAACAAACCTGCATGACCATAAGGAAATAACTGGTTTAATTACATAGAAAAAGAAAAACTACAGCCTGTATTTGCTGCAGCCCCAGTCAGAAATGCACAGAACTCGTATATTTTAATAATGGTTTGTCACTCCTCGTTGTCATTGCAGTATCCAACACCTATATCAATTTATCGATATCACATTTTGTCCTTATCATGCAGCCCTAGTGAAAACCACCAGAAGAAACATGTTCTCACCTGTCAGTGTAGTTTCATGTCCTCCTTCATTCATCCAGTGCTCACTTTATGCAAGCTCAAGCTGAACACAAACTACAGTTACAGTCTTCATGCATTCTTTTAGTTTATTGCTTCATGACATGTCTCCAGCACTTAGGTTAATACACACAGAAAAAAATTAGCTATTTTACAGCTTTTGTATCTCTGGTACTGTTTTCCCTTTGGAATCTAGATTTTGATTGACGCCTCTTGCGTTGTCTGTCTGTTTTGTAGAAACATGTCATTCAGATTTACCAAAAGGTAGGACCCTTAATTCGGCTTTGTGTGCAGTTAACCAACCAGTTTGACCATGAGTTGAATATTTGAGTTTAACTCTTAACCAAGTGTGGCAGAGCGCTGAATTAATTGCCTGATACTCACTCCTTGTCCCCCGTGCCTTAATCGGAGTGTGTTTGAGCATGCCCGAAATCTCTGCCATCCTTTTATGAGCAGAAGCCGACTGAGCAGAAACTCATCACTAATCACATATGCATGCCTCTCCACAGGATGGAAATGTGCACACACACTTATTTTTTATTATGCCTATGTACACCTCATTTTGTTCTTTTAATGATGGTTTGCTTCTTTTTCAGTGAGGATGTGTGTTTCACATTTATGAACTGACTCTAATTTCTTTATTTTTTACATTTTTTTCTGGCATGAGATCTGATCCTGTGGGATCAGATAAAGATACTGTGTGTTGTGACTTTTTAGTAGTTAAAAATACTCACTGGTGAAAACCTGTATCTTCATGACGGTTGTGTTTTTTGTGTTACACATTTTAGTGTGCTGTTTCACTTTTGAATTACCTCTTCACTGTAGGTGGGCAATGAACTTCAGACTTCAGTATTATTTCTTCATACTGAGATGTTGTTGGTTGTGTAATTCAGGCCACCCTACTGGGCGCTAAATTTGGCCGCTGACAGATGTGGCGATTGAGAGGTGGTTCATTACAAGATTTCTGGAGTTCAGGTACTCGGGTGCTCATTTTGACGATACCCTCCTCTCGTTCTGGCCCTGCTCCGATGTCCCAGTATCCTGTCCTACTTGTAGAGTTTGCCCCAAATCTTCTGACCTGCCCTTGTCAGCTCTCCCCAAATCTGTCCAGGCGGAGTGTTCCTAAACAAGGCCTTGCAGCCTCACTGTAAAAGGGCTTGGACTCTACACTCTACTCTTAGGTTGCTGAATTCACACATTAAACCACAGCAAATCCCCAAAGAATGTCTTAGCATTGTAAAACAGTTTTTTTTTCCTCAGTAAGTCTTTCAGGTGGAATGTAAGTCTTGTGCTCGTCTCTTGCATCCTCCATCATACACCCGCTCTTTTTGTTTATGACACCTTCATCACTGCTCTCCAGTTTTACCATAAAAGAATGAAGATCGCTACTGTAGCCAAGAGCATTGCTAACGTCTTGTACACCACTTTATTGGAGATAGGGGTTTTGAAATGCTTACTGCTTCAGCTGAAGTGAGACATTTACGAGTGGACAGAGGCGCGGTCTGGTTTTTATTTTTTTTATGCAGAAGAGCTTCACTAGTTTGCCAGTTGAGCTGTGCCCAGTGCTGGGGCTTCTCCCCCTATGCATGCACTGATATAGAATTTCTGGGCCAATAATGATAATGATACTGATACCAGTAACTTTCATTGTTTGTATTTATAACTATAATAACTATAAACTTATCAACTAATAGCTTGAAAGAACAAGCTACGTACTTATACATGTAACACAGTTGAAAGCGATATCAGAAGCTGACAGCAATTACTAACTGAAACTTCCAGCAGGCTAGCAATGTCCTTATAAAAATTAGAGAGTCATACTTTTCACTGTTCTTCACCTCATGGATTTTTTTTTTTTGGCTGTTGTGTTTTGACAAAAGCCAGTATTTTTAAGGTGGAACACCAGCACAACACATCATTCCAAAAATATAAATGCCGTCCGTCAAAAACTGAGCTCCGCCATTCGCGTGTAGTAAAAACAGCTTTGTTGATTACAACAGGAGAGGTTTTGTTTTGTAGTTGTTGGCCACTTGGATCACTTGCTGTCATTAGTTCTTTTCGACTGGCTTATTACTTGTAATAAAGTTGTGGTCGTTACTAGTGGTTGTCATTGGTACAGGCGAAAGGCAGAGTGATACTTAAGGAGATGCATTCGGCACTCATAGGATTGCCTCTCAGCCAATCACATTGCAAGTTCGGAACTAACTGATATAATTTTTAATAGCCATGACAATCGCGTAATCACAGTATTTGTGTAAATATTTTACATTATTTGACAGGCTTCTATTTTAACATAAATTGGTAAGTAAAAGTAACTCTAGCCTGAGGACACTTATTGATAAAGCTGTGTATGTTTGTTGGGGCAATGGTCCTGTCCACTATGCTTTATTTGAACGGGCAGGAAAAAAGTGACTACATATATGTCAGTGCCCACATAAACTAAAATACGGCACTAATTTATCTGTTGTAATTATCATCTGTAATTCCCACATCACACTTACATAATTCCCCATTTATCTGCAAATAATGAATCACTTGCCAATTTTGGGTGCAGCCCTTAAGTCAGTCCAGCCCAATGTCCACCACTCCATCTGCATGACCTCTCTCCATCTCCACTCCAGCTTTTATTTCTTACTGTCTTACTGCATTTTTGTTGTAAAAAAAATAATCTTTTTTTTCCATTGTCATTAATGCAAAGGAATATATGTACCTGCATATATCTGAATATAGATATCTGCATGTGCTAGATTTCATGTGTGTTTCATGTGGATTTATGTCTTTAATTAGTCAAAAGTTTAAAGCAAATGAGCTCTTTGTCCTTCAAGACCACACATTGCAAAATTTCTTCCTGTGCTTCTGCTCTGTTTTTCTTCTCTGTTTTCTCTGAGAGAGCCAGAAGGAGGGAGTGCCAGATGGAGCAACTGGCACTGCATGTGATCTGTTTAGAACAGGAAGTTGAATCATAGGCTATAGGAAAAGCAGCCGAAGAATCCCCTTTGCTTGTTTTTATCACTTTCTGCTCGTCTGAGTGCATGTCCAATATCCTCTCCCTCACGCACAGGAAATTGAACATGGAGATGCTCGTCGGCTTTCTCCATTCTAAAGCAATAAATACGCTCCCTCCTTTTCTTCTAGGGTTTTCCATTTTTTTTCTCTCCCCAATGCCACTAGGCCTTTTCCTTCTTTTGTATGTGTCTTTACCTCTGACCTTTGTTCTTCTTTTGCCCTGGTTTTAAAGAGTTCCAGCAGAGTTTGAGAGAAATGGGAGATGTGAGGGCTCAAGGTGAGACAGGACATCCAATTTAGCCTTACAGCTTCATGCAGTGTTCCTCATCCTCTCTCTCACTGTTCCCCCCATCCATTGCCTCTGCAGAGCTGGAGCACTCCTCCAGGGGGTAGCACTGTTTCCACTTGGTGTGATCCTTAGATTTAGACTGCCATTTCTCTACCACCACACAAGTATAAAATCAGCCATATAGTGCAGTGCTTTGCAGCCCTGTTCCTGGAGTATCGCGTCTCTGCACAATTTAGTGTTTTCTGCTCAAACAAACAAACTTCAATTAAGAAAGGGCTTGTTGATTAGGTGATGAGTCTGTTAAAGCAAGGAACACACCAAAATATGCAGGACAGGGGTATTTCAAGACCTTAATTGGGAGCTACTTATACTGTACTTAAAACAGCGTTGCCCAAAAGGGGCAAAAAGACAACAGTATATAAGTGTAGGTAGGTTTCAAATCTTGATTTTTTTTAACAAAATTGTTTTATAGCATTCTACTACTTTTGTACTAAAATACTTCAGAAACAGAAATGTACAAGGGAACATAAGAATTTAGGTTATATAGAGTGTAAAAATTAGCTTTTTCTCTCACTAGATGAGGGGGTTGGGTCTGGTGGGCCAACGCTTTAGACACCCCTTGTCTAAAACAATGCAATGACTAAAATTGAAGCGTTGGTGGACATGTTGGTTCATGTCTGAAATGGGACAGTCCAGCTCTGTTGTCCTTTCTGTGCTTCCACCTTGTGGACAGAACGTGCCATTGCAGTTCAAAGCACAATGATTATTTGGCCTTAGTATCTGTTTTATTGGTTGGCTTTGTAAACTGACATTTGTTTTGGGGGTAGACAGATGCTTTTGTTTAAAAGGTCTGTAGAGCCCCAATTGCAATCTCCAGCTCTGCCTTGGGGAGTGACCGTAATATCCTGTTGTGTTATGGATATTTTTTTCTTTGCTATAGTGAATTATTTGTGCCTCTCGTGTCATTCTTCTGTGTTTGCATGCAGAGCCGATGTCTGCATGGTGTTGTTTGTATTCCTGCATGATGTGCTCCCATGCATGGATGTGTGGATGTGTGGATGGATATGTTGTTTTAAGAAGAACATTGCGGAAGTTACAGCACTAGTATCACTGCTCGCATCTAGGCCATGCTCTGTTAATCAGTGATAATTACACAAATTTATTACTCATTTCTGAGTGCTGATCTTTCATTTCTGTTATCATCTTTCATTTCTGCACAGTGTACAGCTGGAGTTGCCAGTTTATAAAGTAGACTTAACTTGTATTTGCATACATTGGCTATTTCATTAGGTACACCTACCATATCGATTCACTTTGCAGCCACGCTCTACCCTGTTCATAAACAGAAAGGAACCACCACTGACAACAACTGACCGAATTTCAGTTACTTGGGTTGTGGTTAGTACACTCCTGTCTGTTCAAATCATGTCTGGTTAGTGATGGTCCTGTGGTGGTCCCTTATCATTGATGCATGGGGCAGGGTGGCATATTACAGAGCAACAGATGAGCTACAGCCAGTATTTATAAAGCTACAAAGTACACCCGTAAGGACAGAACTGTGCAAAAGTCATCTTTTAATTATTTAATTTCCAGTTAAAATAGCCATTATGTATGTTATTCATTTTCAGGAGAGATTTTTGTGGAGATTAGATATAGGATAATCCACTTACCTCAGGATGGGGAAAGTCAAAGGAAAACAAGTGGGGGGACAGGAGCTTCCATAAATTTAAGATTATAGAGAAAACAGGACTCTTGAAATGCAGCAAGACCTGACAGACCACCACAGTTGCATCAAATAACCAGTATCTAAAGCTTTCACTTAAAGTTCCACTCCTGTTTGAGAACGGACAAGATCCATAGGTTTTTCTGTCCATCCTTCCACTTTGATAAGACAACTCAACACTATGAGTCTGAAAGGATATGTACCTGTCAAGAAGCTGTTACTGAGAAAAAGAAAAAAAAGAAAGAAAATTTGCAAATCAAACAAAGAAGCTGCTGGTTCTCATAACATTGACCACCCCAGAGTCCAGACCTTAACATCATTTGATATGTTTGAGATTGTTTGGATCATAAAAAGCACTTTTAAGTTTATAAAGTTTACGACTAAACTTTGAAAGTTTGCAAAAATATTAATTAAATACAAGAAGGATTGTCTCTTCCTTTGGCACAGTACTGTATACTACGCGTACCTGATAAAATGGCCAGTGATTGTAGAAGTACTATAGATGTAAAAAAAAAAAACTGGCAAATCAAGCGTATGTATACACACACACACACTCATGCTCACTTTCCTAGATTAAAACTTGTCCTCTCTCTCTTGCAGTCGTAACGTGTCTGGGGATCAGAAGGAGGATCATAAAGACACAAAACCGCGCTCGCTGCGCTTCACCTGGAGCATGAAGACCACGTCAGCCATGGAGCCCACCGACATGATGCGCGAGATCCGCAAGGTGCTGGACGCCAACAACTGCGATTACGAGCAACGCGAGCGCTTCCTGCTTCTCTGTGTCCATGGCGATGGCCATGCTGAGAGCCTGGTCCAGTGGGAGATGGAGGTGTGCAAGCTGCCCCGCCTCTCGCTCAACGGCGTGCGCTTCAAGCGGATATCGGGAACATCCATCGCATTTAAGAACATCGCTTCAAAAATCGCCAACGAGTTAAAGCTGTAAAAGGAAAAATATATTATATCTG
Organism: Colossoma macropomum; assembly: GCF_904425465.1. Lineage (NCBI taxonomy): Eukaryota > Metazoa > Chordata > Actinopteri > Characiformes > Serrasalmidae > Colossoma > Colossoma macropomum. The sequence continues at coordinate 19,147,605 of NW_023494795.1, read as the reverse complement.
GAGTCAAAATGTGAAAAATGTGGCAAAAAGGACTAAAGGCACACAAAACTACTATAATCAAGTTGTACATTATTTTCTTTTTTTGTGGAACAAAGTAGCAGATTCAAGGATTATTCTCCTCAAACACTTACAAAAGTATGTAATAAAAATAATGTATAGAATCATGCCTTAGGCAATAATTTCCTGCATTGAAGCATTATTATTATTATTATTATTATTATTATTATTATTATTATTATTATCATTGGTGCGACTGGTGGTCTGAAGCTGTATGAAAAGAAGTGATGGTTGTTGGTTTTGTTTTATTTTTATTTATGCACTACTGCATTAGATGCCCTGTAGGCCAATAGTGAAAAGCTTAAGCTTATGTTTAAGCTCAAGTTAAAACACAGAGGGATGACAGAAAGTTACAGTATTTCTCGTCGGCAGTGTCCTCTCCCAGTTCTCTTGGTATCTCTTTGGTTCCAAGCGAAATGGCCACAACACGGTGTATTGTGTTTTTAGATAGGAATATTATTTGCACCCCCTCACCCCACCCCACCTCAGATGATGCTGTTAGCAGTAGATTCACGGTTTCCCCTCATGTCCTTCACCCACCTATATAACGAGGCAGGAAATGACTGGGACCTGTTGTGTTGTACTCTTCTCTGTTGTACATGCCTAATAATGGACAGGACCTGGCTGGCTTAACCACTGGTGCCATGGAAACGGCTCACAGACGAAGCTCTGTGCGGTCACACAAATGGGAGCAGTCAGCCAACGCACTTCAGCTAAACCTCACGGCTTCGCACAGGGGCTGTTGCAATGGATCGTGGGACTTTGAGTCTAATGATTTTGTGATAATTAAAGAGACTTACTGAGATCGGGAAGATTTTCCTTCCTGGTCCTTTTGAATATTTAGTTTATTTCCTTATGAAGTTTTTTGTTTGTTTGTTTTTCTTTTTTGTAACAGATATCAGATGTTGCTGAATTGTCGTTTGTACTCTGATGAGGCTGAGAGGGCCCACAGCAGATTGCCAAGTCATTCTGGGACAAACTTCAAAAGTTGTCATTTTCAGGCCTCAGTGTTCACTCCCATCCCTAAGGAACAATGGCACTGTTTTTGTTTTGTTTTTGAATTGTAAATAATGTACCTTAGTTTTGCAACAGCTACATATTGATATACTTCCTGTTTTTCTTTTCTAAGTCTGGCTGTGAGTCGGAAACTATGGAAATTAATGTACTCATCACAGGATAAGGTTAATCAGTGTCTCCATTAAAACATGCTAAAACTCCTCATCTGCTGTGTGTGTCTCTGTAGACAAGTGCTGGATGATCAAATCACTTAAAGGAGATTCCTTCAATTTTCCAAAATGTCTGCATAATTAGATGGTTAAAACATGAAGTCATTCGGAGTGGTTCGATGTGAAATACCCCATTGTAGAGAAACTTACTGAGTAAAAATTGTTCACAGTGGTGGTGATAAGAACCAGCATCCAAACATGAGAAGTTTAAAGCCTCTTAAAGGTACCTCACTGAAAGCTGGTACGTAACACATTTCTGAATATACTGCAAGGTGCCTTAGACATTGTTTTGCGATAGGTTGGCCAAACCCCCCCCCTCCCTTTTTTTTTTGATTGAGGGGTATATGCAAGGCATTATGAAGCAAAACGATCCCCAAATAAAACTTAATGTTCCAGATTTACCACTATTTTACCATCAATATTGCATATAAAACTCAGAAGACACTTGTAGGTTCACTGGTGATTTGGGGCTAGTAAATAAAATATCTTTATTTGCATTGTAGACCCCTGGTTCCTATCACTGCCACTGTAAGGAAATCAGAGTCACTAAGTTTCTCTATAATGAACCATTTCACATAATTAAGCTTGATAATTAAGTTGATTGAGTTGTCTTAAAGCAGAGAGGACAGTAAACCTTACAGCACTGTTGTCCTCCACCAATGTGTTTTAAGTGTGTTCTAAACTATGTAAACCCAGCCCTGAGTATGTAGAAAACAGAGGATCAGAAAACAAATGACCCCAAAAACTTCTTTAAATAGCATAGGTTTCTCATATGTCTAAGAGTTCATAGCTTGGCACAGTTTAGTGCTTTGGCTGCTCTTACACACACCTGTTTCAGCTCCATAATTACCTGAAGAATTCACACAGGTGTGCTGGGATTGGTATGGGAATGCTGAAGTAGACTCTGCATTTGTACTTTTGGTCTGTGGCCACCAGGTGTAGCTGCTCAGCAGTGTTTTACACTGTCAGCCACTGCATTGCAAGCTCCATGCAGCATTTGCCTTGCCTCTGTCCAGACGCAGGCATTTGAGTATAGCATACACCTAGAGGACAGAACAGCCAGAACATGACAGGTTAACAACAAAGAACAGACATGGCTGATTTTCGTGGCTGAAGTCCTACTTTTTCATATATTGTATTGTTTATGAGGTCCACTTTTGTTTAGTTCTTATATGACTGTTTTCCAATCTCTGTCCTTTATAGCTAAGCAGCATTTGTTACTGTTGTATTAATTGTATTAATGTTATTTGTAATTATTCTAATAGTCACGTTTTTGTTTTTTTTTGCGCAAATGAATGCTTCCTGCACAGATAAATAATTTTTTATTCTGACTTTTGCACAGTACTAAGAGGTAAATGACCTCTGTCCTGAGTGGTTGACCTTTATTGTGCCTCATTAAAAAAGCAGTTCAGGCTGAAACAGTCTTTATAACTTCAGTTATGACTGAGTGAGGATAAACCACTCTAAGCTGAATAAACATGCAGAACTGATATGAGTAAATCAGGACTTGAAACCAGGACTTCAAACTGTGTCCCAGATTGTTTGCCTGAATATTACTTACAGTGTTGATACATGCAGGTTTAGCTATTACCATTAGAGAGCAGTGTAGCTTTTGTAAAGGACAGTGTGGCAGCTGATAGAGAAATAGAGGAAAAGATCAGTAACAAAAGGGTCTTAGCCAAAGAGTGCATGATTGGACTTCTGACTAAACAACAGCTAGGCTTGTCAACAATACAGGCTGACCTACAACATCTAATGTAACATCCTGAATTTTAGCGTAGATAAACCTAATCTGAATGTACACTATGTGGCCAAAAGTACATGGACACCCCTCCTTATTGAGTTCAGGTACTTCAGCCACACCCATTGCTCCCCTCCTAATTACTGAGTCAAGGTATTTCAGCTATCTCTATTGCTAACAGATGTATATAATCAAGCACATAGCTGTGCAATCTCCATAGACAAACACGGGCAGTAGAAGGTCATAGTGAAGAGCTCAGTGACTTCAAACATGGCACTGTAATAGGATGCCACCTTTAGCTCAAGTCAGTACAAGAAATTTCTTTCCTGCTAAAATTGTCCTGGTCAACTGTAAGTGCTATGATTGTGTGTGTGTAAAAAAAACTTATCCTCGGTTGCATCACTCACTACAGAGTTCCACACTGCCTCTGGAACCAACATCAGCACGTGAACTGTGCAACAGGAGCTTCATGTAATGGGTTTCCATGACCGAGCAGCTACACACAAGCCTAAGATCACTATGCACAGTGCCAAGTGTTGGCTGGAGTGATGTAAAGCACATCGCCACTGGACTCTGGAGCTGTGGAAACGTGTTCTCTGGAGTGATGAATCACACTTCAGTATGTGTCAGTCTGATGGATGAATTTAATAGCCATTGTTTTAGACTGAGATGTCCAACATGCCCATATAAGTGTGATGGTCGGGTGTCCTCTCACTTTTGGCCATACAGTGTACCTCTAAAGACTCTAGATTTAAATACCTCTGTACAACATTAGCAGCAAGTATGTGCACACACACAAATTCCTGTCCCCTTTTAATGAGTATGTTTGTTTATATTGTTCTTTTTTATATTTTGTCTTCTTGTTTTGTTTCTGTGTTGGTTTGTTTCGGGGGGTTACTGGTTAAATGCATTGATAATTATTGTGTGCAGAGGTTTACACTGATCAGGCATAACATTATGACCACCTCCTTGTTTCATACCAGCACAACACACACTAACACACCATCACCACGTCAGTGTTACTGCAGTGCTGAGAATGATCCACCACCCAAATAGCACCTGCTCTGTGAGGGTCCATGGGGGTCCTGACCACTGAAGAACAGGGTAAAAGGGGGCTAACAAAGTATACAGAGAAACAGATGGACTACAGTCTGTAATTGTAGAACTACAAAGTGCACCTATATAGTAAGTGGAGCTGATAAAATGGACAGTGAGCATAGAAACAAGGAGGTGGTCATAATGTTATGCCTGATTGGTGTATATGCAGGCGCAAAAATATATGTATCAGTAGTCTTGGGGGTGGGGTGGGGGTGGGGTGGTGAAGCCACAAGAAAGATTGCAAATCTTTCACGTAAGTCTTTCACGTGGATTAGCAGTCAATTAAGCTTTAGTTTAAAATCAATCCAGATGCTGCTTTTTCTTCATCAATAATTGACGACATTGATTTCTGAGATGTTAATTTAATTGTGCACCTTGGAGAAGAAAGCAGCAGTCATGAAATACTGACTGTTACTAACACAGGCTAACTTAGGGCCTGTGCAGACTTCTAAACCAGTCTTGTCTTGTGGAATGTTTCGAGAACATGCAGAGCCGCCCCTTTTAACTGCATCCTGTGACGTCTCATTCTGAGTAATACCCAGTAGCACCTGCTCCACATTTGATTTTGTGAGCAGTGACTAAACCGCCTGTCTGTTCATTGGAACCAAATCTGTTTAGTGGGGCATCTGTGCTTAGAACTCAGAATAAAAACATCCATATGCTGGGTGTAACCAAAACCCAGTAGCTTTGACTCTTAGTTAAAAGCCTGGCTCTGCATGCTGCCACTGATAAGTGCCTTATTGGGACGGGGCGAGGCAGATGAGTCCTGTGGGATCTCAGGGGAGAATGGAGAGCCGCCGGGCAGACCGAGCGACAGCTGGGGAGCAGGGCAGGAGCTCCACGAACAGCAGCTCCACCACCAGCAGCTCTCCAGATGGGTCCATCTCCACCAGCCTCACATTTACCATGTGATGCCTCGACTGCCTTTCTAATATGATTCTAATTTCAGTTGAGATGAAAAGCAACCTGAACGGAGTTTCATGTTTAGTATTTGAAGTTTGCTTCTTTACTTTTGTAGCTACAAGGCTAATGTAGCTAAGAAGTAAAGGAACAAGCATTGTGCAAACTGCCAGCCTTAATCATCACACTTACCTCAAAGCGTTTCACGTAGTAGAGTAAGTCCAAATAGACTTACTTATGTAGTTTATGACACACTTATCTATAAAAATGGACACTCCAGCGCAAAGCTAAAGAAGCTAATATTGGACAACAACATGTCTTGGCTGATCACCTACATTTCAGATAGGTTAAGTTTGAATAGACATGCATGTGTTCCATTTACATTCAATAGTTTTTTGCGTTGCATTCATTGTTGTGCTTCTTTTGGCAGCCCCTCATTTGCTGCCTATCATCCTGCACTGCAGAGGCCATTAGGGAGAGGTTGATGTTTCCAGGCCGTGCACTGCTGCCACTGTCCCTGTCTTTGTGCTGCCTCAGGGCCAGGCTGGGCCTCAGAAGTGGGCCACAGCAGGTCTCCGGGGTTATGGGCAGCTGGAGAAAGGAGCAGTGGCTTTGTACTCTTCTCAGGCCATCGATCATCCTGCCTCCCGACTGATGCCCATTAAACCATCAGCGATTAGGCCTTCTCACCAGGGGTCCGCACTCAGGGATATGGGCCCTAGGCTGAAAGCCATTAAAGACTTTAGTGTGCAGCAATCACACGGCCATCCTTTCAGCCTAGCTTTCATCCTAACAGGAAGCCACGGATAAAAGAGGACGTATACGATAAATCGTAAGGAAACTGCTTCACCGGTATGATTTAGCAGATGGATAATGTGAGCGCATGGTAAAGCTGAATGAAGGGTGGGAGAGCAGCTAATCGTCCTAATCTTCTGTATGATCAGACAAGGTGAGAGGAGGAGATAAAGTGACCTAGCCGCTGTTTAAATTAAGTTAGCATGGAGATGGGAGGATCAGGGGAAAGCACAAGAGGAGCAAGTCAAAAAAACGGACATAAAGCAGATGCACACATATACACATACACACACAGCTCCCTTCTTCTTCTTGGTTTGCGTGCATGATATCTCAGGCAGATAAAGATGTTTTACAAAAGCTTCTAAAGTCACAGAACACAATTTGAGGGATTTTAGGGGGATCCAGAGAGTACCAGATAACCTTTATATGGCATAGTCTGAAATGCCTAATGTAGTTCAAGTTAGTTTCATAATTATTGCCACCCTTGATAAAGATGGAGAAAAAAGTTTCTTTATGGTTAATAAGCTCAAATTGAAAATATGACAGAAATCTAACCTTCAGTTGTGGTAATTTTTTGTTTTAAGGGCAGGAGCCAAATTTCCCTACGTGTTCATCAACATGGGGAAGATTCAAGCATAAAGGAGTGAGATAAAAGTGTGTTGACCTTCACAAATCAGGGAATGGCTATAAATAAATAGCTAAACTCCTGAAAATGTCAATATCTATTGCTAGGGGCAGTAATTGAAAAGTCTGTCTGTCTGTCTGCCTGTCTGTCTATCTATCTATCTATCTATTTATCTATCTATCTATCTAAGGTGTGGCAAAGGAAAGCTTTTTCTAGATCTTTGATTGGAACCGGGTTCTATGGTCAAATGACCAACAGCTTTTTGGCAGCAAATTTTCAAAGTAGGTTCGGTATAAAACTAAGGATGGTTATATAGAAAAGAAACTTGTCCCTCTGTTACAAATGATGCAGGTGCCCCTACCAAAAAGCTAAAGCTGGTTGAATCTTCCAGCAGGACAGTGATCCAAAACATGCATCCAAATTCACACAAAAATGGTTCACTGACCATAAATTCAGGCTTTTTGCATAGTCACCCCAGTCCCAGACCCAAACCTGTGGGGAGAGCTGAAGAGGAGAGTCCAAAAGAGAGAAACACAAAATCCTAGAGGATCTTGAAAGATTTCCAGTTTCATTAAGCATTATGGGATAATATTCAGTGATATTATGTTTGCAAAGGGAGGTCACTGTCATAACAAAACTTCATATCTCCAAAATCACAACTTTACAGGAGAATGAAAAAAACCTTCTCAACTTGTAATGATAGTTAATTTTTTTTTCCAAGTAATTGTGGACCATTTCTACTGGCCCATTCATCATGAAGTTTCCCAAAAAAATATGCAGATATTTTTGCATGACAGCGACAAAATGCAGGGTACCAATAATTGTGACACGTTACACACTATAAACACATTTATTTATAAAAATATTTTTATTTTTGTTTTCCTATTCTAAACATATTTAGATGTTAGAGTTCTCTCACATTTTTCAGTGATTTATTTTTTACTAATTTAATCAACAATTTTTTAGTTATATTTTTAGCCATCTTTAATAATATTCATAATAATAATAATAATGTTGGAGCTGTATTTGTATTTCATCTGTATTTCACATTTGTACTCCAAGTTACGTTGGATGTAGTTCAGCAGGATCAGGCAAAGCAGGTGCTTATGTAGAAATATATGCTTATCATTGGAAGTCAAGCAATTGGTAAATAAAGAGCTTACACTGTGCTCTGTATAAACACTCTAATCACAGTATAAGATGATTGATATCTGAAAGGCTTTTATTGTTTCTGAGTTACACATGTTTGAACCCAAATGTTAGATTTAATGTTAGATTCCATCACAAGTCACTCACTAGGCACAACTCATAACTCAGATCTCTACTACGCAGTGTCTAAGCTGTAAAGAGAACCACATAATAGTGAAGAGCGTGTGCGCTATGCCTCAAATTCCAATATAATCCAAAATCCAGTGCAGGGTGCGCGAGAAACCATATGGATTGTCATATTCAATTGGGCCACTGTCTGATCTTTTTATCCAGCTGGCCATTGAATTATGCAAGTTATGGCGTTGAAAAATGTGAGGAATGCAGAGATATTTAATTTAATGTCCATACTGACTGTCTCTCTCATGTTAAATTAACTATTAAATTTTAATTTTTAAGATTAATTTTCAATCTGAATTTTGACAAATTAGTCCTGTCAATTATACGCACAACCACTGAAACAACTGAACATGTCAACCAAAAAGCTTTTCTTTCATAAATTTCCGTGTTACCTCACTAAACCATGATGCAGAGTGAATTAATGCCAGATGGTGCAAATGGTCCATCTTGTGCTGGAATCAATACACTTTTCCCATCCTAAGCAGAAGCTCAGCAGTAATGTACTGGGGCAATATAGGGGCTAATGTCCAACTTTGGGTCATCACTCTCCATCTTGTGGTGCATTCTGTGGCATTCTGTGTACAGCTGAAGCATATGCTGTATAGCGTGCTTGTCAGCAAAAACATAAAGCAGTATTGGCAGAGACTCCATGGGGAAGTGAAGTAAATGGAGGTCTTACGCAAGCAAAATTCCTGAACATAAAGCCCAGTTGCTAATCAGACAGCTTGCTCTTGTCTTGTCCTTTGCGTGTCAAGCACCGTTTCATGCGTTTGTTGCCCTGGAGGCCCTGCAGCCCAGTGAGAAGAAGAGCAACTCTTTAATTAGCACATCTTTAACAAGGATACAGTGGAACTGAATAGGCTACTATAGGTCTTTTATTGCAAGGTAGAGACAGCATGTCTATCTTCTATTTAATAAAGGACAAAGAGTAAATAGTAATATGATGTGATACTGATAATGGCAGCAACACTAGAAACATTTAATATGACAAATACACTTAACTTAAAATAAGCTGACATCTATTGGTTTCATATGGTAGTGGTTGTCCGGCAATGTCTAGGGGTCCAAGCACTGCAACGTACTGCCATTTCCATAAATTTACATAAATTTATGTATTTATTTATTTATTTTGTAGAGCAATAATATTCGTTCTGTGAAGTCTTCTCTCCTATTAGACGGTCATGTTCCTAAAACATTTCAGATGTCATCTCTTTACAACCATCTCATATGTTACTCACATGACCAGTCAGCCAAGAAGACCTAGGCTTCAGAAGACAATAAGGGCCAGTTATCCGATCAACAACCTGCCCTCAGGCCTTTCCTCTCTATTGACTGCAGATGGACACCAACATGACCATTAATATAATTGCGTTTTGCCTGGAAGTTGCATATGATTGCCTTGCTGCTGGTCACATGGCCTCCCACATGGTTCATCACTGGAATAAGAAGCAAACTCTAGTGTGGCTGCAGATCTACTACCAATAGCTAATGTATAACACCGGCTGCCCTTTATATTGTGTAAAAGAATAAAAGCTAAAATTTTGAAAAACAAACTTTTGAGTTAAATTAACAGATGTGGAGAATGTTTAGATAGATAGATTCTTTTAGATATATATGTTTTTTGTGGCCTAGGTACCCCTTAACACCTCTGAGAAGCCCAAATCTGGACTTTATACCCTATAACTCTTTGCATGGCAGCCTTAGGCTCATGTGCGGCTGCTCCAGAGTGTCCCATTCTATTCGTGCTTTTTATGGCAATACAAGCTTACAAGCTTTGAGTGTGCAGTTGACCCCCTGTGTCAGCAATGAGTGCACCTTAAAGTAGATGAATTCACCAATTAGAAGGGATACTTTTGGAAATATAACTTCAGTTCACAGCCATTGTCCTGTTTTTTTCTGGCATGGACAGATAGAACACCGTTAATACAGGACGCATTGGTCTGCAACTGAGCTTAAAATGACTGTTCCATACAGTGCAGTATATCATATCCACTAGGCCCCTTCTGTGTTTACACAGAACTGTCTACTGGGAGGTTATTATGGCAACACGGCTGCTGTCTTAGAGATCAGGAGTGACAAGCCAGACATCTTGTATTTTAGCAAACGGAGCAGACAGAGGATTCACAATAAAGATTTTAGACTTAGTACTGAACACAATGAAGACGTTACTATTGTTGCTTCCTTTTAGGGTCGTATCCTCTCTCTCAGTTCAAGCTTTCCATTCCATTCCAAGTTCAGTATGCTGTCTTTAAACATATTTCTCGCTGAGATTTTGTTATTGATTATGCAACGTATTGAAAGCAGCACCTGCGTCTGGCTCGTTCACACTGCTAAGAAATGCTGGCAGAGGCTGACTGAGTCGGACATTGGCCTTTGATCTCTCAGGCAGGCAGGTGATCTGTTGCGCAGATGTGTGCGCCCGAGCGATCCTGCTGACAGATGCGAGGCCGCAGGCTGACCACAACAGCTCCAAACAAACAATGCAGCATTCTGCAAGGCAAGCTATGTTTACTCAAACTTGCTTTGGAAACAGAAATAACATTATATAAACATTCTGGAGGTGTCACAACTTGAACACTTTCCAAAATAGTTTAATTCTTCCAGGACCTAATTTTTTTAACATGAAGGTGCCAAATAGAAAAAAAGTAAGTTGGAGCCACTCAATTGAAAGGTTCTCTAGGGAACCAAAAGTACACATCACTTTAAAGTATCCTTTTTTTTGGCAACATTTCCAAAACTGGAAGAAATCGGAAATCCAAGACACTTGCATGAAATTGCTCTGGTTAGGTCTCTTTGCAGCCATAACATTGTCATTTATGTACAGTACTGTGCAAAAGTCAGAGACCAGACTTCATTTATTTAATTTCCGCTCAAATTAGCCATTAAGTACAAGTTATTCATTTATCAGCATCAAGAAAAAAGCAGAAAAACATGTTTAACATAAATTTACATGGAAGCTTCAACTAAATATACTTTTTTCAGTATTTTTGTGTCCAGCCTTTACCTTTATTGTAGCTTCCGTTCATTTCAGTAGACTTGCTTTCAGTTTTTTAAAGAAATATATCAAAGGATATTTTCCATACCTTCAAAGTTGGTTAGAAGTTGGTGTCTTTTTCTGCTTCTCATGATCCACATAATCTCAAACACATTCAGTGGGGTGGTCAGTCCATTGTTCTGAGAACACCAGCAGTTTCTTTGTTTGATTTGCAAATTTTCTTTTTTGTCTATTTCATTTTCTCAGTAACATCTTCTTGTCAGCTACACATCCTTTCAGACTCATAGTGTTGAGTTGTCTTCTCACAGTGGAAGGATGGACAGAAACACCTGTGGAGTTTTTCAGATCTAAGGCAAGAGTGGAGCTTAATTTTCCCCCCTCTCTCACAGATGAAAGCTTTAAGTACTGTTTATCTGACAGTGGCAGTTTTGGTGGTCTACCAGGTCTTGCTGGTTGTTAGTCCTATTTGTTCTATAACTTTTAATCATTTTTGAACTCCAGTTTTGGAAACTGCTTTTTTTCTGTCCTTTTCACTTATTTTCTTTGACTTGAGTGGACTATTTTATATCTAATCTCCTCAGAAATATCTCCTGAAAAATTAAGAGCATAGCTAATAACCATTTTGACTGGAAGCAAATAAATGAAGCGTGGACAGACTTTTACACTGTACTGTGTGTTTATAAGGATGTTCACATTTGGGACTGGAAAGGGCTGCATGAAGAGGCTGCACTAAGAATGGATGACAGGTGTGGAAACACTTATATGCTGTAGCAGTCTCAGGGGAGCCCTTGCAGTCCCTTTAAAGGCAGGTAGGCCTCATCCCTGCACTGTTTATTAAATTCCACCAAAAAAGGCGGAAAACACAGCTGCTCAGCAGTTTGTCTGAGCTGATGAAAGAAGATTGACACTGAAATGTCCTCCACTTACAACTGTGAAAGCGCTTTATTGGCCCCAACTCTTCAAAACAACACTCTGTTCCTGAAATTAACAGGTAATCAGTGCATTGGAACCATATGCTGGAGAAAGCCCTTGCAACCCAACAAACTCTGCCTGTACAATAAACAGCTGCTTGACAGTAACATAACCTCTCCTCTCCATTGTTCTCACTGGACTGCCTGTGTGCTCCACAAATTGTAAATCCAGTCCCATCAAGTATCCCTGAGCCAGCCCTGTCTCACCCTCTTCACTGCAGACATGAGGCCAAAAATCAGCTTATGGTGATTTAGGACAGAGCCCAGTACACCTGCATGTGCACTCACAGGCTCACTTACAAATGCTCAGCTAAATGTTCTGCAGAGCCAGGGTTCTTCACCTAAAATACACCCTACAGAGTGTGACGTTACGTCCAAATGCTGGATATGAATAGACACACACAGACAAAAAGATGTACACCTGTAAGAACAGATTAATCTTTTGTCAGCCATTAGTGGTTGCAATGTTTGCTGTGGAATGCTTGTTGAGTCTTCTGTGCGTCCCTTTCCATCTTGTGTTTTGCACTTGCTTTATTTTGTAACTATGGAGATCCTTAATGCTGGAGCTGGAAAAAGCTGAAACTGGCAGTGATGATGAACTACAAAAGGTAAGCCAGCAATTCTCTTATTAGTAGTGTTTTTTCATTGAGTGATTTTTTTCTTTTATTGGCAAGACTAACTGAATTCCTGGACATACTGTGCCTTTCTATGGATGGAATTATCTTATTATTCATTACATGAAAGATTTGGTTAAAAATACAGTCTCCACAGTGGGAGAGCACAAACATATCTTGACAAAAAAACATAACAATAGAGTTTCTGAAAAATATGCTGTATATTTCTTTTTAAAACCATTGCCTGAAAAACTGAACTATGGCTGTGATGCACTGATCCTCAAGCATTAAACACAAAGCATGAAGAATTAACACTTTTGCTGTCTGGATTAAATCTGTAATGCTTCCCTGGCGTCTGGGCTTAATGGTAAACTAACAGTGGAAGACAAAGGAAAGAAAGAAGTTTTCAGCATTTCCTTTCCCCATTTCCTGAGAGATGCTGAGAGCATCTTTATCAGAAATGGAAGATTACAGGGTTACTGGTGAAATAATGCACTTAATTTACTTAATCGATTTCCAGTTCTTTCCTTTAGAGGTCAAATATATATCCATATGTGTTGCTCTTGTGGTGTCATCCATGAGGCAGGCCTCCAAAGGCCCTCTCATTAGATTTAGCCTCACCAGGGTAAACAGTCACAGGGTGTGCCAAACTGCGGAATACCTGTATATCTGGGAACTGTTAGCGTAGTGCTTTAGTGTCACATTACTCGTGCTATGGCCTTTTTACACAAACATAAAGGGGAAATTTCGAGGCTTTGGTTCTAGTATGTCAGACCCCTTCATAGCATCCATAGAATCCCATTAATGCCAGAAAGGCCCTGGCCTGCTGCTCTCTGAGGGGAAAACATCTCATCATGATAACGTTCCAGATGAATGTTCTCCTCTCCCTAACTCAATATGGAGGAGAAGAAAGCTGAGCAGAGGGGAAGGGTGCTCCCACTGAAGCAAGCTAATCTCATTGCTATGAAACCACCTCCAAAACAAGAGACGTGTAACTCAATAAGAAATAACATAAAGAGCCTATTGACTCTCCAACCTTTCTCGAGGCTCAGCCATTAATGTACTCTTCTTAGAAAAGACAAAAATGACGTGACAAACACTGAGAGGGTAACAATTCACATTTGCTAAAGGGATGCTAAAAATTAGCAAGCAGTTTAGGAAATGAAGTGTGACAGAATCAGTGACTAACCTAATATGGCGCAATTAACGTGTTTCTTTGAAACCATACGTCTTTTTCCCCCATACAAGTTTAATAGGTTTGTTATCAATTTAACCTAGCTGAGAACTGTGTACATCAAAACTAATCTACAAGCACACAGACACGTATTGATTTTCTGATCTGCTAACTGACTACATCTCCCAGAAGACACCACTGAGCACGCATGCGCTCTGGACTACTGCGTTGTAAAAGGGGATGATGTCAACTTTCATTCGGCTTCGTTCAATGCCGAGATCAACCGGCCGGATTTCCATATCCTGCGAAGAAGACTGCTGAACCGGAGCGAAAGATGACTCGACGGCCGAGGTAAGTGCCGACATGCAGCAGTGGGTCATTTTATGGAATTATCTCTGTGAGAGTTTGTGCGTCAGTAGAGCTGGAGTTCAACTATCGCCAGTAGATTGTATCAGCGCGGATTGTATCTCAGTCAATGCCGCGTTTGAACATGGAGCATCAGCTCTGGCGACAGTGCCTGTTGACAGTGTTTGCACTCATGTTTGCCAGTGGAACCTGCTAGGAAACAGCGTTCATGCTGAAAGTAGCAGTGAAACTGTAGCCTTCTCATAGACCTCGTACAGACTCTCACTGAATGGAGACCAGATACACCAGCGGGCGGTGGACTCTTGCAACTTTAGTCCTGAGGAGAAATACTTTCTTATCTGAGCATTTTGTCTTCGTTTGAACAGTCTGGTATCAACTGCCCCTTTAATAATACAAGACCAAACGCGGAGCATTGAGCCTGTTAAAACCAGTTAAAATGTAAGCAAAATCATAGAGAGGCTGATTTGAAATGCTTCATTGTGGAGAAACTTACCCAGTCAGAACTGTACACAGTGGTGGTGATAGGAACCAGACATCTGAAGAGTTTAATACCCATCAAAACTCCCTCACAGAAGGAATGGCTCTGAATGCTCTGCCTGAAGCCTGAGGACGTTTTTGTTCCATAGCTTTGGCCTAAAACATATATTTTAAATTCCATTCGTGGCGGAGAGGTACATGCAGGGCGTTGTTAAGCAAAATAGGACCCAAATAAAACTTTTTAAAATTATTATTAGCATTACATATTTGAAAACTATTTAACTATAAAAAGGCTCACTGGTCGTTTTGGACAGTAGCCTGCATGCAATGTCTTTTTAGCTGTTGTGCTATCTCCTGGTTCCTACCTCCCACTGTGATGATATAAGTTTCTCTGCAATGTACCGTGACACATCAAAACATTGAATAACTATGTCAACATTTTGGTTACAGTGATTAACCTATGCAGTAAATTTTGAAAAATCAGTGGGATTCCCCTTTAACTGTATTGGCTTCGGTGGTTGGATCCCGGTTAAAAGACTAACAGCGACTGAATTTCATACTTTGAGAGCTTCGTGTTCCTGGACAGGCTTTCTGCAGAGCATTATTAGTTTGCCTTCTTTAGCCATCTGTCATCTTCTCCTTTGTTTACCCAGAACCTGAAGCAAAGCCCTGCAGTCTGAGAAGGATAGAAGTGAGAAGGAGGTCTATTATTGGCCTGTTTATAGGGGGCTGAAGTTCACATGCCTGTGATTTGAATTGAGAGCCATGTTCGGTCTAGCTGTTGATCGTTTAGAGAGCTCTAAGCACTCAGCAGTTCTCTGAATTGAGTGCTTTCAGAGGGTTAAGGCTCATGTAAATGGTAAATGATGGCTAAATGCTGTAAGAGCTGCCACAGATCCATGGCACCATGGTTAACGGATGAGGGGCCTGGACCCACCACTACTCTCCCATGTGCTCTGACTGACTGGAGCAACAGGGAAATAATTCATTATTGATACCAATTAATAATGTAAACTCACGAATCATTGATCACACAGTTGCTGCAGTTTGTGTTAACAATAATAGTAATATCTTTATTTATAGAGCACTTTTCATGCCGTGGCAGGTCGAAGTGCTAATAGATGATAATGTTTTACGGTAATAGACAAGACAATGACGGATCAAGTTAAAAGAAACACAGAGAAACGCGAAGTTAAAGAGATACGTTTTCAGATGTTTCTTAAACATGTGAGCTGAGCTTGACTGCCTAATAAAAGGTGGATCTGCATTCCACAGTTTAGAAGCAGAATAACTGAAAGAGTCTCTCGTCTGTATTTTGTGGAAGGTATTTGCAGAAGGTCAGTATCTGCAGATCTAAGATCACGTGTTGGAACATAAACAGACAGACATTCTGTGATGTAAGCAGGTGCATTAGGGTGATTTAGAGACTTAAAAACTGGGAGCAGAATTTTTAAATCCATCCTGAAAGATACAGGTAGCCAGTACAGTTCTTTCAAGACAGGAGTGATGTGATCTCTCTCTTGTCTTTTGTTAGTTTCCGTGCGGCTGCATATTGTACGAGTTGTAGATGTTGCATACCACATATATTTTAGTAGACAGTTTAAAACAGGACTTGGGCAGCATTCAGCCTACTTTGGTCAGTCTGCGCTCACTCACTTACTTGCTCAATCAAACCATCTCATTATTTTCCTTTTTCTTTTTTTTTTTTACAAACATCTTTATCAGTTTTGGCAGTTTTTGTTGTCCTGCTTTTTCAGAAACTCCTTAGAATGATTCACGTCTGATGAGTAATGTTTTCACAGTAAGCTTTTCCTGCTGAGCCATGTGGGAGGACCCTTTCACTGAATAGTGCCTCCATGGAGCTACAGTCTTACACGGATTCTTCTGCGTGCTTCGCATTCACACTAATTCCACGCCTTCCAAATTGCTTGGCCACACAGTGTGCACTCACTGCTTACTGGGGTGAAATCGGATTTTCCGTGCCGTGCTCTGACGTGGAGTCCATCACTGATGCGCAGCATCCAGCCTGGTGGTCCAGCCAACTCCTACTCCCTCAGGTACTCAGAACAGTGCTAGTGGGAGGCTGTACCAGTGCATTGGCTTGTGCCAGCAGTCACATTTATCCCTAAGGCCTTATCTGCCACAGTGCTGTGTTTGTGAGGAGGCAGCATTCCTTCAGTTGAAGCACGCTCAGATCTCTCACTCCCTGAGCTAAGAGAAAGAGACCTCTAATTAGTAAGAGGAAGACTGTGATAACATGATGTGCACAGAGGAGTGAGAAAGCTTTTGCAAAAGCCTGGAGGAAGAATTTAGAGACCATGTTGTAGGGCTGCCTGATATGGATGAAGTACTGGTATTGCGATTATATTGCAGTACAGTACATTGCAGTATAGTAAAAGTGCATGGGTGAATCAATAATGGGACATTGTTAAAGACCCAACATGCATTGACTTCATTTAAATAATAATAATTACTTAAATCATTAGCTTTGGTTAGAAGATTAATTTGCATCAGGGCCTGTCCATGTATCCATAATTATCAATAAAGACCATGAGATTTACTGGTTGAATTTAGTTCTTACCTTTTTGTAGGCATGAGCATTTTGTCCTCTGATCTGTGATATACAACTTCAGCCTTGGGTTTACTTCGTTTACTCACGCAGCAGTGAGTTGTCCTGTGAGTCATGGTGCGCTGCTACGCATGGAAAACGGCATCAGGAATAGTATGTTTTATTCTTATTTATAGTTCAATGTTTAGCTGTGGTGAGGTCTTTTCCCACCGAGTCAATTTAAGCAGATATAAATACAGAAGGCAGAAGAAATTGATTCATCTAGCCGTAACAGTGACAAATTTATGTTTTTTCCTTTAGCCAGTGCAACTCAAGGCTGCAGACAGTGGAATAACAACCCATTCTGCTAAAAAAGGAGCTTTGCAGAAGTGCTGTGATCGAAGCTCCGAGCATTGTAATAGGAGCAGACAAACCACAACAGCAACCATGACCTCTGATATGAAAGATGACATTTTGACAGAACTTTTCTTTTTTGTCATAAATGTTTTTTTTTTTTTTTTAAACTCCAGAAATAGTGAAAATGTCATTGTGAAATAGCAGTGGTTTAAATTAATAAAAATATTGATATTTATTTATATTTTTGTCCTGATTTAGTGATATTTTTAAAATCCTTTGTTGCCCTAAATTGCATATTGTCACTGTGCAATACAAGTATTGCAAAGGCCTGCATCTCAGTTAACCAACAATATATTGTGCAGCTGCACTGTTGACTGTAGATTACAGTATTGTTCAATTTCCCAAGTGGAACATTTTCTAAATATGTGACCCTTCATTGATCCAGAAATAGACGTATTGAGCTGCTTGACTAAAGAATGTGCATTTTTGTGTGTTTGAAAAGTGCCTGAATAGATCACTGACCTCACTTGAACCCCACTCAGTGGGTTTCAGTAGAGTCCAATCAAAGCTTCGGTCATGGATTTTTAGAGCCTAGCCACTTTAATTGCTTCATTGACCTGCCTTTTCATCACTGCTGGTGCACTGAAGTCAGCATTTTCCTCTCTGTTCATAATGTCCACTCACTAATCACACAATGGCTACTCTGGGAGATAAAGAAATGGATTCAGCCTGGTTGATATACTGTACTTACTGAAGGCATTTTATTACATGGGGCTCTGCACACCTCTCACTGTGTGTAATTAAAAAGACCCTTTAGAATAAGGAGTGCTGAGTGTGTTTGCCTCTCAGTGGGACATTAGCAGCAATTCAAAGTTACTGACACACTGAGCTGTGTTAACAGATGGAACTCGCAGCACTCTTCATTGTATAGTGTTATTATGTGTAGCATGTTTATATTGTCTTTTCAAACAGACAAACAGTGCTGCCCTTGAAGCAGTATGTACAGTCGTTAATCACATGGCAGAAGGAGCTGTCTTAGGCTTTATTAATATAAGTCTGTAAGCCCGTGCAGACTCAGTGGAGACTCAGTGGCATGGAGATTAGGGTTGTCGCTCTGGGTTGTAGTAGTAGTTGAGTAATTTACAGATTATTTTGAGGATTAATCAACTAATCATAGTTAAAAAAACAATAATATTAATGGTAAAAATGGACTGGAAGTTAACAAATATGTTTTGGAAAAAAGTCTTTAAAGATTGATAGACGGATAGATGTACAGTACCTAAACTACCATTAAGTACAAGTTATTTGTTTTTCAGCATCAGGAAAAAACAGGAAATATACATTTAATAGAAAATTACATAAAAGCCTCTACTACCTCATACAATATCAAATATATCAGTGTTTAATTTGTCCACCTTTTTGCACCCTACTGCCACTTTAACTCTTCCAGTTACCAACCAGTTACAGATGTCACTGATGTTATGTTGCCTCTGAAAGAAACACTAACATTCACACACTAACAAACACACATTAGCTGCCTTGCACCTTTCCTTCTCAAGTGCATCTAAACCGGATAAAGGAGTTATTATTTAGGAGTTTTATTAACAATAGATATTTTATTAAAAATAGATATTTTAAGAATGTGTTGCATGCACTTTTGTTTATGCTCATAATAAAGCTTAAAAAATGTAAATAAAAATCTGTTCCATGTGCAGATGAGGGGCTGCGGGCACCGTGTGTGGGGTTGTGGGTAGGGGTAGTTTAATTAGTTGGGTGTTGAGTTACACTGGCTTGCGCAGAGCTGTCGCCGCTTCAGTAGCTCATGTTTGTAAATGAGGTGAGAGGCGAAAGGCAAGACGCCGCTGGGAGTGGTAATTGTTTCCGCTGGTGATGGGGGTGGTCCAGGGACAGCTGGGACAAAGTAACAGCGCCATCATGGTTCAGCACCTGAGCATACCCAACTGGAACTCCACTGGGGATAGACAGCAGTATGACTCCCTGTAGCAAGCAAGGCAGGGCCTGGTCAGCGTTTTACTTGAAGAAAAGTTACATCTAGTACTGCAAGAGTAAAGTGTAGCATCATGCGTGCCCCATCTGTTTCGATCTCTCACCTCTTTCTATGTGCTAATAAGAAAATGTAGAAGTGTGTCAGTATGTTGTCATCCATTGATCTGAAGGTGGTTATTTAGCTACAGTTATATGCAGAAGTTTGGGTGCCCCTGTTTCTGAGTGAAACATCTCTTTACATTACATTTCTCATCCTCTAATTATCCTCCACAGAGAACACACTTCTATGTGCTTTAATGCACAATTACTGTTTATTTGCTGAATTTAACAAATTCAGGGAAAAATAAAACATAAAATGTAACCTGTGTAACGGTTATGGCACATTTTATATTTAATGACCCCCCCCCAATATGTTAAATTCATCAAAAATAGAATTTGTGCACTAACGTTTACAGAAAATGACATATTTAGGTTTGTGCCCTGTGGAGGATGTGTTAATTTATTTTTACTTTGAAAATTAACAAAAGATGTCATTTGACCCCAACATGTAATTTTGCATCCAATTTATAATGTTAGAGTATTTTATTTTCAGTTCTGAAGACATACTCAGGTATATTTAGGCCAAAGTAACATTATTTGTATATTTTTAAATGTACAATATACAAATAAATAGTGAACAGCCTTGCTTACTCTTTATTTTACATATTGCACTCCTGTTGGTATAAAAGTCCATTTTTAGCCTTTTTCAAAATTTTCTTGTGTGTTTTTTTTTTTACTTCTCTGTTTCTGGCAGCAGTGTGTTAAAATGTTGACGTAGTATCTCAATAATCACTCATTTTCTTAAGATTTTCAGATAAACTATGTTGAAATAAGAAGTTCAAGAAAGTAAGTAATTATTTCAGGACAGTGTAATGCTAGGTCATCATCTTGACATATGAAGTCATTATTTCAACACAGATTGTTGTCATTATGAGAAGATGTCATTATTATAGTCATTTAATAATTTGAAAAAATAAGTACATATTTCAGTTTACTAAGTAAAGAAATTGACACAGTGCTGCCAGAAACGGAGAAGGAGAAAGATTTTTTTTCTATCTGTCAGGAATATGCTTCCATATCTTTGTGTATTGAGTTTGTTTGTTGTTGTTTTTTGTTTTTTTTTAATAGTTGTGAATTGCACAAAATAATCTATTCAAATCTTGGTAAAATTTGCAATTTCATGATGGATTAAAGAAAAGTAATGGTCCTGGATAGCTGTGAAGAGATTTATCCCCCTGATGCTCATCAGTGCTTTCCTCACCTACTCCTCCCCCTTCACTCTTGAATATGCATGCCTGGAAAAAAGCCAGGAAGTGGGATTTGAACAGAGCGCATGGATGCTCATGAGATGCGGGCTCATAGCAGAAAATCTGATCTGCATGTCTCCTCCAGTTACATCACAGTACTGTATTACTGAGAGCTGATGTTCCTCCAGGGGTTAACTTGACCATTCTCTGGAAGTGTTTGGGGCACAACTGCAGTTTTTGTTTATTTTACTGCGAGACAATGTTCGAGTTCTTCCAGAAGGGGATAAGGAGCTCTTTGGGTACGATGCTTGTGAGAGATCGTTACATGGTAATGCACCACAGCAGGAGGCCGAGGGCCTTTTGGGTTCTGCCAGGCCTCGTGAGATAGGGCCCCGCCCAGCGGGCCATAACAATGGGCCTGTGTGACCGTTTGAATGTCCTATTCTCTGACTGGTGTGGTTCACTTGGACCAGACAATGGCCTCATTTAGCATCATTTATTTTCAGAGGCCCTGCTTGTCACCAGACTGCTCCTGTTTGCCCCATGCCGATCCAGCCGTGGGGGCACTGGTCCAGCAGCGCCCCCACACCTGACATTTAGATTCTGATGCGTCCGTGATTTGCGTGCCCTGATATGTTGTCTACAGAATTCCAGTGAATACATGGGCTTACTTTCCTTCCCTCGTGTGCATATTACATAAGTCAGATATTGTTCTGTTTTTGTTTTTCTCTCTGCTATGTCCTTCACTGTGGCAGTAAGAAGATTATGTGTATGGTCGGGTGACTGTAATTACCTCTGATCTCTACCTCGTCTTGTCTCTCTCTCCCCATTCTGTCCTCCCTTTATCTTATGTAAGTGTTAGTTAGCATGGCTGGAAGAATTATTACTGTCTTTTCTTAGCTTCATGGTTTTTTTCTGGTTCAGCATTACAGCAGCTTCCTAACCTCTCTACCCAGCAGGCATTGCAGATAGTTGCTAGTTATTGCTGACAAAACACACATAGTACTGTGCAAAAGTCAAAGACTACCCTTTATGTGTTTACTTTCCTGCCAAAAATAGCGATTAATTACAAGGTATTCATTTTTTAGTATTAGAAAAATTACACAGAAGCCTCAACAACTGAATATAATTTTTAACCAGTGTTTAATTTGTCTGCCTTTGCTTTTATTATAGCGTCTGTTATTTTCAGGAGACTTGCTTTCAATTTTCAAAGAAATCTGCAGGGTTATCTTTCCAAAGTTCAGTCTCAGAAGTTGGTTGCACTTTTTTGTTTCTCACAGTCCAAGTAATTTCAAACACATTCACTGATATTGAGGTCTGGGCTCTGGGCTGGTCAGTCCATTGTTCTGAGAACAACAGTGTTATCTTCTTTTTTCTTAACCCAGTATTGTATGTCCAGGCAATAGAATGACTTCTCAGTCCAACATTGAGGCCCTTTTCCTAAAACGCTACCCTATCCAAATTAGCAGGAAAGCCAGCTTCATGAGAAAATTTGATTAATGGTGCTACAGCAGCTTTCAGCATATTGACATTGGAGGAGATGTGTTGGAGAGGTAAAATGTTCTTTCCTCTGTGCCTCAGAGAAATACAGGCTTTCTTCTCAGAAGCTCCTTGACCTTCCTTATTCCTCTTGGGTCAAGGAGCAGGTCATTCACAGCTTGTGTGTGAATAGGGGTAGCTGCCTTAATTTATGGAGGCCTACTATTGAATTCCACACACTCTTTCTCTCAGTACTGGATGAAAGTGCAAGTTTCAGCTTAAGTGTGGTTAGTCATTTGGTTTGTTATATTTGGTTTGAAACACTTGCAACCCATGGCAATACAGTGTCTCTGAAAGTCCTGCAAGTTCAGTGACTCAGCACAAGAACAATGAATGAGATTGACCGCCAAGGTACAGACTGGACTCTCCCCAAATTGAGCCCTGCCAGATATTTTCTGTGGGAAGAATTTTTCTTGCTTCAAGCCATCACTAAATTTGTAATAGTTCTAAGAGACGGACATTGGGAGTTGTCATTCATGTCTGTGTGGTCTTATGGGTAGGAAGTGTGTAGTTAGGTGGTGTGCAGTGGAATGCATGTTTTGTGGTTTTATGATAAGGTAAATATTTCAGTAGCATTAATTCAAATATCTCACATCTTAAAGAACTGTGAGTTTTGCTTCTTTTAAATTGTTCCTATGTCAGGTTTATCGTAGTTAGTTGGATATTTACCTTTATCCAACTATTTAAATATCCAACTAACTACAATAAACCTGACATAGGAACAATTTAAAAGAAGCAAAACTCACAGTTCTTTAATCTATCTTGATAGCCAGTACATCATGGTGAAACATAGCATAAGACATGCTATGTTTCACCGTGATGTACTGGCTATCAAGATAGATTTACCTAGAATTTTTCACATGCTTTCAAGTATCATGCCTGATTCAACACATTGGCAGAAATGGTTGTATTAAAGCAGATAAACATGAACCTGTGCAGGCCAGTTGGTCTTGAGGCAGAGCTGGGGGATCGTCTGAGTCATTCAGTGCTGCGTGCCATTTGAGTCCTGGGGGTGAGGAACTCGGTGATCCTAAAGATGTTTGAGTCATTGAATGAAGCCAGTTCCATTTTGAGACATTTGATGTAATATATAAGGGACAAAAATCTATTAGTGCTTTTCAAGCGTAAATATATTAATTCAAAGTTCATGTTGTTTTTGTTCACAGTTTTATTGAGAATACAGGCATTTTTACATGCCTTATACTTGGAAAAGCCATCAATGTTTCTTCTCCAATAGAAATATAAAAGTCGCAACTTCTGTGTGAGGTTGGACTTCACAATGTTGGAGGAAAAATAAGATGGGAATTTTTTTAGATCGATATTTAATTCAAACTATCGAGGACAGAGAAATGACATAAAAATTTCAAATGATATCAGTTTGGTGCAAACATTGTGGAATAACTCATTTAGCACTGAATGGGGGTGGGTTTGCTCTTTTGGTCCACTCTGTGATTGGTCAACATGGGCATCAGTGTGCTGAAATCGGAGACACGTGACCTAACTGAGGGAAGGTGGAATGGATGTTGCGCTTCCTCCATCCCCGTAACAGCCGGGGCCGATCAGATAAAGTAAGGCACCGGGCCAAAAAAAGCAAAGGCATCATCTCCCTTTTATGGCACAGAAAGGCGGTGCGGTATGCCTGGAGGGCTCTGACACGCTCCAGCAGGGTGGGGTGAAGATGGCAAACAGAATAAAGGACGTCAGGAACATGTTTATTACACAGGTAAGTTTTTGGCGGATGGCCCAAGCTCCGCCCGTGTGTTGTACAGTAACTCATTTATCATTTCTCGTGACTCTACATGACTCTTGGGTGTTTCATGTAGAAAAAAAGCATACAAAGACCACTGTGTACCACTGTGGAATTTTAAATGTACCGTTTATCCCAGTCATTTTCAGTGGTGTTATTTTCTAAGGTGTGCATTGCAGTTGTTGTGCAGGAAGACATGAGGTTTTGTTTAGTCTCAGTGCTTTCTTTGCACTCTTGCCAAAATGTTTTCATTATTTAAAAAAAAAACAAAAAAAAACAGCACTTGTTCTTTTGAGACTGCTTTTGGCACCAAGCTCAATTCCATTTCTGTGTCAGATCTGTCAGCCAGAATCTCTTGAAAGACCTTCAATTAAGTCTGCCTGTCCGATTCCATCATCATCCAGTCTTCCAGCTGAAGAGCACATCCGTTTCATTCACCATGTCCTCTGTGCTCATGTTTTTCCACTGCTGAGTGTGAAAAAAAAAGCTGTTTATTTGTTACCTGTAAAGTGTTGATGTGGCTTCTCAGGTGAGAGAATGTCTGATGCTTATTGGTCCAGGTGTGAAGAGGCTGGGTGGGCCAGTCCAGGCCCTCAGTGGAAAATCTAACAAGTATGTGTAAGCGAACATTTTGATGCCTGCAACATATGTTGGCAGAATCTGGTAAAAAATTAATACATGATTTATTTTTTTTTAATTGAATAATGTTTTTATGAAAATAAACAAACATTCAAAAGGTTTTTTAAAAAATTATGTAATTTGACACTAAAAGGCGTACAAATAATGGTGTATCAGTGCCTAGTTAGTTACATTTTCATTCATGTACATACTGCATGTGACCAATGCAGATACCAGTGCTGATACATTTATAAAATGTAGAAAGTGAGACCAAATCCACCTGGATTAACGTTACAGAGAAATATAACAATTGTCTGTAAAGGGTTAAACATGCCAATGATAACCAAATGACTCGCAAAACAAAGAGACAAAAAGCTAAGATATAAGAAGGTTATCTTTATTCACTAGACCTTTCTTTAGAGTTACAAATGCAATAAAAGTAATAAAATACTGACATTTTAACACAGTAGTCCAGTGTTTCCTAAATGTTTAACTCTTCTGGAGTACAATAAATACCGGTTTTCAATGTATGTCGAATCTAAATATCTGTCTGATGCTGATTTATTTATTTATTTATTTTAAAGCAATTGTCTGCGAATGGTGAGATGATTTCAATTACATCATTCCTAGATGCTTCACTTTTTCAGTGCAATCTCTGATGCATTTGTAGCAGGCATGTCATTTCCATGAACAATGTGCTCACATGGACATTTTTGTTAAAAAAAAAAAATATATTAATCATTCTAGGAAAAAACATTAAAAAACTTTAACAAACCTTTACATTCTGTTGATGCTCTTTAATCATATTCAATCTCAAAGAACCATACCTTAAACGTTTCTTATGTAAACCAGAAGAGAATCTTCAGTTGCATTATTCCAACAAACTGTTTGGTGCCTTCTTGTTTTTAGATCGGAGGTCTTCAAATCCAGACCTTAAATCCAGTTACTGGTCTTTGAATTTGAAAACAATAGTAGTAAAATGAATTGTTGATTTTACTGATTGGCCTCTTGTTTTCACAGTAGTTGGGTTCACATCAGGATCACATCACATCAGAGTTCAGGATCAGGATTTTTGTAACATTGTATTTTTAATTTGGTTTGGTTGGTGTTACGTGCGAGTATGTGTATTGTGTTTAACTGCTGTGGCTGAAGTGCACCCGATTACACATGTGGGTATTTCTTTGTTGGTCAAAAATATTTCACTCTCACATTTGCCTCCATGAAAATAGGAACATTGAGTCTATGTGAAGCACAGTCAAGGCAATAATACTAAACCTTGTTTGATATCTGCTTCCTAATGATTGGTTAAATTAAAATTGACATTTCAGTCAGTATGCTTGGCCAAACATATGCTCCGCAGTCCATGTGCCACATTTAAATGCATTACTTTGCTCTCATTTTTTTGCTCATCTGCCATTATCAATAGGAGCTCATGCAGCAAGAAAATTATCAGCATCTGTCAAGAATCAGTTAAAACGGCAGACTGTGTGAGCAGTACAGTGCTGACATGCTGATGGAGGAAGAGAAAACAGGCTCTCATGTTGATTTCCATTGTTTGGTGTGGGCCATCTTAAAAATGTGTTCCCACCAACAGCAAATGAACCAGGGTTCACTTGGAAGCAGACTGAGATCCACAATTTGGTGGCCCGTGGTTTAGATGTTTAGTGTGGACCCAAGCACAGGCAGAGGGTTCACACCTGTCAGAATGAACCAAACTTAAGAAAAACTAAGGTCCGCACCAAACAAGGTAGGTGTGAAAGCACCCAGTGTCTTACCTACTAGTGATTTGAAGACCTGTGTTTGAGAGTGTTGACTTATAATAAACACCAAGGAGCAGGTTCTTACACCAGTGGGCAAGTGCTTCTGTTGGCTTCTATTGTAAATGTGTTGTGAACAGGTGTCAGCAAAAAGCATTAAAATTATTGTCTGTTGTCAACATATTGCCCCAAAATGGTAACTTTACACACACTCACACATTTTCTAAACCGCTTATCCTTCTGGGTCACGGGGGTGCTGGAGCCTGTCCCAGCTGTCATTGGGCGGAAGGCAGGATACACCCTGGACAGGTCGCCAGTCCATCGCAGAGGAGTAACTTTACAGGAGAAGGATACTTCTAATGTAAGTCGATGGAACCAGACTTTTTTTTCAAGTCATTTTGGGTCGTTTCTTTTTGTCCATTCTCCATGGAATTTACACACAATGTAAAGGGCAACAGACATTTTCAAATTATGTTGAAAAATGAAAAATGACAAAAATGGACATGCAAGGTTTTCTTCTGACAGCAGAAGATGACAACATGCTACAGACAGCTGGTAGAGAATAGGTGGAGAAAGGCTGGGTTTTCCCTTTAAGGTTTGCCATGTTGTTTTACAATGCTGCTAGTCTTGAGACAGACGTTTTAACATAGTGTAATAATAGTTGCAAAGTTAGCCTTGTTAGTTATAGTAGCCTTTGTTGATAGCATGCCATTAGGCCAGCCAAGATAGGTGTTTAATTTGGTAGTCACATTTTTCTTAGTATTAGATAAAATCGTTATGTTCCAAATAAACATTATTATGAAATTATATGTTCAGCAGTTGTTTTAAAAAAAGCCTGGTAAATGCTTGTAGACTACTACAAATATTTACAATGTAATGTTATCTAAAACTAATAGATAATTGGCTATTGAAGTCAATATCAGCTACTGATAAAAATTCCTTTACCTGACAGGCGAGATAGAGGCTGAGATTATGCGCATTCTAAAAATATCATGTGAACCACTGATCTAACCCAGGTACATGCCATGAAGACAAAGGCTAATACCTGAACATAAGGGCTTGGTTTTGTGAAACAGAGTTTTAGTTTCAAGATGATGTCTGATCTTTGGCTGGTGCACGTCATTACAGAGAGCACAAGCCGAAAGAGAGAGAGTGCACCGACAAAGTTCAGCAGCCAGCAGGAAAACATAAAGAAAATATGGAGATTCCTAAACATTTGTAAGTGTCTTCATAAGCTGCGTTTGTGTGAGGCCCCTGTATGATCTTTCTTAAAGGTTGTGTTGTCAGGCTTAGTACAGAATATTAGGCACTCCCTTAGGCTGAAAAGGAGGGCGTGTTGGGGGCACAGGGTTGGAGGGTCAGGAGAGCTCTCGTAAATAGTAATTATCTATCCCTGTGACAGGGAACGTTTTTTATGGTAAAGCAGAAAAGTGAGTGGGGTTTTAAATCTTAGCTGTGCTTGAACAGATTGCTCCTGCTGCCTCAGTCTCTTAAGTTCACTCATAAACTCTGGATGTGGTTTTAATTAAGTCCAGCATGTCTTTGGTCTTTGGGCAGGGGTATTAGTTGGATTTGGTGCGTTGAAGATGTGGTAGTAGTCTTCCCCTTTTTGGAGTGGTAAGGACAATTGAATGCAAGTGACATGCTTTAGAAATGAGTAAATACATCTGTTCCCGTACAGCCACGTTTGACAGTTAACATTTCTAATATAACGATGCTCGGAACCAGTTAGATTCCATTCCTGTCACTTCCACAGTGAAACTGTAGCAGTTCCAGATGTCTCTGTAGAACCTTGCATCGCTGAAAATGAGGTAAAGTCCAATGATGTCACTTCAACATGGAGCCCAAACACAGAGTCTGAATCTAGTGATTGGACCAGTCGAGTATCTATTGAAAAGCTTTCTGCTTTAGCTTCAAAGTTGGAAGTATAAGTGGGCATAACCATTAATAGAGATGAAGAAAAGACACATATGACATTTTAATCAATAAGCAAGATAATTATATTTGCATATCGTTGCCAATCTCAGAAATGGCAGCTTTTCAGAAGTAGGAAAAAACATCCTTAGCTTTCAATGTAATTTAATGTAAAACCACTGTCAGTCATCTGTCAGGCTTCTATATATTTTGTCTTTTCATAATTGTTTTGAACTGGCTGCATATGTGGTTGTTATGGATGGTTTGTACAGACATGTCATGTTCCACCTGACAGGTTTGTGCCGATAACTGTCAGGTTTTTCCAGTCTTGTATATGACTCTGAGGTTGATGTTTTGCTCTCTTCCCCGTCGATTAAGGCTTTAAGGCAAGCCTGCAAGTCTTCCATTAAGACTTTTGTCTCTGCTTGCCAACTTTTAATGTACTCACAGAAGTAGGTTGCTTCAAACACCGAATCTGGGCTGAGAAGAACTTTTTGCTGAAGTGCCCTTGAGTATGAGCACATGCTGTTCTATTTCTGTAAACGGAGAACATTTTCTGAAGCTGAGGGCAGATCCTAGTGTCTGTGATGTACAGAGCTGCTTTGGAATCGTGCCCCATGTGTTGGGACAAAATGAGAAATTGGCCACACTTGCCAGTTAAACGAGGCCACGCTCTCACGGCCATGATAAGCATATTTGTTAGGGTCAGGTGTAGCGTTTTAGAGACGCATCCTGTTACATCCTGTTGATATTTTAAGATGCTTTCTTCTATATTTTGGCAGTGAAAACCCAGCACTTTCTAATGAGAGGAACATGACAGCGTTTGATTGGAAGCTTGTGATGTACTCAGTGTTTGGAAGTGTGCACCACGTCCCTCTGCTCCTCTGCTCAGTTCCTGATGAGCAGTGTCCTATTTTCCTGAGTTTCCACACGGCCCTGTTCCTCTCTGCCTCCCTCTTTCTATCTGGACCCAGATTAGCATGATAATGAAGGTATGCTCTGATGAAGAGCCTGTAGGTCCCGCACCAGGAGGATGGCCTCATGCTGGTGCAGACCCGCCTTATCCACAGTCCTGATAAAAGCAGAGTGGAGCTGGCGACTGTGGCCGTGACTGAAACTAGGCCTGGGGCTTTGGCTGGGAGATTAGGGGGAGTGCCTGGTGTGACATGATTTTGCATATGTGTGCATGGTGGAGTCATCTGTGTCATCTGCCTGTCAAAAGTTTATAGGCATCTTGAGTTGATATTTCCAGAATAAATTTCAAATTGATTTTTTGCTGTTAATTTAAAAGAAAAAAAGAACAATCGCAAAAGTTATATTAACATAAACATTTATCTGAGTAATGATTTGACAGTTTTCTTTTCCAGACTGTTGTTAAAAGCATTAGGGCTGGTTAATTTGAGTACTCAAGTATTGTTATGATGGTATTTGATTCTGAAGCCACAAAAAATAGCCTAAACTATGACACGTTTTATATGCAAGTCTTTAAAAACAACAGTTATTGATAATATACGGGGAGTGCTTGAAAATAGACCAATATATCGCTGTTGTCAGAAGAAAACCACGTATCTCCAAAATGACAACTTTACAGGAGAAGGAAAAAACATACTTTACTTTTAATGTAAGTCAATGGAACCAGACTCTTTCCAAGTAATTTTGGGTCATTTCTTTTGGTCCATTCATCATGAAATTTACATACAATGTAAAGGGCAACAGACATTTTCAAATAACAGTGATGTTATAGCTGTGCTCAGTGCTACAAACTGCACTGTTTGTTGAAGTTAAAAGAGCGAAAATGCGTGAGAAATCACATGGCTGCACTTTAAATTAAAGGAATTACAGAAAAATACTTAACGTTTAAAAGAGGAGTTTGATATGCCACAGAGACATGACAACTTTGATAAATCACCTTGCATGTATAACTAGAGTGATGTTCACATGAGTGCCCATCGTCACAGGTGCTCACCAGCAATAGCAGTTGGCACAGGAGTGTTCACTTCTATCCGGTGACGCCTTAGGCCGTTGACGGAGAGGCACATTCTGCAGGTTGGAAGTGATCACAGTTTCAGTGGCTTTTATGCAACCTCTGAGCTTAGTACCAGGTTCAGGAGGACAGGCTGCACCACTCGAGCATGGAAACTGCTGAGCTGCTTCTAGGGTGGTCCTTCTCGCATTCAGGTGTGCCTGTAGCTCCAAAAACTCTGCAGTCTTCCGCTGTGCTCTTCGTAGCTTGGCTATGACTGAGCTCAGCTTGACTAGTGTGTCGCCCTCAGCAAACAGCAAACGAGCCAAATAAAATATATCAATAAAGTAAGTAATAGCAGTTAATTAACATGAGCTAATACTAATTTTAATCAGGTTACAGCCTGATTCATAAAGAGTGTACAAGTGATACAAGTGAATCTAAACTGTATTTGGTAGGCCTTTTGTCCATTGCTACCTCAGTTTTGCAGATTTTGCGAAGAAAAAAAAACAGTAAGAAAAGAAAAGATGTAAACAGCTCAGCTTTCTGTTTACTTCTACCTTCTCACTCTTGATGGAAGTGTTAGTGCTTTCGGTCACACTTGTTCGGAGGAAGCTTGTGAAAGGAGCTCCTTGCAGGTATTACTGTGCTGTGTTTAGGAAGAAAGGTTGTGATAAGTGATGTTGGATGTGTGCCAACTTGTAGCCATGAACGCAGAACTTCCCTTGAAGGCCCCACGTTAGCCAGGATTGCGTGTAGATCTGGGGTAAGACTCTTCTAAGGCCCAAACTTGGCTCTGTGTTGAACATTTGGGTTGGTTTAGGGCAAGCAGGGATTATGTGTGTGTGTGTGGCGAAGCGTGACCTCATTTATCGCTCTCTTAGCCCATGTCTTAAAGGAAACAAAAATGTTGCCTACCAACAAGTGTTGTTCAGACATGTCGGTAGAGTTGGCCTCGCTTGTTCCCTCAGTGTAGCCCCTGAAACAGGTCTTGCATAAAGGCCTTTAACTTGTGTGAGGGGCTTAGAATGAAGGTATGGCAAGAAAATACTACTATGGCTGTTTTGCTTTCTTGCTTTCTGTTTTAGTCTATAGCTATTGGACTGTGCAGAAGTCAGGAATTTAATTTTCTGTTAAAACGGTCATTAAGTACATTATTCATTTTTCAGTGTGAGAACAGAAAGAAACATACAATAAAACATATAATTCACAGTAGATTACACAGAAGCCTCAACAACTACGTATAATATCAAGATTTTTAGTATTTAATGTGGTTGTCCTTGCCTTAATCATGGCTTTTTCTTTTTTGTTTTTAGTTTTTCAAAGAAGTCTGCAGGGGTGTTTTTCCACAGCTCCAAAGTTCTGCTTCTTACCATCCAAGTGATCTCAAACCCATTCAGTGATGTTGAAGTCTGGACTCTGCGGTGGTCAGTCCATTGTTCTGAGAACATCAGCAGCTCCTTAGTTTGATTTGCAAATTTCTTTTTTCGAGCTGATGGTGACGGTTTGTCAACAAGGTCTTGGTACATGATGGTTGTTAGGAGTCCCATTTTCTTTATATCTTTTTTAAACGTTTAAAATTGAGTTTTTTTCTTCTTATTTTCCATTCATATATCTATTCTCCTCAAAAATATCTTCAGAAAACTTTGTAATTTGTATTTAATGGATGTATTGACTAGAAAAAATAAGTAAATAAAGGGAGGTCTCTGACTTCTGCACAGCACTGGACCTACAAATGCTCCATTTATTGACCGACTACCTGGTGACTGTTGTTTAGGTTGAGTTTTGGGTTAAAGTTTACGGTTAATGTTAAACTGAGTATTAGGATTGGGCTCAGTTATAGTAATAGTTATAGTAATACACGTTTAGCTGAATGTAAGTTAACGGCAAAGTGAGCATCTACAAAGCATCTAAAGTGGATGTTTTGTCAGTCCTGTGACATTTTTTCAGTCCTGTTGGTGGCTTGTTAGCCTGTTGGTGCCTCCTTTCTGTTTTGGCATAGCAACAAAAGTACACCATGCAAACATGCATGCCCTCAGCGTCCCTCTCTATAACCTGTTGCCTGGGGGATTATATGGACCAGCAGCTGCAGATGGTGATAAATGTGATTATACAAAAATTACTGAAGCTGGGCCTAATTGTTTCCGCCCTGCATCATTGTTTGCCTAGACCCATGAGCAAATGGACTTTAAAACCTAACTCACCTTTATAGACCTTTTTTAGTGTCTAGAGTGTGATGGACATTCTAGTCAGCGCACTGCGTCCTTTCTAGGCCTGTGAGCGCCGGACAGAAGGCTGATCCTCTTACTCTGTGGGAAGCACGTCAGCGTCTGTCCAACTCACCTGCTTTACCTGCTTTTCCTCTGTCATACACATCTTTAACGTGCTGTTTTGACTAGCGCTGGTGACCACAGGAGACATTCTGTGTCTGATTCTGAGGAGTAACCTAGTTAGACACTCGTGTCTTTTCTCTTGAAGCTTTGTGACCATACAGGTTTTTGAGTATGTGAGAGATAATCAGCTTTCTTTCTTGGTGTGACTCAGCTTTGGTCAGTGTTGCTTGTTTGGTTGGTGTAATGTTACGCCTCATGAGCTTCACAGTGTCACTGAGTCGCAAGTAGAATAAGGAAGTAGACTGTTAACCTGAAATGCAAATTGAAAGTGTTTGTAGAGTTGAAGCCCTGAAAAAAAAACATTTACGTTCTTTAGCCTTAATACGTTGTCAAGGAGAAGTGGTTCATTGAATGGACACAACCTCAACCTTGTCCACACCAACTACACAAGGCCTTTTTTCATTATTTTGCTGTTGTCTTTAATGGCCTGTAATCAAGCAGTTTTAACTAACATTGCGTTTGGTCTGCCATGAGAATTTGCCTATGATTTTCGGCCATATAGCTTCGTGAATATATATTTGAATATATTTTTTAACATTAGCTTTAGCTTTTTAAACTTTATGCATAACTAAATTATTAAGATGTAAACAAAGTAGCTTGAAGTGAAATGCTCCATTCTAAAGAATTCTTCACAGTTGTGGTGATATAAACCAGACATCTGGAAAGTTGAAAACCTCTAAAAGTTACATCACATAAAGTTATTAAATGGTTACAGATATGTTGCCTGATGACTAACACATTGTTTTACATGTACAGTAGTTATATAAATAAGGTTTTGGTCGATAATGTATTTTTTTTTATATACACCGATCAGCCATAATAAATAAAACCACCTCCTTGTTTCTACGCTCATTGTCCATTTTATCAGCTCCACTTACCATTTAGGTTCACTTTGTAGTTCTACAATTACAGAATGTAGTCCATCTGTTTTTCTGCATACTCTGTTAGCCCCTTACACCCTGTTCTTCAGTGGTAAGGATCCCCACAGGACCACCACAGAGTAGTTATTATTTGGATGATGGATCATCCTCAGCACTGCAGTGACACTACCACACATGGTGGCAGCATGCTAGTGTGTGTTGTGCCTGATGTACAAGTGGATCAGACACCTCAGTGTCACTGCTTCGTATCGAAGAGACACATGCAGGGTGTTGCAAGGTAAAATACTCCTTAAAGAAAATGTTTAAGATTCACCATTATTTTACCATTGTCGACAGTACATGTGAAAACTCGGGACACGTGGGTAGGTTTAGTTTTTATTTAGATAGTAAATAAAATGGCTGTGTTTGTGTTGTAGACAATGTGAACCCTGGTTCCAGTCACCACCATTGTAAGGAAATCCACTTTGTTAAGCTTCTATATTAAACCACTCTGACTCTTTACGATTTAACCGTTAAATTGTGCACAAATTATGAAAAATCATGAAATTTCCCCTAAAGGCTTCGGTTATTAAGCTATTTTAGCAGCTGGTTTCTAGCTTTAAGTGAGTCATGTTACCACGCCGTGGCTGGTTTTGTATCCTATAATTTGTTTTTATACCAAATATTAACTAAATATATGTTATCAGTGATTAAAAGATTCCACAGGCATGACAGTCGTATGTCATAGGCCCCAAAATGTGGATGACTGCCATAGATTGTTTGATAATATGATTGTGGGTGAATGGATGTTTCTCGTTCTGTAATGTGATGCTTCTGAGGCACATTGGAGCGGGTAATGTTCTGAGCTCTTATCATGGCCAGAGAGCAGGCTACGGCTAAAGTGGCGTGACGGAGCTGCTGACAGGCCGTTCCCAGCACTGCGCGCCTGTGTGCGTGAGATTAGTGCAGTGAGCTCTCCAGGATCAAAAAGAAACAGACACATCTGGGGATCAGTGAGTTAAACCAGAGCCGTTAACCCCCCGAATTCCTGTAATCTGGTGTAAGCATGTTTCCAACAGCTGTAGTGTTTTCTCATTGCCTGCCTTTGGTCTTCAAGTCTTGAAATCTGCCGCTCTTCAGACACTCCACTCTGAGGAGAAAAACTTAACTTTAATGATCATTTCTAGCATTAAATTTAAATAGGTGTAAACTGGCTTGTCTTAACTGATCTCAGTTCGTAGTGTGGACTGGAGTTTACTGTGCAGTTGAGCAATTCAGATAATTGTGTTCCATAAATAGCAGACACGGCTTGGGTCAACAACATGACTAAATACTGCACATTGAGAAAATAGCCTTGAATGTTTGTCCACTGCAAAGCAAGCAATATGATGTTCCTGGAGCCTAAGCACACATCTTCCTGGCTCCTCTGCAGGGGTGAGGGAAAGGTTAGCATGGCCACGATGGTTTCACAAGCGTCAGTGTCATGAAGAGAACAAGAGAAAGCCGTTTAGAAGACATTTTGACTTAAAAATCAGATAATCACTATACATTAAATGTTCTTTTGTTTTTCTTATTTCCAGTCTTATTTTTCTCTCTTGCAGTGACTCCAGTCTCTCTCTCCATTCTTTTTTCCCCTCCATTATTCATCTTCTGTTGCTATGAATCAGGCTTTTACTCCTTCTCTCTCACCATTGTCCTAGAAGGCAGATTTTTCCATGTTCGTTAGATTATCTAACAGAGTTAACCGGACAAAAAACTCTCTGTATTACTCTGTATCAGAGATCTTCAAATCCAGACCTTGAACCCAGTTTCCAGTCTTAGATTTTGTAATTACTGGTAGTTAATTGAACTGTTGATGTAATTGATTGGCCACCTTGGATCATACATACTTGGAGTTGAGCCGTATCCACTTGTTTCAAACATTCTCCAAATATTGCTGCGGTATATGGTATAGCTGGGGATGGTGGGGGGTGTTTATAAAAGCACAAAAGCATCAGAAGTGACATTAAAGCATTTATGTTCTAGAACCCTCTCGTCCCACGTTATTTAGAAATTTAGCTTAGTTAGCCTAACAGCAGCTCTGTTTACCACAGAAAATGTTCTATTTTGCCTAAGTAAAAGCACTGACACAAGTGTAGATGATAATGATTGAAGCAAGCAACTGGTGTCAAAGGGACAGAAAGACAAAATTAAACCTGTTCTGTGGTGTTTAGATCAATAACCTGATCGGCTAACTTAACAGTAGCTTAGCGAGTGGGCTACAGACCCAAACACTGCCTCATACAGCAGTACAGGATTCATTCTGACAAACGTGCCACCCACCACAGCACAGGCTTGGTTCCAACTAATTGATGCTAAAATGACACCCATTTAGAGGATATCTGAGCACAGCTGAGTGACTTGTGTTAGAGTGAAAGCCGAAATCGAACTTGTTCAGTAGTTTGTGAAGCTCTTGACTATTAGTTTTCTGAGGTTCAGACTGGGCTCATTTGTAAATGTAGCATTATAGGTTATTATTGTTATACTGCACAACCCTACAAAGGCTAGTCCGGTACATGAGGTTACTGGGCTTCTCTATGGCAGTATTGGCAAAATTTTGACAAGATCAGTGGACTAGTAGTCAATAGATTTTTTATGTCTAGATATAATTGATTAATTATAAATGGTTAGATATAAATGAGGCCCAATCCCATTTCTTACTTCTGCCGCTTGTTTTCATCTTGCCCCGCGGAACGGAGTTACTGAGTTACCTCCGTTCAGAGGGCCCTTTAGCCCAACTCTGCATGTGTAGAATCTGCTGTTAAAAGCATTGTTCTTTAGCGAGAGTGAACAGTTAGGGAGTTTAGAGTGCCGACAGTTTGCTGCTGTAAAAGAAAGAATAGAGGACATAGAGAGAGAGAGAGAGAGAGAGAGAGTATAGCTGCTCCAATGATGCCAGCAATAATTACAAGCTAAATCATGCAGGGTTGAACCCCTCTTCTTCTGTTTAATGTGTCTGGTGTGGGGGTCTAAGAGCAGCACTAAGCTGGGGCTGCGGTATCTGCGGCTATCGCCAATTCCAAACGTCCAATGCTTTTGGATTTCAGTCAACTTTTAATGTGAATGGGCTGTATAGTTGGAGGCCTGGAGCACAAAATATGTTTTTGATTGGCTGAGTGGTGGTTGGTTATCACTTTGCCCTTCAAGCTCCACTGAGAACTGCGGTAAGTGCATCATCAGCAGCGCCTGTCGATTCTGTTACTGCTGTTGCTGTGCACTGAACTAGGTTAAAACAACGTAATGCACTTTACAGTATCTGTGTTGACATGAGGGGTTCACAGCTCTTCTATGCTTTATCCTTTTATTTCGTTTAAAAAACATCTGGCTAAAGGGCATTAATAGGGAGTTTGTCCTCTGTCCTTCTTGGAAAACTTTAAATTAGTTGTTGGAGCATTGCTGTGCTGTGCATTAGTGAGGTCAAGTACTAATGTTCGATTGCAAATGCCACTCCAACTCATCATAGATTGTGTGGTGTTCCATCACTTCAGAGAACACAGTTCCACTGTTCCACAGCATGCTGGGGGGCTTTATACCTTTCTAGCCAATGCTAGGCATGGCGACCTGAGGTTATACGAACTGTATGTGTACAGTTGATCACCTGTGTCAACAGTGGGAGCACTTTAAAGTAATTGAATTTACTAATTAGTGACTTTTCTGCTGTACTACTTTACTACAGACCAAACTGTACATGATAATGTTAAGGTATGCTTTCCTGAATATATTATGAACATCATTAATACTTCTAGAACAACTGTATGTATCTTAATTTTAAGACCTTTTTAGATGTAAACTGTTTATAGAGAGCAACAACCAGTGTATTGTGTGTGTATAAAATGCTTTGTAACAAATAGCTGATTGGATTATGCCATTTCTCTTGCTTTGTTTAACTCATTTTTGCCCATTTTTTTCCCTTCTGTTCCTTCTTGAGTAGGATGTTTTTGCTAACATTGATTCAAATATGATTGTACTCAAGTTTTTAATCTTAAGCCTTTTTAAATTTAGCACTGCTGTTCTCAACCTGAGAAAAACAGCTGTAAATATCATGATACATGCTGGCATGCTCTGAAGC
The DNA here is from genome assembly GCF_904425465.1 of Colossoma macropomum. NCBI lineage: Eukaryota > Metazoa > Chordata > Actinopteri > Characiformes > Serrasalmidae > Colossoma > Colossoma macropomum. The sequence goes on along the minus strand of NW_023494795.1, from coordinate 19,110,143 downwards.
TCTTATTCGGTAGACGTCTCAGACCCAGATGGTAATCTAGTCTTTTGCTCTGATGGTGCGTCTCAAAACTTGTTCTGCTTCACGTTTAGCAGCAGTCACTAAACTGCGGGGTGTAAATTCTTCATATGACTGCAGCTAAATTGTCCATTTCTACACTACACCACACTTGGCCACATGAGTGCAGCTAAATTGGCCATGTTGCAGTCTCTTTGTAAGCTTGGGGAGTGCTTACAATTGCACTATGCAGTCCCTACCTGTGCATATTTCAGATTTCCTTTCATTTTTCATTCTGCCGGAAGCTGTGTATGATGGCTTTGTCTGGTGGCGATATGATCAACCTGGCTATTGTGAGTCACTTCTTAGTCAGTCATGTGTTGAATTTATTGACTTCAAAGGTACGTCTGTTTTTGTGAACAGTGTGAACGTCTGGCAGCAAGCATGCGCAGCAATCTTCCTCTTCTACAGTTAACTTTTTAAGCCTGCATTACTTCACTGTCTCACAGCTAGACCTGTCCTGGTATTGGGTAATACGGTATACTGCAGTATTAAACACACATAGTAACATTATCATGAGCGCTTTAAAATACAGTCACAGCTCTGCTCTCACTGTGCTCTCATGCTCTTTTTTTTCAGTAAAGAGGTCAGCTGACATGAAAACAATGTGATAGAGGTTTTGTTTTTCACTTTTGCACATATTCTGCATTGCACTATGGAGAAGTAATGTCGTGTGTGCCTTGCATTTCACATTTTTCTATTGTAGTGACTGCTTTTCAATTTGGTGCAAATTTCCTTCCATACCACCCAGCATAGAGAACTATAAAATGCTCTGTCTCACAAATGCATATGTTTGTAGTTGCAAACTGCGTGTGTATGGAATAGAATTTACTATAAATATTGCACACATTTACTGCTGAACCAAGAGATTTTCAGAATGAATCTTTATGAGATTAAAAATGCATTTCAAAATATGTATTTTTTTTTTTATTTCATAGTTAGGTACTTATTTAAGCAAAAGAACATGGGAGGCTGACCAAATCACAGCCGTGATGTTATTTTGCTATAACACGCTCCCTCCCGTGTTCTATTTCTTTTTTACAACAGTTAAATAAATAAGAAATATATAAATTGAGTCATGAACGTGACATTTAATGTTTTAATTCCTTCCAACAAATTATAGTTCCTGAACAAGCAAACAACGTCAGAGTAACGAACTCCGCTCACTCACTGCACAGTATGCTGTACATTAAGCCTCGCCTTTTGAAGTACTGACTGAGCCATAAAACTGCTGCAATATCAAGCTTAACTCAGTATTGTCAATTTTTGCCAGATCAATATTAATGTTGTTTTGTTCCAGCAAGTCTGTTGTTTTGCCCAGCATCTTACAGCCCATTTTGTTTGGCGAATGGTATTCAGTTCATTTCTGGCTAATTCCTGGTTGTTTAGGTGTTCTTCTGTCACAGCTGCCGACTGAAAGATTTGCTCAGTGGTAATGACAGTTTGGGGACTTGGCGTAGTCTCATTTTCAGAGTCTGACCAAATCAGCTGTAGGTCAAATGTGATCTTCAAAGTGTCCATTTTCTGTTTGTGCGCAAAGTAAGTGTTTGTGAAAAAAAAATTATGGTGAAATAACAGCATAGTTAGAACGCCTCCCAACCAATCAGCTAACGTGGCTGGAACTAACTGTTGTATAATGTGATGTCATTTTTTTATGCTGGTACATGCTCCAGCTGTGGTTGGCTGTAATAAACATGTAGCAACAAATGCTGAAATGCATTTAGAACCCTTTTGCCATTGGCAACGTACCAGAGACATTGCAAGTCTGTGTTTCTTTCCTCATCACGTACAGTGACCTCATGTCTGCTGAATCATCTCGTTCATCCAGCTGTTGTTTGAGTTAATTATGATGATTTGGTTGGTTTGTAACTCTTGATGACAGTGTGCTCTTGAGTGTGACACTAGTGCTGTTGTGAGGTGTCTCACACTGAGGCAGGGGTTGCAGATGGTCAGGTTTAGAGGCATGATGGGACGTGCTCTCACACTGGGTACAAGTACAGTTGGAGTCAAGTAGTGGAGTTTCCAAACTCAAAACCAGGGATGTTATTATCTCTTCTGTTAATTGTTCAAAGTTGCAGCTCTTCCGTTTTTGAAACACACTCTCGTGATGTTTTTTACTTGCAAAAACTGAGAACAGTGAAAACAAAAGTGTTGCAAAAACATTCCACTTTGCGTTGTGCAGCAGCCACACATGCATGAATGGCAATTTTTCTGCTGCTTCTCTTGACAGGTATGTTGCTACATGCACAAAATACACACCTGTGTTTTTCACTTATAAAAATAACTGCTGTCATTACAGAAATTCTGTTTGTCCGACTGTAGTTGCCTTTCCGGGTTATCTCATGGGAATTCAACTATGTTTTCTTAAACTGAGAATCTTTTGATCCGTAGTCTGACACGCTATTCAGTGCGCCATTTATTCAGTGGTTGTTGAATCAGGACTGCATTCATGAAAGATCTCCAAGGCCACATCCTTGCGTTATGTACTTTAAGGGAAACTGACTTCAGATCAGCCTTAAAGGCCATCCCTGCTCAGTGGCCCTGCACTGTGGATCATACTGAAGCTTGGCACCTCTTTGGGATCCTCGGTAGGCTTCAGTCATATTCTTTTTTTGGTAGTAGCAGATATATCTTATTTAAACAGTAGGCAGTATTCTTCTTCATATAGGAAAAAGCACACATGCACAATTATGCAGCGAATTTGCTGATGACCATTTCTGTGTAAAAATATCTTTGGTCAAGATGGTTTACATTGTGAATAGATTATCAGATCACCCAAACTGTATTCTCAGAGCACACTTGCTTACTACGGAGTTGGAGGTCTGTGCACAGGAGCATGGCTGTTGTTGCGTCTACTGGCTGCTCTTTTGAGAGACAGTGAAAGGGTTCATATTAAACTGATAAATTATTAACAACACTCAAGGTAAACAGAGTGAAAGAGTAGTGTGTGAAAGCTTTCCCTTACGACAGATCTGACTTGACCCAAACCTGTTCTCATTTTCCTAGAAAGTGATATCATAAAGTGTGTCATGAAAGAACATATTCTATAGTGCTCTCGATCAGTGCTTCTGAGTTACCAGATAGTGCACATTTTTGCTGGAACCTCCAGCTCCCCATACACCTTAAACAGGCTGACATCATAACAATAATACCTGTACCAGGTACTCAATATACATCTCTAAATATTTGCCCAAGCCTGACAGGACCCAGTTATTAATATCAGCCGTGGATCGGCTTCAAAATACATGTATATTTGTTTATTTTTTTATCTATACTTAATTCTTCTTCCTTACTTTTTATTACTTTTAGATTTTTTTAATCAGGCATGCTTGACTCATTCCTGGCACTGAGGACCGCAAAGTGCCTATGCGCATGATGGTTGCGAGAGGAACAAAACAGCAAATCAATTTAGGAGAGTACTACAGCTATTGAAACCATCGTTTTAATGAAGGTGTGCACACCGCAGCTGGCATTCAGTGCCGACGTGCGCCACCAGTCAGTGGCCACCAGCACTTACTTAGAACTGCTTCTCTTTTACCACATTAAATTCAGAACCACACCACAAAAAGCCACAGTAGGTGAACTTGTACCATGTTAAATCTAGAACCACACCACAAAAAGCCACAGTAGGTGAACTTGTACCATGTTAAATCTAGAACCACACCACAAAAAGCCACAGTAGGTGACCTTGTACCATGTTAAATCTAGAACCACACCACAAAAAGCCACTGTAGGTGACCTTGTACCATGTTAAATCTAGAACCACACCACAAAAAGCCACTGTAGGTGACCTTGTACCATGTTAAATCTAGAACCACACCACAAAAGCCACAGTAGCTGACATGGCTTTCACACAGAGAAAAGCCATCAATCTAAAATCTAAAATCTAATTTGTGGTCTACAAATGCTAATCATCTATAACCTCAGTTAACCTTACTAGCCTTGTAAAACTCATTTATCCACTTTGTACATTTTAGCTGGAAGACAGCAAGATGTGAAGAGTTAGTTAGTTGATAAACATGATGAATTCCAAAGTTTATTACATTAAATGTTAGAGAGCTCATTTTGACTCATCTTTATGTAATTAATAAGGAATTTCAGGTTTTATATGGTCTACAGTTGGTGGGCGTCAGGTTTGAACAGGATTGTGTTGGGCGGCAGTCAGTGTTGTTTGTAGCAGAATGTTCTTGGGCTATAATTGGAGTTGGTTAAAAATTCTGAGTGTGATTCAGCTCTAACACCGTGTTTTTGAAGTGTTCTGTGTTGTTAAAGTTGGTTCAAGTGTGTTGTGTTGTGTGTGCTAATGCTTGTGCTTGTCTATACCTGTTGTGGGCTGTTGTAGCTGCTCGCCTCAGTGCTGCTACATGCTATGTGCATAGTCAAATGATTGACAGATGTCACAGTACATAGCATCTTAACATCCCAGGGTGCCCTATCAGCACATCGGTAGGAGGGGGTCCACAGAGGGTGGAGAGGTAAGGGGATGGTCTAGACGAGCTTTCAGCACACACTGCAGGAGGGTGGCTTGGCTGTTTTGTCCCCTGCTTGCTGCAGGGGTTGCAGACAAGGTTAGTGTGTCTGCAGCTGCCATGTTGCCTCTGGTAAAAGCCTGTTCGGCACTCTGACAAAAGAGATTATGCCTCATTTGATCAGATTTTGCCAGGTCCCTTTCTTTAATTTAGTAATCCAGTTTTCTGCTAGAAAACCCATTCTGCTTACAGCCCTGGGGAAAACTTTAATTTTAAAATTTGTGCTTATGAGGGAGAGGAAAATACAAATTTACAGTGGCAGGTAGGGAAGGGTGCATTAAACAGGCAGAGTAAAGTGCACAGTCAGTTTATTACAGATGAACAATAAAAGAGCGCTTATGTGTGGTGCTGGCTGTTCTCCTAATCTGGATCAGTGGTAGAAGGAAACACTAATATTCTCTGAACCCCACTAAGCAGGCTGCATGTTAGCTGTGATTGGGCAGGACAGAGAAATGAAAAACAGATTGTGAGGCGAAACTTAGAGCCTCTATAGAAGTGTGAGCGCTTGTCTGGAACCTTATGTGCTTTAAACTGTTGTGCTGAAGGACGTTTTTGTCAGGTCTTGTTCTTGTTCAGAATGTGACCTGAAATTGCCCTCTGAAAGCTTGCTGAAATGCTGAAGAAGGACTGATGATGGCTACACAGTAGATACTGCCTCTTGTTCACACATGAATGCATACTCTGCCTTTCAGAAGTTTGGGGACACCTACCTTTTCCATGTGTTTATTATCTTTATTTATAGAGTGCTTTTCATACTGATGGCAGCTCAAAGTGCTTTACAAACAGGTGATGTGATGACACAGATCAAATTAAATCATGCTTTCTTTGTCAGTTTCTAGTTAACATATTAAAGAAAACAGTTTTACATGGATATATTTGTGTAACAGTACTAGCATTGGAACAATGCCAAAATCCACACACTTTATCCCCTCGTTGTAATGTCAGTTTTTTTTCAGGTTTTTAAACCACCTTTGGGCAAAGTTGTAATATGCACTTTTAAGAATTGTTTGGATAAGAAAACTGTCAAATCATTGTCTCGGCAAAACCTGTTCTTCACAACAAGCACGACTATTTAATGCGCATGAATCTGAGTGCTGCAAAATGGCCAAAGTCATAGCTGTTGGGCTGTTGCAGTTACTCAATCAAAATCAATTACGTGGTGAGAAGAAAAAATACTAGAATGAACATTTTTAATGAGTCAGCTTAGTGAGTTTATATGCAGTTAGAATGAGAAAACGAGGAATTCGCAGGTCATTATAAAACCATGTTTAACAAATTGTTCACAAGGGGGTGCTATTAGCTCTTTTTGTGTGCATCACACCAGCAGGATCTCACAAACACGCAAGTTTGTAGTTACAAATTGCATGTATATGTGTGTATATATGAATGAATGTGAAGTAGAGCATAACATTGAAAATCCCTTAGGTGTACTAGTGGAAATTAGCATTGACTTAGTGGTGGTATTAAGGGTACCAATAAAATGAAGATTTCTGCATTAAATACTGCTATACAATGATTTGCACAGCTGTGATGAGTTTTAAAGAGCATTAAATGTATTTTGCTACTACCTGCACAGCTGTTATGTGTTTTTTTTCCATATGTAATTTAAAAGTAACGGAGAAAATTCAATTTTCAAAAGAAGGCAAGGTGTCTCCAAACTTGATTAGTAGTGTACACACATGCTTCAATACCCTCTCGCTTTTAGGAAGGGTGTCTCACGTCCTTTACCAACTGAGCCGAAAGCACAGACCCGCAGCAGGGAGAAGATTCAAAAGAGTAAAGGAGAGAGAGGAGCAGTGGGCGGCAGCTACATTCAGCCTGCATCCTATGAGGGACCTGGGTGTTGAAAAGAGGGCGTGGCCTGCCGATAGTAACATCTGTGTGTGTGTGTTCTGAGAGGCTGAGAGAGAGAGAGAGAGAGAGACACAGGGGGGAAGGAGGATGGAAGGGCGTTTGTTTGAGACAGGCTGTGAGAGAGCAGGGAGGGGCTGAGCGCGAGTGCCGGTAGAGTAAAGAGGAATCAGCCCTCTGCTTTTCATTTCCAGCGGCTTTCGGAACCTTGAGCCTGACATTTCTGGAAACACTGTGGATTTGCTTTGTAGTGTCATTAAGAGCTGGACCGAATACAGTTTTCAAGCCGCTGTCGTTGCTTTCTGTGTTCTCTTTTCATTTGGCTGTGGAGCTGATCATGTTAACACTCCTGGGATACACACAGCGGACAGAGGCCAATCAGAGGTGGAGAGGGTAAGAGAACGCTAGAGAACCTGAAGGGCTGGGTGACATGACAGCGGAGGGATTTTCTCAGTGCTATTACAGTAGACAGTTGCCTCTGGTTTGGAATGCATGTTGTTCTTTTTATCTGCTTAGGAGCAGCTGGGCTTGATTGGCTGTTAACCCCTGAATGACACACGTGTGCTGGGTTGAGGTGTCGGTCTCTGTGGTAATGCTGGAGGGGGTTGATGGAGTAATACACCGACTCCATTGGCTCATCTGTGTGCTATAATGAAAACCGGCAACGTGGATATGATGAGTCTGATGAAATTCACCCCTCCTCCCCTTATATGAGCTGTGTATTGGCTCCCCAGAGAGGTGTGTGTGTGTGTGTGTGTGTGCAGGAAGGGGCTGCAGACATCCATTTTAGTGAGTAGGGGGGTGGACTAGAGGAGATAAGGAGGTCAATAGGAATGGACCTTGAAAATGGAACGTCCACTTTTTACAGCTCACTCAGTCTTATCTGTTTTTCCATCACACTGTCACCCGCCATATAGTCTTTACCTCACGTCCACTCTGTGTTATCTCTCCTCTTTATTCTCTCTTTCTGCTCTTTGCTCTTTTTTTGTACTCTGAGCTGGGCCTGGCTGTGTAGCTCATTTATATGCTCATGCCTTCGTGCCTTTGCATCTTTTTGGGTTGTTGCACAACTATGTTTTAGGGATGCACTGGGAATTGTGTCCATACATATGCTGATATATAAACATTTATAAAATGAAGAAACAGGTTTTATTTCTACCAGGATTGGCTTTGCAGAGGAATGCAGTGATTGTTTTTTGAGGGTTACAAATGAAGTGAAATGAATAAAAGGCAGACATTCTAGCCTAGTGTGTCTTAAACATATTGCTCTTACGAGTATGATAAATATGTCATCAAATATCGGTTTGCAATGTCTGTCAACTCTAAATGTCTGTCTAATGCTGATCATGTTTTTAAGCAATATCTGCCTCTACTAGTAAGACCCCTACTGTGTTAATTTCCACATCATTGTTGTATTAAACTCTGCCTGAAAAGCTCAACATCAAATGATATGAATGATAGTTCATGTCTTTTCATTTGACCCTGCCCTTACAACATATCTACAGCATTGCTTCATTGATTTGCTCAATAGCAATCAATATGTCACTTAAGCGCATTTCAGCTATACAGAGCTAAGTCACCGGCTGTTAATAAGGGGTTCAAATAACTGTCACTGTTAAATGTTTTTTGCAGGTCATTGGCAGGTGTTAGTAGAAATCTAAGCTGACCTGTCACTCACTCCACAGGCCTTCAGCTCATTAGCTGGTGTTTTATCAGAGGGTGTGGCTCTCTCGATGGATGACAGGAATTCTCACATCTTCTCTTCACCGGTTATAAAAGTCATGACACACAGTCGTTTGATGCGTCTAAAGGCAGGACTGTGTTTTGTCTATCATACAGCACATAAACATGAGCACTTTGATTCGATGATCTGCGGATTACTCTGAAAAAAGGTTGAGCCCCGATTGCTGGAGCAAGTGATGGTTGCTATGGCAACTGCAGCAGAGGGGAGGGATGGCCAGATTCTTCGGTGCAACATTTTAATGCTGTCATTCGGCAGAGTGCTGCATGCTGGTCTCTGATGTAGAATCGTAATCAAAGGGACACTTACTCTGTCGCCTGGTTCCTGTGATGGGTCTACAGTTAGATCAGTAAAGAATATCATTATAAACGAATCATGTGCTGCCTTTCATCTTGAACGTGCTGGAGAATGGGTGAAGGTGAGCTCTGTGTTTTGTATAAACAGGTATTAGCGTCTGTATATTTCACAGTGCATATACGAACCCCTTTTTATCTTTTTGGAGCAGTGAAAGTGACCTGATTAGACTCTAGGTCTAGACTGTGTATGTGCTTAAAACTCCTGCTGTCCTCAGCTGATCGCTAGGATTAGCATCTGTAGAGGCCACAGAGTCCACTCACTTCCCATAGCTCAGGCCACTATCTCCTATCTCTGCACAGTCCCCCAGTCCAACGGCCCATTCCCAGCACGTCATATTAATCTGTGGTGTCTGAATTGTATAGCGTATAATATAATGTATAATAGTATAATGAGTGAATACCAGGGATGAAACAATACAACATACACAGATCAGCCATAATATTTAAACCACCTTCTTGTTTCTGCCCTCATTGTCCATTTTATCAGCTCCACTTACTATATAGGTGCACTTTGTAGTTCTAAAATTACAGACTGTAGTCCATCTGTTTCTCTGCATACTTTGTTAGCCCCCTTTCACCTTGTTCTTCGTGGTCAGGACCCCCACAGGACCACCACGGAGCAGGTATTATTTGGGTTGGAGCTCATTCTCAGCACTGCAGTGACACAGACGTGGTGGTGTGTTAGTGTGTGTTGCGCTGGTACAAGAGGATCAGACAGAATTTTTGTCTGTACACTGTATCAACTCACTGTCTACTCATTTAACTTGTTAGACACATTTAACTTGTTGGGCAACCTTGTAGATGTAAAGTCAGAGACAGTAGCTCATCTGTTGCTGCACAGCTTCCGTCAGGCATCCTCTAGTCCTTCATCAATGGTCATAGGATGCTGTTGGCTGGATGTTCTTGGTTGTTGGACTATTCTCAGTCCAGCAGTGACACCGAGGTGTTTAAAAGCTCCAAGAACAGGATGAAAGGGGCTAACAAAGTATGCAGAGAAACAGATGGACTACAGTCTGTAATTTTAGAACTACAAAGTGCACCTATATAGTAAGTGGAGCTGATAAAATGGACAATGAGCGTAGAAACAAGGGGGTAGTTCTAATGACTGATCAGTGTATGTAACTGTATTAAATTGTATCAGACTGTCAGATTGTGTCTTACTGCATTGTTGTATCTAGTATTTTAGCTTGTGGCTAGTGTTTTAGCTTGGTGTAACATTAGCTTGTGGCTAGAGCGTTAGATCAGGGCGCTATTAAGCAAAGCTTTCGCTTCAAATATTGTACTTCTATTATGTTGTGCTCAAAAACACTAACAGGTACTAACAGCCTTGTTGCACTCAGTCAGACTTTGTTTCACAGTGGAGTGTATGAGTGGAAGAGGAGATGTGTTTGGGTGGCTTGGTGTGGCCTGTGCAAACGTTGAGTTGGGGGATGGGGTCTCATTGTCTGCAGAACACGTTTGACAAGCCATCTGTGTGGAAGAACAGCTCTTCGACCTCTTTATCTTTTTTTCCCCCCCCTCCTCTTCTGTTTTTCTCTCCAAGTTGCTGAAGACAGGAGGGAGTGTGGAATTTGAACCCCTCCGTGGGTTCACTTCGGGGCTGGTTGTGTTTGGATCGTGCCGCAGCCCTTGTTGTGGAGCTTTTGCCGGTCGGCTTGGTGGTTTGTGAGGTTATTATAACATGAGTGGGACACCCAACGGCTAGCCATCGAACTACCACCGCCCTCGTGATTAATGGGGGACTTTTCTCATAATAGCTGTGTTACTCAACACCTCCCTTGAAAAGCATAGACTCTGTCCCATTCTTTAGAGTTGCCTGCTAGTAACCATGCTGGGCGGAGCTACTAATGGCTCCCCAGTGGCCTGCTATAGTCTGTTGATTCAAGAAAGTTATTTTAGGCCTTCCCAGTGTCGGAGCTCTTATCAACGTGTGAAATGGTTTTGGTTGCTGTTTGTGAATTACGGGCTGCAGCACATGTGGGACACATGGAAGGTGGGTTCTGGGTGAAAGGCCTGTAATCAGAGAGAACTAGAGAGTAATCAGAGAGAACCTAGTCACTCCCAGAAGCTCCCGGAGCACACTGGCTTATGACCTTCATGCCTCAGAAACACTGTGATCTGCAGTCCCAGCATCCACATGCACGTGCATGTAACTCTTTTAAGCTTCTACATACATGCTCTAACAAAGTTGTCTATATGCATCCAATGTTAATCTCCTCATACTGTAACAGCAAAGTTATCAAAAAGCACATCATAACAAGAATGTCCCATTATTCACCATAATCCTTTACTGTCCAGACTCCACTGCATGCTGGAGACACGCTTGGTAAATACAGGTGTGTTTGTTCAGCAGGAGGTAGAAAGATGTACAAGGTGTCTAGCTTACAGAGAAACATAGCTAAATGGAGTTACTTCCTTGAGAGAATTTTCAAGGAAGAATGGCAGCTTTTTTCCCCTTTTTGCATAGCAACTGTGAGACTGCACTTGTTTTTACTTGTTGTGCTTTACCTGTCATTGGTCTTTATTTGAGATATAGATATGCTCAGTTTGATATCTATTGTTTCTTCTAGGTTACCTTTAAGCATAATATATTATGAAAGTTTAGCAGATGATTAATTGCCATATAAATAATTGCAATTAACAATTTGTCACCAGCTAGGCTGATTAGTGGTCTTGCTTACTAGCTGTTGATTACTTAGTAGCTCCCAAATGAGGACAGACATAAGCTGAGCTCGAATAAACAAACATTGCCCATCGCTGCTCTCTAGGGTTTAGCAGCAAACAGAGCCCATTTAAAGATCCCATGTACTACATTTTTCCTGTACATTTTTCCTGTACTTTTTTATTTTTGAGGTCCACTTATAACATTTGTGTGGTTTTATGTACCAAAAATGCTCATTCACTTTTTTTAATGACCATATTCCAACCTCTCTTTATCCCTTAGAATCAAACAGGCTGGTTTTGTTGCTGTGCTATAAGGCTGATATATTTAATTGAGCTCAGTTCTGATTGGCTGCTCTGCCCCACGCCTCATTCGAAAAGCACTCCGGAGAATATCTATAGAAATGGCTGGGGCTGAAATGGTATAAGCTGAATGGGTGGATAGATATAAATGAATTAGTTGTTGTGATCACAGAAACAGTGAATACAGAACGGGCTGTTTTTGCCGCATGGTTTCCATGCATAGACTGGGTAGTGAATAGTATGTATTGAAACTTTGACAATGGTCACAATAAATAACTGCAGTAAGCTCAAATAAGTGTGATCAAGTGATAATGCAGTAATTGTAACAGACCTAATAACTTCCTTTCCACCACTGTACAGTGTATGTCATGATTCTCATTAACTGTTGTTTTATCATTACTGTTTTACTCTAATACTTTACTGTATTGAGGCAGCAGCACATGGCCAGAAGCTCTTCAGCTGTATGTAGAATAGGGCATGAAATCAAACTGCTGTACTTGCCTAAAGAGCTTGGTGATCCTTCACTCCTACTGCAGTAAAAGGCGAAGCTAAGGACTCTCCTTCCATTTACTCATCCATCGTCATAGCTGCTCGCTAGACTTTGTTAGCCAGAAGCAATGCTATGGTTCATGATGCATTGAATATTTTACTAGTGTTTTGTCTGGCAGCTTTACAATGATGTACAAAGCCTTATGTTTTTTTTGCTTGTAATTCTGGAGGCCTCAGTGACAGTGCTGTTCCAGGGAAGTTCCGTCCTGATAGTGATAATGGGTTTTGACTATGTGAATCATTTGATAAAGGCATTACTGGTTATGTACTGTGTTGCAGTGACTCATGAGTATCCGTTTATTCACATCCCTGTGCTGCTTCCTGTTTTAGCATACAGCCTCCGTTTCAACAAGAGATTTCCACCTCCCAGCAGAACCCGGTTCTCCTTAATGTGCAACATGTCATGCTGACATGTGGACGCAATATTAGATTTGCAATTACTTCTATTTCTGTTTTATGTTTCTATTTTTAAACATTTATCCTCAGTTAGAAAACTGAAGATTAACAGTTATTTATAAAAAGAAGCCTGAATATGCCTGAATGAATGGCAGTTAAATCTGGCAGAACTCCTGCTGTCCAATGTAGCTGACCACAACAGAGAAGTTTTGTTCATTTTTAGAGTTCACAAGTAAGTCATACTGTGTCCACAACCACATCAACAAGTAGGGCTGACCCATTTGGGGAAAATATCTAATTGTGATTTACAATTTAAATGTGATTACTGTCTGTAAATTAAGCTTCAGGCCTTTTTTCAGCAAGAAGACCAGCACATTTAATTATTTGGACTTGAGGTTTAAAGGCTGAATATAGTGTGTCTGACTGCCACGTCATAAGCTGTGTGTTATTACATTAAATTTGCCCATTTAAACTTGGCATCGTTGAGTAATGTAGGATATTAAAATCGCAGCTCTAAACTCAGTAATGGTGGTGCAAAAGACTGAACATGTATTATTGAAGGTGCATTATTATGCACGTAATATTTTTGAATTACTGTTTACACCAACATCCCCTTTAGGACTGGTCATTTTTAATTGATTAAATGTTTTGTTTAATCTTATCCAAAAAAGTTCTATTCAGTATATTGGATTGTTGCATCAATCATTTTAACTTTGTTTATTTCTCTCTTCCTTTCAGCAGCTTGTATTTGGAAGCTATTCAATTCAGCGCCTTCAAGTGGCCTTTGTCTTTTAAAAGGTACAAGAGAGTGCGACAAGGAAAAGGGATTACAAAAGGGCGAGATAGAGAGAGTGCAGTTAGTATGTGTGTATGGATTTATGTGGGCATTGCTGGGAGTCTCTCAGCTGTCACACTGGATAAAGTCAGATCAAAGCTCGTACAGTCTCTGTACTGACACAAGGCCCAAGCGTGAGGTTCACCGCTGTGTGCCTGGTTTTCAGCTCTGCTGTCTTCTGTTTCTTCCTCCACCTGGATGACCTGACAGACTAGAAGGACACTGAGACTTAATCTCCAGTCCAGCAGCATACGCTAAATATCAGGTTTAGAATGACATGTGTAAACTCAAAGGTTGAATTACAAGCTTATAATGCGGTGCGTAAGATGAACTTGTGAAGAGGTGAAAGCTGGGATTGAGTTATAAATCCGCTGGCTCACTATCCCTTTAGCTTTTAATACTATTTGAATTTTAAAAATTCCTCTTTGCATCATCCGTGCACTTGCAAATCACAGCTAGTGCTTCATTCAAATGGGTGGGTCACTGTGAACCTTGACACACATTTGACCTTCGGGGAGTGTGGTGGGCTTCACAACTATGGAAAGCTTTGAAGATTTATATAGTAAAAAGAAATGTGCAAAATCAGTAGTGTGAATGTAGGGAATGGAGTAAGGGACCTCGAAGAGATGATGCGACTGCAATTTACATCATTTGCAGATTAAAAAAATGATTTGTTGTCAATAAAGAGACAAAGAAAACCTCCCCAGGGAATAATAACAGGTATTTCATTCATCCCATCTGAGGAGTGTAGATGGTTACATTCTGTTATAGAACATTTATGAAAGACTATATTCAGCTAGTTAGAGTGTTTGGTTTCAAAAGATGTTTGAGCCATGGGTACTAAGATATGGAAGAAAGAGGGTTTGTGGTAGAACCCAGCTGGCTATTTGTGGAATGTGTCATGTCAGGGCACGCCTGTGGGGGGTGGGGGGATTAAGGCCTAACCAGGGCCAGAGGTGAGTGAGAGGAAAAGTGGGGACAATCCCAGCTTAAAACAGTTACTGTACCAGAGCAAAAACAGTAGAACTTACAGTGATGTTTCGCTCATCTTGACAATAGACTTCATATGAATTCCTAGTCCTGCTTCAAAGTTTAATTACGCCTAAGACAGATAATTGGAATCATCTGAAAATGTGCTTTTCAAGAGGCTAGCAGATGTATCCAGCTGCTAATATCTTCACTAAACTGTAAAAGAAAATGGGATCTCTAGTCCAGTGTTAATGTAAAATACTGCTGGCCTGCGTCCTTTTTGTCTTTGACTGTTACCTGAAGTTTAAAGGATATGAACTATGGATGTAAATGATTAAACGCTAACGGGCAAATAAACTGTTGTTCAAACAAATGTTTGAACATTTCTAAAAAACAACAGTTCCTATATGAATAAGGGGAATATGAGCTCATTCCATGTATATTTGAAACATGTGGTGTATTTGTGCACCAGCTGATGCTTGTAATAGTTGATCTGGGTTGCAGGAAGTTCTTCATTGCGCCTGAACTTCTAAGAAGTATGTGATGAGGGGAGAGGAGAGTCAGTGGAGCGCACATAGCCAATATTCTACCCCTGTGCTCGCTCCATAAATTTGCTCCCATGTTCATTTGGTTTGGGAAATTTAATACAAAGGAGTATGCATTAGAAAATGTCAACAGCTCTCAGAGGATGGAGGAGAATTTATTCCTTTTAGAAATGCTGGGCGGTTGCGCTTGAACACAGTGGTTCTCAGTTCTAGCCCTGACTCCTTCACTGCAAAGTGTTTTTTTCCTCTCGTACTACACCTGATCCACCTAGTGAAGAGACTGGTTATTGTCTAGGGAAATTAATCAGGTGCATTAGACTGTGCAGAGTCTCCCTCAGGAATAAGCTGGTGGAAGTTTTGGTTGAGAAAGTCAAGGATGTGCTAAAATAAACATTTTATTTATACATCCATATGAGGGTAGCTGCTTTTGCAGTTGTACTCCAATGGTTTCAGGCCAGTGGAACACATGCGCAGCAGGACAGTGTGAGTGTGCCATGTAAACAAAGTCCTTGTAGGATATTTGAGCATTATGAATGTTCCCATTTATATTTCAACCAGTGGCAGGTCTCCGCATTTATAAAGTCTCTGATGTAAACAGCAACTGTTTGTGCTGCTTGTATGTGTCGCCATGCATATTACAGTTCAGGAAGGGATACCGTTGCCAGTATAGGAATTAACCATTGGTAACTGGTTATACCATAAGCCAAAACACACTGCGAAATCATCAGAAACAAAAGGAAGCAAGTTTGTTTTAGCCAAAAGCTTTAAATATAACAGCCCAATGCAATTGTATCCCTAATTTATTGGAAACCCACATACAATGACTGAAATATTGATTAGCCTAAAACTTGCTAAGAAAAAACAAAACAAGTGTTGGCGCATGTGCAGAATGCCACAGGCTTGAACCTGCTGGAGTGAAACTGCTGGCGTGAAACTGTGGCTCTGCGGCTCTGCAGACAGATATTGTTGAATTCATGTGAGGTTCCTTTGTGTGAGCACCTTCCATCTCTGCCAATCTGCTGTGATGGCTGCTGTTACTCTGCAATGAATATTTCTAAGTTAATGTTTTACAAAGAGCATTTCCATGTGAATTTCCATACCATGTTTTAGACTGGAGCAGTCATGAATGTGCTGTAAGCATAAAATATAATTCTTCTATGAAACAATATTACTTTTTAAATATTTTTGTATTTTATTACCTAGATTGTTCAGCCGTACAGAAGCATCATGCAGAAGTAGTTCATTTGCTTATGATCATTTAGTGCAAAGCAGTCATCTCACAATTGATGTTGTTTACTGTTCTGGGAACACAGAGGACCTAAGGCAGTGTTTATCAGCAAGTCAGAATTACCATATGGAACGTGTATGACAGGCTCTCTAGCCTTTATTCCAGAAAGCTGGCTGTTCCATTCCGTGAGGCCTTCATGGAATGAGTTATACATTAGCATGCTTATCTTGGCAAATGTGCGTCTTCCCCTGCAACATCAGTATCTCTCCAAGGACACTTTTCTGTGTCACTCTGTTTCGAGATTTGTGAGATTTGGGTAAGTGACAGGTATCTGTGTTTCTGTGGTTTGATGATTCTGATATTTGCAAGGGCTGCTTTCTCTTTGGCTTAATGTCTCTGCACTGTTGACCAACATCATAGGTAGAGTGCTCCACTGAGTCTATTAGGCTGTTGTGTAAGTTGATTTATATGAGTGTGTTTAACCATGCTGTAGTAAGAATCGCTCCTGTGAGAGGGAGAATCAGGGTCAAGTTATGGCTTTGATGGATGTGTTTCTTGTTGTAATTTTTGCCCCACAGCAAAACTGCTGTTAAATCTGCACTTAACATTTTGTTGTCAGTTGATTTCTGTCCTTGCGGAACTGGGCGGTTGGGCAACAAATAGCTGCTGTAGAGAAAAACGCGTTAGCCGTTATCACATACTACACACATGTAACGAAGCTACAGAACTGATGCACAAAATCTCTGCATATATACTGCATACAAGGTTGACACATATAAAACATAATGTCGATACCTGATAAAAAGTGTCTGTCTACAGTGATGTCAGTGACTTGATGATCATTCTGTGGTGCCATGTGTGATTTCTCATCATTTTGTTTAGCCTAATTATACACAAAATATTTTGTGTATATATATATCTGTTTTCCAGCGTTCAGGCATTTATGTTTGCGTCTGGGTGTGTGGAGGCACGATTGGTCTGGAGGCTGTTCCAGCGTGTCCTAGGGATTGCGTGGACATAATTTACACCAGTAGTGCAGTTACCCACTTTAAAAGCATGCCTTCAAAGAACTACAGCCCAAAGTAGGCGGGTGCAGATGGGCATGGCATGTGGTTGAGGGGTGTGGGTGTGGGCAAGAACGGCATTGCAGGCATTGCAGGTAGGACTGACACTAGATTTTGTGGATGCATGTTGGTTTTGACATGCGATTGAAAAGGGCATTAATAATCAAGACTCTGTTGGAAATGTGTATTTTTCTGAAAAAATAGTTGTGAACTGAAAGGTGGAACCTCCAGAGACTTCATTATCTCTGACATGACAACAGTGCATGTGTAAACAAAATAACATGTATGAGGATGGATATATCTTAGTCTAGTTTTTGGGTGCCATGTTGAGCATGGTCAAATTGTTCTTTTCCTATTGGACTCTGTCTCCCACCCAGTCAGAGAATGTCTAGTGTCCATCAGTTTTATTAGGAGTTTACTCCTTTTCTTCAATTTTAGGGAGTGTTCTGTGACTGTGTTTTGACTGCTGTGGTAGATGTGACATGCTGCAGCTCATGGACTGTTCTATGCAGATAAAGCTTGCTCCCTTTGCATGTTCAAGATCTGAAATCCTGGGGACTTTAAGTTCTCTATCGAGAGGAGTCAGCAAAGAACATCTTGGTATCTGAAGATAGTCGAGCTGATAAACCGACTTTGCTCGGCATGTTGCAGTGAGACCTTCTTGCTTCAGTGCATATCTAAGGTGCATATTTGTTATTGTCTAAGGAGGAGTCAGGTTTAGGAATTTGCATTCTTAGTTCAGAACCTTTTAGCACAGTGCTTGCTCTGCTCCTGTTGCCACCACAATGGTGGATATAACACTTGTCAAATTTCTTTTATTATCGAGAATTTTAGCTCATGATTAAACTCTGCTTGTACCAGGGATCTACTTTTGCTGTACAGTGTGCGAAAGAGTCTTCTTGGTTTCTTCTTTCTGTTTTTTTAACAGAAGTGTTTTAGAAAGGTTCCCGCTGGATCACATACTCTACTGTATATCAGTAAACGGCTCATTCAGTGTATAAATTTACAGGAAAAATTGCATGTTCTTGCTTATGTAAGAAACACATGGTTTTCTCTTTGTCTTGCGGAGATTTCCATGCTGGGCTCTGTAGCATATGTGTTTCCCCCTGTGGTCAGAGTGGAGATAATTTTTCTATGTTGAATCCTATTCATTTCCTCTTCTTCCAGTGTTGCTGGACAGAGACACTTGCAGTCTAGTTCTTCAATCACCCCCTTGGGTTAAACTACCAAATCCTATTCTGAAGGTCAGCCATTGGGCTATGGAGAAAAGCACAGCAGAAATCAACAGGTGCGGCCATGGCTGATTCTGATTGCTAAATGCAATCGACCTTTCACAACACCTCAAGATGCCTTTGAAAGCCACAGTATGTGATTAGTTAGATTGGCTCCCATAAATCACTGAGAATTCAGCCCTATGCAGGAGTCAGGTCACTCTGCCCAGAGTCTTGTCCAAGACACAGATCTAGTATATAAAGGAATCGAATTACTGCATTGTTGAACAGAGAAGATTTTGAGTATGATGTTTGCTGTTTGCATGCCTCAGTTGAAATTTACAGTATCATCGCAGTGCATTCCTCCTCACTGGGCAATAGATCACTTGTTTGTTGTCTCTCACAATAGTTTGGAGTCTTTCCTCATGGCCAGACTTAATGCACTAAGCCTGAGATACTTGAACGGGATTTGATTATCATGTCAGAGTCAGCCAGAGGTTAGGTAGCCTGTAAACTCTGAACATCAAGAGTTCTTCATTTCCTTAATGTCAAGGTTGGTGATGCTGTGCACGCAACAGCTAGTCTTTTCTTCACTGTGTTAGATTGGTAAAAAGTCTCTCTCTCTCTCTCTCTCTCTCTCTCTCTCTCTCTCTCTCTCTCTCTCTCTCTCTCTCTCTCTCTCTGCTTCAACATTGCACCACAGAGGAGAGGAATGCATGAGTGTTTGTGATCTCTTGCCTAGTTAGGGATGGGTGATCCCACTGAACAAGCCATAGCGCTTCTGTTCAAATGTGGAATGTCAGTTTGTCCAGCCTTGCATATGTTTACATGGATTGTTGAGTGAAGGTATGTGTGCATGTATTCTTAGGCTCAAGATTTGAGGCAAGTGTGAGCGTATGAGCAGTTGAGCCTAAATTGTTTCAGCCTTTTGGGTGGGACCATTTCTGGATTCTTTGGTGGCGGCAGACAAGCTAAAGGGGTTAGGGTTCAGCTGTGCTCCAGCTGTGGAGATTATATTGGTTACCAACAGCCGGCAGATGGGCATCTCTACCACCCACTCGCAAAGAGTTATTGCAAATCTTCCCACCCGCATGATACTTCTCCCGTCCCCACCTCCCCACCCCAGCAGTCCCTCTCCTTAGAGATCCTTTGCCTTTTCTAACATAATTTGTGTTTGGCTGCTGCTGGGCTTTAAATGTTCCTGTGGTATCTCTGGATGACCTGAGATTGTCCAGCTGTGAGTAGAATTCTCACCATCAGCCTGTAGCACAGCCGGTTCCTCTTCATACACCACACAGGTGTTTATGCTATTCCGACACCTGCCACCCCAGTAAATTTTATTGGTGTATGTGAGCAGTGTTGTTTCAGCTGTCTCCTGTTTGGCATAGGGATGCAGGGAAATTATCTCAGGATACATGAGAGATTTAAGCATGAATATATCAGCACTAAATTTCAGACGCAGAAATTTCTCCAACAGCTGATACAGGCATGAGCTTGAATATTATAGTGCCCTGGTTGAGAATGACTGAAGTTTAAAGTACGAGTGGGTAATATGAATTAAAATATATATCACTGTATTTTCTAGCTTAAAATTTTTGTATAAACTATAGGATGGTTTGCCACTAAAAATCTTTCATTTCTTTATTTCTTCTTTTTTTATTGTGTAGATGCTAACATGCACTCTAGCTTCTTCAGTTCCCTATAATGGAAGAAGTTCTTAGTCTTCCTCTACTACTTCCTCTTCTCCTGTTTTAACCTCCCCACTTCTCAGTTCTGTTGTGCACTTTGTAGTTGGCCTCTAAAAAAAATTATTCACTCTTTTCTGTTTCTAATAAAGGCCGCTTGCTATTCTAAGCTTGGTATTTTTTCTGCTCTATCCCTGCTATTGAATGGGGTTTTACGAGCTGATACATCCTTCCTTGCCTTGCTCAACAGCTAACGTCATATCTGCTTTGTCCAGTAAAACGCAGCAAAAGAGTAAAAAGAGACAATCACAAAGTAATAATCTGCAGACACATAGCCTGGTGCGCTTTTGCTGTTACACCAGCTCTTTCTAGTGGAAAGCTGCAAGTGGCAAGAAAATACACTTTGTTCACTCATCTGCTCTCATGCTGCCTGCTGCACAGCCAATATAAAAGGCTACGCTGATTAATGTAGGACTGCAAAAGGCCCTCAGCTTATTCTTGTTGAGTTTATAGGAGTTGTTTAAGCTGTTCATGCTTTTGTTTAGTTGGTCCTGGGGGCGGGTTCACCGGTTTTTGGGCTTTCACGATATGGTCAAATCCATATCGTCAGATCGTGTCATAGTTATTTACTTTTTGCTCTTATACCTCTCACGCCTAGTTCGATGTTGTATATTTTGTTTATGTACTCAAGTCACTGTGATATATAGCCTAATACCATCATGACAGCTGATACTGCAACTCCCGCTAAGCTGGAACGGCTGGTGATGCTACAGATGGGAAAACTGCAATGCACACATTTGTGTGAACAACAGCGCTGAGAAGCACAGTAGACCACAACCATCTTGAGGTTTTGGCAAGAGTTTATCAATAGGGTCACTTGAGTTACACCTTTAATCTCAGTCTCGGACAATTATGAAAATGGTTCGAACAGTTTTCTTAGAACAAAGACACTTGACTTTGGTAAGAATACAGACACTATGTCCAGAACTGCATTTGACCTTTTTCATTATATAAAGTGTTTTTTTTTTTTTTCCCAGAGATTAGGCTTGTCACCATTGTCACCATTGACACCATCGCCCTTATCACTCCTTTCACTGTCCTGTGCATCTTTATGAATGACCCTGATTTAGACAAAGTCAAACTTCCTCTCCTTGTGTGCTTTGGAGAGGCTCATGGGGGCTTGAGACCGGATTATGAATAGACAGGCCCGATTGTAATCACAGCCATTCTCTGGAGACAGTCCAAGCTAATGGCTGTCTAGGATTCACTTCCTGTGTATTCTTCAAAAGCAGCCTATGCTCAAGGATCAATACGTGTGGATGTGTACTGTGTTAATGCGTGCTGCCTCTAGAGTGCCAAATAGGATTTGTTACAGTAGTCTGTCCTGAGTCTTTTCGTGGATTGTCATGATAATTTTAACTTTGATACCGACACCAAGTTTCATATCACAATGCCTAATACCAAAACGATGTTAGGGCAAACAATTTAAAGAACACAGATTAGATTGTTACATCTTAATTAAAAGAATGGAAAAATCAAATTTACCCAGTTTTCCACTTACCCCAGATGTGGTCAGTCAGCCAAGACATGTTTATGATCCAAATTTTACCTCTTTAGTTTGAACTGGAACTACGAGTTCAGTGTTGCTAACAACTAGAACTCAATAGTCACCCAAACAGCCCAAATCATTTTTATAAAAATACTTCACCAGAACTTCTCACATCCCATCCAAACCACAACCAGGTCTTCAGTAAGGTCATGCAGACTTACCGATGTGGTTTAGAACAGAGAATGACTTTCTGTGAGCTATAAAAATGAGCAAAATTTAACCGCTAAAGGCAGATTTCAGATACCACCAGGGTTGGTATTTACAAATCAGGACTAATCTCCATGTTTTCGGCAGTCATTGTCACAAATACTGATTCTAGATCAGCACTCCACTTCCTGTTGTCGAAAGTGCTGCCTGCAGTTTTGTTTATGTTCAGACTTCACAGTAAGTTATACGCTGTGCTAAACCACACAGACAAGTCTATAACACCAACAAGACCTGGATGCAGTTTGAGCAAATTGAAAGATGTTTTGTAATGTGTGGCTATTTGGGTGGCCATTTGAATTTTAGTGTTTGTTAGCAATGTTAGCCTTGCCACTCCAAGGTTAAGCTAAAGAAGCAAATGATATACCAAATGTCTCAGCTGATTAAATATGTCTGGGTACATGGAAAATTGTGTAAATTAGATTGGTTGCCAAACCATCTTTATCAATACAAAATTCTTCCAATTTTAAAATAAATAATTTAAACATGGCCTCCTATCCATATGTTCTGAGAGTAAGATTAAGAATGAGGACACACAGCCTTTTTTCCAGGAGCATACGGTTCTATATGTTACTGAGTAAAACTGTTGTCTCTTCTGTATTTTTTTCAGGGTTCTGTGACAGGAGCAAGACTAAGTTAACTGAGGCACCTGAGGGAGGATCGCTAGCCCCTTACCTTTTACCCTTACTACGACCCTCCCTGAGCAGCCATGGCGCCCCGCAAACGAGGTGGTGGAGGGCGTAGCATGTCCTTCATCTTCTGCTGCTTCCAGAGCAGCGACCACCCAGAGATCACCTACCGGCTGCGGGAGGACTTCGTCCTGCAGACCATGGAGCCCACGCTGCCCATCCCCAGCTACGATGAGCTGGATGGCATGTTCTCTGAGCTTGTGGTGAGTGTCAGTGCAGTCAGGAATATTTTAAACTCTTTGTTTGTCTTGTATTCATCAGCTATACTGAAAGGTTTTTTTTTCCTTGTATATAATAGCATACAACTGTCAGGAAAAAAACAGCTTGTGTGGATCATGTTCGCATGTGTTTCTTCCATTGTAATTTACTTGTTTTTGTGCGGTTGGCATTCCTCTGTGTTTTTAAGTCTTGAATATGGATACAGGACACTTGATAGACTAGTACAGGGGTGAACAAAAGGCAATGAAATACCACATGAAAAGCACCTTGAGATAAATCATAATTACAGAGACATCTGCACAGGTCACATCGAATGCCAATTAGTAGTATTTGTCAGCTGTCCATCTCTTTCTGCAAGTCCCCTACTCCTGCCAACAGAATGGAAATGATCTCATTTTTAGTTTGTACAGTCAAATACAGTATTTTTCTCTGTAGCTCTGTTATCAGATTAACAAGGACACTGTTGGCTCTGTGAAAACAATTCACACCTCTCTATAAAGACTGGTGTGCCAAGATAAAACAAACAGTGGAACTTTAGCTTCCTTCATATCAAGCATTCTTGTACATCTGCAACAGTAAAAAACTTTTTATTTAACACTTTTTATGTTTATGTTCTTATTCTCCTACAGAAATGAAAATCCAGTTTGCTTCCAGCTTTGCAAATCATACACATTTTCTAATCATACACACAATGTTTGAACTGACATGGTGCTTTAATATGTGTAGAGGGAAGTAGTGGGTTGTGTTTGTTTATTTGAGCTCAAATCGTGTCTGTCTTCAGTTGGCAGCTACGGAGTATCCACAAACAAAATAGCTAATCAGCTAGTTTGTCCAAGTTAAGCTTGTACGTCAGTAGCTGCATAGAATGAACAAAATTGATAAATTGTTAATCACAGTTACTTATATAACAGTTAATCATCAGCTAAAATTTCATGATTGTTACAGGCCTAGAGGTCTGACAATGAGCTCTTGGATAGGTGATATTTGAAAAGAAAAACTGAGAAGAGTACAAAGGCTGATTCTCAGTGTCTGGATTGCAGGTGCAGTAAACATAAAAACTGCAAAATGAATAATTTCTTAAGAACAAAAGATCACATCTGCCACACACAGACAAACTGCACTGGCAAAATTGAAAAGAAGTTGCATGTCAGTGCTCACCAATGTGGACAAACAGACACATAATGGGTTAGTTGCTTAACATCACAAAATTATGGTCTCGAATTGAATCAGCACCTCTGCCATTCAGCCTCAGGAAAAACCATGTCATGAGCTTCACAGAGTCGGAATTTTTATGGCAGAGCTGCCATTTGGAAGCTGTTTGTACCTAAAGACAGCTCACAGAGATAGGGATGTAACCTCATTAAACTTAAGCATTAAACCTGGACCCCTGAGTAATGGAAAAAAAGGTTTATATGGTCTGATAAGTTGTCTTCTATCCATTTTCCTACTTCTGGACCTGTTAGTGTTTGAAGAAAGCCAAGGATGTCTTCAACCCACAGTGTCTTTTGCTAACTGTTAATGGTAATCGATCCGTAATGTTATGTGAGGACATCTCATGGAAGTTATTAGGACGGACTGATTGCTCTGCATGGTTGTTTAATTGCCCATTTTTATGTGGCAAGTTTATAGGACCAACCCTGTTGTTTTTTCAGTTATGTTCCTAGATTCAAACGCCCCCAGTCACAATACTAAGCAAATTCGAGTAATCTCATGAACACCAGGATAAGTCAAATGTAAATGCAAAGTCTTTCCCAGTCACCAGATATTAATATGATTTGTTATTTAGTCAAACATTGACATCTAATTTTGTATAGATCAGAGTGTGAAGGAGATTTCAGCCTCCTTTCATCTCTGAAAATACTTTAAGCTTCTCTTCTTCTGACAATATTGAAAGATGAATTGAAACTAGGGGTGCAAATGCTGAAAAGTTATTTTCAGCGATAACTGACTGTCATTAGTCAGTGGTTAATCAGTAGCTAGCTAGCCATTTGTGAAATTGAATTGGCTGAGCCATTGTAACTCTAATGATATAGGCACACTAATGAATGCACACATCAGCTGAATTCTTTATTAGTAAATAATTAACAGAGAAATAACCAAGATATTAAAAAGTGTTCTTATATGGACTGTGGAAATCAATACTGATAAGTAGGGCCACGCATAAGCATGTATATAAAGCAAGTGCCCAAAACTGTATTAAACATATTCTACATACACAGTTTTGTTTAAACTAAGGAGCTGAGAACTATGTGTACATGATTATATTGATGAAGTTGATGAAAGTCAAGTCAAAGTTTATTTGTATAGCGCTTTTTACAACAGGTGTTGTCACAAAGCAGCTTTACAGAAAAATCCGGGTCCAAGCCCCCATGAGCAAGCCAATGGCGACAGTGGCAAGGAAAAACTCTCTAAGAGCATGAGGAAGAAGCCTTGAGAGGAACAAAGACTCAAAAGGGGAACCCATCCTCCTCTGGTCGACACCAGAAAGGACTGGAATATATGTGAATGACTACTGAAATCTCTATATTGTGAAGTTCTAAAGGTGTATTTACAGCTCATTACTAGCCCAAGTTATAAGGAAGATAAATTCCACATCCACGTCTTGCTTTGGCTCAGTGTACATCACGCTATCAAAAGCCATGCATCACGCTTTCTCATAAAAAACATGGACAAAATAGTTGTCGGTTTTATCCATCGCGGATGTTAACTCTCAATGAGGTGCATCATAGTTATGCTTTCGTCCTATAGTGGTCCCAAACACCACTATTTTTAGCTGTGCTTCATTTTTAATAGGCCTGTCTAGCAGAGCCAATTGCTTCTTGCACAATTTTGAAATGTTCCTCAATTATTCCAACAGGAACTGTTGTCTACTAGAAATGTAAATGAAAATGTATGCTTTTTTTTACTAACAGCATTTGTCAAACAAATTTAACGGTTAATTGGTTAATCTGTGTTTACATCCCTAATTGAAACTGTTGAAAGCGAAGTGTGGTCCTGCTTCTCCTACGGTGCTATTAGTTACTTGTGAGAAATTTCTCATATGTCCCTCCCTTTTATTAGTGTGTACTTCATAGAGAGTTAATGAATGTGCAGCACCAGGATCCATTTATTAAATCCCCCTCATTTACTCTCTAATTTGCTGTAATTAAGAGATTAGTTTAATGAGTGATCTATTTGAGATAGCTTGAAGAGAGATCACAGTACTGTAATACATGGCATTATTTCTGTCTCTCACACACTCTCTCCCTCTGTCTCTCGCTCTGTCTCTCTGTCTTGTTTGTGCCCTTTTCCTTTTTCTTACGATTCCTTGCTCTTTTGCTCTCTGCCAACCCCTGTTGTCTGTTGGCTTAACTCATACAGAGGAGGTCAACCGTCTTTGCTTTGCACATCAGTGGTTCCCATTGAATAACCTTATGTTTTGGTCTCGTCTGTAGACTAATTGCTTGTTTTTGTCTGGTTGTCTCTTAAGCTTCCTTGTGGCATACATTAGTGTGAATGAATGTGCAGCACAAAGCAGCTTCAGTCACTCTTTCCGCAGCCCTTGCATTGATATTTACCGCTTCAGTGCTTTTGCCATGTGTGTTTCTGGCCTAAGTCAGGTTGCAGGTTGTAAATGAATGTCCTGTAATGAGTAGCATGTGTGATGAGCTTCAGAGGTTATTAACACTAACAAATGCCATTGTTATTTTTGATGTTCTGAAGGCTTTCCATGGTGTGATGGAAGTTTATCCAGCTGAAGTTTATCTTTCTGAGATTTCTGAGATCACAGGGTACACTGCAGATTCATTCTTCCATCTTAATTTGATTTAGTTTGCGTGCTAAGCCTAAAAGAAAGATTGCCCTTTTTCTAACGAGTTGATGAAATTAGAGTGAATCACAGTGAGATGCGAATTTTGCATAGAGCCTTTGGCGGAGTAGAGTCTGTCCTCAAAAGGACTCTCTGTTGTAAATCCATCTCATAGTATATACTTAGGGTGAAAGGATAATGGAAAACTATTGTTTACAGCAGATCTGCTTGTTGTGAGAATAATAAGTTGCACAAGAACTGAACTTTTCCACTGAATCTGCAAATTGATGATAAAGTTTTTTTTTTTGAAGTGTGTGGGTGGGTGCTCTTTTGTCTGGAATTAAAGCAAGGCATTTGTATAAGTAACAGGAACAGGCGCAGATGTGAGATTTAAACATCTAGGCTTAATGTGAAAAGCCAGTGACTCAAACGTGGGGTCTTTGTATCTCCTTATATAGCTTGGAGATCAGGGCATAAACCGTGACTGAGGAGGCAAAGCCATACAAGGATTCAAGGATGTAGACTGTGCCAGACTGTGCTGTAGTCACTCAGGCTTATTCTTTTTAAACCTAGTGGCTGTAACATCTCTTTGCGAGCTCTGGCTGATAGCACCTTCCATTGCAAACACTCATGTTCCTTCTTTATTTATTAACTGAACAAGAACTAATGTGACTTTATGGGATGTGGATGCCGTATAACAATGCATTAGTTCAGTTGTTCCCCTTTTTATGTTAGAAATGTGTCCATCATCACCACTTCAACACTTGCCCAGATGACTTGAATGCTGTGACGGTTATACTATCTGTATTAAGGACATGCCACTTGTGACATGACGTCCTTCCCTCCTCTGGACTGTGACCGAGCAGCCGGTATCATTTTCCACAGTGGTTCTCTGGTTCCCCTTACATTCCTGTGTGCTGAGATACTGCTTTTGCCTTGGCTGCTCGTGTAGACACACATAGAGCCACAAAGACCGTTGCAGACTTGGACCTGGTGCCCGTATGTCACACTCTGCAGCGTGCCATATCAGACATTGTCCCATTCCCACCTTGACTTGTCTGCAAATAGACCTAGGAGCTGCTCCTTGATGTAGAATTGTCTCTTTCTAGATGTTGCATTGGGCTTTTATCTTACTTTGCCCAGAGGTATGAGATGATCATGTATCATGTTACAAGAGATTTTTGATAAGTAGATGTGCACAGACCACAGAATTACCACTATTATATGTCGTGTTTTGTGATGAGAGATGTGAAGCTAGACAAAGCTTGTTGTGAAGAGACATGACAAAGTGTTTTTACCCTTAAGCATAAATGAAAAGACTGATTATGTTACAACACAATGACATGGCTGGGGTTATGTGATATATATATTTATAAATTTATTTATTTAATTTTTAAATAGAAAGTTTCAACATGACCCTCTGTTAGGGCAGAACAATTTGGGGTAAATTTCTAACTGCTTTTTTTCCAATCAGTATTGAGACTGTGATTTTAAATTGTGATTATTTTCTTAGAAATTACGGTCCAAGTCTGTTGTTTTGGCCAGAAAGACCAGAATATCCACATTTTTACTGGCTTAAGGCTGGAGCACTGTACGTACTGTGCCAGACTGCCACTTAGTTCTGGCTGTGATTTCACAACACAAGGATATTTAGGTGCTTCTGATTGGTCCACCTCGTCTACAAACAGTTCACAAGCTCCATGTTAATAAGTTAAATGTCCCCACTTAAAACTATAGGCAATTCTAGCAATTTGAAAATTGCAGTCTTTTCAGTAGCGATATCAGTATAAAAATAATTACTCGTTCAGCCATGCCCTCTGTTGAGTTTGGTTATATGCTGACATTTGGTTGCTTTGAAGGAATTGGCAGTTTTCTTACAAGGTTTAAGAGTCACGTAACATTCCCCTTCATCCACATGAGAACTAAGACTTAAGTTGCTATTGGGGTGGTCAGTTGGCATTATAACAATATTATTGCAATAAATTATGTCACAGTATCCTTTTCTGAGTATATCATGACCAGCTTTTGTTTATTTAACTTCAAGTGAAAACAGCCATTAAGAATGTTATCAGTAAGTTATTCATTTTTCAGGAAATATTTTTTGGAGATGTAATGAGGTGCATTAGGAAGAAGACAGTCAGAGGGGGGACAAAAGGGTAAAACAGCAAGAGTTTCCATAACTGGAGTTGAAGAAATTATTAAAAAACAGAGAGAAAATTAGACTCCTAACAACCACTTTCATCTTTGAGAGAGAGGTGAAAATCAAGCTCCACTTCTGCTTCAGATCTGAAAAAATCTACAGGTGTTTCTGTCCATCCATCCACTGTGAGAAGACAACTCAACACTATGAGTCTGAACGGATGTGTAGCTGTCAGAAAGCTGTTACTGAGAAAAGGAAATGGATGAAAGAAGAGGCCATTGGACTGACAGCCCCAGTCCAGATGTCCACATCATTAAATATGTTTGGGATTACTTGAATCATGAGAAGCAGCAAATTAAACCAGCTTCTAAGGCTAAACTTTGGAGGTGTGGAAAAATGTCCTTGCAGATTTTTTTTGAGAAAGTGAAAGCAAGTCTCCCAAAAAAAAAGGCTGTAATAATGGCAAAGGGTGAACACACTAAAAATACACATTTCATATTATGTTTTGTTTATGTGCAATGTTTTTTCTGACACTGAAACATGATTTAAGTTGTACTTAATGGACGTTTTGACTAAAAGAAGGGGGAAGTCTCTTGACTTCTGCACAGTACTGTATATAAGCTGTACATATATCTTCTTAAAACTGTAATGCTGCAGAAAAGGACATTACAGCATTTTGTTCCCCTCTCAGGAGTTTCCTCCCTGCATCTTTATTGCTGTGAAGCATGTGTGGGTGCACGCATGTGAACGTAGAACTCTTGCTGAGTGTGCAGCTCATTTCCGATGGGACGTGGAGGGTTGCAGGAAGAGGAGTAATGGAAGACATGCAGGGCAGGAAGGGAGACACAGCAGCTCTTCCTTTCTCCTCTGTCCACCAGGGACGTTACTGTCACCAGGAGTGACCAGACAGGAAGACATTAACACCGTTCTGTAGTGGCTGATAAAACTGATGAAGCAAGTGACTGTATAGGAAGGCATGCAAAAAATCCCACAAGGATTCAGAGTTATAGTGTGTTAATGGTAAGTTCTAATGTTAAAGGAACAATACATGGGGTTTTTACTTTAAATGACCATTATATGGTAGCTGCCACTGTTAGGCCATGATGCGAAATGAAAGCAGATGATGTGGCCATCACATTCTAGCAGAGTGAATGTGTAGGTATCATTTATTGATCATTGTCTTTCATTCTCTGTGGACCGGTTTGCTTTATAATCACTTGCTGATGATTCTCCAGTTCCAGAAAGTGTCTGACCTGAGACAACATTTCTGAACAGTATCTTCAAGCAGGAATTTGAAGATAGACTGAACTGTGAAACTGAAAAACACCCTTTTTTTTTTTAGACCCTTTAGGAGAAGTAATGTGTAAAGGTTAAGTGAATGTACTTCATTAGTTCCTTATGAAGACCTCATTGCACCCAAACCATCTGGACTGGAGTCATCCCGGAGAGCAGCACCTCAGTCCCAAAACATGCAAGTTAGTTATGCTAACAATGCAGGTCTAATTTAACACTTCCACAGCTGTGTAATGTGTAAATCCCCAAAATTGCTCTGAAGTCAAATATAAAAAGAATTCTCTATCGTGAATCTATTTCATACTATATATTTATGTCCAAGGCATAATTGGAAAACTACTGTTTATGAAGGGTCCTCTTGATAAGTTTTGCAGTTCTGTCTCATTGTGACTTGTAAATCCCCAATTGTATTGTATAGTTTCTTCTAGAAAGAATGCTTAGTTTACAAAAGATGTACCTGGTAATTTAGCAGCAATTAGCAATTCCACAACTTTGTGACTTGCAAATCACCAATGGGTCTTTTCTCAAAAACATGACAAATACTACGACCCTGGAACTTAAGCAATATGTTTCATTTTTATTTTAATTATTTTTTTTTGGATATATACAAACAACAATGCTTGTTTAAACGATTCAAATATAAAATATATATGAAAATTTCTGTATTTTACAAAATACAGTATTTTGCCATTTTATCTCATTATCGTAACACATTGACAGATTGACAGCTGTTAAGGTTTAATTGTACTTGATAATTTAGCAATTCCCCAGCTTTGTGATCTGTAAGTCCCAAAATGTGTTGGATAGTCTGTTCTAAAAAGATTACTCTTTCGTGAATCCAGTTCATCCTATATTTTCAGGCCAACGAATAATGGAAAAGTAGTATTTCCTTGATTGATTTCGCAATTCCTTTATTGTGTGCCTGTAAATCCCTAAATGTGTTGGATAGGAATTATCCTCTTACTGTGACATGCGACCCAGTGTAGAATCCTTCATCAGAGTTCCATTTGAACTGAAGGAATAGCATGAATGGGAGTGCCGTGCCGTCGCCTCTTGGGGGTCGTGGAATGGAGTGTGAGGTCATGCTGGGGAGATATTACCCCTGGACCTCTGGAGGGAGTGATGGAATGAAAAGGAGGTGCAATTGCACATGTAAGTGCATGGTCTCACTCCAGCAGTCACAGAGATATGAGTGGAATTTATGTCTGTGTGCATATGTGTGTATGTCTGTGGATTCAGATGATTGCAGGGGCTGTGGAATATGCCAACAGGGACTCCTGCATCCTGAGTTGGAAAACAAAAGCTCCAGGGCATTTGTGGTTGTGGACACATGGGTTTTCTCTCAGCTAGATATGCTCAGCAACACCCACTGTTGAGGGCCAACCACAACACAGCACTTGTTATGGGTGCGCTATTTCCAGTGCCAAATGAAAGGAAATTGCTAGTGGAGAAGTTTATGGCTGGGCTTTCATTGTGAAAGCATTACTGTGTTTTTGCACGTGTTTGTATACTCACACTACTGTGTGCATGAATGAGTTTGATTCCAATCTCTCGCTTCTGCATCCACCACCACCCCCCCACCCCCACACTTTAGCAGAGTAGAAAAATGTAGTGGAAGTACTTGTGGAGAAAGTTAATCAAGCAGTTTCTCACTTTTGTAGTTTTCTTTGAGCATCATAAACGTACCATGTTTAAAGGCACACAACAGGCTTACTTTTGTTGCTAAAACAGTCCTAGGTTTTTTATCAGTCTAAGACTTTGGACTGAATCAAGATGTTTACAGGAGTTGGATTACTAAGGATGGTCCATTTACAGTCCCTCAGTTTGTTTTAGTGTTCTAAAACTGTCATTGCACGTGCAGAATGTCACAAAAACTTAGCATAATAAACCACTGAAGTTCTGCCGTCATTCTTTTGGCAGCATTGTGCCCATACACCCAAACTTAGTGTCCAAGCTAGATTTCTTTATGGCCAAAATGTATGTGATTTTTGAAAATCACTGCTGTCACACCCTGTGAGATGGTTCCAAACTCAATGCATTTTATCTTATGTACATTATTGCGCTGAATGTCACTAGATCCTCTGAATTACAAGCCAAAATACGAATTGTGCAAGATTGGTAGCTTGCTATTAGCTGGGTGTAGCGCATTGTTCACATTCAGACTCTTTACAACCTCTAATGTCCAGTGACAAAAAAACTTCAAAAAAGTCACAGCATGGTAGCATTGATTTTTGAAAACCCTGTTCTGTTTTGTCTTTCCATATCCAGCTTAGACCTGGAGTTTCCAATATGGGCATAATGCCAGCTATAGAATGATGCAGTATCTGAGATGTGTACAGTCAGTGCATTGATCTAAGCAATCCTATCCAAACCTTGTTAAGGCTTGGAAATATGACAATATATATCATTATAGTGAGAAATGACATCACAATATGCTTTTTTAAGTATAACGTGAGTACCTACAGAACACTAGCGTAATTAATCCTGTTTAGTTTGACTTAGTGCAGCATGTGAAATGCTAAACATCATTGTACTTAGTTTTTGGCAGTTTTTTTTGACGTAGCACTACTGATTCTCTTTGTCTGTTCCAGCTTATCAAACCTCAGAAAAACTAAATATGATGGCGTGTTTCGTGAACAACGTTTCGTCTTCAAATGTTGTAATATTACATTTTGTCATATTGGCCAGCCCTATCTTGAATAATCTAGTTTAGGGGTGCGCAACTCTGGTCCTGGTCTGGTATCACCACAGTTTGGTGATATACCTGCTCAAACACACCAGATTCAACTCATCTTTAATTGCAGAGGTTAGTAGATGTGTTTGAGTAGGGGGACTCCCAAAGTGTGCTGGATACGAGACCCTTAGGACAGAAGTTGCGCACCCCTGGTCTAGTTTACGTCGGCCTGGAACACATCTCAAACACGCTAAGAGTTAGACCTTAGTTGGACCCTTGACAATTAATTTGTGTTGTTTACCTGACTGCATTGAACTATTCCTATGTGAGCAGTGTTGCGAACTGGATGATGACCTTCTGTCTCAGAGGTTGAGCAGTTTGTAAGTTTGTGATTTCAAAGTCTTGCAGTGGAAAAAGATCCTTTTAGTGCATGTGAGTAGACTGATCTAAGCCCTCTCTCTGTTTCTTTTTTTTGCAGGATGAGCTGGACCTCACAGAGAAGCACAGGGAGGCCATGTTTGCATTGCCTGCAGAGAAGAAATGGCAGATCTACTGCAGTAAGAAAAAGGTGAGAACAGCTGAGTGCTTCTGCTGCTGCTGCTATGTGTCTGTGTGTGTAAAAGAGACTAAATGTGTGTCTTGTTTTACCCCTTCCCCCCTTAAATCTTACATGATTTGTAATTGCCTCTCCAAAAGATATTCAGGAGGATAGAGTAGTGTTTGAGATTATAATAAATCAAAGCAATGGAGTTCATAACTCTGGTCCTTGAACCTCTCTTGTGTCCATTTCCTAATTTGCAGTGAAGTTCTCATTCATCTCAAAATAGCATAGAGTGCTTCATTAGTTCAAAGTGGCTGCTTTTCAAAGAGCGCTCCATGTAAGTAGCACTTTATTTCAGGGGCCATCTGAATCTTCATCTGATGAGATGTTTCATTCGTTGTCACGGAAAAGGTTATGTAGTGTGTCTCATGGTCAGCGCTGCTGTCCATTAAGGCCATTTGCTGTTTCTAAAAAGAGAGCGAGGGAAAGAAATCCTTAAAAGTTTAAAAGGTTCATCTGCCCGCACTAGTGTCTGTCTTAAACAAGATTTTATTCAGTTAGTTGAAGATAAAGGTCCCTATTGTGGAAGAGTCTGTTTCTTGTAGCGTAACTTTTCTTTAATATGGGCTTTTGAGAGTTGGAAAGCTCTATACCTGTAGGGTGAGAACAGGGAACTTTGAGCAGTCTTTGCTACTTTTCACACATAGTTATCACTTGGGCGTTCATGAGTGGTTCCTCTTTTACATTGTGTTCACTGTGCTTTCCAGTCAACATCACGAACCTCAAAACATCAGACATTTTAAGCACATAGTTTGGTACAAAATCTACAATTTTTTACATGCTTTTCCAATTTTTCCCCTACTTCCTACTACCTACTACCTAGTCGTCACTAGTTTTTGACACTGTGCAACACTGTCTATAGAAATGGATAAAAAACAGTGTAAGAATGCAATGCAAAGCAGATTTTTACTCCAAACACACAGTCAGCCAGGTAATTGCACTTGGGCTGTATTTGAGTGCTGCTGCTAAATTGATATAAAAATGTTACAGCATGATTACTTGTGAGTCATAGATATAATTAACCAGTTGCCTCCTACTTTTGATGAAGCGCTTAATTTGAGTGTTTTTTAAATAGCAAAAGGAAGCAAATGACTTGCACACCAAAGCAAAGGACCAAACGGGCCACAAAATTCAAGGTCTCAGAGCTGAGATGAAAAAAATTCTGTTAGCCAAACATGAGGCTGATGTGCAAAGTGCACATGGTAAATTAAAAGAGGGCTGCAGTCGTTTCAGTCAACAGGCTAACTGTGCTACACAAAGGCTTGGTCAAGAACAAATAAATGCAAGGACTGTAGTCTAGTCTCTGTGTGGCCAGCCCTACCAGCCAGTGATGGGTTTAAAACAAATAAACAATTAATCTAGATGGTACTTTGCAATTACTCAGTTAACCAATTCCTGTAACTTTAAAAAAATAGAATCATAATGATCCCACACGGTTCCAATCCCAGTGAAAGTCCATTGACTGTCCAGTGCTTTATTTTTATTTTATTGATTTGCTATTTAAATGACATGAATCAACTGAAGTGTAACATCGAAAGTAAGTGGCATTTTTATTTACATTGCAACAAATAGAAAGCACTGGAAATGTGCTGGTGTGTTTTCATTTGTTCATTTATTTAAGCTCCAGGTTTAAAAAAAGGCTATTATAAAAAAAATAAATCATTTTGATTGATTTGATTGATGATTTGTCCATGCGTAAGAGCTCAGAGCATCAGAGCAGTAGTAGCAGACATCCTGAATTCTTTTTTTTTTTTTTTTGTTCCTTTTACAGTATGTAACAGTGTTTCATACAGTGTTAGAAACCACATAAGCAATTCTGCTTAATTTTACTTAACACTTTATTCAGTTTGAGGTAAGTGCATGATGATTTAGGCATGTGTTGTGCGTAGTGCTAATGTAAGCATATATCCCACCAATTATGTGTTAGCTACATTAGCCTTGTAAACCCAGTGCAAAACTAAATAAGCCGACCTGTGTTGGCTGATCGATTACATTTGTGGTAAGGGGTATATTGTGTGAATTACATTTTTCTCAAAACTATCGCTTTGAAGATGTTTGACTTCTAGGTGTTGTCACCTGTTGTCCAGTGTCAAATGTGTGCACCACAAAGATGCTGAACAGGCAAATCCTCTCCATGCTATCACAAACGTGTTTGAGACAGGCACCCAGTGTGGCTGAGTCATGCGTTCAATCTCTGTAAGGAGACCTAATCAACCCCAGACATCAGACACACTGGGTTCAACACTCAGCTGCAGCAATCCTTCAGTCTGCAGAGCTGGATCAGCATTTGGGGAAAATCCCTCTATGTTCAAGTAGTGATATGAGACCAAAATGGGATTTTGTTTTCTTTTTCAAGGTTGGCAGGAGTTCTATCGTTCGTCTCTCCGTCATGCCTATAAGATAGCAGATGATTTTCATAGCCTGTGCCTTGTCAGCAGAGCAGTAGTGTGTCCATGCTTCGCATGGGCCACTCACAGTGAGCTGTCAGAAGTGGTTGGCATCACATTTCATTTCAGAAACCTTGGAGATTTTGCTCCAGAAAGCCCCAACTCTCCCAGCCCTTCTGGCACACACATGAGAAGAGCAAGCAGGTGGGGCGAACCTGCCTGTGATCTAGAAGGAATGCAGTGGGTGTGAGAGGCAACCGTGTAGGAACAAAAGGTTAAGAGCTTGCTCATTCTTTCTCTGTTCTCAAGTCTGTAGGGGAGACTGATTTGTTCACAAGCAGTCCCATTCCCAGCAGGATGCTGACTCATGTTTTTTATCTGCACTCTGCTGCTGCTGGGCAAGCTTGGATGATAATGTAAATTTAAGGGAACGATTATTGTCTTGGGAATTATCGTGACAAATTATATTATCATGATCCACATTCACTTACTAAGTACTATATGTGATTGTTACAGGGCTTTAACCTAAAGCCAGGGTGCACAACTGTAGTCCTAGAGGGCCAGTGTCCAGCACAATTTGGTAGTTCCCCTCCTTTAACACACTCAGTAAACCTGGAAATTAACAGATGAGTTGAATCAGGTGTATTTGTGCAGGCAAATTACCAAACTGTGCCGGACACTGGCCCTCCAGGGCTGCAATTGTGCACCACTGCCCTATAGCTTGCATTTTCCCTGATGGTTATATAATTACTAGATAATTACCAACTGGGCTAACTTCAGGTTTCTAGGAACTTGTTCATTTTATTCTCTAATAGAGAATAGATCATGTACCATTTTTTTATTTCATTTTTATGTACCCCAGCATTCTTTGCCAAAACATTTATGTTGAATACATGTTGTAATCTTGGCAGCATTCAAAGTTTGTCTGTGCGCAGGTAATTAGTTGGAGATGTTCTATTTGCATAACCTTTAATTAAGTGCAGTATTTTCTGTAGTACACATGTGAACTAACCATAGACTAGAATAATTATACAAAAGGAAAAGTTAAAGGTAAAAGATAACAAAAGAATGGTAATTTGCATAATATAATATATCTAAAAAATCACAATGAGCCTCATTCATCAGCCGTTCTGAAAACCCACTTACGCAGTTTTCATGAAGATTCTGACGTTGACAACTGTTTTCTTATTTGGTAAGAACAGAATCTGCACACATTCAAAAGGACAAAGATGTGAACAATTCTGCAGGTTTTTTTTGTTTTTTTATATATATATATATATATATATATATATATATAATTTTTTATTTATTTTTTTTTGGATTATAACCCAATTATGTCCCCAATTTAGTTGTCGCCAATTCCACCTAACACACCTAACGCTTCCTCCGAGACCTGTGAAACCAGCCACCGCTTCTTTTCGAACTTCCGCTCACGCAACGTCATCGGACAGTTGAACGCGCTCGGAGGAAAGCGCCAACTGCCAGATGCCTGCGCTGACTAGCATCGCGTTGGGTGATGGGGGGAGAAGGAGGGGCCATCCTAACCACCCAGGGAGAGCGAGGCCAATTGTGCTCTCTTGGACTCCCGGCTACGGATGGCTGTAGCATCACCAGGGATCGAACTAGCGATCTCCTGATGTTAAGGCCAACGCTTAGATGGTTGCGCCGCGCGGGAGCCCCAACAATTCTACAGTTTAAGAACACATCATGAATCTGACGTAGACTTTTTCTTATGACCTTTTTCAAGAACAAATTTAAGAAAGATGTTGGTGAATGAGGCCCAATGTTCTGTAAGTTATCGGCCCAAAGCTACTGCTGGGCACAGTTTTTAAGGCTCTGATGGTCTGATGATGTGTTGATCAGCTTTTTATTTAGCCTCTAGAGGCAGAGAGGTAAGCCAACCCAGGCTTAGACCAAAAAACCTGTCTGATTGTCTTGTTCATACTGTGTAAATACTATGCAGGATATGAAGTCAGCTTTCCTCATGTCATAAATCCTGCTTAAAATACTTGGACAATAAGAGGATCCAACCATGACATTTACTTCTTACCCAACCACACATACTGTGTCCCAATTACAGACCTAATTAGTTATTGTCCTGGGACTGTGAGACTAAAAAGGGCACATCGATCACACATGAAATAGGGCACCCGGCTTTCACATAGCTTCTCTCTCGCCTTCTGGTGTTTGCAAAGGGAGTTTTTCACTTTCTGACCTCCTTTCCAGGCTCTTTGCAGATCTTCTTTTTCTGCATGTTGTTCTGCATCTTTCTGACCAGCTTGAGCACACTGCTGGGCGAATCTTGGCAAAGGCGCGGTCGATCCAATTGCTGATTTTCAGCCCAATTAATCTGCCGCCTTGTTTATCGAGCATAATCCCCAAGAGCTTGCTTCATAAGCTGGGAACAGTGAAAGAGTGGAAAGGATGGATGGGTTTAAGGAGTAGAGGAATACACTCCTGGCAATAGTGTAGAAGCAATAATGCCGACGCAGCGGCATGCCTGGCCCAGGCCCAAGAGAGCTTGGACTTGGCATGACTTCCCAACGGCCTCAGACTGGAGGATTGTGCGGTGGAGGAGAGGGCAATAAGGGAAATGCTGGCTGGTCCAAGGCAAACAGGAAGGTCTCCCTTTGCAGGTGCAGCTTTTGTTTCTGAAAGGGGTGGGGGTCCACAGCAGGGCTGCCAAGCTCACAAAACAACAGAGAAAAAGCCTAAAACCTTCTCTTTCCGTCTGTCTTCTCTTTCTGTCGCTCCCGCCTTCCCTTACCCAGTTCATTCAGAAGCAAGAGTGTTTAGAGAGGCTTGGACCCATTCCCCCGATAACCACAGGGCCTGGTGGCGTTTCCGCAGAGGCTAATGACTGGCCAGCCTGTGCCAGCTCTGGTCGTGGAGCAGGCTTGAATGGGCTGAGTGTTTGTACTGGCTGTAGACTTGCAGTCAGCACAGTGCACGAGGGCATGACACCATCCGTCTTTCCACTTTGAGGCTATGCCTCATTTACGAGGCTGTGAACTTTGAAGGTCGTGTTTGTCCACTGCATGCGTCATAAGTTCTGTCTAATTTCAAAAGAATACAGAAGATCCTAGAAATGCGACCAAGAAATGAGATCTTCTAAGGATGCACTGATGTACAGCCCCGATCTCCCATAAATCTTGCGAACTCCTATAAAAATGGAGTTATTAATTGTAGATTGCCACAGTTTGTTATGAAAGATTGTTTTGTTTACCATATTTTGATGACTTTAAATTCTTTTTCTTTAATATATGTTTTATGTCCAAATAACTTGCCATGCTAGCAAAGTATATGTCATTGCTAAGAGTTGGCATTTTGGCCATAACGAAAAATGTAACCATTACTGCTGCTGTAAACATGCTTTCTCGCCTCCTATGCTGGTGCCACGGTTGAAATCTTCTGGTTTAAAGCTGAGGAATGCCTCTTTTTGAAAAACCTTTGAAGCCAGGTAGCTTATATTAAGCTAGGAAGCCAAATATCATCTCTGTGTTTTGTTAAACTGTACATGAGTGGTCCATTAGTGGATTTCTTTATTACTGGGGAAGTGAATTCCCTATAGTTGTATTTATGCAATGCATGCTGGGTACTGTAGTGAGAGAATATTGATGGACATAAACGCAAAATAAGATAATAAAAATACAGAGGCAGCGAGATGCAGGGCTGCACTACAGAATATTGCATAACAACATAATGAATGCCTGTTTTAGACCAAAATGCCCCTAAAGCTAACGCTGTTTGCTCTGGGGGCTTGTTTGAAGGACAAACAGTCTGGTCTGTGGTGTGGGTGGGACTTTTGCTGACAGACAAGTGATGAGAGCTGTCTGAGCGCTGTCAGTGATTTCAGTGATAAAGTTTCTGTGGAAATCAAGGAGTCTGGTATTGAACTAAAAGTGGTTATTACTTGCTTTCACTGTTGAACTATGGATAACCAGCTGTATTGTTAGCATTGCTGTCTGACCTTTCTTTGGATAGGTTAATATTGCCTATTGTTAGCTGACAGTGATAGGTCAGTAGTGATTAGTTTTTCTTAGAGTGTCGTTGTTTAATCATAGTTGGGACACACGGAAAACACTCACTCTGTTCAAACATCACAAACTGTTCAAACATCACAATAAAAGCCTTTTTACGTGATGGAAATGATGACATCACTGCAGCGTCAAATCCTCGATAGACCATATCATTTTGTGCCATCTGCTGTGGAGCAGACAGTAGCTGAGGTTGCACTCTACCTGGCAACGGTTCTATAATCAAGAACACTCCGTGACTCCAGCAGTCCGGGCTTGTCTGTGCAGTTCAGTACCACATTCAAGACTATAAAGGTGATGTTGGTGGATCATAAGCATGACGCTGAGACCCTGAGGCAAAGTTTAGGCTATTTTTGCATAATGACTCAGACTCATGTCTCATGCTCAACAGTTCAACCCAGGACTGCACAGCTGTTTATTACCTTGGACAATTCCATGCACAGTTTGTGACATTTTTATACAGGAGTTCAAGTGTTTTTTTTTTTCTTGTTGCTGTCATAAGAACCTTATAATTTCATTTTTGGAGGTTTCCTTTGATTTCCATGTGAAAATGCCAACTGTCCTTGACATCATGGAAAAAATGGGCCACTAGAAATTTTGAAAAGTTCAAACCTTTCAAGTTTTTTCTTTCAACAGATGTTAAGAATGATTTTCTTATATCTGACATTTGTAGGACTATTCAAGTTTAGAAGATAAAACTTCTGCTTGTCTTAACTTCACTCAGAAATAAAGGTACGAAACTGTCACTGGGGCAGTACCCCTTTTGTCACTGGGGTGGTACCCTCAAGGGTACATTTCAGTACCTTTAGTCAGGTAAAATAACTGTACCATAATCCATTTAAATTATATTTCCCAAGTTGTATTGACTCCACACACCCCTTCTCCTCTCCAGGCTTTTTATTTATTGTTCTGTTTTAAGACATTAGGTTATGAAAAGTTACAAAAACAAACTTTTCATCTGGGAAAAACGTATTTATGGTACATCGTTGGACGTTAAAACCACTGATGTACCTTTGAGAGCACATTTACATTCTACCTTGATGAATAAAATATATACCTGCACAATACCT
The DNA here is from genome assembly GCF_904425465.1 of Colossoma macropomum. NCBI lineage: Eukaryota > Metazoa > Chordata > Actinopteri > Characiformes > Serrasalmidae > Colossoma > Colossoma macropomum. The sequence goes on along the minus strand of NW_023494795.1, from coordinate 19,069,456 downwards.
TTATTTCTAACAGTGTTGTCCTTGTCTGTCTTGACTTCTCCAATAGATAGAAAGTTGTAAAAATATGTTTTGAGCTTAGCTATTCTACAGGTGAGTGTATTTTGTTAGACAGTAAACTAAAGATTATAGAGTTTCTCTTACGCTGTGAAGTCATTGAATGTGAAGGACGTGGGTTATTTTAAGGCTGTTCCCTGGCCCATTCTGCTGACACCTCCTTGTCCCGTACACTCTGTGCAGTGATAATTCAGCCTCCGTGTTCTGCTGCAGTCAGGTGTGCAGGCTGCTCCTGGATCCAGGCCAGGACTGAAGGTATCAGCTGTCCTCCCCCCTGGCTAGGCAGGATTAAGAAAGATCAGTGTGGAGACTGATCTCGTTCTCCTGAGTTGGGTCCATTATGAGGATGATAAGGAGCTGTAATCTGAGTGTTCAGATCCTGCACAAATGAAGTGACTTATGTTGTGGCAGTCTTACCGTTGCGCTTATGAAGGTTAAGATTAAATGTACTAGCATAACTTTACTTGGCTTTTAAAACAGCTGGTTAAAGAAACTTTAGAACTGTGGGAGATACCTGGAAATTTAGCATGTCCATTTCTTAACTCTCAAGCTTAAACAAAAGGGTTCTGTATAGTAAAAAAGAAGGTCCTATAAAAGACTTCTAACAATAGCCTAGCCGTTTTTAGTGCTAAATATAAATACTTTTTTAAAATATACAACAGCTTTCCATCCTGGAGAAGTACAAGCTCACCCTGCAAACCCATTTGTGCAATCTTTATGCTTTGAGTGTTGACAGTTCTATATTCGCTATAAAAATCAAGGTCTAATTTATACAATTCTGTAGAAGAACCACTGTTATCTAAAGAACATTTACATGGGTGATTCTTTAGAGAACCAAATTTGAATTCAGTTTCACTTCCACATGATAGAAAAGTTCTAAGGAGAACCTTTAAAATGTCTGTGAATCCTAAAGGTTCTTCATTCTATAGATCTCTTTTTTAAAAATGGTTCTTTAGAGAACCAAAAGGGATTCTTCTCTGGCTGAAAAGATTTTTTGTGACACTTTTATTTAAGGAGTTGGTTCTATGCAAACCCTTTTTTGGGGAATATGTTGGTATAATATTGTCTGATTTGTTTCTTTTGATGAACATCTATGGTTAGTTTGGATGTTATTTCTCCATGTCTTTGGCTTTTCTATTCTCTTTGTTCACCTCTCAGTTTTGTTTTGATAGAACAGGCAGCCTTTGCTTCTGTGCCATTTTAGTCCGTCTCCAGAGATACAGGCCAAGGGTCAGGCTCTTAAACTGTCAGGACCACATGCACTTGTTTAGCCCAAGTTCCTCAGGCAATGGGCCAAGGAATACAGTGGCTGGACAGCCATAAGTTCATATGAGGAAAGGGTGCGTCTGACCCGCAGCAGTCTGCCAGGCCTGATTGACCAGACAGTGAGGAGAAGGTGACAGCAGTGCTTATTCTCACTTGAGAAACAAGTGAAGTGAAGAAATAAGTGAATATTTGAGATACCGTCCAGCTTGGAGCTTTGTGGATACAGCTATAGCGATTGTTAAAGACACATCTGTAAAGATGATGTGTGGATTTTTGCTGTAGATTTTTTGGTTACTCCTCTTGTGTCTCACTAGTATAATAATAGCTACTTACCTCAAATGTGGTCTAATTCATGCCGCTTTTGAAAACGTGTGGTTGGTGTGTTGAAATTTCTATTTCAGCTGAACCGAAAATATACAGTTGTTTGTCGTTTGTTGCCTTTGTTCAAGGCCTTTAGCCAAACTCTCTTGTCAACAGTGACTGTTGAATTGTTTCTTTTCTGGTTTTATGTGTTTTACCATCAATCTAGGCACATCTAGCCAAATATTTTGATCCCCTTTTTAAATCTGTAAAACCCCAAACCTCACATTTATTACACACATTAAGGGTCTAGTTTTGAAACACAGCTCTCATGGGAATAAGACTTGTGAGAAGCCTAGTAAAGGATGTCCTTGTTTTTGGAGGCCACATTAAGACCTCCCTGATTAAGTTTCAGTGGTGGGTGTGGAGTGGACAGGTTCAGAAGCAACTCAGGGCACTTTGGGCCTTTGGCTGATATCCCAGCATGCATCTTGTTCTCCATAATGTGCCCATCGGCTGGCTGGCAGGCAGTGTCCTACAGAGACCAAGTGAAGAGGGTGTGAAATGACTGAGTTGTCCCTTGCTGTGCCTGCAGGGCCCTCATAACCATGCCAGGCAGGATTCTCCCTCCAGCCTACTCAGAGACTGTGGCCGCATTTAAAAGCTAACTAAGCTGCCTGGCTGAGAGGGAGCTGGAGCCCTGTGCTCTCACAAATGTCTTTTATCTTCTCCTAGAAATAAGCAGTGTTTCTCACGCTCTGCTAGTCCCAGTACAGTTTAATTCTTCTCTCCCTAAGTATGGCATGCGGACTTCATGTTGGCTCTTCTTGCTTTACACTCCGCAGACTTCAAGAAAACAGCAAAGCTGATTTTGGTTGAGCCAAACTAAACACCTTATACAGTCTGTCTTATTGAGCCTGCAACTGTTCTGAGCAGCTCTTATACTACATACCCAAAAGTATCCAGACACCTCTTCTAATTAGTGAATTCAGCTATTTTATTGTGCACACAGTGTTGACACAGGTGTTTAACTGCACACATAGCTTGCATAGCATCCATAGAAGCACTGCCAACAGAACAGCAGGACAATCCCAAACATCCCGAGTCCCATTGGGGATGCTTCCCAGCATCGGGATGGTGGAGCAGTAGAACTGAATTCTCTGGACTGATGGAGCACCATCCAATGCCTTTGGGATGAGTTGAAGTGTAATTTGTGTCCTAACTGTCAGCTTCTCATCCAATATATCTGTCTCTCATTCTCACAACTAGAGCTTTCATCAGGCTTGAAATTTTTGCCCAAACTTGAATACAGCCTGAGAATTTTCAGTACAACATGAAGTGAATTATAGCATCATGTTTTGAGTCCTAAACTGAGCCTGAAAAAGTTCTGTCTGAACCTGGCCTGACCTGAAGCATATAATACATTTTTTTTGAACTGGTCAATCATCACCCAAAGTGCCAAGTAAAATATCATAAATTAGATCACAAATTAAAAAAAAAAACACACACACTGTCTAAGCTGCTTATCCTTCTGGGTCGCGTGGGGTGCTGGAGCCTATCCCAGCGGTCATTGGGCAGAAGGCAGGAAACACTCTGGACAGGTCGCCAGCCCATCGCAGGATGAGCTATCCAAAAGTTTTAATTCTGCTTTAAATAGTTTATTCCTCCTGCAGTGCTTTCTATTATGTCCCAAATGTTTGGAGAGTACCATGCATACTCATGTTGTGTGGTGCTGAAATAGCAGGATATTACCTTTCACATGTTTAATCCTCAAACTGTGCTTTCTTTACATAGAACATTTTAGATATAACATATTGGACAAGTAACAAATTAAACATCCTTTGGCAACACTCAGTTGTGCTCTCAGCTGTGAATCGATTCTCTGTGTTATTTATATAGGCCTCATCGACCTCTGTGTTAATTTCGGTCAGCAACGTAAGTGGGTAACTCTAGCATACCAGGTTAAAATATTTTAAGGTAATGAAAATAGGGAGGAAGAAAAATAGCAGTACGGAGAAAAACTAGAGCAGGGACACATACTTGGTAAAATCTTTTAAAATTAGGAAGTAGGCTGTGAGAACCAGTGTGTGAAATTTGAGTCCGACCTGAGCCCTGACGCATATATTTAAGAAATGACATCCAAACCCAACATGAGCAGTCGGCTCCCTTCAGGTTTGGGCAAAAATGTCAAGCTCTGGTCTCCTGGACAGTAAGGTTCTCTGAACAGAACTGCTTGCGGAACTATAGGCACTTACTGTTCTGCTCTACTTTATCACTGCTCTATTTCTGCTACAAACATTCTCAATGTGATGTATTGAGTCTACTTCCTTGTGTGTGAGAAAGATAATGTATGTGCATTCACATGGGAACATGCTTGTGCCTTGATGCACAATTTTCACTGAAATCTACTCTTTCTCCCCAGATACATCTCACTGATTAATGGTCATTCAAAAGAAAACAGTATGCAATGGTTGAGGTGACATGAGCAAGACTAGACTATTTTTCCACCATCAAGCACAATTGGGAGCGCTTGACCAGACTATTGCCAGACTTTTCATCTGTACTTACGCATCCCAGCTCACCAAACCATCTGTACGAATCTACTGGTTTGAGTCATTTTTCACTGCAGATTCTTACAAGCCCAATTCCCACCGTTCTTTCCAAATCACACTGTGTCATTCCGAATAACCTTTCCAAGCCAATACATTCCTACCCAGCTTATTTGAGTTGTTACTGCCTATTCCTCCATTCCCATAGTTATTGTCCTAGTATGTGCTCTTTTTCTTGACATGCAGACAGCCCCTTTTCCCATAGAGGCACTTATCAATGAGGTGGGGCCAAAATATGTATTGGAATTACCTTAATGTTCTCGTTTTGCTATATGCAGTGAACATATATTCAGCAAGTTCTCAAAGATGTGGCTCATATTACGATGTAAGTCATTTTGTTCATACCAACCTGGACTGTTTCTGCTTCTTTTTTTATAGGAACAAGAAGAGAATAAAGGTGCTACTAGCTGGCCAGAGTACTACATCGATCAGCTCAACTCAATGGCAGCAGTAAGTATGCTTAGTTTGCGTGGCAGCAGAATTGAAACCTATGGCTAGACCTGTGGTTTTCTGACTGCTCTGTATCCTGAGTGAAAAAAGAAATTATTGCAGTCGAATAATGAGATAAAATAATGTAATGTAATGCAAAATAGTGCCATCGATACAGACCTGAAAGGATCCCTGTCCCCAAGCTAATGAGTTCTTTTTAAACTTTGTCTTGCCATTTCAATCTCCTGGTTTTTGCCAAATTAAAATATGTCTCTCTATTCAAAAATACAATAAATCGCCTCAGAGATTGTCTCTGTTTGGTCAGATTAAAAATGGGGATTTGAGGCCACAGAAATGGGGGAAAAAAGCAGTGACTTAGCTGATAAGCATCTTGTTCCTTGCCAGTCATAATGTATTGGTCTCTGAAGCAGAGGCTTTGTTTTGAGTTATAGTTTCACTGTACAGTGTGGCTTGGCAGCTCAAGTGGGTCTTTTGGGAAAGGCCCAAGATGGTAAAGTGATACCATAGTGATATCTAAACCAGGGGAAATAAATCTCCAACAGGCCAGTCTTAGGCCTGGACAGAACCTGCCCTGCTGCACGTGCACATAAACTACAAGTTCTCAGTAGAGACTGTCACATTTTTAAATCAGTTTTTGTTTGTTGATTTAAAGGTTCTCAAAATCAGCCTTTAATCCTGTCTGAGTGTACAGGCAAATCAGTCAGTATGCTGTGGTCCCAGTCCAATAGCACATTCCCTTTTGATCAACAGAGGAAGACACTTCTGGCCTTGGAGAAGGAGGAAGAAGAGGAACGCAACAAGACCATAGAAAGCCTCAAAACTGCGCTGCGGACACAACCTATGAGGTTTGCCCACCTTAGCTTAGAAGACAATGACAGTTTTTATGTTACAGAAATTACGTTCAATCAATTTACATAGTACATCTGACGAGTGAATTATTAGGCTGGTCAGTGGCAGTCAATTAATTGCACTTTACTCTTGAATTCATATCTTTCATCACTTGTGACCTACAATCTCATTCTCCCTCCCTCTATTTTACACTATCATCATGGCAGATAGATCAGTTTGTGTTAGATAGAAGTTCTGGGAAGCTAACAAACCAAGATATGCACAGGACTGTGTACAAGTCAGAGAACATCCTTCATTTATTTAATTTCTAGTCAAAACAGCCATTATGTACAAGTTATTCATTTTTCAGTATGTATAGTTTAGGTATAAGAGAATGTTAGGAAGGTGAAAGTCAAAGGAAAATAAGGGGAAAAAGTTTCCAAAAAATTATTTAAAAATATAGAAAAAAATGAGACTCCTAACAACTGTGCAAGACCTAGTAGGCCACCAAAACAGTTCTCTATTACGTAAACAGCATGTACAGCTTTCATCTTCGAGAGAGAGGAGGAATTCAAGCTCCACTCTTGCGTCAGTTCTGAAAAAATCTTTATTTTTCATGATGCTGAAAACATAATAAACTTGTACTTGGTGGCTTTCTTGACTAGAAATTAAATAAATGAAGGGTAGTCTCTGATTTTGCATAGTACTGTATGAACTTTTGATGAAACACCTATGAATTTAAGGGTTAATTAACTATAGCTTAGAATGATCCCTGTATTAATATGAAAACTGGTATGTTTTTTTAATAAATTCTTCACTCAGTCATAAATAATAAGCATGCTAAGGTTCCTGACCTTTGTTGGCTTAAGCACACAGTTCCATACAGTCAGGCTGCTGGCTGCAGCTGCTTCAAGTTGACTTACATTAACGTTTGCTGATGTAATATGTCATTAAGTTTTCCATCCATTGAGTAGCACATGACTACCTCATTTTCTCATTAAACACACCCTCCCCTTTGGTCTGCTCTTTGGGGGCTGTTTGTCATTAAGCCTGTGACGAAAATGCAGTCCTGCATGCGTTTAATGGCTGGTTACTGCCCTGATCTTTTGACCTTGGGCTTTGAGCAACTCCATTAACCCCTGCCAGGGCTGCATCTAGTTACTCCACCCTGTTTTGTCCATAATAATATTTGTCTGCACTAGGAGTTGGTTGTCTTCTTATTAGTGAATCAGTCTGAAGGTGACGTCTGACTGGAATGTTAGAATCGGTTACAGTAAAATTCAGTAAACTGTGACAGGATATTCTGGAGAAACACTATCCATGTGCTCACTAGGAGTCGGAATAAACTTGACAGCACCTGATGGAGTTCAGAGAAAAGGGCATTCTAGTCTACTAACCGCTGATATAGCTGTCGACCAGAACCCTTGTATCCCCTGTGTCACAGGTTTGTTACTCGGTTCATTGACCTGGATGGTCTGACCTGCATCCTGAACTTCCTGAAGAGCATGGACTACGAGACTACAGAGTCTCAGATCCACACATCCCTCATAGGCTGCATCAAAGCGCTGATGAACAACTCTCAGGGCCGCGCTCATGTGCTCTCCCACCCCGAGAGCATCAACATCATCGCCCAGAGTCTGGCCACAGAGAACATCAAGACCAAAGTGGCTGTGTTGGAGATCATGGGAGCTGTGTGCTTGGTTCCGGGAGGCCACAAGAAAGTTCTAGAGGCTATGCTGCATTACCAGAAATTCGCTTGTGAACGAACACGATTTCAGGTGGGCCACAGAAAGTTTAAAACATCTGACATTTGATATTTGCTGCTTCTTAATCCGTCTGTACTTGTGAGTATTGTAACTGTCATGACTCCATGCTTACTTAACTGTGATACATCTTTGTGTAGATGCTTCTGAATGATCTGGATCGAAGTACGGGTCGGTACAGGGACGAGGTCAGCTTGAAGACGGCCATTATGTCCTTCATTAATGCTGTTCTGAGCCAGGGGGCTGGAGAGGTAAGCTCTCTAAAGCACTGCTGGTTTGTCTTTTGTTTTGGAAGAGATATTCAGATAAGTCCCTGAATGCCTGTCATTCTCCAGCAGATGTCACATACATTATACTTTTTGCTTATGTTCTGTATGTTTCTTCACCCACAGACCAGTCTCGAGTTCAGGGTACATTTGAGATACGAGTTCCTCATGTTGGGGATTCAGCCCATCATTGATAAACTCAGGTCACATGAAAACTCTACGTTAGACCGGTAAGTCTCATAAGTAATCTTCAAGTTTAAATCACTCATCATTATTGTTTTGGTTTATGCTAATAATGTACAGCGCTTCTGCTTTGTGGCCACACTCTCATGTGCTGTATCTTGTTTATTTAGGCACTTGGATTACTTTGAAATGCTAAGAAATGATGATGAGCTCACTGTATCAAGACGCTTTGAAAGTGTAAGTGGACATGGTGATCTGATGTACTTATTTTTGAAGTTTATTAGTTTATTTAATATTACTTTTGTCCCCTTTTCAGGTGCATGTAGACACTAAAAGTGCTTCGCAGGTGTTTGACCTCATACGTAAGAAGATGACCCACACAGATGCATACCCGCACTTTATGTCCATACTGCACCACTGCCTGCTTATGCCTCGTGAGTCTTTCTTTCTTGCTTTCAGTCAGGTTGCTAAGCTTTTTAAAGTTAATAAAGTAATATTCAGTTTGAAGTGAAATCATAACACTGATAAAAACATAAAATCAAGATAAAATATGTTCTCTGTTGCAGATAAGAGGAGTGGGAACACAGTGCAGTACTGGTTACTTCTTGACCGCATCGTCCAACAGATGGTCCTCCAGAATGACAAGGGTCATGACCCTGACGTCACCCCTTTGGAAAACTTCAATGTCAAGAATGTGGTTAGAATGTGAGTTTCAGAGATGCATTTTCTTGTCTTGGCATTATTGACTACAATTTGTATTATATTTTTACTATCCTTTTGTGTACCTACAATGTATCAAGTATTTCATTATCTCTAGTCGGGTTTCCCACCTGTAACCTGTGCTTGGGTGGTCCCCTAAGTATACTCACAGTCACCCAAGTATATTTTGTCCCATTTTAACAATTTACAAAATGTTTTATGTTGTATACATTATATATATATATCATATATATATATATATATATATATATCTTTTATATACTTCTATATATTTTTAAATAAATACATTTTATTTTAAGTAAAAAGAATACACAGATGAGTTTGGATTCCTGCATATAATAGAATACCATGACCTGCCCCCCCCAAGCCCCCAGCAATGCTCCCCCCTTAGTTTATTTCAGGCCATTGGGAAACACTGTTTAGTATTGCATTAGTTCATTGAAGAACATTTTAACTTCACTACAGTGCTGATGGGAATCACAATATTGCATTTATTCAAAAATGATGTATAATGAAAATTAATCTGGTCATCTAAGCCTTATTTTTTTTACCATTTTCAACTTTTTCCAGGCTTGTCAATGAAAACGAGGTCAAGCAGTGGAAGGAGCAGGCAGAGAAGATGCGTAAAGGTCCGTAGCTTGATAACAGTAAACTAGTTTTCCTTGTGTCTCTGCAAAAGAGCTTCTCTTTCCAAAGAGACAGAATACAGAAAACAGCTTTCCATGTTCAGACTTTGCTATGATGTGCGTTATAGAGAGAAATCCACTTATTTTATTATTGAACTCTTGACCATGACAGACCACCATGAGCTTCAGCAGAAGATGGAGAAGAAGGAGCGCGAGTGTGACGCCAAGACCCAGGAGAAAGAGGAAATGATGCAAACACTCAACAAGATGAAGGAGAAGCTTGAGAAGGAGACGGCAGAACATAGACTGGTCAAGCAACAAGTGTCGGAACTTGGTGCTCGCCTACATGAACTCAGCACGGTACACAGATGCTTCTTAAATGCTAGTCTACTGTTTATTTTGTGTCTAATTTATCTCATTTTTTAGAATAACCACACTGAACTAATTGTTGGAGATATGTAGAATATGTATGTAGACATGTAGGATATCTAGATATGTAGATCTGTTGAACAAATATGTAGAACAGTGCATGTAATCAAACTCCATAAAGCAGTCACAGTTATAAACTAATATTCAAATAAATGTGTCGCCAGATAACAGTTAACAACTTGAACATTTGTTGATGTAGCTGATGTAGCTATAGACCATTAAAATAGAGTGTGACCCATAATTCAAATGTATGTCCCTTCTTTGTGCTAATTAGGATTCAATTTCTCACGTTTACAGAGACAGGTAGCCAGTGTGCCTGGTGGTCCCCCCCTCATACCCGGACCTCCAGGTGGTCCTCTCTCTCCTCCACCTCCTCCCCCTCCTCCTGGGGGCATGATGCCTCCTCCTCCACCTCCTCCACCCTGTGGTGCTATGATGCCCCCACCTCCACCCCCTCCACCTGGCGGCCCTCCACCGCCCCTTGGTCGTCCACCTCTAGGTGGGCCTCCTCCTCCTCCTGGAGCCCCCGTAGGCCCAGCCCTCAAGAAGAAGAATATTCCTCAGCCTTCCAATCCACTCAAGTCCTTCAACTGGGCCAAGCTATCTGAGGTGAGTCTACATGAGGTTAAGGCAGCAGCCTGGGTCATCCTGATGCTCAACTACAGCATGAAATGCCAGTCTCTTTAAATGGACAGTTGTTCTGTTTACTGTAAAACTAGGGCTAGAAAGTATGTTGAATATTGACTTCATCCAACACACTGACTTTGGTTATAAAAGCTCTTGTTTAGTCATGATATGATCTGGTTTTGGTTGCTTTAGCAGCGGTGTGGGCGCTGTCGTAACCAGTTTTTCCTTTCCACAGAACAAGCTGGAAGGCACAGTGTGGGCTGAGGTGGATGACAGCAAAGTTTTCAAGATCTTAGACCTGACAGACATTGAGAAAACCTTCTCAGCATACCAGAGACAGCAGGTCACTAAAAAGAGAAATATCTCTTTCTTACCCCTTCTATCACTCTCATTCAAGACAAAATGACAAAGCATTTGCAGTCAGTCATGCATGAGGTTTATATGATTTTAATGCTTGAGCTGTATTTTCCTACGATGGCCCCTCAACCGAGAATTACAGAGCATGGTGTTTTAATTGCCATGATACGTTTATAATGGATAATAGCTGTGATGTCATAAGACAAAACAGATGGGTTCTTAATGAAAAACATACGCTGGCAGCCCATTTATATTGTGCTTACGTAAATTAATTGCAGTGTAATTGTCATGCAAAAGCTGTATATACATAGCAAGGAGACCAAGAACCTTTCTGATTTGTTATGGCCATTTCATTTGACCTTTTTTGATGCATTGTTGTATTCACCATGCTAATAAGCTATATTGTGCATTAGTTACTTTAACTGCCTAATAATTTATTCAGGAACTCACACTAGCATGCTTACTGATGAGTTACATTTGTACTAAGTTGCTCCGTCTCTCTAGGGCCATTTGGATAATTGTTTTAGAATTATAATACCATTACATTCATCATAGTTTATATTTTTTACTGTAATGGATGAGGAAGTAATTACATTTTAGTGCTGATATTATGAATTGGTACTTCAGGCTATTAAGTTTCAACAGATGGTCAAATAATTCCATCCACTGGAACTGGGAGTAAGCACTTTAGGTGCTAGTGAGGCATAGCCAAGATGATAAATATTTAACAGTAGTTATTCCTCAACACGCATGCACCTGCCAGTGCTTACAGTGACAAACTCCACCATGCATCTCTGCTTTCATGCACCCTCATTCTCACCATGCATTACCAGTCATCTCATCTTGAGCACTAGCCTGTTGTTTTGGCTGAATTCACCAAACAGCGCTCTCTCTCTAACGTGTGCTGCATCTTCCTTGCTTCTTGCCTGCATTTTAGGACTTCTTTATGGTCAATAACAGCAAACAGGTAAGAGTTACTGCAGAGAACTAAACTTATTTTGTTTGTCTGCTGCATTTTTCAAAGTGTTACTTGCTCAGTACTTGTTATCTAGCTAATACCACCGATTAATGTCCATTTCCCATCATTTAATATTCAGTAATATGCTCATTGTTCACAAAGTGTTTGAACAGTTTTGAAAACACTGTAAGCAACAAAATGCACAGGTGAATAATATTTCTGTCTTCTTAACCTCTTTAACCCCAGAAAGAGGCAGAGGACGACACTCTGAGCTCGAAAAAAGTCAAAGAGTTGTCCGTCATCGACGGCCGTCGGGCCCAGAACTGCAACATCCTGCTCTCACGGTGAGTGATGCTTTTAACCTTGGCTGTGAGTTTCACTGTCTGGCCTCCAGACGTGAAGTCATTTCCTGCACGTACGGCTCTGAACTCTGATGCTTGATTTGATAGTGTCCTCTTCAATGTTTCCAATGAAACACTTGCGTTGTTATTTCCTGTCAAAGAAATGCTCTGAATCGCCAGTTCCTTAATTAGTGTGAGGTGGTTTCCTTGAATTCTTTGTAGCGCAGTGTACCATGGGTCCTGCAAATTAACCAGAGCATTACCTCATCGTCAAGAAATCCCTAATTTATATTTTTCTCATCTCGTTCAAGCAGAGAAATCATTTTTCAGACTTGACAACATGTTGGTTTCTGCCAAGACTGATATTTGAGCAGTTGATGAGGGATAATGTTGGCTCGTTCTTTTCTCTCCCAGAGCGTCGCTTTTCTTGGTCCTCTTTGACCATTAGAAATACAAAGACGTCTCGCTTAATTGCAAACCGGAATATTGAATGTTTCATACAATTGCAAGTAAATTGTGTTTTAAAGTTTTTCTCTGAACATTTCACAGTTCATTAATAAGAGCACGCAGATTTCAATGCATGTTATTGAATTGATTGGTGTAGAAGAGTTTTTTCAGTCAACACTTTGCATTGTTGTTAACACAAATGGAAAGGTTTCACTTTTGTAGCAAATGTCTTTCTAAATACATATGTACCGTTATGACTTACAGTGTGATTACAGTCCGTCCAATAAGACTTGAAGCTTCATTCCTTGATTTCTCATTGAAATAGATGGGATATTTGGGTATTTAATTCATTCTCCTACTGCAGGTAGGTCTGTGCAAGGGTGTTGGCCTTTCTGCTTCTTTTGCTAGTATTTCAGATCAGGTTTATATTATTCAGTTTCAGTTTCCCTCCACACGTTTATGGGTTTACACAGGTGCAATTGGACTATGAAAATGAGCTGAAATCAAATGCCTGTTTCATCCATGTAAAGTTTAATACTTTTAGAGTTCTCTCACAGGGCATTTTACTTCTTGGCAAGCAATTGGGCTTCCACTAAAGGATCAAGGTGCTTGTGCTTATGCAAGTGTCTCTGTAAGAGTACTTGTCTGGGATTGCTGCCCACATTTACACTAAATTATGAATATCAGCGTAACTTGGAATAGCACTCTCAAAGATTTAATATGTTGCAGCCTTTCCAGCCTTCCACTGCCTTATTCCCTCTTCAGGCCAGGACTTCTGTTTGTCACTAAGAAGTTGATTGTGGTGTGAGAAACTAAACCCATGAAACTGTAACAGTTGGTCACGGCTGGTGAGCCAGGCCAGCCTCAGATTTATGAAGGCTCACTAATTGAATGTGGTTTGGCCTCATCTGCAAGCAAGAGATTTATTCTCAAGAGCGTCTTTAAATCTTTCTGACTCAAACAACATGAAACCAACCAAAATGGCACTTAGCATTTCTACTGATCCCTTTTTTTGAGGGGAGGGTGATTAATTTTTTTTCTCTGGGTGGAGAACTGGATTCCACAGCAAGGATGGATTTTAGACACATGGGAAGGACCGGCCATGGTTGGGCAGCAATTAGTCAACTGGCTGAAGTGGTTGAAAGGAGATTGGGGTGTATTAGTTTGTCTTTATGAGTAGTTTTTAAAATAAACATACCACATATTACCAAAGGGGTAGCTAATGAAGAGGGAGGTGTGTAGTATGGCAGTGGTTTCTTTATAAGCAATGAGGATTTATTAAATATGGAGTTGTATGAGAAATCTCCATGCATGGGTATGGCCCTCGCTGTTGACTTTCAGGGAACAGCTTCCGGCCTGAGCCACGAATAATGGGTTTTATACCCAAAGGAATGTTTTGTTACACATTCAGTGTCTCAATTTCTGTATGTAGCATTCAAGGCAGATGGGGCAATATGACGGTATGTGGTATATTGTTGTCCTGATGAATTCCATCATGATAAGCTTTTCGGAGCTTATTGTGGTTATTGTTAGTGTTGCCACAACACTGAAAAATTGCATGTTTCATTAATATAAAGGTTTAGAAGAGGCTCCTGGGTAACAAAACTGTCTATGGCTTCATTTTATTGTCAAGTAGACATGACCCCGTTCAATAGAAAATGCTAGAGTCTTTAAGAAGTTTGAACATGATAGTCTACTTTTAGATGCTCATGTAAAGCGAAGTGCTTCAGTTTAAAGTAGCAAATTTTAAAGGACGCATTATCCACTTTGTCCACTTATGACGTTTGTGTGGGTTTGTATACCAAAAGTGGTCATATTAATTTTTACATGACCGTTTTCTAACCTTTCTTTATCCCTTAGTATAAAACTGGTAGTTGTTGTTGTGCGTTTAAGACTGATTTATGTATATAACCTTTGTTCTGATTGGCCCCCTTATTGTGCCTGCACTGAAAAACTTTGTATAACTTTGTTGTGAATGGGTGGGAATAAATGGCTGTAGACTGTATAGAGAGATGCATGACCTCACAAAAACAATGAAATTAAAATAGGCTTTTTTTCCCCCACATATGTAGTGGGGAGTTAATGGTATATTTTGAAACCTTAGCAATGTTTAAACATTACATCTGTTTATTAAAAATAAAGAGGTAAATTTGTTTTTCCATGATGTGGGCCCTTTAAAGCCTAGTAGATTTTAATAAAGAAATAGCAGATCGGTATCAGCTGATACTTAAGGTTTCAATATTGGTATCAGGAGCAAAAAAGCGGCATTGTGCCGTCTCTTGTCAGCAGATTGCGAGTGAGAATCCTAGGTTATTAAGCAAGAAATTTAAATAATATTCATATAATTATGGCACCGCTGATGCAGTTCCAACTTATCAAGCCTTAGAAAAATGACATCTTGATATGTATTGTTTATAGTGAAAGTGCCTCTCCTAAAATCCGAATCTGCGTTCAGTTGTGTGTTAGTGGATGTGTTTCTTTAAGTAAATGATCTAGTGGCTTCTGCAAGCTCTGTGAATCATGGTGTGTGGTCTGCTGTTCTTTGCTCTCCACTAACAGCCTGTAATGAGTCTCTAAAACCATAGAGTGGGGTGCAGTCCACTGTATGACCACAGCAGAGATCACGTATTCTGACAGACGCAGAGGATTGATTTGGCGCTGCATGTACAAAAATACGAGTAATGCAAATTGCGCTTAGTGGTTAAAAGATTTCACTTTTTTTTTTAATCACACGAATATCTTGCCTCATCTAAACACACAGAAACACATCCGAAACTGTGATTGGTCAAGAAGCTCACAGCCAGTGTTTCACCTATCATTAGCAGGTACAGTATAGCAAGTACACATGTACAGAGTAGTCACTGTATTTAAAAAAATAAATAAATAAAATAAAATGCAGTGATACTGTTCTGGCCCCACCCATTTGGTGTCCCAACATTTGCATAACAACAATGGTAGCTTTGAAGAGATTACCTCCCGTCCTAAAAAGATCTAGGGGAAACACTGTCACAGCACACAGTAAAAACATCGTGATTGGTTTGAGGGCTCATTTTCATATTGCAGCTTTTTGCCATTTCAGTACTGCAAAAGTCAGCATCACAGTGACCATTAACAACTGATATACTGTACAGCCAGTATATCAGCATTGCCCATTTAAAAGACTTACTAAAGTGAATGTATCATTCTGGCACCACAGGAAGAGGAACTGTGCTGTTATTGGAAGCGCTGAGTTATTAGGAAAGTGTGTGTAAGCCCGTAGATTGCTGATTAGGTCTCCATTACTGGGTGTTAATGTATCAATCAAAGTGTGAAGGAAATGAGCATGAAGTAGCCTATATTGATAACACTGTTTTATGCCATGAGGATTTGTCTATGCAGCCAGTTCACTATTATGACAAGATTTTATGAAAACTTTGCTTTAGAAGCTTAAAGTGCCTCTGTTTCCTCTACTTTCCTCTTATCATCAAATATAGGCTAGACGCATTTAGATTAGTTAATACTCCAGCATAGCAGTAGTCAATATCTTATGCATGGAACGGAGCCAAGATCAGCATGATGTCACTGGAAAAGCCCCAGTACTTTGCTGTTTCGTAAATGAAATTCAAAGTCAGGCGTAAGTAAGTGCTCTCAAGGTTTGAAGCACTGTCTGGCATCAGCGTGTAGTGTAGTGTAGTGAAAGAGCTCTGGCCGTGTTTCACGTCCTGTCTGTGATTCCCAGCCTTCCTCTCGCTCTCTGTGTCTGGCAGAGGAACTGAGGGAGCTCTCCACTGCAGATCTCAGGCCTGTTAAACACCTGTTCTGCTTGGCGCTCTCCCACGCCTGGCTAACCCTCTAACAGGAGCACTCCTCACACTGACTACGAGCAGCGTGTAGTCTAGGAAGCCTGGCCATGCTAACACTGTTGTGATGGTTTGATTTCCTCAGTAAGGGAGCTGTGAAAGCTTTTACTTACATAGGTCATCACACCTTCCTTTAGAAACACTAATCATTTAACTTGAATAAGAAATAAAAGGCACTTGAGCGACAAGCAAGGTTAATGTGACTAACAAACAATGAAAGCTTACACCCCAATTATTAGTAGACTGCATGACTGCATAACTGCATGGCTGCTGCTACTGCTTTTAGCTATGCAACATTTTCATAGATAACAGTATGTGATGCAGAGTCAGAAACCACTTAAGCAAGTCTGTTTGCTGTTACTTAAGAACTAGAGGCTAATGTGGCACGCAAATAACCAGTAAGAGTCCTTGGGCAAGATTCCTAACGCTACATTTGCTTACTTTTGTAGCTGAATTTTTTTGTAAGTCATGCTAGATAAAAGCATCTGCCAATTGAATAAATGTAAATGTATACCCATAGCAATAGACTTGCTTATGTGGTTCTTCACACCGTATGGCATACTGTTGCACATAAAGATGGACAAAAATATGAGGGTCATTCTACAGAAACGTCCACATTTCTATCTATCCATAGGTGTCACTGGTGTTACTGATCCTCATTGATGTTACACATAAGAAAGGTAACACCAGAGGCAGTAACATCCGTGACATTTGTAATGAAAAATGCATTTTACAAAATGGCGGCTACAGAGCATCAAACCACATGTTGTCAGTCATGGAATATCCACTAAAATATGTAGTTTAATCCATTTGTATTCTATTTTTTCACAATTACCTAAGAATAAAGTAGGTCACTTCTGTGGAAGAAGTGGAATTCTAGATAATTGATTTAAAAATGAATATTGCTAAATTGATGGCTCAAGAAGGTGTAATTGTTAAAATAACGTATTGTTTTATTTTAAAATGTAAATAAATTGTAACCCTAACATGTTTGTCAAGTGTAATATATCTGTAAATGCTAGGGACACAAAAATGGACCTTTCTGTAGAATGACCCATGAACAGATTCCAAGTGTTCTCCATTTTTACAGATGGCAGCATGTCATGCAGTGTCACAAACTAAGCAAGCAAACTTAAAACACCAAACAAGACTTGGTTTGACTACATTCGAGATAAGGACGAAATTGTGTAAATTTTCCGACTGTCGCTTCAGCCATTTGCCATTTGTACAGTGCATTTACTGCGTGGGTTTAAGAAGCTCCATCCAACTGTTGAGGTTGACTGAGATATCTAGGTAAGATCGAATGCAGGACAAAAAATATTAAACCAAAATTATGTGCAATCATACTTCATTTATAAGAGAAACTTAACTGTGGGCAACTTGCTGTGTTTGATTGAGCTGTAAATCAAAGTTGCGGTTGGAACAAATGGAAAAAAGAGCCACAAGTGTGACACACCTGATGAAAAACATGCACCAGCTCATTGTTGCTCTATGCCAGTGGGCCAAGTGTTGGTTTTGGACCACAAAAGAGCAGGATTTCCTGTAGGTTTGAGTGGTCTAGTGTTAGCTTGGTAGCATTTGTAAAATGCCTAAATACATGGCCATTTCCTTGGGTTTAATTTCTGCCAGCTATCTGTGATTTATTCTTGTTTGTCTGGTTTCTGTTTCCTGTTGTTGTATCCAGGTTGAAACTCTCCAATGAGGAAATGAAGAGGGCTATCCTGACTATGGATGAACAGGAAGATCTGCCTAAGGATATGCTGGAGCAGGTTAGTAGCCTGAAGGGGAAAATATATATATATATATATATATATATATATATATATATATATATAATATAAAAAATCATTCAAATCAGGCTTTTACACCATTCTGGGACCTTCTAGGAAGTATTGATTCAGACTACTTTAGTAATACAAAAGACACAGAGCGTTACATATGTTTGTAATTTACTGTGGAAATCAACTCCTAGGGCTGACAAATCTCAGAATAAAGACGTTTCTTTTTCTAGTGGCTTGCACATTTGGGAAACAGTAAATAATACTGGGAGGGTGTAGTGTCTGTGGTGGTTTTTGCTCATTGTGGAGGCCTCCTGTTCTGCAGATGCTGAAGTTTATCCCGGAGAAGAGTGACGTTGATCTGCTGGAAGAGCACAAACATGAACTGGACCGCATGGCCAAGGCAGACCGCTTCCTCTACGAGATGAGCAGGTAAGGATTCAAACACAAGCTCATATCAAGCACTGCTGTTCGACTCCTGTCTTGCAAAGTCAACACATAAGATACTGCTGTCCATTCCTGCTTCAACCCATGACTGATGATTAACTGAAGAGCTGATTTATAAGAGGAAACATTATACAGCACTCTGGCCTCTTGCTTTGGATTGTAGTTAGGGATGCTGATATATGGAGTAATTTTAAATCAAACCATGTGACCCAAACATCAATGATGAAGAATTAACCCCTTACATTGCAAGGGCTTTAGTTTCAGAGTAATTACGGAAAAAAATATAGTAGTATTATCTTAAGATTAAGAAATGAAGTAATGAATAATAATTCTCCCATTTAAAGGGTTCAGATTATTATGATAATACATACAGTACATTCTGTCTGTATTATCGTGTTAGAGTAGAGGTTCTGTTGCTTTTCACATTAATTTCTTCATACCAGACGACTTCGGTCTAGGTTATGTTCCTTTATTTACGGAGCCCCACTGGTGACATCCTGTCTAAATAAAAATAATACGTGACCACGACTTAGTGAGGCGTGGGAAGAAGATCCTAATGCGTGGCCACGACTTAGTAAGGCATGCCACGACTTAATTATCTCATTCCCACGCCTTACTAAGTTGTGGCCACGCATTAGGATAACGTTCCCACGCGTTAATGAGGGGTGGCCACGCATTATTTTTATTTATATGGGATGTCACCAGCAGGGCTCCGTATTTATTAGAGGTATTGGGTTGTAACCTCAACCTAAATGACTAATCACTTCTCTCAAACTGGTATGGGGTTGGTATCTCATTACTTATTACTAATATACTATGTTTCTCTCTAAAAGCAAAACAAATCTTTAGAACTGGAAAGTAGTCAACACAATTATGTTTCAAATTATGGATTGATGATGATATTTGAAAATTAAAAAATATCTGCACTAAATCTTTAGGAATTTAATATAAAGCTTGCAGAGCTTTTCCTGAAGGATAATTGAGTCTGTCCTGGGTAGGTGAGTTTGGGTCTTACTCTCTTCAGCAGACAGTTTCAGAGTTCAAAGGCTTCAACAGATTACTCGTGTAGTTTACAGAGGTGGAAATTAGTTGCCCACAACTCTTTGCAGCGGTCATATTCACAATCAAAGCTGTGCAGTCAGCTGTTGCAGGTAGCGTATGCATGCCCAAATTAAATATATAAGAGCAGGTACAGACAAAATGTATGTTTTTAAATGCATTGCACTGTAATTAACATTGTTTTCAGATGAGTAATGCAAGTAACAACATTCTTGAGTTAACTGTTCTGTTAACTGTTCTTTACTTCTCAAGAAGTAAATGTAATGTGTTACTTTGGAAAAGTTAGAATTCTGTGTAATGTGTTGCTCCAAACACCGTTTATTAGTATTAAACTAACCCTTTTGTCTGTTCAGTACACTTCTAAGATATAGGCTACTTTATACACGCATGAAAAATGTATGCACAGATTTCAGTTATGAATTGTTCCAGTCTTGGTTCCACAGCAGACGTGCTTACACTGATAGTTCTAAGAGAATGGGCTGCTCCCTGAAAGTGGGATTTCTCACCATCTGTGAAATCCACCTTCTGACTCTTCTCTGATTCAGACACTGCTCAATTTATTTTATCTTGGCACGGAATTAGTGTCATGCTGTTCAGCCCACACTAGCACATAGTGTGAGCTGCTACGAGAAGGAGTATCTCATCCATGCAGGCCACCCACGACTTTACACTGACTTTTATTAAGCCAGTCTAACTCTGCCTCACACGTGCAGCTCTCGTCTGTGAATTCTATTTCCTGCTTCATGACACATTGATCTGCTCTTGCTGAGGAGACCGTTTTGCATCAATATTTGCTGTAACTAAATAAGCGTGGTCTCTCTGCGTCTGTTACAGCCTCTTGCATTCTGTCAGAGGGAACTAGAGCCAAACAAAGCCAGGCAGGTGTCTTGGAAAATGACTTTTTTTTTTTTAAAATAAAGAAGGCCCTATTAAAATGAACTTTATTTGCTTTCTTTACTGTCTGGCTTGCGTGAGGTGAATAGGAGAGATCTCCGAATGAAAACCTCTGTTTCTCTGCTTTAAGGGATATTCCAGTGTTTTTCAACCTAATCTCTATTTTCCAAATCTGTATTGAATGGTTGATTTACCATGGACAGTAATTTTGATGCTTAGAAAAACAGAAAACCTGTAGACTTCGAACCCTGCTGCAGTAGAAGCCAGAAGCTACTCAGTTACATGAATAAATGCTTGAAATACATGACTATATAATGCAAATTCAAAACTACAGCTGTTAGCATCTAAAGCCTGTTCTACATATGCTGCCTCTTGGTGTCGTGAGCGGCACAGAACATCTTGTTTTTCGATGCGGTGCTCATGTTAACAGATTCAAGTATTTATGCAGCCTTTGTGAGGAGTGTGGCAGAGATGTGGTGCTGAATCTAGAATCTAGTTTTTCCATATGCAACATGCAGCAAATTAAAGGGAAATTAGGTACGACAACCAATGAAACAAGCCAAAAAACAAAATAAACACATCAAATCATAAGTTCTGTAATTCATGGTTGTTATCAGGTGAAATACTAGTTAAATATTTGTGCTACCTGAACATTTTTCAGCCCATCTGCCAGGCTTGAAAGTGTAATTACAAATCAGAAATTGCCAACAATTGCAGTGGACTTTTTTTTTACTAATTATCTTTTTATCAAGCCCAGTAAAGTAACTGCTTTGAATATTTATTGATTTTTGGAAAAAGGAAGTCTGTAGAACTTGATAAAAGTGAGGTATAATCCTGCTGTATAGTTTCTCAGCAAGATCTTATGTTTGAAAGGCCATTGTCACATTATTCATGTCATGAAGAGGTAGCCTGTGTGAAACAGGCCCAACAACACAGCTCTCAGAATGTGATACTCATAATAGAATGACTTACCAAAACTATTCTCATGAAGTTTAATTCAGCTGTGAAAAATACTGTGAAAAGCAGTGCCAGTTACAGTTGTTTTGGTTTCTAGTGCGTGATCAGGAATCTGAAAACTCCTCTCATACTGCCACATCGGTAACAGCTTACCACAATGCATTCCATCTTGAAAATTAGTCTCCCAAATACCGTTCACTGAATAATTTCTGAAAATGTTCTACAAAAATGTGCTTTGCATAAATGCGTTTTCACAGAATTCAGCAGTTTTCCATTCGCTTCTATTATATTATGTTTTGAGTAAACATTTTTTCCTGTTCTTTTCTAAGTGAAATTATTGTCCACTGTTATCAGTTGTGTGCTACTGATGTGGCAGATAGAGCCTAAAACACAGGAGCACTCCTTTAAAATCCCACAGTGCAGTGCTGGTTTATGCTTGCTGAGGCAAAGGCAATGCTCTTGCTCCCAACACAGGAGTACTGAATGCCACACTGGAGTGTTACGTTCACCTCTCTGGGTTGTGGTGTTTACTTTCCTTTCCTTTAATAATCAGTCTTGTCCTCTCATCATTCAAAGCACAAGGCATTTCTTTTCTACTGTGGCCCTCACCCTTTACGCGCAGCAGGCCAGTACCATTTTATGGCCCATTTGAAATCAAATTATATGTGAAGGGGAAAGCTGATCACTTTGCATGGACGTACTTTTAAAGCGTATTCTCTCTCTCGGACTCCTTCTCCTCTCTCTTCAATCACTGACAGAATAAACCATTACCAGCAGAGGTTACAGTCTCTGTACTTCAAGAAGAAGTTTGCAGAGAGGATCGCAGAGATAAAGCCCAAAGTTGAAGGTGTGTTTGTGTTTCTCTGTGTTCTCTTGCTGTCTGTCACACCTCAAATAGACATCTGCATACTTGTTGAATCATCTATTTGGTTAATTTGTTCATAACATGGTTTATGATGAACTGTATAAATACCATTATTTGAATTTTAAATATGAAGTTAGTGATGTAAATGTGAAAATGATAATAGTTTACATAGAAATGTTGTAATTTGTGTGGTTCTCAGTGTGTTGAATTTGGCATGTGGTTTGTTCTCCAGCATTAACCAAGGCCTCTAAAGAGGTGCTGCAGAGCCGGAATCTGAAGCAGCTCCTGGAGGTGGTGCTGGCATTCGGCAACTACATGAATAAGGGCCAAAGAGGGAATGCTTTTGGCTTTAAAGTGTCTTCACTCAACAAGATTGCTGACACCAAATCCAGCATTGACAAGTAAGAAACCTTTATAAATAGGTTTTTGGTTTAGTCTAGCTGTAAATTTTGGGGAATTTTTATGACTGATAACGTAGCCACTGATGCGTAAGCTAATTGAGCCCTTGCGATGAGAAACAGAATATATAAGATTTTTTGTAAAAATCAAATAAGCGTGGCGTTGTTTGATGCCATGTGTTTAAAATAAAGGGGTCACTAAAACATAAATAAAGCATAGCTTGGCTTTTTAGTGTAAAAAGTTGTTCGAAATAAAATGGAAACCAAAACTGATAATCCAAAAAAGTAGGATGGAATAGTTCATATATTTTACTTTAAGGAAGGATAAGCGGTTTAGATGATGTGTGTGTGTCTGTGTGTGTCTGTGTGTGTGTGTGTGTGTGTGTGTGTGTGTGTGTGTGTGTGTGTGTGTACTTTAGGCAGCCAGCAGAAAAAGTTCAAAAAGATACAACACCATGCCCTCACGTCATTTGTAACAGTACAAAAGTTCTTTTTACCTTCAAAATACATCAGAAGGGCATTTTCCTAGTCTTTAAAATCTGGAACATCTCATTCCAGAGACTGCTGTAGGAATGCTGTATGATCTAGTAGGCATGTTTACAACAGATGGTCACAATGGTTAAACTGGGCCAAAGTGTTCTTTTTACTTGGATTTACTTGGATTTACAAGGATTTTGTTAATATTAAACAGTTTTCACTAATACCAAGGGTATGTTTTGCATTATATGGCTTCATGTTCTTTAATGTTTTCCTTAGTTTAAAGAGTATCTTCTGCTTTAGAATCTAAGGCAAATACCTTACAAACTAACGTTAAAAGTGTATAGGATGATTTAAACACCTGTACGTTTTGAGTGCTGACACTACACTTAAGGGATAACGTGGGATGAAATATGCCATTATTGGCAAAGTAGTGCTGCAAACAACAATGGAAGTATTTTCATTTGTATTAAAAACATTTTGAAAAGCTAGTCTCTAATAAGGTTGACACATATGTAGTGTTTACATTTGGTCAAGTAGTCAGCATGATCTTTGTTCCTGATTTTGGGATGTTTTAAAGGTTCTTCTGTTCATGTTCTGCAGGAACATCACTCTCTTACACTACTTGATCACCATCCTGGAGAAGAAGTACCCCAAAGTTATGCAGATCCCAGAAGACCTGCAGAATGTGCCAGAAGCTGCTAAAGTCAAGTAAGTCTAGCGGCAGGCTGACTAGCATGCGTTGCTCTGTCAGGCTGGGCTGAAATTTATTGGTCCTTTAGGTCTACTTCGGTTAAATGGATTTCGGAAATGGTTTTCTGTGGTCTCGCTGCCTTCCATCACAGGGCTCAAATCTACCCGGTGGGTCATAGCGGCCAGAGCCGCTCGCATATGCAGAGTGAAACTCTAATTTATGCCACGAGGAAATGAGGCCCTGGCCTCGACTTGGAGAGGTGCTGAAATGTGTAGTGTTCCCCAGAGACACTGAGAGCTTTAGCAGCACCACAGTGATGGAGTGTCATGGCCACCATTGCAGACAGAACAGGAATACGTTGTCTAGTCAACAACACCTTGGCCTGAGCACTGTGGGATTTGCTTAGGTTTCAAAGGATTAGGACTCAATCCTTGCTATTGGATCCAAGCTCAGTTAGAACTTGGATTGTGGCCAGAAATGTATGAAAAATTCCATTCTAGCAGTCTTTGGCTTCATGCTTAAGAGCAACCATGTTCTCTAAGCCTACACACTCGTTCAGATGTTTAGGTTTTAAACACTTTTAAACGTCACCATGTTTACAAAGTGGGGAAAGCTTGACCGTAACGTCAAATAATCATCTGTGTTAAAGAAGAGAAGACTTATTTTCATAAGCAGTCCCATTATGTTTAGGTTTTAAGCTCTGGTGTTTATTTGAAGTTGCAGTCAAGCTTTCCCTAGTTTGTTCGGAAAACGTCTCAGGGGCATAGTTTGGCAGACCCCTGTACATTTGGTACCATTAAAATATGTATCAGATGGAAAAAAGGTCATCATGGGCAAAAGGTACTATCGCCACATATATCACCATGGCAATGTTTACATGGCTGCATGCCCCCAACAGTCATGCAGAAGGGAAGAGGATTTTTTTTGTTTTGTTTTATTTATTTTTTGACGACATGTAAACAAATTATAGCCTGCTCCACTCTTTCTTGCTCCACTCTTTCTTCTGATGAGACCTTAGCTGAGCTGTGTGGGTTCGTCTGGGCTACTTACCTAGCTAATATATTGTAAGTAGTTCTTGATCATACAGTTCTATACTGTGTGGAAGATCAAGAAGATTATAGTCCTCAACTGTTTGCCTTATAAACCTCCTGCTAGTGTAGGTAGGCTTCTGGCTAATTAGCCTTTATCCAACATTAGTATGTTGTCAGTTGTTATAATAAGTAACCCTAGATGTAAACAGTTGTATGTTGTATTCAATATTCCAAATGTTTCGTTCTGATTATGGTAAAGGGTGAGAAATTTCTACCAATTTAACAGTGATAAAGTAGGCTAGTTGTTGGTCATCATCCACACTATAGAGTTCTCTGGGTGTTAATGTTTGCTAGTTGCCCCAAAATAAAATTATGACTGTGTGACACATTTAAAAAGTATTGCATAAACCTTTAAAACTTTTCGAATTACAGTGTAGATAAGCAATAACAAGGCTGCTCTTTCACTGTAAGAGCCACGGTCCAGCCAGGGCGGCTAATGTGATAACACATGCTCCATGAGTGAAGCTGTCACAAGACTGGACCAGTGCTTGATCTCATATGAGAGACTGAAGACAAGGAGAGCGGAGATCACAGCGTGTCTCTGTGTATCACTTTACTACAGGCAGAATGGCCATTGTTCAAAGGGAATGATGACACTGTTCACAGTCTCATGTCTGTCAGTGTTTGCTAGTTACTCTCATTGCCTCATCCAAATACGTCTCAACCGAGAGCCCTAAAGCACGTCTCGTAAAATGTGTGTGATGATCAACAGATGCGTGAATGAATGGGTGTTTGAGTGTGTACTGGATATGTTTGCAGTTTTTGCATCTCTGTATGCAAACCTCTCTCTCTCTCCAGTTGTCTCACACAATGGCCCGTTTGTGCACAGGCTAAAATGGGTGTACCACTGACCGAAGCCAGTCGCCTATCTGTCCAGCACAGACAATGTTGAGATTATTTTGCATTGCTCAGAATAGCAGCCCCACTTTAACCATTAGAAGTCTGTTATCGCCATCTGTAAATAAAAAGTTTCAAGTTTTGAAATATGCATGTTGTAATTTTATTCTCTAAAGCTTTTGTATTATTCCCATTACTGTTTTTCTGTCCGAGAGTTTGAAGAAAGTCATTGCCCAACAGCTGTGTTCTTTTTTTTAAGTATGTATGAATTATTTCAGTCTAGCTTTTGGAAGCATCATAGCACAGCATCAGTGCTGGCTAGAGTGATGAGTGATTTACTGGTTGCCTCAGATTGCAGAATAATCTCTTTTCTGGTACTGCTAGATTTGAGTGCAACAATTGACGAAGAAATTCAAATGGACAGGCTTGAAAACACAGTTGGTTTAGACAGACGTGTCCTTGCCTGGTTTTGGTTTTGACAGACTGCTTCCAATTTGTTTGCGTAGATGGGGAGTTTTCTTAACATAGAAGGCGTCCCATAAGGCTCTGTTTTAGGGCCCTTACTGTTCTCCTTTAATTTACTTTAATTTAGCATACGTAATATGTAAACACAATGTTGCCTTTTACTTTTATATTGCTAATACTCAGTTATGTGTGTCAGCCTAGCCAGACTCGGTGACATGGAGTGTGCAGTGGAAACAACAGATCTTTTGGTTGACACCACATTTATAAATATGTTTTGTTATGACATGAAGTTGATGAAAATTTGTCAATGTATGTTGTTATTTTGCTGAAGAAAGATGTACTTTACCAGAATTCTTATGTTTTTGGCCTTTTTTTCCCCAATCGAAAAGGTCAGTAGTACAGACCCAAACATGTAAGTGTAGATCAACAGAATGTAATTTAAATGTAAATATAATCAATCACATAACTCTGTGTAAGTAATTATGCAGATATAAATAATGTAATATATAGTAAAACAAAAATGATAATTTTACAAGGGTCAGAGAGCTGTTTTTTTTCTCACTCGTTAGCTCATTAGAACACAAATTGTGGCTCTAAATGTGTGTTTTTGTGTGATTAAGCTGTACAGCATGTTCTCCAATATCTTACATTCCCCTCTGTCATGTTCTCTTTTCCATTAAAACAGTATGACAGAACTGGAGAAGGAGATCAACAACCTGCGCAGTGGCTTGAAGAGTGTAGAAAGTGTAAGCACTCTTCAGTTCTCCTGCATGTTTCCAGTTATCTGCCCAAACATCAGTCCTGCTGTACTCGCATCCATCTGTTACTTGGTTCTCAGAGCCTATTTACTCCCCCATGAGCATCTCTTTGATGTTTTTATCGTGTACAGGAGCTGGAGTTCCAGAAGAAGCGTCCTCAGGAGGTGGGGGATAAGTTTGTGTCTGTGGTCAGCCAGTTCGTCACGCTGGCCAGTTTCAGCTTCTCTGATGTGGAAGACTCCCTCGGCGAAGCCAAGGAACTGGTGAGTGTGTGCATGTGTGTGTGTAAGGTGTTGAGTGAGAGGCGATGCAGAGCTCCCTGTGTTTCCTTCAGAGGCCAGCTGTGGAAACAGGCTGCAGTAAAGCCTGTGCTTCTGCCTGCTGAGTGCAGCAGCTGACCTCTGGCCTCTTGCTGTGAGCACTTCCTATGTAGTGACCCTGGCGCTCTGCTCAGTCCCTGGGGGCCCTACAGGACGTAGAGGCAGAACAGGACACACACCTAATGCTGGCTTTGAGTGCTACATCCGTGCTGAAGGAAGTGCTGTACACACTTGGGTACACTACTGACACTAAGCACAAGACACTTAGCTTATGGTTTGTCTGGAGATGTTAAAGGGAAGTCAAAATTAGTGATACACTGGATCAGCATTGGGACCGATACTGACCTTATTATTGACCTTATCAGGTGTCTGCCAGGCATGAATGATCTGCTCTTGACACTGTTGCGCTAAAATTAAAGAGTGTCCTTCCAAAATGTGACACACACAAACTTCTCATTTTGTGTTTTTATTAACAGAACTGAATACTCCACATACAGCTAATAATTATGAATGATCACATTACAGGCAAACTAATGTCCTTAAGGAGAACTCAGGACATGCACCTTTCTCTACAAAGCGCCGCGGCATGTCAAAATTAAAGCCCCTCTCAGCAAAGCGGGTCAGAGCGTCTGAGTAAAAGCCCTGTGCATTAGAGTTTTTTCTGTTGTGCTTCACGCCAGCATTGTAACTCTTATAGACTCTTTATCAATTTCATGTATGCAAAAAATTTACATTGTCAGATTTTTGGGTGGTTTTGGGATAATAAAGTAATGGGTGATGGTTAATATGCCTGTAGTGATCAGTTAAACATTGTAGTCTGTAGTAATGTAGTAATTAGAAGAATATGGTTGAATATGAAATGCTGATCTTGTGTGCCTAATTTTAAAAGTCCTTAATTACCAAAAATTCTTAAAATAGATACAGAATGAACTCTTCAGTTGTAACAACACATTATATGAGGTATACAGGTTTTAAATAGAAGATATGAATATCGCATTGCTACTCTGTATCAGCAGATTTCTGGAGTTTAGCTATCAGAATTGATTTAGGGAGATAAATTGTTCGAACAGTGCATCCTACCAAAAAATCTAATTTACACTATTTTCCCCTTATGTCAAATGTAGTCGGTCAACCAAGACATGATTGGTATCTGAAATTTACCTCTTCATACTTTCATCCATAGATAAAACAGTGTCAGAATACACAAAATCAGGTCTGAGATTACTTAACAACTCAACTCAGTATGAGACAAGTATGTGATGCCATAGGATAATGGTGTTTAAAGAGATGGTCTGTCTGAACGCACCCTTGGACATGCAGTTTTCACAGTATTACTGGTGATTACTGGCTGTAAACTTCCATTACTGGTTAGCTACATTAGCCTCATAGCTCCAGTGCAAAACTAAAAACACCACACATCTTGGCTGGTCAGCTTTCGGGGTAAGGGGAAAACTGTATATACTGTATATGTTTTGGCTGAACCTTAATTTTAGTATAATTGTGTCTGTAGTTTTGGTATTGTACTCACTTTTACACTAATGAAAAGGTAAGATCGCTGTCCAGTTTTGTTCATTCAATCTCTTGATGTCCCCACGAACCCACATGAAATGCTCAATCTAAGGGTCCATATCATTAAATGAGGCAAGAGTTCCCCAGCCTATTACTGTTTATACCCCAAACTGGGCCTCCAGTGTAGTGAAAGTTATATTGAGAGACAGAGATAGAGGGAAAGGAATGAGTGAAGGAGGGAATGGAATAAAAACTTGAAAGGTGCCCTTTGGCTAAGACGCAGGCTGCCCTAGAGAGGGCTTGGCCCATATGGCAGTGATAAATGCACATCAAAGGCATTGTGGGAAGGTTAGGCCTCCTCCCCTGTGGAGAGACGGCACGAGGCAGTGCTGGTGCCATGGCAGCGTCCCCTTTCTCTCTGTACACGCCCCCCCTGGGTTCAGGCTGTAATCAGCCTCCAATAAAATATAGCTTAACGAGAGAGCTTTGAGTTGGGCTACCGGTAGAAGAATGTCAGCCGTGCGTGACAGGGTTAATTTACTGCAGCTTCATTAAACCCCTACTGATTCTTCCTCTGTCTGTCAGCTTCACTTCATGTTGTTTTTCTACTGTTTTACATGTACTTTTACAATTAGTGCCATTACTTTTAAACAGACAGAATTAAGACAGCTTATCAAAAGGCTGGGGACACCTAGCCTTTCAAAATAATATAAATGAGCATGTTTTCTTTTTCAGTTTGCATTGACCTAACATTAAAGACTAACAGGAATAGGAAAGCAGTATATTTGTGAGGGTGCAATCAAATTTTACTTTCCCTTGTGATATTAGCACTCATTAGCACTCAACTGTTTCAACACTGCAAAAAATGGTATCTTGTCAAGTAAAAGTATCTTAAATATAGTCAAGAAATCCAATATTTCTCTTGGTGAGATTGTTGTAAGCTTAAGGATTATTTAACTTATTTCTAGACATGTTTTACTTGTTTTAAGTAATTTTATTAAGTAAATTTATTTCACTATATTGGAAGATAATTGGGCTTGTTTTAAGAAATATGCTTGAAACCAGCAAAATTATCTGCCAGTATACAAGTAAAGCATTTCCGGAAATAACCTAGATAATCTTATTATAAGTGCAAAACCATCTCAAATGTTAGATGTTAAGATAATTTCAATTTGACAGGATCTCATTTTTGCAGGGAAGTGTTTAAACCACCTTTGGAGCAAAAGATTTCCAGTCTTTTTTATCATCAGTTTGAAAAATATTTTGATTAACATGAAACTGAATGTTACAAAATGTATCCAATATCAGCAAACAGCTGTTTTTATCACTTAATTAAAAACAAGTGAGAAAATTAATATTTCAAAAGAAGGCAAAGGGGCTCCTGAGTTGTATACCAGTCTAAGCACTGGCCCTGTTGTCGGAGTTCGGAGTTGTTTATCATGAGTTCAATCCCCATCACTCAGCACAATGCAAGCCAATGTGGGTGAATGTTAGCCGGCCAACATGGGCATCCGAAAAAATGAAAGGTCATTATGGCAGGACGTCTCCAAACTTTTGATTTGCAGTGTATAGGGGTGTGTGTAAGTCTGTTTGACTTTAATAATTTAGATCAGTGCTGTAACATTTTCAGGTTCACACTTGTGTGGTAGCAGTCTGAACAAATGAGTGAAGATACCCAAAGCATGTAGGAGTCACACTAAGCTCATCTTGCTTTCATATTCTACAGTTTTTGAAGGCAGTAAAGCACTTCGGTGAAGATGCCGTGAAGATGCAGCCAGACGAGTTCTTTGGCATCTTTGACCAGTTCCTGCAGTCCTTCGCTGAGGCTCGGCAGGAGAACGAGAACATGCGTCGGCGTAAGGAAGAAGAGGAGCGACGGGCACGCATGGAGGCTCAGGTGAGGAACTCGACCTGTTCGCTCTCTATACAGACGTACTGAGGCTGGTCAGAGGACACAGTTTATGCAAATAAAAAAGAAACATGTGCATAGTTAAAACTGGTCCTACCTGATTTGGCTGGAGTTAGTTTCATGCTTCAACTAATGGTGCATAACTAATGACAATTATAACCTTGCTTACCTCTTGTCTTAACTTTACTGGAAAAATAGTATCCAGTTAAAGCCAAATGACTGGACTGTAAGCCTGTAACTACTGTGGTTTTAGGAGCATTTTTTAATGATGCTAATGATGCATCTGTCTTTCACACAGTACATATAAATAAAAGGATCCATGACAAAAACAAGCCATAATACCTATGATCCCATAATTTGGGTTAGACACATTTAAAAGCTGTTAAAAGACTGATGCCAGTGGAACGTGAAGAATCAGAGTTAATTTCAAACAGATTTTAAATAGTCAGCCCAGAATAACTCGTTCAGGAAAAATGGACACATGGTCTTCCACCTCTTTGCCCTGTCTCTGTGATTCAGCTCTATTTATCTAGCTCTTGTGCTGTGCCTCATGTTCTGCTCCTCTTCCCCTCTCACAGCTGAAGGAGCAGAGAGAGAAAGAGAGAAAGGCCCGGAAGGCCAAAGAGAACGGAGAGGATGACGGGGGTGAGTTTGATGACCTGGTGTCAGCACTGCGCTCCGGGGAGGTGTTCGATAAGGACCTGTCCAAGATGAAGCGGAACCGCAAACGCATCAACAGCCAAACCACTGACACGGGGAGGGAGCGTCCCATCACCAAACTCAACTTCTGAGCTACACATTGTTGTTTGGCCAGTCAAAAAGCTTCATTACTGAGCCACACAGCACCTGAGGTCATCAGCCATGGGTTCCACAAGCGTTCGGTTCCTTGACTGGACAATACTGCCCCTTAGTGGTGGACAGTGGGAGAGCAGTCTTCTCCTTTAATAGACATAAAATGGACAAAGTATATGAAAAGAGCATATTGGAGGGAGAGGGCGTTAAGTCCTAGAGGGTTTGCCTACACTTAATTATGAATTGAAATGGAGCACCTGTCAAAAAAGTGGAAAGAAAGAGACTTTTGGTGGATTTTAAGACTTACAGCTGCCAAAAACACCTCATGCAGTTCTTTCGTCTTCGAGTGGGTTGGTGCTGGTGTACCGAGATTACTAAGACAAGGAGAAAAAAACTAGTCAAATCTGGATTTGACTTGAGAGGAACTCACAGCAGAGGTACACTTCCCTTCGATTTTCCATTGCAAGATCTCTTCTAACCTTCAGCACAACTTCACAAGAAACCAACACAGAAACAAAAACTGCTCATCAACATTGAAACACAGCATGCAGAGTTACAAACTACCAAACCATTCCATGCCAGCAAGACACGCAGAACTTTTTCCACCAATAAATGGAACAGTTAAGAGAAAATAAAGACACCGCTGGACTGGTTGATACCAAGCAGAAAGAACCTGGGTATTTCAGTCTGGGCTGGTTATCTTCACCCAGTTTAAGCCTGTCCCTAGACTCAAAAAGAATTACCAATGGTGAATCCATTGATCGTGTAATCTGGTCCAAGATAACTCTTAATTTTAGTCCAGAGTTCAACACAAAGCAGCTCCACAACCTTGTGTTCTTTACTATTAAGGACCATTTTTATATAGAGTGCTTTTATTGAATATTAATAATGGTATACACGGTTGTGGGTTGCTTATTACAGCATAATATGGAATTGCGTTGGATATCAGACACAGGCTGGCTAAAGATCATTTTTAAAGGTAAGTTTTAGGTATAGGCCCAGGCCCACGTCGTTTGGAACACTGTGGGTGGTCAGTTGTGCAGACTCTATGCATTTATGTTGTTGGGTCTTTTGTTTTGAGGACCATCATGTGAAATGTAGACTTTATTTAAAAAAAACGTAAATAACCAAATCAATGCAATACTCTCTCCGTCAGCTCTTCCTTCCTTGCTGGATATGCTCCAGTCTTTTTATCTGCAGTCTAGTTTTATGTTGTGACAAAGTTTCCTTTTACAATGTGAGATGCCTC
Organism: Colossoma macropomum; assembly: GCF_904425465.1. Lineage (NCBI taxonomy): Eukaryota > Metazoa > Chordata > Actinopteri > Characiformes > Serrasalmidae > Colossoma > Colossoma macropomum. The sequence goes on along the minus strand of NW_023494795.1, from coordinate 19,036,894 downwards.
CATTGGACTTTTGTAATTTAAAATGCCTTCCATTGTACAATGGATCTAAAGGTGAATAAATGGGAGAAAATTTAAGCTTTCTGTTGTGATCAGCATGATTTTGACCTTTTCCTTACCTTTGTCTTTTAGCTGTTTTTGATTGCGTTCAAAATGTTTTGTATTGTAAACTGGTCTCTGTCAAGAGGTGCTTTTAAAACCAGATGCTTTTAAAACTGCCCTGGTGTAGGCTAAAAAAAGAGTAGCATGGACCCTTCCGTGCTCAAAAATTAATCTAATATCTGATCTAATATCAAACAAATTATTTGAGAAGTTTCAATCAGGTTTTTGTTCTAATCATAGTACTGAGACAGAATTGGTTTGTGTTATCAAAGACCTCAGGCTTAGCGCTAATGCACAAAATCCTTATTCGATCTTACTGCAGCTTTTGATACCATTGATCATAAGTTTCTAATTCACTGTCTAGAATGGTTTCAATCATATTTATTGAATAGACAGTTCTTGGTTTCACTGGGCAATCATTCTTTAAAAAAGATTTACCTTTCTTGTGGAGTCCCACAAGGTTCAGTTTTAGGGCCTTTGTGTTTTACATGTGCTTTCTAGGTGATGTTATTAGGAAACATATCGGTTTCACGCTATGCTGATGACATGCAATTATACATTTTAATTTCTTCTGTAATAATCAAGACTCAGTGGATGTCACAATTTTCTACAACTAAATAAATCAGTATCAATAAAATGATACTGATCCTTGGGACTAAAATTCAGAGGAAGCTGCTTTATGAGAAGCTTGGTTCTTTAGCTTTGTATACTAAACCTGGATGTGATCTTAGACTCTGAGCTCTGTTTTATCCAGCATGTAAATGCAGTCACTAAAGTAGCTTTGTATTATCTACAAAATAATATTGCTTAAGTTCTGCCTTTTCTGTCTCAGAGTGATGCATAGAAACTTCTTCATGCATTTCTTCCAAGCAAAGCTGAGTAGTGTAATGCTTTTTTTCACACAGCATCCTTAGAAAACAATACATCCTCCACAATTTGAACAAAATGCAGCTGCTCAGATCCTAACAAATAGAAAAAAGAGAGATAACCTCTGTTTTGAAAGAACTGTACTGGCAACCTGTATTTTTAGGATGGATACTGCTTCTAGTTTTAAGGCTCTAAATGACCTTAATGCACCTGCTTACATCACAGAATGTCTGTCTATGTTCCAACATGTGATCTTAGATCTGCAGATACTGGCCTTCCACACCTTCGACAAAATACAGAAAACATGGAGAGGCCTCATTCAGTTGTTATACTTCTAAACCGTGGAACACAATTCCACCTTTCATTAGGCAGCCAAGCTCAGTGCTCACTTTAAGAACCATTTGAAAATGTATCTCTCTAAATTCTGTGTCTCTTTTGATATTTATCTTTTTCATTTAATCTGTCATTGTCATATGATTTTAAATGAAGACTTAGTTTTGTTTATTACTGTTAAACTTTACCACCTGTTATCTGTAAAGCACTTTGAGCTGCTACCAGTGTGAAAGGTGCTCTATAAATAAAGCCCTAGTACTCTAGCAGTGAAATACAGTGCAATAGTAAATAAGGTGCCATTTATAATGAAACTGGACTGTTAAACATTGTAGCTTTGTTGGTACATGTTGCACCCTAGTGGTCAACGCATACATCTGGCAACTCCTGTGGACTAAATGCATTAGAGCTGACCGTTCTTAAATACTTCTTTAATACTTCTTCATGACTAAACTATCATGATGAGAAACGCCTTTTCTGGTATTTCTCTGCTTGACTGTACAAGCAGTGTTACGCTAGAACTGACGTGCACTAATAATATAATCAGATGTACTGTAACTATGTACAGTTAAAATACTTTATTTGTTGAATATACAATCATTAATAGAGTAATTTATTCATACAGATTTCCTGCAAAAGAAATATAGATTTAAAATAACATGTGGACCCCAGCAGTTCCCCAGTGTAATGGCATAAATTACTGGAGGACATGGAGATCTTCACTCCAGCTCATCAGATGTTTGCTTTAGTACCATAGCAGACTTATCGGAGGAGGAAGCCATTCTTCAGGGTGTCATCATTCTCCAGAGTGAAGCTGGCCACTCCACTGTAGTAAGCATGACCCGCAACCTCAACCACCACTGCCTTGAAGTCCCCACACGTGGTCTCCTGCAAACACAGGTTGGGTCCATTTTGGTAAGGATACAGCAATACAAACAGTACGAACACAACCAGAGAACTGTCACCCATCATATTGAGCATAATATTTGTCAAATTCTGTAACTGCAAAACTGTAATTGTGAGCTACAGCCTTCATATGTGGTTCATGCTTTCTTATTTTGGATGGATGGAAATTGCAGGGTTACAGTAGCAAGACAAGACATATAATATAACAAGACATAACAAAAAGTAATATATGTATGCGTATGTATGTGTCCATATGGCAGAATTGAAATAAGTAGACCTAAGTTAGGGTAAAGTATGATATTGCATTAATAAAGTTTGTCAAACTATGTTTCCTTAGTACTGGAACACCATACTAAAAGAATGTCTCACAAATCCAGAACAGCTTGTTTTGATTTAAATCTTTTATTTAATTCAGCTTCTCATAGTTCGGTAAACATTAACCAAATAGAAATGAGTTTTCCGCAGTTTTCATGTACTTTAAACTGTTTTTTCAAAACAATCTGAACCACCCAGCAGATGACGCACTTTAGTTAACTATTTTATTTTTATCTATCAGCAAACAAAAAGTGATCAAAAATCAATATTACTGTGATGCCAGTGCTGGTGTATTATTTGATACACTATTTATTTTTAGCATTATTTTGGTGTTAGGTACCTGTACTGCTTTTCCTGTAAATATAGCTCCTGTGGTTCCGCTTTTGAAGCTCCTAGTCTGGTGCAGTTGGATCAGACCTTTGTGGTACTGCAGAGCGATGCGGGCAGTCACACCTGACCCAGTGGGGCTCCTGTCCACCTAAGAACACACAAACTATCAGTTATTGGCACAGCATTGAATTCCAGTGTCACCTAGACCGGTACAAACTGCAGTGAAATATGAAGAGCACTGTTTCGAATATAAGTAAATCATTTTTTTTAGAAGATCAGACAAGACTGATGAAGCTGGAGAGAAGATCGAGAGCTGAGTCTTACCTGAGCATCAGCAAATACACAAATGTTGGCTGTGGGCTCATCAGAAAAGGCATCTTTGCCATCAGTGAGGATGGTACCATAAAGGAAAGCTAGATCTTCACTAACAGGATGGTGTAACTTCACCTGTAAAACAAAAACTGAATTCAAGAGCTACCTGAAGGTCCTGATCAAGTAATAATTTGTTAGCATCATTTTCTCATGAGTATTCTCTATGAATGGTATCTGTGCTGTACCTGAGATTTGACTGCATTGGTCACAGCAGTGGCTACATCCACCAGATCTCTAGTTCTGGACTTACTGACGTCCATTCCAAACCTGTCAGCACTGACAAAAGCATACAGAGCTCCCCCGTAACTTATGTCTACTGTGACCTCACCATATCCAGGAACAGTCACTTTCACATCTACAAAGATGAGAGAGAAGAATAATGCCCTTTATACCCTCAATTTGAAATTGATGCCTGCAACACATTCCAAAAAAGTTGGGACAGGGGCAATTTAAGACTAAGAGTGCTGGTAAACGTTCAGGAAACATCTTAAAAGAGGTAAGGTAATCATAACTGAGTATAAAAGAAGCATCCAAGCAAGGCTTATTTCTTCATAACCAAAGAAAAGGTTGAGACTCGCCGCTTTGCTAAATAATGCATCAGCAAATAGTCAGACTGTTTAGGAACAACATTCCTTAACAAGCATTTGCAAAGACTTTAGGTATTAGAACCTCTACAGTACATATTATTATCAAGATTCAATGAATCCAGAAAAATCTCTGCAAGCCAAAACTTTGACACACTGTTGTCAAACATTGCTCGTCGCTGCATCCACAAATGCAAGTTAAGACTGTACTAAGCACAGCTGAAGATGTATGTCAACAATGTGCAAAAACGCCGCCGACTTCTCTGGGTTTGAGCTCATTTGAAATGGACTGATGCACAGTGGAAACGTGTACTGTGGTCTGATGAGTCAACGTTTTAGACTGTTAATGGAATTAATGAACGTTGTGATCTCTGGGCCAAAGAAAGGAACATCCAGATTGTTACCAGCATAAAGTTCTAAATCCAGGGTCCGTCATGGTATGGGGGTAATCTGTGAAAGCACTATTAATGCTTAAAGATATATACACATTTTGGAGCAACATATGCTGCTTTTTAGATGTCATCGTTTTTAGTGATGTCCATGTTTAATTTAACGTAACACCAAGCCACGTTCTGCACATGTTACAACAGTATGGCTTCTTAAGCAAAATATATAACAAGGACCCATACGGTTGTACTGCTGAAGACTTGTATAACAGAAAAATGGCAAAAAAATTCCACTTTCAAAACTGGATCAATTGGTGTCTTCAGTCCTCAAACGTTTATTACGTGCTGTTAAAAGGAGAGGTGATGTAACGCAGTGGTAAACATGCTCCTTTCCCAACTGTTTTGGAATGTGTTGCCTGTAGCATATTTGGATGAGCATGTATCTTCAACACAACAATAGAGTCCATAGGGCATTAAATATAGTGTTTTTGTACCGTGTTCAATGTAATGCTTGTCAAATAGAATTTACTAATTACAGCTTTCCGTGTTTTTCTGTTCTGTTTTTTGACATTTTACATGCTGTCTCAACTTTTTTTGGAATTAGGTTTATAATAAAATCTGAGAAAAATCAGCAGAAGATTAGAGAACTGCATTACTTTCATGCTGGCCTGATGCTCATTTAGCTGGTCACCCAGCATGGCCATGCTAGTTGGCCAGCATACCAACATCCAAAACACACCACATGCTGCTTTTTCTTGGAGGGAATCTATTGCACTTAAAAACATTTGAATTTTGTAGGCTCCAAAAAGTGCCTTTTCACCTGTCGCAAAAGCAAAAGCTGGGACACTATGGAACCTCACTGCTCCCGTTTTGCCGTTGGAGTACTCCACAAAAGCCTTCACCAAGCCACATGGACAGTGGATGTTTATTTGGGTCTCTGGTGAAGTTGGGGCCTTAACCAGGCCGTAGTCTACAGCGAAACGCCCAAGTGCAATAACAGCATGGCCGCACATAGTGCTGTAGCCCTCATTGTGCATGAACAGAACCCCAATGTCCGCTTCTGCTATTTCACTTTGGACCAGCAAGGCCCCATACATATCATAGTGACCACGGGGCTCAAACATCAGTACTTTCCGAAGGTGGTCAAGATGTTCTCGTGCGTAACGCCGTTTGGCAAGGACAGTGTCCCCAGTCACATCTGGATAACCACTTATGATGATGCGTAAAGGTTCTCCTCCGGTGTGCATGTCCACCACAGACAAAACAGCTCCGTCGTGAGGTGGAAGCTTCGGAAACTCCATTGGTTCTTTAACAGATCAGAGAGAGGTGGACAGTAGTTACATTTACTGTATTTATACTTTTTAAATATTTTTAAAATAATTATTTTACTTAAGCTCAAATACATTTCTGGACAGAGCAATCTGACTTTAGATTCTCTCCCCACCTCTGACTACAAATCGTGCATATGAGACAGTTTTAAAACCTACACTCTTAAAAAGTTCTTCAAGGGTTCTTTAGTAACGACAAAGGTTCTATGTAGAACCATGAACAAATCTGAAACATGTTGGAATGGTTCTTCAGATTGGAGAATGTGTTGTATATGGTTCTATACAGCACCAAATAGGGTTCTACTATTGTTACGATGTCAAGCTTGTAACATAGAACTCTTTTTGTTACATAGAGCTCTTTTCAAATAGCTTCTATACAGAACCATATACAACACATTCTCCATCCATATGAAGAACTATTTCACCATGCAGTTTTTTCTTGTGATTTATATGGTTCTATATAGCGTTAGCACCAAAAAGGGTTCTGCTATTGTTACAATGTCAAGCTTGTACCAAGAACCTTTTCGTGCTGTTTAGAACCCTTTTCAAAAAAGTTCTGTATAGAACTATATACAACATATTCTCCCTCAGTATAAAGAACCTTTTCACCATGCAAATGGTTCTATATAGAACCAATGTTTTAAATAAAGAACCCTGGAAGAACCACCTTTTTAAGAGTGAGGGTTGTGCGTTAGTCGTGACTCCTCACTGCACTTTCAGTGACGATGCACTCAGAGAGAATCACTGCACTGGAGGCTCTACAGCCAAAACAAGCCTGTTCCGCTTTATAAATGAACAGATGAAGACGGAACTGCCTACCGTTACATGTGGAGAGACTTCAGTAATGAATATAAACTCGAATATACCGCTTTCTGCAATTTGCACTTCAGAATTTCAACTTTTAAATTCTCAGTTTGTAAGTCTGATTTGTACGCCTGGAACTTAGAGACCCTTACCGCCCCCTGCTGCCCTGGAAGCGCAGCGAATGATCTGGATGACAGTAGCCCACACTGACCTCTAGTGGTCTGTCGTTGTATGGCGTGCCAATTCTCTGCCCTGTGCCCTCCAAGACCGTGACCCTGCTTTACTCTTAAGTAAGCAAGTTAAGACTGTAGTTCACCTGTAGAGCTTTACAACACAGATCTATAACATTTTTAACAAACGTGAGAAACATACATTCCAACCAACATAGAGTGTAACAGGTTATATGCATCCAGTTCATTTTGACATACTAAATTACTGGACTTAATAGAACTATTACAAGCATTTAAATACACGTTAAAATAAAAGTATTCTTAATTAATTAATTAATTAGTTAACCATTGTTTATGTCCAGCATTTTTGGACTGCACTTCTGCAAAACCTCAAGCTTTACTGCTTTTTTGTTGGAGAGGTTATTACAGCTGTTATTACTTAGGTTTGATATATAATTCCCATTTTCCCCCAATTTGATGATGTAGGTGGTATGATGGATCTCTAGAACAGGCCAAGGACAGTCCGCTTTATTTTAACACGCACGTTTTCCGACAGTTAAAGTGGCTATGTTAAAGCAGGAAAAGGCACAAAATGTGCAGGGCACTGGGCCTCTAGCATCGGCGTTAAGAATCACTGCTGAATTGTGCACATGTGGCTGAATCTCAAACGGCTGTTTTTTAGCCATATTATGCACTGTTTTGGGTGCCATAGCCATTATTATAAGACCTACATAGTGTACTACATATATGTAGCCGCTTGTGATTCCGCCTATACACCTGTGCATACTTAACGTCAGCCTGCAGCACCTAAGCATACCGAAAGAACCAAAGATGTTATAAAAACAAATAGTTAAAAATGTTAAAATGTCTCATCTGAATTAGAGTAATGCAGCACTCATGAGAGTCGAAAGTGCGGCTGCCGTTCCTAAACAGGCGCAGGGAGCTGAAAGTGAGAGGGCTGAAGTTGCGGTGCTACGGCCCTGCAGACGGATCGCAGGAGGGCCGCCAGCCAATCCCAGCGCAGGAAGCGAGGTTCGCCAGAAAATGGGCGGGGTTTAAAACACCTCCGTCGCTCAATGGGCGGACCTGTGTTTGTACTCTGCGCGCTCGTGACAGCGAGCTTGTGCTCTTCTCCATCTGCACAGGAGCTCTTCAGGGGGTAGAAAATAGCTCTGCCGCAAAAAGCCAGACTACGACATTTTCTGTGAGTAGGTTTCCGTGAGTAGTAGTGGTCGTTCCGTCCTTACGCTGTGTACAGCTTTGGTAGTGGGTTCTGTTCATGGTCAAGTGCGAGGAGAGGCACTTTGTCAAGCATGTATCTCTCCACGGTGAGGTTTACGGTCTGTTTACGCGCGCGCTCAGCCCGTAGCTCGTCCTTAACAGAAATGTGTGAGTTCAGTTTGTATGTTTAAGGACAGTGGGGTGTCACTAAGGTGTCATTTCCATAACCCACACAGCCTCCACTGCCATTTGTTTTCTTTTCGCTATTTAATAAGTGATGCAGGTATTTAGGTAAACATTATTTCAGCTGTTTGAAAGATACTTTTTTGAGGAAGCCAGTTGGGTCACCAGACCACAACCCTGCTGAACATCTTTGGTAACACATCAACGAGGGAATAGCTGGAGTAAGGAGGATTCTCCAATTCTGTACAAAGTTGTGGAACTAATGCCAAGCAGGGGTTCAAACTGTGGCAAGACGTTTTGACATTAGTAAATATTAATGATGAATGGTGTAATCCTGTTTGTGAAACTTGACAAAACATTGTACTCGTTTTTCACAACTGATGAAAACAGTTCTTAGGGATGGGCTCAGAGTTTAACTCTGTTGCATGCTTTCTGGGCCTGCAGAAGGTGGCACAAGGAGACTTTGCAGCAGCAAAAGAATGGAAGATTGATGTCTGTCGTTATTTCACAACACTTGACTCTTTTGCTGTCCAGGATGACATTCCTTGTATTTGTGTGGAGTGAATTTATCAACACAACTGCAGGCCCACTTCAGAATCAAGGCGTTTATAATATTGTTCGCGTGTTTGCACTCAAGTGCATACCATTTAACCAAAACCATTACCGTTGCTATGGCCAGTTAAGGCCTTCATGTAGTGCTCACTGCACACCTGAAGCCAGGAGACCTGTAATTGTTGCATGCAGACTTGGCCTATGTTGGAAGGTAACTGTGTACTTTGGTTTGTAAGTTCTGTGTCATACGCACAGGTGGCCCACTCATATCTCCAACAGAGACTGGGATGGATAGACCTAGAATAGTAGTACATACTATGTGTCAACATACATATTCAGATTCATTATATTCTAATAATAAAAATAAAATCTAAGAAAGATTTGAACTAGCAGATATACAACCTATTGCACAATCTGTTCCTTCATTATTTATTAATTTGGCTGCGTCTGCTTCTACAAGTCTGCTATGTGCAGAAACAGGCCCGTCTTGGCCGTTTGGGTGAGTAATGTTTCTATTGTAGTGTGATAATCAGACTTTTCCACACCCATGTTTTGGTCCTGCTGCACCTTGCAGAGGTTGGTCTGGTCTTGTTTAGTGGAGATATTGTTATAGTCATACTATTTGCATACCACCAAAGAACTGAAAATATATGCCACAACTGGTAAGTTTTGTCTCCAGTGAAGAGAGTAGAACTGTATTTACTCTCTAGGGTGCCTGAAGTACAAACTGCTGCTGAATAAAGCACCAAGAGAAAATAGGAAATTATATTTTAAATAATAAACTCTTCACCTGGAACAATGTGATCTGATACAGTTTCACTCTCACTCTGAGGGGGAGAAAGATTGACAGTTGAGCCGTAGTCTCAAGTTTACCAATTAGTTTTACCTGAGTTTTACCTTAAGTGATTACTGGCAAGATCTGTGATTTGAATGCAGCATGAGTATGCAGTGTGCATGGTATTTCCAAGTCAGTAGTAATAATCCCAGACTGAATGACCTTCAGTAACCGGCAGAGCATGAAGCTCCCTCAGTGATAACAGTCCTGTTCAAATTCACTTTACAGTAATTTTATTATAAAACCTTGAAGCAAATGTGGCTCTAAGTCGTATTGTTATTGTTATTGAAAGTGTTATTGAATGCCACGCGTGTCGCGTCATGCTGGCATGGACATTAAGGCTAGCTGTGATAATTTGGGGAGATGTCAAAGATGCTCCCATAGTAAAAAGAAATCAAATAGGGCTTTGACTCTTAAAGTTTTCTAGTTCTGTTATTGTTTTCTATTCTGTTAATATTAATAGTTCTACTAATCTTAACCAGTACACAACAAAGGCAAGACTGAGAAGCTGCGAAGAGGCTGTGAGATTTATATAACAGGTGGTAGATGCCCTCTGCATGACTGATTATCATTTACACATTTGTGGTGCACTTTTTGCATCTGTAAGTACATACAGTGTCTTTGGCTGCATATTTGATGTTTAGCTAAGTTTCATAAAATAATGTAGTATTATTTATAAGCCTGTTTGGAGAGGGTCCGGTTTGAAACAAATTTTGAGCTGTACACATGCATATACAATGTCAGGTTGCCATGAGGTCAAATGGCAAAACAATACAGTAGACATGCTTGCTGAGGTGAATTAGGGTAAGTGAAGGTGATCCAGATTCATAACACACACGTACACACACAGCAAGTGTTGCCTGCCACTCAGTATCTACGTGGTAGATCAGTGCATCCTATTTTCAGACCCCGTAGATTCCTTCCATCTCTCTCTCTCTCCCACTCTCTCTCTGCCTGTCCTTTTGCATGTGTATGTGAGAGGGCACATGGTCGACAGGCTATGAGTACTGAATGTGTACTAAAGCAGTTTTTCCCTCTTGATGTCATGGAGCTGGCACTGGGGGCCCAGTAGAAAGAGCTGCCTGGATAGCTTCCCCTGTTCACCGACTAGACCTTTCCATAGTGGTTTGGCAGTGGCTGTTGTGATAAAATCCCAGTCCACAGCAGGTGTGCGTTTCTGTGAATACACAAGAATAGGTAATGGTGTTCTAGAAGAGTCAGGACTGTTGCTAATCTTTAGATGCCAATAATGATCCATTTTTTAAACTTTGGAATCATATACAGTACTATGCAGATGTCAGAGGCCATCCTTCATTAATTTCTAGGTAAATTGGCAAGTACAAGTTATTCATATTTTAGCATCAGGAAAAAAAGCACACACCATGTGAAGGGTTTCATTGTAGACACATTGTAGACCACTTCAATACTTTTTTCTTCTTGATATTACCACTAAGTGGTCTTTACACATCAAAGAAATATTGATGCTATTATGATTTTGCCAGCTTTATTAGAAAAACAAGTTCTGTTGCTGTTATTCTTTTCTCATACAAATGGATGTACAGAATTTTGAGTTGAAACTCTTCATTTGTTTAGCTGTAAATTACAAAAAAGCCTCCACAGCTAAATATATTTCTGTATTTAGTCTGTCCATCCCTTACCTTTATCAAAGCTTCTGCTCTTTTTGGGAGACTAAAGAAACATGCAGGGAAATTTTTCCACACTTCCAAAGTTCAGTCTTAGAAGTTGGTTGTGTCTTATGCTTCTCACAATCCAAGTAGTCCCAAACACATTCAAGGATGTTAAAGTCTGGACTTTGGGGTGGTCAATCCATTGTTGTGAGAACACCAGCAGCTTCTGTGTTTGATTTGCAAATGTTCTTTTTTTGTCCACTTCATTATCTCAGTCGGTAATGGCTTCTTGATAGCTACACATCCTTTCAGACCCATAGTGTTGAGTTGTCCTCTCACAGTGGAAGGATGGACAGGAACACTTATTTTCCTTTGACTTTTCTCTTCCTTATCTAGTCTCCTTAAAAATATCTCTTGAAAAGTGCATAACTTGTTCTTAATGACTTAAAATCAATAAAAGGTGTTCTTTTGCACAGTTCCATAGGTTCCTCACTGTTGTGAAAGAGTTCTAACCAAAAACACACAGGCCATGTGTGTATGTTACACACTGGGGTCACACAGGGTGTTTGTGTCCCTAAGAGCATTAGCGTGTGAGTGTGTCTGTGAGTAATTCTTCATGAGTTGCATGTTCTTTGTTTACTAATGAGATGTGTAATTGTGTTTAACAGCTGCACTTTCTCTACTCACTGGAAATGTGCACTGAGATTCTTAAACAGCAGTATATGTCTAAATCACTCCTAGAGCACTACTTGTATAGAGGGTTCTAAGCCCATAAGCCTCTCTGGAGTCTGCCAACACTGGCGCCAACCCCGCGCTCTTCACACACAATCACAACTGAGGTATACAAACTGCTCCCCTTTCAGAAAACAATTTAGTGCTTCATCAGTAATGCAGCAATTACTGCCTGTAGACTTCCTAAGTTACGGGAGCCCTCGTCAGCAGTCAGTGGAGTTCTTGTATAACCCTGTATCAAAGGAATGCTGTAAATTCTGCACATTTCCACCTGATTTGGCTTTGCAGCATCATAAGAAGATATGTTTCATTGGAAGATATGACTTTTGAATTGACTTCATTTTGAGTTGACTTGAATTGACTTCTTCTCCACTGTTAAGTAAGAAGGCTATACAGACTACCTGTGTAAAACTTGTGCAGCACCCTGCTGTAGTTTAGGATGCACTGGCCCAAATTGGCAAAGTGAAAAGCTGTTGATTTTTTATTTTTCTTTTTTTTTTAGAGGGATAGTCCGGTGTGTTTCTTCCAAAAGCATAAAAACATATGTGCAAATGGTCACTTTACAGGAGAAGATACAAACATTACATTAACTTGTATTTAAAATTAAGAAAGAGATTTTATTCCAAGCACTATAGAGCATTTTTGGTCCATTAATTATCAATTTTTCATACAATGTAAAGGGCAGCTGCCCTGGGTTTTTTTGTCTTACAAAAGAGGTTTTGTAATGAAACCTCCTAAAGATTTTCACAGGCCATAGAGCTGCGAACAATTTTAGGTTTACTTAAAAAAATATTGGGCTATTCATTCCAATAGGGTCAGCTGTGTAAATGGAAATCACAGATTTAAAACTAGTTCTCCTACTCACATCACCTGATTGACAGAGCTCAGTGAAGGCAGTGTGTTAAATTCACCTTTTTTATAGAATAGCAGAGAACAAAGTAGCATAATTCACTTTCAGTGTACTGTGTGATTTTATGTTTTCACCGTGATCAGTTAAGGCAAAGCCTTTATTAATGTCAGTGTAATCCACTTTATCTGTTAGGGGACTTTCCACCTTCAGCAAGAATGATTAATTATTAAAAAGGGAGGGGAGGAGTAATAAAGCACAGACATAGATGTATGCACGTACAGGAGTTTTTCCTGTGGGTTGGAGAATAGTTAGCAAATCTTCAGTATTGTGCTCAGAAGGGATAATGTCCTCAGGTTTAGTGTTTTTATTTCTTGTACAGGTTTATATCTTGTGTGATATGTTTAATAGTAATATGTTTTAGTTATAATGTATCTTGTTATCCTTTCATAGTATCCACTTCACCATGCTGCATGGACTGAAGAGTTGAGGGCCCCCCCAGAGAGGAGAGATGGCATCAGAGGGAGACCCTGACGCTCCCCCTGGGGATGCAAGGGCTGTCCCGCTGGATATTGATGACGTCCATATGCTGCTGCAAGGTCAGAATCATCTTCACACAAGCTGTTGGATTTTCACACGGTGGAAGATGATAGTACCTGTTGGATTTGTTTCTAACTGGGTGTTCCAGTCAGTAGAAAAATACAGTTATATGCAAACACCCCTACTCAGATACTCAGATTACACATTTTGTTGACACATCCTTTACAAACAACTTAAATATGGAATTTTTCATTTTTTTGCACAATTTCTTTGCTGAATTTGTCATTTTGGGAGAAATAAAATATAAAATGTGCCATAGCTTTTGCACATGTTGACCTGTATGTTTTTTTCCTAACGTGTTAATTAGTTAAATTCGGCAGATAAACAGTAAATGTGCAGAAGTGTGTTCTCTGTAGAGAGCATGTACTTATTTTCACTTAGAAAAATGAACAAAACTGTAATTTGACCAGGGATGCCCATTTTATAAATGACTGTTGTAAGCTAAGGTTATTTAACTTCATGAGCTTCAACCTCTGTGTTGCTTGAAGAGCCAAGCTTGTGTTGAAATGCATATTTATTCAGTGGTCAGCGACTGTGGCTGTGCACACGTCTGGTTCTTTGATTCGCCTTTCTTCTTCAGACACTGCCGTAGTCTGTGTGCTCAGAGTGTGGGAAGTGTAAACCTCTTAAACCGCTGACTCACCGCTCAGCAACTCATTAAACAAAACACTGTGAGAGGGTGTGGCTGTTTGTATGTGTTGTCATCCTGCTCTTGTTAGAGTTTGCTTGACAACAGTCTTGCCATTGCATCTATACTCTTAAAAACACTTTTGGTTCCATGCAAGATTCCTTAAAGAACCAATTTTGGTAAATGAAATGTGTGAGTGTGACAAACCTTTTTAAAGTTTAAAGAACTTCTACATAATGCAAAGGTTCTATACCACCTAAAGGCTTTTCCGAGAACCATCAAAGCCGTGAACTGTTTAGTAACCTTAATTTTTAAGAATGTAAATATATGCTCATAAATACTCCTGTGGCTGAGTGCAATCACATCCTCGCAGCAATGCTGTTACTGCAGCAAGGTTCCTAATAATAATAATAATAATAATAATATTAATAAACAATAATACTGATAATTACATTATTATTATTATTATTATTTTAATTAATTAATTTATTTGTTTAATTACTAATAGTATGTTTGGGCAGCTGTCTACAAACTTTAGGACATACTGTAAAAATACATCTTAAATATGTTGGCCTATGTATCTTTTTTTTGTTAATTAAAGATTTTAATAAAAAAAGATTTAAAATGTTAATTTTAGTGGGTCCAACACAATCCGCCTCAGTACTAGAAAGATATAAAATATTTAGCTATAATAAAATAAGTAAGTTAAAAAAATTGCTGTTTAATTTAGATCTAAGTTTAAATTATTTGTAGCTGGGCTACAGTTTTGAAGTAAAGGGCCTACGTTTTTCTTGTATTTAATTTTTCTCTTGAGGCCCACTTACAACATTGTGTGGGTTTATGTTCCAAAAATGGTCATAATTCATTTTTACATGACCATCACTCAGAAATTAGTGAAATAAGTTGCCTTTTGATTTTAAGTTGACCTGGATTTCATTTTTTATAATGCATATAGTGCAGTTTCAGTGTTTGCATGTAATAAGAACATTTTTGCATTGTGCAGCTGCACACTACAGTGTAAATTTGATCTTTTTTTTATTTTAAAGCTTGCAGATCCTATAGTTTTATGGAGAAGTCAGCATTGTGCTTATATTAGCAAGAAGACCAAGTGAGTCCTGACTCAGTAATTCAGCTCCTGTTTGATCTCTCTCTCTCTCTCTCTCTCTCTCTCTCTCTCTCTCTCTCTCTCTCTCTCTCTCTTTCTCTCTCTGAGTCATTCCCAAACTCCCCAGTGGATATTTTTAGCTAAGGAACAGTTCAAGTGTCAGTCAGGAGTGAAATGGACCTGAATGTGGAGCTAAAAGTGTATGTACGGCTCCAAAGTGAACATATCCAGGGTGAATGAATGAACGAATGTAGGTCATGTTGAACTTTGTATTAGATCATTATTTGTCTAATGTGCTGGATAATATTTCATTAGTCATCATTGAATGTCAACAAAATGCTGAGCTTGCAGTGGCTTGACGTTTTGAGATTTCCTTTTTATATAAAGAGATTGAGATTTCCTGTTTATATAAAGATTTCCATGTTTTAACTTCTAGCTCAGTTGAAACTTTGTGACTCCATTTCCTTGAGTAATCAGTAACACAAGCCAATTCCGTACAGATGCTCTTGAAGTCTGTCTCCGCTGTCAGTGACTTTGTGTGTGGGTCATTTGTGTCTCTCGTGTGTGTCTGTCTCTCAGTCTGTTAGAACCATCTGTGAGTGCTGGCAGACAGACTTGCTCTCTGGTGCATGATAGCTGGGCCGGAGGGTGTTTGCTATGACTACAGAAGAGCCTATGACAGGAGAGTCTTCTTGAGTCACGGGTGTATCTGAAGTGATAGCCTACATGTTAATGGCTATTAGATGATGCAATGTTTTTTCATCATCGCTGTTTGGAAAACACAGGACTGTGCAAAAGTCAGAGACAGCAGATTCAAATTTTTAGCATAGGAAAAAAAGAAGAAACATATTTAACAGTTAATTACACAGAAGCCTCACCAACTAAATATTTAATCAAAATCTTCAGTATGTAGTGTGTCCACATTTACTTTTATTACGACTTTAATTTTTTTTAGGAGACTTGGTTTTGGTTTTTCCCAAGTTCAGTCTTAGAATTTTCTGCTTCTCATTTTCCAAGTAATCCTAAATACAAATTTGATCTCAGATGTCCAGTTTTAGTGCACTTTTTTTCTTTTTGTCTCTTTCTTTTTCTCTGTAACAGCTTCTTGTCAGCTACGCATCCTTTCAGACTCATAGTGTTGAGTTGCCTTCTCACAGTGGAAGGATGGACAGAAACACCTGTTGATTTTCTCAGATCTGAAGCAAGAGCTTGATTTTCTCCTCTCTCTCAAATATGAAAGTTTTTAGTGCTATTTATCTGATGGGGACAGTTCTGGGGGTCTATCACGTCTTGCATGGTTGTCAGGTCTTTTAGTCATTTTTTTTGCTCTTTTTCCTTTGA